>NC_138528.1:93233740-93833740 GCF_964234715.1 Podarcis melisellensis | reverse complement strand
GAGAACATAAATCGCATGCCGGCAGTGTGGCAGCAGTGGGGGCCCCATTAGCTAAAGTGGTACCTCAGGTTAAGAATGGTTGCAGGTTAAGAACGGACCTCCGAAACGAATTAAGTTCGTAACCCGAGGTACCACTGTACTGCTATTTCAGATACTGAATCATGTTGTTTCTTTTGGGAAATATCAGGGGAATATAAGTTAATTCTGAAGTCCCTCGTGTAGGAAACAGCAGAAGAAAAATGGGTGACTGTCTGAATTCAAAAGTGTGGGGGCCTGACTCACTCTCAGAGCTCCCAGCAGAGTTTAAAACAGAAATAAGTGCAGCATTTGCAAAGTGTGGGGAATATGTGTGGTTAAACCTTTATATGCCCCAGTATTAAGCACTTACAATTGTACTCTCCCACCTTGGAGTGAATAGACCACAACCTTAAGTTTAAATGCTTTACTTGTAGTAATGAGAACTCTGTGCCCCAGCAGAAACAGCATGGATAAAGTATTCTTAAGTTACAAAATATAAAAAAGTATATTTGGATATGGAGTCATTGCTTGGGAGCTCCAGCTTCATGTATCTGGTGAATTGCATGCAAGAGAAGAACCAGCCCAAAGGAGACAGGTCATGACCAACCTGAGTCTTTTCTAGCAGTTAAGAACTCTGGGATCCCAAACCCCTTTCTCACAGACAATTATGTATAGATAAGTTTGGCTGCATAAATTTCCCACAGTTTCAAGTAGCAGTGATATAGATGCCTTTTATGATGTCAATTATCAAAGCTCTACATTGTGAAAGTGGTAGTTCTGCAATTAACATAAGGTCCTATCACACCAGGTCTCTGTGTGCAATCTCTTTTTGTATGATGGTGCACATATGGTAAACAGTTAATTTCCTTTCAGATGATATTGCAGAATGCTTTATTCCTGATTACAAATCAACGTAGTTCGCACCTTCTTGGATATTGAAGGGCTGGAAGCTTCAGACAGTTGTATCACTCTTCGAAGGTTTAATTTCTTTCAGGAGTAATAACACACCTAACTGAAAGCATTTTCAGAACTCTGCCAACGTTCCTGGTCTTGTTTGTTTTTCTACACTGTTTGCAGTTTGATACAGTGCCGCAGCTACTGTAGCTTCAATTAATTTAAAGCTCCACGTCTAAATATGGGCATGATATGAAGGGCTTGGGGCCATTAGATATAAGAGGACAATATTAAGAATCTGTAGCCCTCTTCATGCGTTGCTCACATATAAAGAACATTAAAATATTAGGTGAGCCCTGCTTGGGCCTATTCTATCATTCTGTTATAACAGAGGCCAGATGGAAGCTTATGGGAAGCCCACAAGCAGGATATGAAGTCAAAAGTGTTCTCCTGCTTGTGATCCCAAGTAATTGGTATTCAGAGACATAATGAAAGCATCTTGATTGTATATTTAGCTACACTGAATATAGCTTCTGCAGCAGGGAGCTTTATCTACATACAGAAGCATTCCATGTGATTTAGAAACCTGAGTAATCCTGGGTAAGGCATGAAGAGGACTTCCTCCTTTTAGAATGAACACAGTATTGGCAATTATCTTTTTATCAGTCTCAAAGAAAAGTCACTTCTATAGCAACTAGTTATTGAAGAAGGCATTTTTTGGGGGGGGGGTACCCAAGTGCTCATAAGAATGAGAAGACAGAAGATAGCCAGATAGTGTTATGTGAGCATGGCTGAATCTACCCCCTCCATACACTTAGTAATACCTGAGCATCAGTTCAGCCAATATTATCATCTTCTATTTCTCTTCAGGCAGCAATAGCTACAACATGGATTGTATTTAGAATCATACTATGTTATGTGTATGCACTGCTTTTAAGGATTTTATGCCACTATAATTATAGAATCAACACAGATTCAGATGACAGAGATCATAGCAAGGAGCTATGTTGGGATTCCTGTACCAGTCAACTTGAGCTCTAAGATCTGCAGAGGCAGCATTTTGTGCCCTGTGGATGGAGACAGCTCATAGTATGGGGACACAGCATAGAGCCTTCTCTATGGTGGCACCCTGACTATGGAATTCCCTAGGAGGGAATCCATGTTGCACTAATAAAATAATTCAATCAGTGCAAGCATTTCTGCTTGCTGGACAGAACTACCTCCCCTCCCTCACATGCTGTTTGGGGCTTCTCACAATCCTTCAGAGCAAATTTGGGGGAAGGAGAAGAGGGAAGACCTGTTGTGTTAGCAGGAGTCCTTGCACTGCCTTCAGCTAGTGTAGTGGGATACTTGAATCTGACCCTCTACCTTTAGGGGTATGTTAGTCTACATCAATAGACTTCCAGTACCAAGTCAAAACATTGTGTTTTTATATTATGTTGTAAGCCACCTAGAATAACAACAACAACTATTATTATTATTATTATTATTATTATTATTATTATTATTATTATTATTATTACTGGTACTGCTACTATATGTTTGCAAGCAGGCTTTCAGTGGTAAAAGGTAATGGTCAAGGTACCCCTGACCCTTAGGTCCAGTCACGGATAACTCTAGGGTTGCACGCTCATCTGGTTCTATAGGCCGAGGGAGCCGGCGTTTCTCCGCAGACAGCTTCCGGGTCATGTGGCCAGCATGACTAAGCTGCTTCTGGCGAACCAGAGCAGCGCACGGAAACGCCGTTTACCTTCCTAACCGGAGTGGTACCTATTTATCTACTTGCACTTTTGAGGTGCTTTCGAACTGCTAGGTGGGCAGGAGCTGGAACCAAGCACTGGGAGCTTACCCTGTTGCGGGGATTCGAACTGCCGACCTTCTGATCAGCAAGCCCTAGGCTCTGTAGTTTAGACCACAGTACCACCCATGTCCCACTTTCAGTGGTACTGATTAGTATCTCCAAGGTTTCATGATTTGAGCAGTATTCTGCCTTTTGCAGTTTTTTTAATCTACTACTTTATGCTACCTTTTGTCCTTTTTGCTTTATTTATAGTTTATATTTTTATCTGCAGTTGTTGTTGTTGTTTGTAAACTGCCCAGGGATTCATTTGCATGAGAGGTGGTTTAGGAACAATGAATAAATAAAGAAGAAATGATCCCTATATTATTAGTATTAATGTTGTGAAGTCTCGTCCTTTACAACAACTGACTTTCCCAGAAAGGCTTTAGGTTCGTTTTGTCAAGCAAAGTTCAGATATGTCTTGGCTGATTCCCTCAGCTACTAAAGCCTTTCTTTTTGTTGCTGCTGTTTGATGCGGTTGCTTTGAAGGATGCAGTTTCCATTTGCGTTGGTCCAATAATTCCCTTGGGCCCCTTTTAAAGGGTGTAGCATCAGATGTGTATATTCAGTAAAGACCCAACCCCCACCTTGAGCCATTCCTCCTTTTCAAAGTATAATTTAGTCTACTCTCACTGATTCTGTGGATTATTTCAACATTGCTAAGTAGATTGTAAATTCTAATTCTTCAGTTTGGTCCTCCCATTCTAATATGCTTCATGTTCAACTTCCTTTAACTACATTATATATACTGTACTCTATAGATTAGAGAGATGTACCATAATTGCCTGAAAGACTGATTATTATCTCTCTTCTATATAATTAGGATCAAAGTTTAACTCTCAGATCTTTGATTTTCCTCATTAATGTCCACCTTATTCATTTAGAGATTTGGAAGATACACTCCCTGGCTGCATAGGAAATAATTAAGTAGAGTGAAGGCAGCAGCATTTAATCTGTATAATAAAAGTGAGAGGTGATCATCATTCTTTTCTCTCTGACACAATTAACCTCTTTCCTTGAAATGTGTAGATAATGCATCTTAAATGGTAGCATCCATTGTTTAATACTGTTTGAAAATTTGGGTATAGTAGAAGTGAATCAGCACATGTCTCCAGTAATCTTAACAATTAAATCATCAGGATAAGCTACTGCTTCTCTGCAGTAGGTAGAATCCAATTGGTGCCCATCTCATTCACAGTGGAGGCATCTACTTACGGAAGAGAAGGGGGGCAATTTTTGCCAAGCCCCCTTTCCCTCTGCAGCCAATGATCTAAAAAGTCCTCCAACTTTCTGGATATGAGTTTAAGCTGGGGGGTGGAGGTGAAGGGGTGGAGTAGGTAATGTAAATTATTTACCCCCCCCCTTTCCAGCTCCCTTCCATGAGTACAAGGGCACCCACTGGATTGCACTCTTTTCCGCCTCCCTTATGCCAGGGTTGGGGAACCAGTGGCCTTTTAGGTATTGTTGTATTCCTATTTCTATCAACTCCAGCAAGCATGGCCAATGATCAGAGATTGTTTTAGAATGTCATATTCACTGTGGGTTTTGAAATTTTGAACTGCTTTGGGTAGCCTATGCCCCAAAAGGCAATATATTGTTAATTTTATAATTATGTACCCAAACCAGTACCCCAAAATCTGGAGGGTCACGGGTTCTCCATCCCTGCTTTATGCAACTGGAAAATAATTCAGATCTGGCATAATTTCAGTCATTGGCTATCAAGCTTCCTATAAAAGATTATTCATTATCATATTGGAATTTTAAAACATGATAAAGTGAATTTTAGCTGCATAGAACAGCAGGATAGAATAACGCAGACTATGCTATATTAAATATGAACAGCAGAAAGTTCATAGGAAAGCAGAACTATCCAGCTGCAATTTTACTTTAAATATAGCACTCTTATACTTATTGATTTCCTCTGGTCTGTTTGCCGCAAAGATATTCTTAGCTTTGATCAATATGTGATGCATATGATAATGGAAGAACACAAGGCTCAGTATAAAGTTACAATACATGTAGTACTTTCTATTGCACAAAACTGTATAGTCTGCAATCTAGAAATATAGGTGCATAAAAGAGAACCCACTGTGTACAGTTAGTGTTGTCCTTGGAGGTTTTCTCTAGGAACAGAGTGAAGGAATTATTACGTTTTGGATTAACAACATGGCAGGATAGGAGAATCATCCATTTTCATAACTTATTTTAATACATGCAGATTTACATTTTATAATGTCATGCTATTTTTTTTAAGGCAGAGCTATAACTATGTACTTGATTAAAAGGTAAGAAGAAAAACTTCTGGAGATGTCTATTTAAAACAAGCCGGACAACCATAATTATGTAACTTGCTGCATTTGTAAATGTTGCTTGGAATTGGTTTACAGGCATGTGTCAAGATTTATATTAATGTCCAGGATTGGAGATATTCTTAGGAGCCACATATGGTCATAAGGGCTGCATGCAATGGCAGGAATGGTAGACTAATCATTACAGGAAAAGCAGGGGTGACTAGGTAGTATTTTCCTTCTCTTCCAGCTCATTTGGTCAAACATTCCTTGGGGCGGTGGTGGCATCTCTCTTAGTCTGAAGATGGTTATCTTAGAAGGTAGTTCCATAAATAGGAAGGGCATGGCCATCTAGGACTTGATCCTGGGTGAGGGAGCTGACTTGCTATGCATTACACAGATAAGGCTAGATGAAGTGGGCAGGGTGAATTTGTCTCAGATCTCTCCTCCAGGATTCTCTCTATAGCACCCATCCAAGTGCTAGGGAGGTGGGTAGGGAAGCAGAGCTGCTGCGGTGTTGAAGTTCCATCAGCATAACCAGGATTCCAATTAAACCATCTTCCTGTTTATACTTGAGGATAGGGAATTCTGCTGGGATATTGGCAAAGCTGGCTCTGCCATGAGGCAGGCTAAGGCAGCAGAAGCCCCCAAGTTGGTTGCCCCGCAGGTGCCGCCCCGTCCCACCAATGCAGAAGTGCTGCCAGTATCAGCTGAAATCATGTGAGCTCTTGCCCGAAATTGTGGAAGTAGCAGGCAGGTAGAGAATCGGTACCAGTGGCAATAAGCATGCCAGTGGCAACAAGTATGCCAGTCGCAACAGGATTAGCAGGGCAGGGGAAAGCAGCACTTCCTGTTTTGCCTCAAGTGGCAAAACAGGATGCACTGTCCCTGGGTTCAGGTCTCCCTGCTGCCCAACAGTCTCCTTGCCTGAGCTAGCTAGAGTAGTATTGAGCACAGTAGTCTCTCTGATTAGTGGTTAAATGACTCAATGCCCATGTTGATGCGAACCTTTCAGTAGACATTCAGAACTTCATGGACAACTTGGCATCTCTGTGAATTTACCAACTGATATCGGGGCCCATTCATATTGTAGGACAGATTCTTGACTTGGCTTTTTGATTCTGTATGAGGTGGTTGGTGAGCTAGGTATGGACTTGGATTTAGGGTCATAGATTTATTGTCATGTTTAGATTCCTACCTTGTGGGGTTTAGGCTTAAATAAGCTCCTAAGCTCAGAGTGGTACATGACCCATTATAAAGGTCCAAAGATGGATCTAAATCATTTCCTAATTGCTCTGAGTGAGTTTTCTGCTATATCAACCAGTGATTCTGTCAAAGTCTCGGCCTGTCTCTGGGATAGGAAAATGACCTAGGTGGTTGACAGAATTTCACCCAAACTGATGGGTTCAGGCAGCTGATAATGGAGCCAGCTGCCTCCTTTGTTTTTTGGGGAACTCAGGGTGATAATGTGGCAGAGACAATTATTTGAGCAACAGTGGGAGGAAAACTCAAGACAACATGACTGGACATGGACTAGAGCCCATGTTGAGTCCTCTGCTGTGGTGATGAAAAAAACCACACACTTTGCCTCTACCGAGAAGACCTAGCTGAACTACGACTTTTAAAGAGTCTGTTGCACCAAGAATTGAGGAAAAGGATGTGATTTCCCATTTTGACAGTATTGCTAGACATTTTGCAGATAAAGTTGCTCGCATCTACGGTGACTTATATGCCGTGTTTGTACCAGATCCTAATTATGTATCTCTGACTCCTGCATGTCTTGTCATACTTGATTCATTTCATTTGTACAGTCTGAGGAGATGGGCAAGATTAAGTGATCCCTGCCCTTCCTGGCACACTAAGGAAGCTAAGTCTGGTTGAGTGGGCACAGAGAGGGGGGACTGTCTATTTGTCTATTTAGCCTTAAGGTGGCTGTCATGAAACTTTTATAGGAAAATCTCTCTCTGGGTGGGTTGGATAAGTTTCCAGCCAGCCTCTGCTCTACTCTTCTTGGGGAAGGTGCTTGAAACCCCAAACCTAGCATCTCAGATCCTAGGTGGCATCTCAAATCCAAGGCTGATTGGATGAAACAGATTTAAATGGGGCTTCAGGCCTAGGTTTGGGGTTTCAGGCAGCTTTGGTCCTCTTGGTAGATTATTTGTTCTGGGAATTAGGCAGGTGGAGTTTGGTGAACCTCAGTCCTACCTATGACAGAAGCATGGCAGGTTGTGACAAGAGAGGGGCTACACCCAAACTCTGGAACACCTTGCTTCATGAAATTTCAAGGGTTGACTCCCTTGACAGCTGTCAGGCAAATACGGTAATGCTTTAAGCAAAGGTTTTCAATTATCTCTGTTCTGCCTCCCTCAATTGATTTTTTTAAAAAATACAACTGCTTTATTGTTAAACTAAGATTTTTAAATGTTTTAAGCTGCCTTGACAGATGCATTTGTGTTAGGAGGCCAGGTTAAAATTCTTATATGAATAAATTAAACAATCCTTGAATTTTTAAATAGTGACATAGTAGATAGTAGCTACACATTTTATTGTCAGTCTCTTTTGCATAGCTGTTTCAGGTTCATTTGCATAAGAGAGTTTATTAAGAGAAAGGAAGAGAAATTGAATTGAAATTGCAAGTCTTAGAAGATTGTGTTTTGCTAATAATAATAATTTATTATTTATACCCCGCCCATCTGGCTGACTTTCCCCAGTCACTCTGGGCGGCTCCCAATCAATTATTAAAAACAATACAGCGTTAAATGTTAAAAGCTTCCCTGAACAGGGCTGCCTTATTTTGTTTTGTTGTGTCATTCATTGAAATTAAGTAGCCTTTTGTATATAGTGATACAGTGTTGAATAGACAAAAGAGGCCGAGAAACTTCATTGCATTCTTGATTGGTACAAAGGTGAAGATGCAGAGTCCAGAGCTGTCAGATCTGATACTAATTGTAGTAATAGAGTTCATATTTCCCTCAGAGCTCCAAGCAGAAATTATGGTTTAGTCTTCAGATTTCAAATACCAAGTGATGGGCTGCCATTTTCCCCCTTGAATATCTATTGTGTGAGGGACTGCACTGCTGGAAGCCTGCAAATTACCTGCTGAGGTCCATCATTTTGCTGTGTAATTGGTATCTCCTGTATATTTAAAAGGCACCTCAGCTTTGGCAGATGTTCTGAATCATAATACATCCTGCTAACACTGCAAGTTCATAAGATATAGATCATTAGTATCTGCAGGCACAGACTTGGTGGGTGTCAACTTTGTAGACCAATGAAGAGTTATAGGACTGCACTGTTGGAGGATACTGCTAATGCAGAAATAAAAACATGGACTTCATAAGGATTAGGGACAAGAGGAAAATTAGTCCCTGCCTAAAATCAATGTAGTACTGCTTGGGTAGAAGTGGCCAATAAAAAATTGGAAGCAAGGGTAGGTCTTCTGCAAATTTCCCTTCTGTGGTTGAACTGTGAAATCTGTAGAAATCTGCATTATCAGTTGAGTGGGAGCTATTTTTTGCTGCTATTTAATTTACTAGAACAGAATGCACTTTTCTTTTTGTGGGGATTCAGATAAGATCTGGTTTCTTCATGTGTGTATTTCACTTCTTATTCCTTTATTACTCAGCGCTTGATGAATGGCTGTGAAATATGTGAGCAGCCTCCATGGGGAAAAATGTAGCATTTGATATAACAACAGGTGATAATATAAGTTCTGTCTGGGTTTTTAAATGCTGAAATCATTGATTGATGAATATGCACAGGACATGGATCAAAAATTTGCAAGGTTTGGAAAGTAAATGCCTGTAGTATCTTTAATCATAACCTCATTGGAGGCAATGGGCTGTTTGTTTGTTTTCCTAAGATTGTGAGGCCAGGAACCGTCTATGATAGCCTTTTCCGCTAAACAGTGGGGAATCAATTCTAATAGATAGATATAGTGTTGAGTATTTATATCTCTTTTAGTCCTGTGAAGGCATGTTAAATCTTCCTCAAAAAAAGTGAAGTGTCACATCTTTAGATGCAAAGAACCCTAAAAAATTAAACGAAGAGGTAATAACAACCCAAGATGTTATGTAATGGGTGAGAGATAAAGCTCCTGTAATTCACATAAACGAGAGTTTTGTGAACAGTTGCGATCTGGAATTATGTTCATAAATGGAAATTTCTTTATTCTTTGGAAGTTGTTTAAAAGATTATGACCTAGCAGGACTTACTGTCATGACCATGACATCATGGAATGCAATATGCTTGTCTTGCTGTAAATTGGCAAAGCAACACTGTCAGATGATGTCCTCCATGTTCCCAGAAAGAACAGTGATTGAAGGGAAAAGTAATTTTTAGTATGTTCCTCTATGTCTCTTAAATTTAGACTCCCACAGTGATTATTTTTACTTCACTCTTCAAGAACCCTGAACAGTGAGCTCATAGATACTGTCCAATCTAATTTCCACACAAGGTACAAGCAAATATACATTTATTTTAATCTTGCTGGCATATATAGTTTTCACTGAGATATACCACTTCTTGATAGATTGCTTGGTTTTATGACATGTGTGGCTGGGGGAAAATAACAAACCTTTCTCAAAACTGACATTTCATTGTCATTGAAAAAAAATATGAATAACAGCAGTGTTGAATGAAAATAGCCAGTAGAAGTGTTTCACCCCATCCTAGAATATTTGTATTTCCAGTCACAAAATAAGTTACAGTCATTTCTGTATCTTACTAACTTGGAAGGAGAAAAGAGTTTTTCTCAATAGCATTTCCTAAATCTCCTAGAGGTTATTATAAAATCCAATCGGGCATTTGCCTGTCTGGGGAAGACTATAAATTTAATAAAGAAAAATAAATTATGGTGCAGGAATTTGGCCTTTCCGTCAGTTTCAGACCTGTGTGGTTATGAATCCTCCTGTTGTACTTATGCCTAGTATACTCATCAAAACTATAGGAGATTATATAAGTGGACAGAAGCAAGTGCTATGAGTTACTCACACATCATCTTTCTTTGCTTATCGGTTTCCTGTGCTAAAACCTGTACATCTTTTATGGGGGAATCACATAAAATCACAAAACTATCCTGGGTAAGATGCACACGAATCACGAGTGCGCAAGTGAACAAGGGAGGAAGGCACATCTATTATCCACGCATAGTATTTTGCTGATTTTATTTCACATGCACAGCAAATCTGAAAATATGCAACTGGAAATAGGATGGTTATTCCCCCCACCTAAAAAAAGAAAGATGGTTCACAGGTGGCTGGTTGTGCAAGTTTAAGTTGATTGTTAGATGTCACCAAATGTACTTTTCCTCCTGCACCACCAGCCACCTGCAAAAGTAGTGTTGATTGGAAAATGAAAATAGAACTGGCTAAAATGCAGGTAGGTTGCCTTCCCCTTCCCTGAAAACACTGCAGCAAATAAAACAGTTGGGTTTTAATTGTATCTAAAATGTTTTTGTCCAGGTTAAGATTAATTCATGCCTTTTCCCCAGCCGCTGTTACCCTTCCACCCCATCATATTCTGCATTCAGTCTCTTCATTTAAAAGTGTCAGGTTAAATATCTCTCATGAAACCTTGGGGAGATGTTTTCAAAATGGACAAGTAGTCTGATATGGTAGAAAGCATCTTCATGTGTGCCTTCCTTCCTAGCTATGAGACGAGTAAACAATGTGTTAATCTTAACAGCTTATTTCTGTACAGTTCAAGAAGTTATTTGTGTTTACTGTTCCCCATAAGTGATAACAGCAGTGGTTAATGTGCTGTTATAGATTAAACTGACAATAATTCAACCGGGTTGTGTAACTCCTAGTGAACTCTGCCATCCAGGTTAAATAAAATATTGAAGAACTGCAAAGTGCATCACATTGTCAATAGCCTTCGTTTCTGTCTGGTATGTTGGTATTTACAGCGATGAAGCTCCAGGCAGCCAGTTGGTTACAGATAAGTTTCACATTGACTGGGATTCTGTGCTTGTCAACTCTGATAATGTCATCGTAGCTCAGTTTGATGGAAGAGGGAGTGGATTTCAAGGTCTAAAGATTCTGCAAGAAGTCCACCGTTCCTTAGGATCAGTGGAAGTGAAGGACCAGATAGCAGCTGTAGAGTACGTATGTGCAAAATATTATTCTATTTCCTATATTCTATTCTAATTGGGTTGATCCAGTGTTTATTTTGGAAATGTATAATTGCTGTAATGGATCAATATAAAAATATTTAATGTTTGATAGCAAGAAAATTAAATAAAATTCACTGAACCATTGTTTTGGGATTTCCTGATAAAGGAAACTTCAAGGTCTAGTCTAACTGGGCTTTTTAATTGACTAATTAAACATCACATAATGGAGAAGGGGTCCCTATGTTATGCATAAAAGGTTAAAATGTATCAGACAATTGCAATGTATCTCAGTTATGAAGAGTACAATTCTGCTTATCCCACTTCTGGGCTAAGGATCCTGTTTCAGCATAATAAATAAAATTGATTTATCAGATCCCACTCTCATTTGACAAAGCTATTTAGGCTGTAATACTATACACATTTTCCTGGAAGCAAGTCACATTGAACAAAATGAACTTAATTTTGAGTAGACATGCACAGGATTGTACTCTTAACTTATCTTAAAATGTATACATCCCTAATCAGTGTAATAGCTTAATTAATAATGCTGCTTTAAGATATACAAAAGTCTGAATAAATGGAAAAATTGTGTTGTGTTATTTACTAGTAATAGCTAAAAATGCATCAAATTGTATTACAACAGTATTCTTTTGAAGGCCCACCAGTCTTAGAGGCTGTCATATCATGCCATTTTGGGTAAGCCACCCACCTTCCTAGGGCCTGACATGGAAGTTTTGGTTGCTTGAATGCTTTTCTTCTTTCCTGGGATCCCACATTTAGGGACAAGAAGAATTGTGGCCTAAGCTCACAAAATGTCTTTAATATTTTATCCTGCTGTGAACATTGCAGCTTTTATTTTTATGTTGAAGAGTGTTACAACCGCAGTACGTATTATTAATGGGATCAAGAAAAAATGTGGAAGACTTAAACAAAACAAATCGTAATTTTATTTAATATCCTCTTTTGAATTATCTGCAGCACAGTAGTCATAAATCTGAACATTCTTCTTCAGGAAATAACTTTAATGTAAAACAACTTTTTTGTAATATGATATAAACTTCCTGTTACAGATACTTGATAAAGCAACCATTCGTTGACTCCAAGAGACTGAGCATATTTGGAAAGGTAACATTCTGGAATGAATATGATGTAGCAACTTGCTCCTAATAGCATTTCGTTTGTTTCTGATTCTTCTATGATTTAATTTGTTTTTATTACAAACGATTACTAATATCCCCCTCTAGGAGTGGTGGTAATAGAACTCCAGGTATTCTTTGATAATTTAATCTAGATAATAAGAAATAAATAAAATTTGGTTTCAGGCCTGGAACTCTCACAGACACTGCTTTGTGATGAAAAACCTATGCCAGGAGTGGTATGTAGGGGGAGGACTTGGGTAACCTTCTCCATAGACACTCTGCAGTTGGGACTGGTGGGTCCTGGAGTAGGGGCATTTCCAAGAGGTGATGTAGTGAAACTTTTGCTTGGCTTTTATATTAGGGGCCCTGCAGGGTTCCATTATTTCTCCCACTCCTTTTGGCATCTATATGAAGCAGCTGTGGAGGCAGCATCAGTATGGTTATTAAACCCAAGGGTATTTTTTTTCACATCCATGTCAGCTGAAGCACTAGAAGTCTTAGACCAGTGCCTGTAATTCATAATGGAGTGGATAAGGGCCAGTAAACTGAAACTCAGTCCTGCTGATGTTGGGAGATGCAGGGGCACTGTCTCAGGCAGGGTGTGCCTGGATTGTGATAACTTCAGTTACCCATGCTGTGAAACCTCCAGGTAAGGCTGCTTCCATGGGGCTACTTTTGAGGATGATTTGGAAAATTCAGCAAGTTCCAAATACAGCTGCAAAGCTTTTGACCAATAGGTTGAACCATATCAGAAGGATTCTTAAACTTCTGCATTAATTACAAATGTTTGTGAGCACACGTCAAATTGCTGGTGCTTAACTTTGGAATGGGTAACCTGTTGCCCTACATAGGCTGCTGGACAACCACTCCCATTAGCCATGCTGACTCAGGCTCATGGGAATTGAAGTCCAAAAACATTTGGAGAGGCCCAGGTTACCCATTCTTGTTTTAAAGTCCTGCATACTTTGAGATCAGTGTAACTGAAAGAATGTACATCTGCCAGTCCATGTTCAGACGTCAGCACCAGCAGCCCTACTCCAAATGGCCCCACCATCATGTCAGATATGTAGTGACGGGGACAGGGCTTCTTAGGATTTCTTTAATACAGGTACCTTTTTATTTGACTTGTTACTGTTTTCATTGTGACATTCTGAGTGCTATATAGAGTGGACATTTTAAAAATAAAATATGCCAATTAGGGCTGGACAATATCTGGTTTTTAACATCATTCTACATGCTGATATATCACAATGTCATGTATTTCGGCTGTTTCTTCCTCCCGACCTTATGGGAGGAAGAAGCAGCCGAGATACATTGCCCAGCTGTGCAACGGTAAGGGAGCTGCGAGAGACACCAGGGCTCCCTCAAAGGTGCCTGCCTGTTTTCGCCCCAACTGGGGGGCTGCATCTTTCCTCCTGGAGCAAGTGACCACCCGAAGAGGAAAGACACAGCCGACCTGCTCAGGCAACTTGAGTCGGTATTGCAATGGGAACACCATACTATTTCAGACAATAAATTGGATTACTGCACAAGTCTAATGCCAATTTTAGGTGAAGCTAGGAATGCACCCTTGAGTGCTAACTTCAAACCACCAAGAGTTAAGTGCTACTGTCATCTGAAAAGGAAAAAAACAAATGTTAAGAACTCAATATAGCCAAAGTTAATCACTTTAAAGTCCACTTAGGTTCATGGTCAATCTGCCTATGGAAATCAATGAGACTTGAAAGTATGAAGTTTGACTTCATTGTGCCTTTAATAGATAACATTTTCCAATATTTTTGAATCAAGCAGTTTCATTTTTATATTTATGTTTTCTGGAGGTGCTTGGTTACAGAAGTCATGGTAGAAGTAAAGACTAACTTCCTGCATTTGCAGTTAACGGTCATCAACAGGTTTACCATTGAGTCAAACACACATCTCCTACTTCCCTTCTGAGAAAAACCCCACCCTCCCACTATATATATAAGGGTCTGGTGACTTCTGTTTCAGTGTATCTGAAGAAGTGTGCATGCACACAGAAGCTTATACCCAGAACAATCTTAGTTGGTTTCTAAGGTGCTACTGCACAATTTTAAATTTTTTTATTTATTTCGATTGCATCAGACCAACATGGCTACCTACCTGAATCTAGAATCCTGCATTTGAAGTTATCCTGCATTTAATACACATCTTTTTTAAAAAACCTTCCTTCCAAAAATGCAAATGTGGCTTGCTATACTTTCATCATTCCCTTTTTAATACATATTTTACATGCAAACCCATTCACAGCCTATTGTGCTATGAGTAACATCCTTTTTTGTGCCATCTGTTCAAGATATCCTTTGTTAGTCTGTCAGCTGTTGGATGCTATTGCCTCTGGCGTTAAATAGAAGAGCCAGACAAATACTTTCACCTTTAGCAAAAAGTTAAATAGATTCTCAACCATCTCTCTTGCTCTGTCTCAAACCGTGTTTAGAACTTAACCACAAAAAGAGTTGTAGTTTTCAGATATCAATGTTTGCTTCTTTTGGATGCAAGAGATGAAGCAACTCTTTTAAGACATCTATTCTTTGTGCCCTTCCTAGTTGTAAATCTCATTGTGAATGCTGTAACAATTTGTGACCGCATACACACATACAGTGTACTACAGACTGCACACATTCAGCATCAAATAAAGTATCCATCAGTATCAAATAAAATATCTGTCATTACTTTAGCAGTCCAAGTTATATCTAAAATGTCAGCAATAAAGGGGAAGATATATATCTTTAATTATGTGGCTATTAACACACAACATGTCCAAAAGCAAGGTTCCTGCTCTACCATTTCAATTGATGCTCCCCCCCTTGTATAACAGAAATAGCCCCCCGCTTTTACCATCTCTGTTGGGCTATTTTATAAGCCCATGGCATTTTCATTGGTATGCAGCACTCAGCCAAGCTCTGAGACGAGCAGTGCTTTTTTTCTAGAGTAAAAGGTGCCAGAACACACCTCCCTCAGAAGACCCACCCAGAGCCCACGGAGGATATATTTGGGCTGGGGATCTCCTCGTGAACCAGAGGCAGCTTCTGTCAGGCTGCCCATGCCTCAACAGAACAGTTTGCCAAAGCTCTCCACACACACACACCCCGCCCGCCTCTGGCACATGTGAGCCAGAAGCACAATACGGAATTTGTTGAACTGCTCTGCTGAGATGCAGCCAGCCGCACGCCCTTGAGTGGAGCAGTTTAAAGAAGCTGCCTGCCCACACAGTCCATTTGCGGTATGAGGGCCAGAGTGTGATGGCTGCTTCACCCAGCAGTATATCACTGGTGAAAACGCTGTCACTCCTGAGTCCCCCGGTGCCCTGGTGGCAGAGGGGCATAGGAGCAGTGGCAGTTTCACTCGCGATACACTGCTGTGTGAAGCCGCCATCACACTCTGGCCCTCGTACCAGTCCTGGGTGATGTATCAATATATCGTCCAGGTCTATTGCTGAAGTTGCTTAACTGAGGAGCTTAATGAGGTTCCCCCACGCGTCTCTGGCTCATGTGAGCTGGAGCAGGTGGGGGCTTGCTCAGCTGAGATATGGCTTCCCCATACATCAGCTGGGAGGCCAAAGAGCTTCAGCAAAGCCCCGCTGTTCCTCTGCCTCTCCAGAGCCCATAGAGGTTATCCCATTTGCGGTCCAGGGAGGGTTTCCTCATGAGCCAGAGGTGCAGTGGGGTTTTGCTGACACTGGTCAGGTCTCTCCCAGGGCTGGGGTGAGAGGTGTCAGAATGCTGTTCTGGCTGGAAAAAAAAGGCCTGGATATGTGTACATTGAGATAAATATGTAAATTCCTAAGTGTATTTTATTCATTAAAATGCATTATTAATGTACCACATTTTTCGCTCTATAAGACGCACCAAACCATAAGACGCGCCTAATTTTTAGAGGAGGAAAACAAGAAACAAGAAAGCAGCACAAGGCCTCTTGAGCTAAGAGGCAGGAGCGCTCCTGCTGCTCCCAGGAGGCTTTGCGGGGCTGTCCCTGAAGCCAGGAGAGCAAGAGGGATCAGTGCGCAACAATCCCTCTTGCTCTTCTGGCTTCTGGGATAGCTGCGCAGTCTGCATTCGTTCCATAAGACGTACGCACATTTCCCTTTACTTTTTAGGAGGGGAAAAGTGAGTCTTATAGAGCGAAAAATACAGTATTTAATGTCAACAGCTATATCACAAAATTTGGAAAAGTGCAAAATCCAAAAGATAATTATGTTCTGATTTCCACGTTAGTCTGAGAGTGGTAGATCAGATCAATGAAGTAATGGAATGAAGGAATTTCTCCCCAATCTTTTCATTTGTATTTTATAGTTCTAAGTAGTTTATTTTACAAATCTTGAACTGTGTGCTTTGCATAAACTTTGTTTATCTTGGGTTATATAAGATTTTATTGTAGTTTTCAATTAAATAAATGATGTTATTCTGAAGTAGACATACACAGAGCACAGTGAAAGTCCATATTGTCAAGGACTGAAAAGATCCTCTGCACATAATAATGATTAATAAATTATTATCTGGGTTTAAAAGGGATGAATTTCTTCCCACAGAGTAGGGAATGACACAGGTTTTTTGGAGAAACCTGCTGTTGGTTATATAAGTCTTAAATTAGGATTGCTAGACCTTGAACTCCATCTCTTAGAAGTGTGGAATCAATTGGCAAGCATTTTATATGGAAACAAAACAAGCAGGCTTTGTTTTTTTAAAAACAAACAGCTATTTCAACACAGTTCATCTTCATCCAACAAAGAACAATTTATAAATTTTGAGTGAGGCAGGTGTTGGCCATCATAAGCTGCTTTGTGGGCATAATGTTCATTGTGGTGCACATCTGACACTGGAGATAATTTGTGAAGAGCAAACCAGTGCTTACTTTTTAGAGCCTTACTGTATGTTCAAAAATATCATTTGCTACAGCACTCCTGCAACTGCCTGAGTTTTGATAAATTGTTTGATTCCCTCTTGCATCACAAACCCCTTGCACAAAAGCATGTGCTGGAGAGAGATATTTCTCCTTATATGCTATTTTTCTAGATACTCTCCTCCCTCCTAAAAAAACAAATAAATCAGATAAACATTTAAACATGAACTTCCTGCATATTAAGATGGCATAGTCTGAGAATCAACCTAAGGTGTTATATGAATTGCCATAGCCACATTCAGTGTGTAGCCAAAAGCCAAATAGTCTACACACACACACCAAATAGTTCCCCATCACCACTTTGGAAGGCCCATTCCCCTGAAAAAATGTGGGGAGGGGGTTATATTTGCTAACCTTTTGCAGGGGAGTGGGGCTCTAAGAACTTTTCTTAATTCTTACCTTAATCTGGGGTGACTGACTTTTCTCTTCTACTATTGCTTGAATGCCCATCATGATACAGCCTCATTCCATAAGGCGTTTGCAGAGGGTGGGGTGGCTCTAATCTGCAGAAGAAAACAACAACAAGGTTCAGCTACCTCATAACCCCCGTGCCTGTTGAGAAGTCTTAGAAATCCCTTGTAAATATCTCATAAATATTTAGAGTGTATTTTGACCCTGCCCAGCCCATTAAATGCCAAGGAAAGCTGGGACAAGTGCTTTGTCCCATCATTAACATCCACCCCACACCATTTCCACCAATGAATAAATACATCAAATATTTAAGTACATCACACATCTCCTGTAACATTTGATTCTGGACTCCAAATATTTATTCATAAGTAAATAAGAAAAAAACATGACTTAACCTTTGAATAATAGGGCTTATTCCCTGCCAGTCACAGTCAACAATACTGGTTGTATAAGGCATCTTCCTATGCTTCCCAAGCTGCCATACTACTGAGAAGTAGGAAGCGAAAATGCCATTTTTACCACTACATATAAACTTTAAATAATTTCAGGGCACTCTGTTGTAGTGAATATTGGCTCAAAACACCTTTTTAAGATAAAAAAATGGCTTAAAACAGGTTTGATTCTCTCTTTAATTGTCAATTTATAATTCACAGAAAATCAGAAGGCCATAGAAATAGATGTAAATGCTACGGTACTGCATAACAAAAAAGCCAGTTTCATTAAGGCAATAATGGGCACATTTTAACTCACATTAGGTTGTTTTGTAGGGCTATGGAGGATACATTGCATCAATGATTCTCAAGTCCAATGAAAGGCTTTTCAAGTGTGGAGCAGTGATTGCACCAATTACAGACATGAGATTGTATGGTGAGTATTTTGTATTATTCAGTTTGTCTACTAGGCAGGTACCCAATTTTCCCTCTCTGACGGATTAAAAAATAGCAAATCTTTTACATTGGAAGGGACTGTACCTATTCTGCATCCTTGAAGTCTTAGGTTTAGTTACGTATGATTAGGTCCTTAAATTTTAACTCATTTAATCTGGAAACAATTTAACAGAAACAAATAAAAAAGAATCCTGTTTCCCCTGCAGCATCAGCTTTTTCAGAAAGATACCTTGGCCTTCCATCTAAAGAAGAAAATGCTTATCAGGTAAGCAAGTTGTACGATATTTATGGTGTTGCAGGGGCACTTGAAATGCAAATCACTCGCAGAGGTGTACAAGTGTGTGTGTTTCTTTCCTAAAGGCATCCAGCGTGCTACACAATATTCACGGCTTTAAAGAAGAAAAGTTGTTAATTGTCCACGGGACAGCGGATAGTAAGTAGACACACAAATAGTTCCATTTACAGTTGTAGCTCGTGGCGCAGCTAAGTTCAGTGAAGAGAGGCATGTGTGTGTGTGTTCTTTTGATAATACTAAGCTTTGTCTGCCCCCAGAGAGCCTGTTGTCAGAGTCAATTGACGGTTTTACATCTGAACAGATGACATTTCTCGTAACTGAATATTTGTAACTCTTAGCAGCTGTAGGTACCAATTTGTTTAAATCATATAAAACACCCATGTCATTGGTAAATGGCAACATATATTAATAAATGGCAGCCTCAATATTTAATCAGCTTTCAAATTATTATTGATTCCACCATTGGCAAAATATAAATGGGGTGGGGTGGGGGGACTTATAGCGTACAATAGATTGTAGTGGATTAATTTCTACAGTGCATTTACAGTGTACTGCTCTTCACTGCTAAGCAATGCATGATTTCTTATATTTATATGTTCAGACACGGGCTTAACTAGTATGGGAATAATATTTCCAGAGGAGTGGGTTTTCCAACACTTTCATGATGTTGGAACACCTTGTTCCACTTCAATGGATGGGTACAACCATTCTACCTCATTGGACAGCTAAAAAGACTAATCATTCAGCCAGTCCAGCTGAAGACCCAGAATCACTACCTGCAATGTGAAGGCAAAACTAAAATTGAATGGAGGCAGGAAGAAATATATTTTCCTGGAAAAATCAGCTAATTCTAAGAGGTTCAGTTTCACTTAGGAATGGTGAATCAGAATCTAATTTGCCCACCTTAAACCAACACACAAATAAAAACAAAGCTATCCTTAAATATCCATACTACTGTGAATTTTGTGATGCAGTTCACCAGTCAATGTGTCTAATAATGCATATATTACTCAAACATATTAATATGTATATCCTATATATAATACATATAAAGGAGTCAAGACCCATGCAATACTATATTTCTGCACCATATTTTATAAGTATTTGTATACAGAATGAATACAACTGAATAAAAATACTTAAATTTAATATAATATTGTGTATATAATATTATACATACAGTATGAAAAATTAGACAAACCAGTAAAAAATATTCACCTTTTAGATCAAAGTGTGAAATAGGAAAAACCAAGCCTGGCATTGAGATGTTTCAGAGAATTTTATCCATAGCTACTATGCTACAGCTGTTCTGTTATGAAGAAAGAAGATATTTCTGGAAGTGCTAGGAAAGAATATTCAGCAGAATTACCCACTTTATTTGTGTGTAGGGCACTCACACACAACAGCAACAGAGAAGATGCACTTGTGGCCTCACTGATAGATCCCCGTCATTACAGTGTCCCTGACCTTCACATGTTAAGTGCAGAAATATATTAAGGTCCTTTGTATGAGCATATTAGATTGAAGCCTGAACAGGATTGCAGCTAATCTGTAAGATCTGATTGACATTAATAATGCTTTTTTGCTAACACATGTTATTGTCCCACAGCTAAAGTTCATTTCCAGCATTCAGCAGAATTAATTAAACATCTAATAAAAGCTGGAGTGAATTATACTATGCAGGTATGTAATGGTCAGATATCAATAGTGCATCCTTCAATATGTTTTAATTATGAATTTTTGTTATATATTGTGTACTTGCAAGGTAAAGACTAAGAAAATAGCACCATGTTTGTCTAGACTATGTATAGTTGAATAACTTCAAAAAATGAATCTATGCAAAAAATAAAATGAAAAATAGACAATTGGATCCAGACTGATTTCTGCACAGAGGACTCTCCACTGCAGGAAGACAGCTTTAGTGGTATTAGAGCCTAAACATCACTGCTTCTTGAGTATCTTGGCCTCTTTGATGCTCTTTTAAGTATTTAGAAGCACAATGCTATTTTTATAGTGACATTGAAAGATAAGCTCTGACCTCTTATTGATCAAAGCTAATGATTTAATCATACTTCTATGTGCTGTTCATAAGTGCATTATTCCTATCTGTTATAAGGTTAAGTTGGAAATTAAAACTCTGCTTCTGCTGGTTAGAGAAAGGATGAAATGCTCAGAAGTAGCCAAGCCATTTTTTTTAAGGTTGTGAAACACTACTGAAATGTAGACTACATGTAGGAGATAGAGAACAGAAATATTTTGGAACAATATATTTGGAGACATCAGTTAACATGTGTGACTGTTGTTTAAATAAAATATGTTCGTTAAACATTTTAATTATGAAATGAGGTTTGGCAACTGTACAATAATAGTAGTTTTCATTTCCTATCAGCTGTCAGTTAAGTAAAACCACAAAGGTAGTCCAGCATCATTATCAATACCCATGTTTATGTCCAAATATTACCAGTAGCAGCAATATACAATCCCACCCACTATCTGGGCTCCATGTCATTAATATTGCTAGTACAGTAGTACTTTGTTGTGAGTCCGCCCTGTTTAGCATCCATTTCGTGGAATGTCTGCAGCAAACCCAGAAGTTACTTTTTTTTTTTAATTCTTTTTATTAAGTTTCATTTATCACACACATACAGGGGGAAAAAAGGAAGGAAAAACAAAACAAGTGCATTTGAAGAAAAAAGCACAAATGCAACTACTCACTAAATACATTAACAAAGAAAATTAAAAAGAAAAAAGGCACTAAAAGATAAGAAGAAAAACCACAAGAAAAACAAAAGAACTAATACATAGAAGGCCTAACTTCCTTCCCTGCTGATTTCGGATTTCTACTTTTAATAGTTTGGTTTTTACAGCTGGTGTTGATGGTTAGTTTATACATTGGAAGTTACTTCTGGGTTACTTCCAGGTTTGCCGCTCACGCACGCACAGAAGCGCTAAATCGCGCTTTGTGCATGGGCAGAAGTGCAAAACCGCATGCACGCAAAACAGCACTTTGTTGAGCATCCGAGGCTCCAGAATGGATCCCGGACTCAAAACAAGGTACAGTGGTACCTTGGGTTAAGAACTTAATTCATTCCGGAAGTCTGTTCTTAACCTGAAACTGTTCTTAACCTGAAGCACCACTTTAGCTAATGGGGCCTCCTGCTGCCGCCGCTCGATTTCTGTTCTCATCCTGAAGCAAAGTTCTTAACCCGAGGTACTATTTCTGGGTAAGCGGAGTCTGTAACCTGAAGCATTTGTAACCCGAGGTACCACTGTACAATAAACTTTTGTTGATTAGTTTTGAAGTCATACTAGATCCACATTTTTACCAGGTTGTATATCAGGCTGATACAATAATTTATAGAAATTAAATATCTATTTCCCCTAAACCATTTTGAAAATCCAAATCAGAAAGGCCATTTAAAATAAATATATGTAAATACTTTTATTGCTAAAGCTTTCAGTGTAGGTGATGAAATGCTGATTTAAAATATCAGGAAAATGAATTTTAGTTTGAATTTTATGAGCTTTCAATGACGCCATAACATTGCCTAATGCCTAATTCTGTGTTGATGCAAAAGCATTTAAAACAAATCAGAGACCCTTATCATTTGGTTTTTAAAGCCTATTTATTTTTACATTTCCTCACCCAGATCTACCCAGATGAAGGTCATTACATCACATCAGAGAAGAGTAAATATCACCTTTATAGCACAATTCTCAGCTTCTTTAGTGCTTGTTTAAAGGAGGAAGCGCCAATTTTATCACAGGAACCAGAGGAAGATGAATAAGGAAGCTATTTGTACAGAACTGAGGAGATTTTCAGTGAGGCTCACTGAAACCATAAATAAAAGTGACTGTGAGAGAACAGATTCTACAGAAGCCCAAGGGCAGCTAAAGGATATACCAGTGGAGCAGCACATTTGGTCACAATGAGCTAACAAACTGGGATTTGAATACAAAAGTCCAAATGTATTACCAAGGGACAAAACATATACCTTTGTGGAAGGCCAATGGTCAGATGCAGTTTCCTGGAAGAAATTAATTTTGCATAAGAGTAGGGTTAGTGCATGTTGATTCTGTTAAGATTCACTGTTTGTTCTGTACGTAGTTGCTCTGTTTTTATTTAAAATGCACATGATTTCTCAATTTCAGCATAATGCACACCTGACATAAATATTGATATTTGCACAGGAAAGCTGCAGCCTAACCAACTATTGCAACTTTTCAATTAGTGCAATTTCTTCACTGTCAAGCTTCAAAATATTGAGAAAAGATCATTTTGTTTCAATTTACATTGGGAAACAATATCAGATTAAGTCTGATAAATACACATATTAGTTTGTTTCCCTTCCCTGTAAAAGTTTTTCAAGCATTCACTATTTTACTGTACCAACTATAATTCAGTAAGCAGAAATTTGGTAGTATACGCTTGGACTTTATGTATATACACAAAACTCCTTCCACAGAAAATGTCTGTGTGCTTGAACTATTTTTTCAAGCCATGATTACAGCTATGTTTAAACCAGTATCAACAACTAAAATAGTTTCCCTGGTTAAAAGTTGTATCTTTTCATTTACTAAGAAATATTTGGGTTGTGTTTTTTCGTATTGTTTACAGTAGTCAATAGTTTGCTGGTTACACTCTAATTTTAGAATATGCTACTTTGTCACATGTAAATTAGATACATGAATATTAAATTATAGTTTCAGATAAAGAGATTTTATTAACAATGTAAGCCATTTGAGTACTACTTTGATGAATCATTTGTGAAGCTGGTTCTTGCAGATGGGCTGAGATTCCATTCTGAACTTCAACGCCAACTTGTGGTAGCGCATCACAGAACAGTCTGTCAGTTTTTATTTGGTGTGTCACAGCTGCCTAGGCTGTTACATGAAGATTTAAATTCAGCCTGGGAAATGATTTGTTTTATTTCTAAAGGAGCCTTCTGATGAATGATTTTTAAAATTTTTATTTTATTCAGGTGAAGTCCCTGAAATGCATCAAATGTATTGTCAAGGTGAATTACAGCCCTACAAATCACACTATGAAATAAACAACCCACTCAACTTTGGCCATCAGAATATTAACTTCTACGGTTGAAGTTCTGTATTCTCTTAATTTTAGATATACATTCTAAGACGCTGTTTCATCAAAAGAAATTTGCAAATTTGCACAAGGACTTTTGCTTGCACAGCTAAACTCTCATCTGCCCCTCATGTGAACACTGAAAAGTTGGCAAGGAAAACCCAGCAGAGACTGAGGGACACATAGCGAGGGAGAGGGAGGGAAAGTTCCATTGTGCAGGCAGAGGCAGCTTGTGCTAACGAGGCAAGTTGGTTGGGTCCAACCCAAATAATTTTTTGTTGTCCCTAGGAGTTTTGATCCTGAGTATTTCACTTTTGTTTTTAAAAGCACTATGCATTGGGGGTTGTGTTCGTTGTGGAAGCAGGTTACAAGTACTATAGCATTGTTTCAACACTCAGGATGCTCTATCTATATCTTGCTGTGCATTAAAAGAAAGCCCACCTTTTAAGTTGTAAAGAAACAAAATTGTAGAGTTTCTTGAGACAGCAGAGTTGCTTGAAATAATTTGTAGCGCTTTCTCCTCCTGGGGCAAAAATGGCCAATGTGGTATCCATTTCTCCACTCCCAATAAGGTGGTAAAAATGGGCCAGCCTGGCTCATCTTTATTAGATGAGCATCTCTTTGACATGCAATATTGTTGTACCTAACACCCTGCATATGAAACCCTCAAAGTGTTAGAAGTTACAACTTCTTGTGGTATATTACTCTAATGTGCTCTTCAAGCTGGTCACAGAGCTATCTCTTCAGGTCCATATTCTGCTGTTCATGGCATCAAAGAATGGCAAGAACATTCAACCAATGACAAGAGAAATGTGGTAGATAGAAACTAGTCCTATAGCCCTACCCTTTAATTCACTGGGATGATGAGCAAACACAAATTTATCTCCTTTTTTTGTTCACACAATACATTTACAAGACTGCACTTAAATGCATTAGCTGAATGGCCTTGATAGCTTTTACCACAATGTTGTGCATTTTGTTTCCTTTAAATATATATATATATATCCTACTTTCCTTCTTAGAAAAGGAGCTGCTCAAGGCAGCTAACAAATAGCAATAATCCTGATGATTAAAATACACATTATCAAACCAAAAACAGCAGAAAAAGCACAAAGAGCAGCACTCAGATTCAATTCCTTAAGTGTGCCTAGCAATCCACTTTATGTGGGGAAATACTTACTTGAAAATATCCCACTTTAAAATTTTATTTGTGTCAAAACATTTTACTACCTGACATAATGGGTCATATTTTAGAAATCTAATCTATAGACACAATATTTTAAATAGCTACAATTACTAGATAAGGGATAGTCTGCAAATCAGGCTTTCTTCATTAGTATTGTCTCCTGTTTTGAGTACCTTGCAGCATTCACATTAGTTTTGAAGTGTGTGCCTTAGCAAACATTTTTTGTACCTTAGTCCTGTGCAACTTTTGAACTACCAAATCAAATATGGCCTGCTAGCCATAGGTTAGTACCTTGATAATATTTGTATCTTTGCTTCTTGCCTGGGATGCCAGGGCCCATCATATGAGCTTGGTTTCTAGGCTCATACGATGTACAAGAGTGCGATAATTTTCCCAGGATGCTCCCTAACTCATTTACAGCTTAGATCTGGGAGGTTTCATTGTAGCTCCATGCCCTCAAATCATGAGTTTTACTAGCAATGGAGCAAATACTCCATTAATGCCTTAGGAAGAATAGGCAACAACAAAATAGAAGTGGGGAAAAAATGAATATAGGATGGAAGATGGTTTTTGAAAAGGTGTTACAACAAAAAACAATTGCTGGTTTGTATTGGCATCCTAGTTCCATTGCTCAAAACTAAACAGACCTGAAGAACGTTTATCATGCTAAGCTGAGTGCACCATGCCAGCTATGTGGAGCTGCCTATTGGGGAGGGTGATTCTAGTTTTTACTGCCTCCAAAAAAAGGGGGGGACAGCCCTTATCAAGTACCTGGCAGATCACTATAGATGGCTGGAGAGCTACATTGGGTTTTCTCTCTTGTATATGTTTTTTTGCTAGGGCACCACTCAATAGGAACAGCCATTGATGCCTTCCAAATAGTTTGTTACACAAATAGCTTTAGGTCTGAGAGTTTGATATCGGAGCCAGAGGCAGCCGCTAAGATGAAAAGGAAAAGAAAGCAGGAAGCACAAGATAATTACATACACATTCATCTGGACCTCGACCATAATTTGAAAGTGCAAACAATATAGATACTATCAAGTAAGCACTGCCGCCATGTATCTATAACACCATTAGGCTTTTCCTATTGATCCAGAGCCTAGTGCAAACCACTGATGAATTCAATTCAGAATGCAAAAGGTTAGGCTATAATATTTGCAAAGGCATGTTATCAATCTTGTCACTGAGGCTACCAGTGGTGGTGAACCTGTCTTATCATGAAGCATGTTCTCTTAGTGAGCTAATTATCCCCACTGTTGACATATTTGCTTATTTATACAATAATTTATCTGCACACCACTGTAACATCTGGATATATTTGCATAAATTAAAACAATATATTAATCATTCTGCAAAGAAGGGGGATGAAGCTATATCCAATTTCTTCTTTTTTCATCTGGGCTGCTCCAATTGTAGGAAGCTGCCTTATACAAAGTAAAAATATTGGCCAGTCTGGCTAAGCACTGTGCGTCCTAGGGCTGTGTATAGCTCCATACCATGGCCGCAATGCACCCCAAAACCAGCCCTGGGCTAACCTGTAGACCACGAGTCCTGTTACGGATCCAGTCCCAAAGTCTATTTAGGGTCTAAATAAATACAGCTGGGAGGGTGAAAAGGAAGGGAGGAGGAGGAAGAAAATGTTGCTCTTAATTTTCCCCTTTCCCAACTGAGAGCAGTGGGGTAAATTCTGTGGGTGCTCCTTTGCAGGTGGCTTCCCTAGCAGGATCGGTGCCTCTGCAGAAAAGCTGCTCACCAGACACCTCAATTCTGCTTGGCACATATTACTCCTTTGCAAGCAATTTCTCTTCAGGGAAGCCATTTGTATTGGAGCACTCTGCACCATGGTGGGAAAGAAAGTCAGGTGGTGGGCTCCTACAATTTCTAGGTGATCGGGTATTTTCAGAGTTCCCTCCCCCCCTCACCCATTGCCTGTCTTTCCTTCCTGTCTGGTGCCCTGCTCTTTGACAGCCATGGATCATTCTGGGCCAACCATCCAACCCGACTTGTAGCGAGCCATGGCTGCCTGTACCTGACTTGTCCTGCACCTGACTCCCTCAAAAGGTGCTTGATTTGGATTGGGTCTCAGCTGAATCCAGGGCATAGCCCTAGTTTATACTGACTGAAAGCAGCTCTTTAGTACCTCGGACCAAGTTCTTTCTCAGTCTTACCTATAATTGCTAGGGATTGAACCTTGGGGCTTCTGTATGCCAAGCACATCCCCTGAAACTGAGCTTCTGCCCATAAAAAGTAACCTTAGCTTTTCGTATCGTTTCAAGCCACTGTGACAGGTAAGTGATGTTTGTGAAATCGGGAGCAACTGGCCAAGGAGCAGAAAGTGTATAGATCACAAACTTATTTTAGCACAACCTCTCTACAATAATTACAACTTTGATAGATCCTTATCCTCCTGCATATAAATTTAGTTTTTGAAGATAATGCCTAAATTTGATTGTGTTTTAACTATTTTGGAGTTTAGCTACTATCTTTAAACCACCGCAAGTAATGCAATATTGTAAATACAGGTATTGCTATTTCTGACTCCTTCTATTGGCTAGTCTATACACAATATGAAGGGTCTTTTCAAAGACTACAATTCCAAAACCAAATGCTGACTTGTCCAGTCCTAAATCTTGCCATACTGGCAATTAAGGTACAATTCACAAATTAACATTCATTGCTGCAATCACTGCAGCTCCAAATCTACACTCCATATCATCTACACTACACTCCAAATCATGATTTCATCACAGCTTCTATGCCACCTTAAACACAACTTTTACTCAGAGCAGTGCCATTGAAATTAATTAACATGACTAAATTGGGCTCATTAAGTGTACTCTCAGCAATGAGTAAGGGACTACAACCACTATCATTTCAAGAGAAGCATTTCCAAAGTTTAGATGAGTCACTAAGTGATAAAATGACACATGGGTACATGGGTGTGTGAATTTACATATATTTTGATAAATAATATATCCATACTTATGTATACTAATACATTGTAGCCTGTGTAAAATCAAACTATTCAGGGATATACCTAAAATGTGGTGTGTTAGAAAGAGTTAAATTTAAATAGGTGGGATTTGACTAATGAGTGTAAGTCCCATGAAAGGACTTCTACTTGCACAACAGGCTTCTCCCCTCTTTCCCTCCATGCCCCTTGAAATTGGCTCTGGGAAGATCAGAAGAAGCCCAGGAATTCTGCCTGGGAGGAGGAGAGGGCGGAATCATTGCATCTGACAAGCCACTCAGCCTAGGACTTGCAGATCAGAAGGTCGGTGGTTTGAATCCCCACACCGGGGTGAGCTCCCGTTGCTTGGTCCCTGCTCCTGCCAACCTAGCAGTTCGAAAGCACGTCAAAGTGCAAGTAGATAAATAGGTAGCACTCCGGCGGGAAGGTAAACGGCATTTCCGTGCGCTGCTCTGGTTTCACCAGAAGCAGCTTAGTCATGCTGGCCACATGACCCAGAAAAACTGTCTGCAGACAAACGCCGGCTCCCTCGGCCAGTAAAGCAAGATGAGCGCCACAACCCCAGAGTCGTCTGCGACTGGACTTAACGGTCAGGGGTCATTTACTTTTACCTTCTTAATGGAATGGCCTGGAAAGCATGGCAATAAATTCCTCCCAGTGTTTTACTCTTTTCACTATTCGTATTGGCAAGGTTGTGCCTTAGCAAGAATTCAGGAAGGACACTCAACAGAACTGGAGCCATAGCAGAGAAATCCTGCTCTGTTCCATTATGAATGTGTCATTTGAGGATGATGGCACCCAGTTTGTCTAATCAAAATTGTGCTGAATTTTTATTGTTAATGCATGCCTTAGATCTGGGTGTCACATTTGAAATTCAGAATTGTTAGCAATATAGGTATTTCTTGATTCTGGATCCTGAGTTCATATAAAATATGCAGTTTACGGCTATTGAAAACTTAATTGTCCTTGGGTAGAATAATCTCATGGCCCTCTTGTGCCCAAAGCTTTTGCAGCTACTTAGGGAATTAAGGGGCCTGGCAAGTAGCTTCAGCATGCCGATACACACATCTCCAATACTAAGGGAGGAGAACTGATTTAGCTGAACATTCATGGGCATCATTAAAGGTGAAGTTCAGAGGCTTGCCTTCAGGGCTGGCATGGCTAGGGAGCACCTTTGGTGCCAACCTGTAACACCTGCCTGGCATTGTGATGCCCCAGGAGTGGGTGCAGCAGGATGGAATCCCTAGCTGTAAGGTAGGCTAGAAGAATAGCTGCCCTTCACTGTTGGCAGAGCTGGCTCATGCACCATAGACCTTTGTTGCACCATAGACCTTTGTTTCCCTATACAGATCCATTTGAGGTTAAATAAATAAATGTGACCCTGTGCACCTAATCTTTCTGTCTTGCCTCTTTATTTTCTTGTGTGGTTGCAAAACAAGTTATTCTGTTGGAACAAAATTGCAGCTGTCCATCAATATAATAAATAAAAATCCTAACTGATTTTTTCCTGTAGTAGATGACTGCAGAAATTGGCAGATGAGCACACAGCTCGGAAACTGAAGAAGCATCTAGCAGTTATATATCAGCTTTGTGCGATGCACTTAGAATGCTGCTCCTGCTCCATTCTTGTCCCAATTAACCGGCCACCTTAACAAAATGAAGTTTGTTTGCACATTATCATGCATGACCACCCAATGTAGCTGCAGCTGAAATAGTTCAGCAGAAAAAAATTAGGCAATGCTCTCTTTATTGTAGCATTAAATTGATTAACTTGTCATTGAACATAGTTTTAAAATGCATCAAAATGTTTCCAAATAAAATATGCAGCCGGACATTCCCATTTGCCAAGTGGGGAGTAAAAGCTGCAAGCTATTTGTGACATTTAACAGTCGCATTAACATCCCTAATTGTAAATGACAGGGCAATTAAGCTTGAAAAATATCCTAACAAAGTGCCTTGGGCAATTACGATTCTTCCATCTGATATGTGAAAGACTACATTCCATTCAACATGGAAGCAAAGGTTTCCAATATGGTTTCCAATGGATGTCTGACTGGATTGATGGTTCATCTTCCGTACCCTTTCTAAGCAGTTGTGTCTAAAAAGCACTTTATCTAGTTATTTCATATTGCTGTTTGAAGATAGTGGAGAAACTCATGTAGGTTTGCCACATATATATGTCACATATATATAATGCAAAGGCACACCACTTGTGAGAAACCTACCCTGCCCAGAAACCTCAGTTTGTATGTGTGAACTTTTCAAAGTTTTATGACTAGCAGGAGTAGTGTAGTTCCACTATACCAGGGATACCCAAACTTGGCCCTCCAGATGTTTTGGGACTACAACTCCCATCATCCCTAGCTAACAGGACCAGTGGTCAGGGGTGATGGGAATTGTAGTCTCAACGCATCTGGAGGGCTGAGTTTGCCTATGCCTGCACTACACAGTGCAGACACAGCAGAAGAGTCCATTTGCTGCTGCCACTGGCCCATTAGTCCAGTGCCAACCACCTTGCCCCTTGTACCTTTCAATAAGCAACAGCAACTCCGCTGATCTGAGGCCAAGCATTGCAACACCCCTGCTGCCCACTACTGTGCTCATCTTATCCTTTAAGAAAGATGCTCATAGACGGGCAGCTTTGTCTACAAAATGTGTTCACGGGAAGCACTATTGTTAGCAAACTTGCGGGCCATGCCTATAAACATCCAGCAGGGCTGTACCTAGCAGAGGATGTGGTGCTCTGGCAGCTAGCAAACCGACCAATGGAAAGAAGAGAGATTTGCAAATCACCCAATTTCTTCTGAAAAAATGAGAAACAGGTTAGATCAAGGGTAGGCAACCTGTAGCCCTCCAGATATTGTGAGTCCACATTTCATTCCTAGCCATTGGCCCTGCTGACTGGAGATGGAGGGAGCTGGGGTCCCAAGAACATCTGGAGGGCCCCTGGTTCCCAACCCCAGAGATAGATGATTCTAAGATGAGTCAAAATTGCAGTAAGTTGTAAAGCACCCTGGAACAAATAACCTTAACCTTGCTGACATAAAGCCTTTGTAAAGATGCCAAGGGCAAAGAATGGGTACAGCGAGGGATGAACAGAATTATGCTTCATTCTAACCCCCTCCTTCTTTTGATACTGCATGTAGAACTAGGTGGAACTTACACCACCCAAAATGCAGGTGTAATTCACCTCATTGGAATCAATGGAAGCAGAAAAAGCAAACATTTGCAATGCCCTCACACACAGACCTAACGCTGGCCAGAAGCAGTTAGGAATGAGCTTAATTTATCTCTCCCCCCCCCCCCCGTCTGACATATCTGCTCACTTAGGATTCCTCTGTTCAGTTGGATTGCTTCTTTTCGGTTGGAAAGGAGAGCCACATACATTGAACTTAACCGCAAAAAAGTTATCGGGGCATCTGTTTGTGCATTATGGTTGGTTTCTAAAGGCTTCCAAAATTATTATTTATTATTTATTATTATTATTATTATTATTATTATTATTATTATTATTATTATTAGAAGTTATAGCAAGAGACAACTAATTTACTTGATGGCCGAAATGTCATCTACATTGTGTTTAAGGACAGGGGTTATACCAGCTAATTTTCTTGGTGCATTTACATGAATGAAACGACATTTGCAATAGAAAATCATTTTAAAATGCTTACACCATGAAATTACAAAGAACTGCAGGAGTCTGTAAGTAATGAAAACTTCGGTAACAGAATTAAGTATAGTGACTGTAAAATAACAGCAGACAAACAGTATGTCAAATAGTGCAGGAGGGATTAAATCAGAGGGTTAGAACAAGTCGCTTAGCTTGGCTGTAATTGTTATCGAAAGAACCCGTACCAAGAAAGGCGAGTTGTTTTGGCCCTAGAGAGGAATTTCTGTTCAGAAAACTATTCACATCTACTTCTTTCTGTTGGTTACACACACACACACACACACACACACAAGAATTGCTGGATGCAAAGACCCAGGTTTGGTGCAAGTACTCCTTGGTGAAAGAACCCCGGAAGAGATTTAAAATCACAAAATAGGCAGCAAAATAAAGCATAGCAATATGGGTCATTTCAAGCTCCTTCCAAAGTTTCTCTGCTCCCTAGCATAGAAAAAGACCAAACATTTGGTAATTTACTTACAAACTCTTTAGAGGTCAGATTTGTTTGTTTTTCCATACAGCATTCGGGGGGAAATACACAAGCAGTAAAACTTTGCTTACTTACAAAGTGGTTCAAGTTCCTAAATTATTAATATAAGAACTCAATAATGATTGATGAAAGCTGAGCTAGAGCAATCACCTCAAACCTTTTCACATGCTGAAGTTCTCAGGTAGACTGAGGGAGGTTTAATTACCTAGTTCCTCTCAAGATGAGATGGACATAGCTAATCCTGGCAGGACATCTTATTCTATGTATTAACACCTTCATGAATTATATGAGGTTGGTTATCCCACACTTTATTCTGGGTTTTGTATGTTTGATAAATTCATACTCTAGAACCAAACTAATTTTTTTTTAAAAAATTATTTATTTGGTTCCTGTTGGTGCACTCTTATGAAGACTTTCATATGAAGTTATTTTCTTCATTTTTCCTTGCTGATACATAAGCTTTAACTTTTGTTTTCTCCATCCAGAATATAAATGGCAATGAGAAATATATTTTCTTGATCAAATACAGTACCTTTCTTTCCACAGTCTAAAGAAAGTTCCCCACACTGTGTGAAAAGCAATTAGCTCATCTCTGAATATTAGCAAGTAATCCTCACTAGAAATTGAGAACAATTCTTTATCTAATCTGTCCCAGTAGAATACAAGAGCAACACTGATTAAAGATGTGAATGCAATGTGTCAATTATTTCAAAAATCCCTCTACATCATGTTAGCACCCACAGAAGGGAAACGGTCCCAAAGGAAGCGAGGAGGGACACACAATGACATTCTTACCCTTACAGGGAAAAATATGCTCAGAAAAGCCTTAGCTGTTCAGTTTTACAACTAGACATATATCACTGCATTCACTTAGCTTCTGTTGCCTTGTTGCTGCTTACTGAAAATAATGCCCTTCTAATGTTCATAGAGACCATAAAATAAACATTTATGAAGGTGAGGTTAATAGCGTATGGCAAAGGGTTCTATGCCAAACCCTCCAGGAATGGTTCCCGTTCTAATGGTGATTGTTTTAGAAAAACCCTTGTGACTTTCTCCACCTCATCTACTTTCTATCTGGGTCTTTTGTATTCAAAGCCATATGGCTGAAAACCTTTCCTCCCCCGTTTTTTAATTTTCATTTCTTACATAGTAGATTTAGTTTGGCTTCCTCGTAAGTTTGCTTGTTTCTGCAATGCTGTCTCATCTCACAGAACAGGAGAGGTTCATCCCACCTGCCTATAAGGACCACGTGTTTGTAAAGCACAGATCTGTGCATCTCGCAGCTAACTGCTACTTGCTTAATTTATATCCCATCTATCCTGAAAAGAATATAATTATACAGTGGTACCTTGGGTTAAGAACTTAATTCAGTCTGGAGGTCTGTTCGTAACCTGAAACTGTTCTTAATCTGAGGTACCACTTTAGCTAATGGGGCCTCCTGCTGCTGCGCGATTTCTGTTCTCATCCTGAAGCAAAGTTCTTAACCCAAGGTACTATTTCTGGGTTAGCGGAGTCTGTAACCTGAAGTTTCTGTAACCCGAGGTACCACTGTATCTTCTAAAAAACCAACTTCCACAAGCAGCAATAAAAACACACACATAAAGGCAATCACCTGCTCTCAGGCTAACAAATTCAGAGTTGCCAGGGATAGGACTTTCAGCCATCCAAAGAGGGATGCGTTTTCAATTTCTCTTAAGAATTAATAATGAGGGAGAGAGACACACTTCACTAGGGAGGGCATTCCAGAAACAAAGAACCACCACTGAGAAGACCCCGGCACATATCACCACCTCCTGGGCAACCCCAAGTGGCAGCCCCAACAGCAGGGCCTCCCCTGGGTCTCACTCCTTCCAGCAACTGTACTGCAGCATTCTGTACTAGCTACAGCTTCCGGATCAAGTGTGAGTGGTGTCCCACATTGCACTCATCCAATGCATGGCCTGCTGTGGCCAAGCTTTCCCAGTCCATGACTAGTAATAGCTGTCATACCAGTGACCCCCCAACCTGCTCTTTTAGTGGGGAAGGGCAACCAGGATCAATTTCTCAGACATAGGAATCACTCACCCACAGTGCCTCCATCTTGCCAGGATTCAAGCTCACCTTGCTTTCCTCATCCACCTCACAGCTGCATTAGCTAGTTAACACAGCTGCAGATCTTTAAAAGAGGTTACAAGTGGGAAAAGTGTGTTTGTCTAACAACTTAAGCCTATTCACAGGTGAAATCTATTGACTTCAGTGGGGAAGGGATGTCTCCCAGGTAAGTGGGGATAGGTCTGCAGGCTAAATTCACTCCTAACTTCCCAAGAGTTGTGAGTCATATTGAATTCAATACTTCTAAAGAGACATGATTTGGATTGTGCTGTAACACCATCACATGCAATGAATTCTTTTTATTATTGCATGCCACATATCTGACTTTCACAACAAAAGACTTTAAACCATACGCACAATTAAATGTGTGCAACGTGATTTCTTGCCAAATTATTATATACAAATCGAATCAAATCTATGCATTCCTTGATTTGTGGGTTCCTGTTTTCTTTTATTGTTTTATACAACTGGAATACTCTTTTTTGTATTTAATTTTATTTTTCAGTAAACCCATATTTGGTTTGTTGTCTGATAACTGAAGACATGCCCTTTTGCAGAAGAATAACCTGGAGCCAAATTTAAGGAAAGGGAACTGTGTGCATTGGGGTCAGGTTGCTACTCCCACTCTCATTTAAAATGACCAAATTTTGGCTTAATTTTAACTACAAAGCCTTCAAAGTGTGTTGAATTGCAAATAACATCTTTGTTGACTGGGAATTCTTACCTATTGTGACTGACATACCTAATAATGAGATGGTTGAGCTGTATCCCAGCTACGCAGTGCCACTATGCTTCTACATGTTGGCAGGTGTTTTTCCTCACCTCCACCCCTGGTTAGTTACTAGAATAGTGGTGGGAGCTAATGTACAGCTAGCTCCAGCAAGTGCCTTACTTAAACATTTGGTCTAAAATTTGCTTCTTGGAATACTAACTGCTTCATGCATAGCCACGGCCGTTGTTAGGCATTGAAAGTAGAATGTGTGCATGCACACCCACACCCCTTAGACTCTACAGCAAGATTCTCTTGCAAAGTGGCATAAGACGTAAGATTTGAGGCTGCAACTGGGCACCTGGCAGAATACGCCATCTCTAACCTACAGTGGTGAAGTTGTGGACTTTACTTTCAAGGGGAAACCAAGGAGAGGTGGTGATATTGGTGGGTGGTGAATATTTTTGTGGGGAAACAGTTAGGGCTGTTCCAGACCCTGAGATCTCCCTCTGCCACCACATTTTTTGCCACAGAAGTTTTTCTTATTAAGTGTGTATTGGTATGGTTTGACGGATATCAACAAAGTCCGCACACCCACACCCACTTTTTAAATAGCACCTGATAATACATGATAGAGATAAAATGAATTGAGATTAAAATAACAGAGTCTGGACCTGGAGAGCTGCACAGGAAAACTCAGGCACTATCGATCTTTGAATAGACAAAAGAATCAGCTGCGATTGAAGGTTATGACTTTGCTTTTCATCTTAGAGTGACTCAGGCTCTTTTTGGCTAAAGTGCTTTCCCCTCTCTTAGAAGCCATTAATATTCCTGACAAAGATGTCAAATCCTTCAGTGTGCGTGTTTGACATTTCTCATGCCAGTCCAAGCTCACCAAGTGCTTTTTTCCACTTCTGTCATTTCTGGGCACTATCAATGCTGTGTCAAGGTGTTGTCACAATGGCTTTTACACAATGGTGACCGTATATGATACTATGCTTTCTTTACAGACACCTGTTTTAAACTGGTGAAATTATCAAGAATTTTAAAGTTTGATTCTATAGCTTTATAAACTGCTGAGATGTTTCCTTGCAATTGAGTGGTGGATAAACAATTTCAAGAAGTTTCTTCTTAATCTCAAAATTGTATAGTCAGGGAAATGGGCCTTGAACATCCAGCTGTTTTTAGCCTTGGAGCCAGTGTACAGTTTAAAATGATTTCTTTGTTTAAATATATATATATATCAGAGAAGGAAACAGTCGTTACCCATTTAGAAACTGAAGGATAGTTATTCTAACTCCTCTCTGCTGTTGGACAATATAAATGAAGTGTTCTAATGGGTAACTCGTCAAGGTTAATGCAGATGATGTGGCAATGCCTCTTGTTTTTCTTGAATTGATGGGATTTAAGTGCCGATGGGAACTTTTTTTTATTAAGCTGTGTGGCTGGTGGGAGTCATGGCTGGAAAGGAATAAATCTCCATCCCTGTGTGCTGTCATCCTGATATCTGTCTGTCTTCAGACTAAGTGAAATTTCATCCCTGATACCACTCCATGTAGTAAAAATGCATGCCAAACACACGTGTGGTCATGATCTCACATGACTGCTTCATTGTGTGATGAAGCCTCGTGCTCTCAAAATATGTGCAGCACATGTACACTCACACACACTTTCCATGGGGACAGGAACCCTAGCTGACAAGGCTCGCATCCACAACATACACTTGAAGTGCATTTAAAGCACACACGTTCCTCCACTGAATCCTGGGAACTGTAGCTTCTTAAGGGTGCTAGGAATCATAACTACCATGTATTATCAGGCGTAGCGTGCAGTTTAAACTACTTCTGAGTATTGAGGCGAATGCTGCTAAACTTATTAATACATTGGTATTGGACACTGAAGGGCCCCAAAAGCATTTCTTAAAACGGAGCAATAGGCAACAAAATGACAAATGAGGTTCAGTGTGAAAGTGTAAAATCATCACTTGTAAAAGTAGTTCAGGGTAGAAGTACTGAAACATGATTCACAGTGGCGCAAAATAAATAAATAAATCCTAAATTCACACATAAACAGATGGGATCTGAACATGCAGTCAGCAACCAAGAAAGAAATCATAGGGTGGTGATGGATACAGGTAAGTGAAAAGCATTAACTCAGAGTGTGGTGGCAATGGAAAAGATAAATTGCATGCTAGAGATTGAAAACAAGAAAACCAGTATCATAATTCTTTGGAATACCACCTAGTGTTCTGGTCAACCCATCTCAGAAGGAAATTGTGGTGCTTGACACACACTCGCAGGATTCATCGGAGAGCATTTTTAAATGCTACTTTTAAATGTGCCTTGGAAATTCACCCTTTATAATGAAGGCCTCCTAAGATTTTTTTTCTTAATTGATGTTGTGTGTTAACTGTTTTATTTTGGTGGTAAGTATTAATATTTTGGTTTTAACATCTTCTGTAATCTACTTGGGTATCATGTACATCAAGTCACATAAAGTAGTAGTAATAAATAAATAACTACCCCCAGGGTAGTGGTGGAAAACACACAATGGGACAGCTTTGGATCTACGAGACAAAAGGCCTAGGACCATATACACCTCATGACAACCTGAAGCCATACGAGGAAGGGCCATAGTTCAGTGGCAGAGCACATGTAAAAGGTCCCAAGTTCCTTCACGGTGCCTCTGGGAAAGGCTCTTGTCTGACACTGTGAAGGACCAATTGTCTGACTTGGGACAAGGCAGCTTCCTATTGTTGCTGACCATCCAAATCCCTGCCAAGTCACACTGAGGCTGTCATAATTTTAATAAATGTGATTTATTCACATATTTACACCTAAGTTTAGATGAAGGGAGTTCAGATCTTACAGCATGGTTATCTCAAGAGAGAATTGTTGCCCCCAGCAGTGCAGAACTAGAGTCCAAAGTATCTCTCCCAGTCTGCCTTCAGCCAGCCTGCCCAAGATGGATCTCTGTCTTTTTTCTCCTATTCCAAGCCTTGCGCCAAAGGCCCCAACTTCTTCCGGTAACATCACACCCAGTTACTCTGGCAACCTTCCAACCCCTCAGTCTCTGTTCACACCTCAGGGCAGGTGGGAAGCACAGTTCTCTTGCACTGCCAGTAGCCCTAATGGCCTTGTATTGTTTCTTAATGGCCCTAGCTTGGCCAGGTTGGTTTTGCATAGGCTAGCTCAGGAATTCCTCTGCAGCTGGTATTTCCCCCTTCATATCCCAAATAACCAAAATCCTACCATTTATCAATTTCTAGGGTTTAGGGGAGTTCCCCCCTAGCCCCATGTTTCCATATTTCTAAACTTACCCGCCACTGGAACCAATGGGGAGGTGTTTTGTTTTTTTAAAAAAGATAACCATGCATAAGAAGATGGTTAAGTCCACCACATAGGAGTGTGTGTGCATGTGCGCACACACACACACACACACACACCCTACCGTACATCCTATTTAACTACCTAATCCATTTGCAAGAGCTTTGGCAAATGTCTGCTTTCATACACCACACAGGCTTTTAACAACTGGATTTAATATCATTACTTAATCAAACAAGCAACTCACGAAATCAGCTCTCTCCTTCCATCCTCCCCCAGTTCATTTAGCTGTTGCTGAAACTTAACCTACTGGACTGAGAAAATGAAGGCATGACCTGAAATCCCAGTAAATCTACTCTCAGTGGCTTCAGTGAGACCACTTTGCATGAGGGATTGTAGGAATATGTCACTTTCCACCAATGCCCATCAAAGCATCATTCCCTTGTACCATACTTGCTTGCTTCTCCCCATTTTTTTAAGTGCAAAAGCTCACTTACTTAAGGGATTAGTATGCCTTTGAAGGACTTTCTTTCACACAGAGGGATCAGGGGAAGATGAAACAGGTAGACTTTTAAAAGACGCTGCTCATCCTTAAGCTTCTGTCAGTTTCAGCTCCATTATCTCTTTGGTAAACATCTCCTGCTGATGTCTTTTTCCACTGACAGCTGTTTCCCCCTGTCTCGAACACAAAATATTATACAACCTCTGCAATATTTCAAGGCTGTATTTTTCCACCCCAGCTTCTAAAAATAATAAAAACCTGTGGGCATGCCCTGGTCAAAGGTGAGCAGTTTCAAGTCTCTCTCATTTAGTGGGGAACGTTTTTCTTTTAACAAAATTTATATTCTACTTAATAATTTAAATAAACCTCTAAGTGGTTTATACATAAAATATAAAACATTTATTTTAAAAAATACCAATAAAGTCAATAGACAAGTAGATGTAACAGAAGTATCAACCTTTTGAAAGCATATACTGAATCCACCCATTAACATCAGCAGGGCTTAAACTATCTCTCTTGTTCAGGTATCAATGGTTTCCTTCAGGTATCAATCAGGTTTCCTCCTCTACTTCCATGTGCTATACCAGTATGACTTAGCTGAAAGTGGGGCATTTTTGGAGGGGGAGACTTTACAAATAACGGAAAAGATGTTTGTTGGATCAATGCCAATGAAGCAATTTTATATATCTAGTGTGTATTTTGATTAGGGGACTGAAGCCTTAATCCAGCCTTCTAAAATAGATGGCCACTGAAACTCTTATTGTAAAAGGTAAAGGGACCCCTGACCAATAGGTCCAGTTGTGACCGACTGGGGTTGCGGCGCTTATCTCATTTTAGTGGCTGAGGGAGCCGGCGTACAGCTTCTGGGTCATGTGGCCAGCATGACTAAGCCGCTTCTGGTGAGCCAGAGCAGTGCACGGAAATGCCGTTTACCTTCCCGCCGGAGCGGTACCTATTTATCTACTTGTACTTTGACGTGCTTTCAAACTGCTAGGTTGGAGCAGGAGCAGGGACCGAGCAATGGGAGCTCATCCCGTTGCGGGGATTTGAACTGCTGACCTTCTGATCGGCAAGTCCTAGGCTCTGTGGTTTAACCCACAGCGCCACCCGCGTCCCCTTGTTGACCAAGCTGCAATTGGCAGGTGGGATGCAGTAGAGAAGTTTGCCTATGGCAACTAGGCAAAGTTTGCCTATGGCACAGAGCAGGAAGAAGGAAAGGTGTTAAAGGTGTTTCCTAGGACATATTCTCCTTTCCCGTGCTGAGTCCGGAGTATAGCCCTGTATCGCATGGGCAATCTGCAGCCCTAGGGCCTGGCTGGAAACTAGTAAGCATTCCTTCACATTGAGGCAAACATGTGTAGCAGAGAGGTGGATCATCAAGACTCCAAAAGAAATGGAAAACAAGTACAATGAGCCTGGAGGAACATTTTACACCACACAACCCACTACCATCTCACGCTTTTGCTTTTTTTTTGGGGGGGGGGGTTGGTGATATATCAGCCCAGCGACAATTACAACACTGCTGTATTTCATTACTCCAATCTAGCTGTAGTTGTGCACAGCTAGATAACATGAAATCAGTACTAATCGGGGGGGGGGGGTGTTGCATGTATTTACCTGCATTAAAAGATGCATCTTGCCAGGCCTGTGTGGCCGTAATGAATTTCCTAATGCATCAAGGAGAGATATTAAATGTGTTTGGTATGGAAAGAGGTGGCAGCAGAAAAAGGAAAGGAAAGATGGTGCCCCAAAGCAGTAGCAAACAAGAGCACAGAGGTAGAGTGGGCATTAATGCAACATTTTCTTCTTTATTGGCAAGATGGGAAGTAAAGGATAAAGCCGAGAGAGAGAAGGATGGAGAGATGAGGGAATAAATTATTTATCATTATAAACTTGTACTTTTTAATTGTAAGCAAGGATGTATTGGGGGCAGGAAATGATGAAAGTAATGTCAATCGGAATGTCAACATTTTTAAAAATAATGTATGGTAAGTGTGCATTGAACTCAAATGAGGGGGAGAATTCCACTCTTCAAGACCCTCGGTTTCAGATTCACATTGATAGACAGCTACTGTGTTTGCTTCCTGAAGTGTACATTTGCATGCACATATAGGGCAACTTCAAAGCTAGAAGAATTTCAGGATAAAACAAATAGCACTAAATGTGGGGAATTGTAGGCAAATGGTGGTAGTATTTGAACAGCTTCCTTGCATTTACAGAACCAAATTAGATCGACTAAAATAGCTAAGCATAGCAAATGTACTGTTCCTGGGGAAGTTGAGAATATTTGCCTGCTTTCAAATTGCATCATTTTATTTTTATAGAACTCCCCAGAAAGCTTAACCACATAATGTTGAAAGGACTGGGGGTTTTTCTTGGTAAGGAAATTGTATACAAAGGCTTTCTCTCGCCTTAGCCTCTCCTATCCAAATATGTGGATACTTGAGTTCACTTATCTTTTCCATTATGGCTTCCAATGTATCTGGCCATTCCTCCTCTTGCCTCACAATAGAAAGTGTTTTAAGTTGTAAGACTCCAGTTGAGAAGATGGATAGCAGTCAGCTGGAGTTAAGCATTTTAACTGCGAACAGGCGTGCAGCTCAACTTCAAATGACAAACCAGCTCAAAATCTAAGAAGTTGTGTGCAAAACGTTTCAATAAGCTCTTGTAAATGGCCATCAAAATGGCTTTGATTTGGATACTAAAAATGAAATCCTATATGAATCTAGTCCGCAGTAAGCCCTGTTGAGTTCAATTGGATTTACTCCCAGGTAAGTGTGTATAGGATTGTATTTTTAGGATAGGGGTTAACTTGAGGAAGTCCATGGAAGGAAAGTTTGCTGTCCCCTTCTCCCCACAGCAGATACCCACACTACCAAGAAGCTTCTCCAGGAGTCAGGAGGTCATGGGACCCTTCTAAATAATGTGGGGTGAAACACAGGTGGTGCTGAGAGTGGTAGCAATTGCATCAAGAACCTAAGAGCCCTGATGTGGATGAGGCCAGAGAACCTTCTAATCCAGCATCCTTTTCTCACAATGGGCATCCAATTGTGTATGGGAAACCTGCAAGCCAGGATCTGAGTGTAACCACACCTGGTATTAAGGCATACTGGCTTCAACAGTAGAAGAAGGGCAAAGCCATCCATATACCAGCCCTAGTTGGTAGCCATGAAGTTGCTTCTTCAGCTAATGTACTGCACAATCCTATGCCTTGCTATTCGAGTGTAAGCAGTGCTTGGTTTCTAGAAAAATAGGTGAAGTTGTTACAGTAAGTGCCACACATTTTAACACCCCCCAAAAAATAGGCGCTGGTACTGCATACCCTTGAGTACCCCCTGTAAAATGCACTAGCTGTAAGTCCTATTGAGGTCAATGAGATTTACTTCCAAGTAACAGTGTATTGGGTTGTAGCATTAGGTGTCAACCAGACCACTCAGCAAAAGCAATATTTCCAGCCTTCTGTAAAACGGAAATACGGTAATCATGTTTTCATCGTTCAGTGTGAGGATGATTAAGTGATAGTTGCAAGGTACCTACACGTTGAAAGATATGTAATAACAACAACAAGTGCAATGGGGTGGTGGAAGAGATCAACTTTTCTTCCTCCTGATTTGTCAGAATAAATTTGCTCCAAAAGTCAGTTGGGGGTGTATTCAATCCTTCCTTGGTAGATCTGCTGGATTCCATCTGTTTTTTTTTCTAAATGCCCCTCCAAGTGTTGCAATAAGTCTTTGCATCTTGCAGAGTTCGAGGAGCCCAGAAGAAGGTGGGTCCATCGAACCACCGACCTCTACACACTTCTAGAGAAACCACAAAGCAGCAAAATGGCAGCAAGCCAAGCCAGCATTCAAGCCTCGGCTTGCATAAGAAACATTAGAAATTAAAATATATTCAGGGCAAGAGTCAAATGGATCTGCAGAAATGTTCCTTTCTCCAAGAGATGGCAGTCACTCAGATTGTGAGAGATACACCAAATGTTCAGCACTGAAATTCTAGTATCTTGTATTCAGTGGCAGCTGTCCTTGACATAACAGATCAATGATTGCTACAAATCATATGTAGGGAATATTCCTTCCCTATGAGGAATAAAATAGGCCAGAACTTACAAACCTAGGTATGCAGAATAGAGTATGGAAGAGCATGACAATGAACCTCGGACATTTGTACATATAACATGTTGTTTAATCTGCCATTCATATGCCCACACAAAATTTACTTTTTTTTTAGACCAGAGAAAATGCAAAGGTGAGATATACGGTACGTACATAAGTAGCCAGTAGCAGAACTTGTGCTGTGGAGCTGTGGAGATGTCGAGCTCCAAGCTTGCTGTCAATTATCTTCAAGAGGCCAAAGCAGAAGAGAAATTACTAAGCATTCTTTTGCAGAACTGCCAGCACTGCTTTGCTATTCCCCCCACCCCAGAGTGCCGCAGAAGAAATAGAAGCTAAGTCGTTTATATGCAGCAGTGCTGATGACAACTAAATTTAATTAATCTGAAACTTTAATTAAGTTTATATGAAACAGTAAAAATGGAGGTAATGAAATATTGTTTGGTCCCTTGATTTGTTTGATTTCATTTTATTGATTTGCATGCAGTGATTTATAGGGAATCAGCAGTTCTGGCAAGAAGCTGTACAATAAATCAAAGCTGGATGAGGCAAACGGGAAGTTAATATAACATTAAATAATTGGAAATGTTTCTCATTCTATAAAAAATAGGGCACAAGGATACTGAAGCATGTGACAAAGTGGGTCTTCCATCATGCTGCTACCAGTATGTTACTACATTATCGGAGCAAAAATGTTGATGTTTTCAACACATTACAGAGCAGCGCAAATGTGTTCTGGTGTGATATGTAGCAGGAGGAAAGCACCTTTGTCAAGCAGAAGCCTGTGGTTCAAAACAGTGAAATGTGACTATGATACTAATCCTTCTACCCTAGACCTAAGCAACAACAAATTGGGTATTATGTAAGATTATCACCCTGACTTTCAGCACATTTAATTGTATATGTCCATTTCTGGTGTCAGATGAGAAGAAGCCCCTTGGAATAATAATTGGGGAAATGGCATCCGCTCTGGATAGTTCTCTTATTTTGGATTGACTTGTTTGTCTGGGTCAAAAAACAGTTTAAAAATAATCAGCCACAATGAATGTGGCAAATGTATGGGATAAATATTTTAAATTAGAGGTGTGAATGTCCTATTTTGGCAAGAGGGCCATGGTAAGGTGTTGGAGACGATGGGGGGATTGCAGTCTGTTTAATTGGAGGGTGAGCCTGCAATGTTCTAACAGGCAAGATGCTGCTATTGAAAATACCTGTTCTGTGATTTGTTCTCCCCCTTTACTTGTAACACCTGGTAATTTAGCTGTGTGATGTGATACCATCACTATACTGTGAGTTTCTCCACCCCTTTGAAGGAAACTCAAAATGTGATGGCATTTGATTGCATAGTGATTTCTTCCCGACATTACAAAGGGGCGCCATTTATAGTGTCATCCCCGAACCTGTTTTTCAACTGGCTTTTGTTTCTGCATGCATTTTTCAAGGTGACATTTAGGGTAATTCCCATGTTCGCAGAGGAAGAAGCTACAGCACGATTCCTCAGTGTGTGACCATGGATTTCCACTCCTATTCAGTTCCTACAACAGGCAGAAGTCAAGTTGTAGAGTTCCCAAGCCACAAAAAGTAACATTGGAATGGTCCTTAAATGTGTCAGATTGTTGGAAAACTGCTCCCCAGACTGCTTCCTTCCCTCGGTCATGGCCGTGCCCCTGCTTTCACTGTGAGAGAATGAAAACAGTAGAACCAAACCTAGCTGTGATGCCTCCGAAGCCATAACACTGAATCATACTCATCAAAGTGCTTAGGGCTACAGATGCAAAAGCCAAGCATTCACCTTATATCAAAGGCATTCAGCTGGCAGGTGAATCAATATCCTTTCTAGAGGCAGCGCTGCAGATGAATCAACAGTTTCCCTTCATCTTTGCCATGTGAAAATATTGCCGGTTATCGCTTTCAGTGCACTCCCTATGTAATTATTGACCTTCACCCCTATTTTATTGGCCCAACCCTTCTTCTAAAAATAGCTTAAGTGACCACTAACTCAACTTTAATGTGTTTTGACAGCAGGTTTGTTGACTGAAATTAATCAATGATCACAAACTACCCATTAGTAAGCTTCTTTGATTTGGTGGTTTATTTGGAAGTAAAAACCAGCATCAACACTGACTTCAGGGCTAGAATAACAGGTTGAAATTGAAAAAGACATCCTGGGTCAGATAAACATGCATGAAGGTACAGCTGTAGCTAGAGATACACAGCAAACTGGTTTTGATTTCAGGGAGAACACCTTCATCCACCTGAACATGAAATGTGAAGCTGTATTGACTTGGTTAACAATCCTGGTTTCTGTCTGTATATTTCCTCAGTGTTTCCTATGGCATATAAGTATCTCGTTACCTGGAAAGTTGATATTGCCTATTAGCCATGATGATCACTGCAGATGGTGACAGCAGTCATGAAATTAAAAGACGCCTGCTCCTTGGGAGAAAAGCAATGACAAACCTAGACAGCATCTTAAAAAGCAGAGACATCACCTTGCCAACAAAGGTCCGTATAGTTAAAGCCATGGTTTTCCCAGTAGTGATGTATGGAAGTGAGAGCTGGACCATAAAGAAGGCTGATCGCCGAAGAATTGATGCTTTTGAATTATGGTGCTGGAGGAGACTCTTGAGAGTCCCATGGACTGTAAGAAGATCAAACCTATCCATTCTGAAGGAAATCAGCCCTGAGTGCTCACTGGAAGGACAGATCCTGAAGCTGAGGCTCCAATACTTTGGCCACCTCATGAGAAGACTCCCTGGAAAAGACTCTGATGCTGGGAAAGATGGAGGGCACAAGGAGAAGGGGACGACAGAGGACGAGATGGTTGGACAGTGTTCTCGAAGCTACCAGCATGAGTTTGGCCAAACTGCGGGAGGCAGTGGAAGACAGGAGTGCCTGGCGTTCTCTGGTCCATGGGGTCACAAAGAGTCAGACATGACTAAACGACTAAACAACAACAACAAATTAGCCATGATGACTATGGTTGAAGGCAGCAACCCTTCTTGATAGCAGTTGCTGGAAGCAACAGTAAATGGGTGAATGCTTTGTGTTCAGGTCCTGCTTGCAGGTCCTCACAGACATATTGTTGACCAAAATGAGGATAGGATGATGGACTAGTTGGACCATTGGCCTGATCCAGCAGGTACTTCTTATAATATATTCTTATGATTGGCAGTAGCTTCCCAGCACAGGTCTTTATCATCACCTGACACTATACCCCTTTTAATTTTATTTTCCTAATTTTTTGGGGCTGGAGATATCACGGATGGAACCTGGGACCTTCTGCCTGCCATGCATAGGCTCTATCTGTGAGATATGGCCCTTCGTTATAGTCTTCCCAACAGAAGCTACATTGGAAGTTTAATTAAATACTAGCATTACAGTGTCACTGATTCCTACTAATCATCCATATGTGCATGTTATAACTGAGTTAGGAATTATAAGCCATGAATATTCCACTGAGAATTAAAGGGGAATGAAGAACAGAGAACAAAATAGGGTGTTTCCCCTTTTTCTTCCAGCCCTCTGCCTGCATACAGGCTTCTGATGAAACCCCAGAGGATTTGCAAGTTCAGTAGCAGCAAATGCTGTTGTTTTCTTCACCATCTCGCTCATTTAAGATACTCCCTCAAGCAGTTAATAGTGTGTGTTTGTTTTGATGATTAACGTTTATGCCATTTAAATTATTTGGTTGGCAGGTAAAAGCTGCTGTCTTTGTGCACTCAAGAGTGCAAAGGCAATAGTACAAATCAAATGAGATGTGGAAAAAGTTTATCTTTTGTTTTGCGAAAATGTTCATTAGCAATGGCTGGATTCCTTTTGCACTTTAATAGAATTTCCTACTCGATTTTCAAAATGAAACGTAAAACTTTCTTTGCCATTGAAGAAAATAGCACCTCAACCTAGCAGACCCTGCATTTAAAATGTACCTCCCATAACACAGATATTATCATAACATAAACAATGCAAAATATGGAAATGATGGGGTGAGGCCTAAACGGCCTCAGTCCTGTATCCCCGAAGGAGTGTCTCCACCCCCATCGTTCAGCCCGAACACTGAGGTCCTGCACTGAGGGCCTTCTGGCGGTTCCCTCATTGCAAGAAGTGAGGTTACAGGGAACCAGACAGAGGGCCTTCTCGGCAGTGGCGCCCGCCCTGTGGAACACCCTCCCTTCAGATGTGAAGGAAATAAGCAGCTATCTTCTCTTTAAAAGACATCTGAAGGAAGCCCTGTTTAGGGAAGTTTTTAATATTTAATGCTATATCGTTTTTAACACTTGATTGGAAGCCGCCCAGAGTGGCTGGGGAAACTCAGCCAGATGGGCGGGGTATAAATAATAATAATAATAATAATAATAATAATAATAATAATAATAATAATAATAATATTCATGACCAGGGACCAAACGTGGCCCCCCAGATCTCTCTGTCTAACCCTTGGGCACATCCCTCACCAGGACCTTGCTTCACACTGGCCGTACATGTTTTGGCTTAGCTGGACTGTGTCCTTGAACGCTGATTATGACTTTTGCCAGGCTGGAGATTAGAGAGGGATATTTGTGTGCAGGCACTAGTCTCCTGTACAAGATTAAAATCTTATATTCCCTGCCCCATCCACTTTTGGCTCCATCCACCACTTCCACATGGCACATTGCCCAGTAGGGAATGGAGCCCTGAGGCTGAAAATGAAAGCTGCACAAAATGCTCTAGTTTTGATATTTGCTTCAAAAGTAGCACATTCAACATGACTCACCGAAAGGCTGACATTCTTTCAGTGCCGCCTGGCACCTTTTTGTTCTTCTGATGGTTGCTTGATTCTTCCTGGCACCATTTTCCTTCTTTGCTTCCACTGTCAGCGGCTTCGCCAAGCTATGTTGCTAGCTAATCTGGATTTTGCTGTGCCAAAATTTGAGTGCGGTGACAGACCTGGATTTTCTTTAAATAACATGTCAGAGGTGGTGTCATCACACAACCTGCAAAACAAGATGGATTTAACCATTATTAGTTGATCTTAGCCAAAAGGACAAGCAGCGATTGATTTAACTATTATTAGTTAATTAACTTATATCTTACTTGCCAGTCAAAGAAAGGCCTCTGTAGACATTAAAAAATAAAGTAGCATACAGGTATCAAAATAATAAGCCAAGTAATAAGATTTGAAACAACCAGTCGGATAAAACAACAGGAAGAAGCATCATTAAAAGCAGACACTTCCATTAAAATAGATAATTGAAGCCTTCTGGGGGGGGGGAGGATTCTTTTAAATTTTTAATTATATCAGTATTTGCAGGTCACTTTCTATGGGATTAGCTCTCCCCCTTCCAATGTGACTCACAATGTATTTAAAAATATAAAATTGATCCAACATTTTAAAGCCAGAATCTTAATAATCCTGGAAGTGCTACTGCCTAACACCAGGAATATATATTTTGCACTTGGTGTGATGATAGAATAGCTGGGGACAGAAACAATTTCTGAAAATACAGGAAACCTTCCCTCCCATAGCTATACCAGTGGAGGACACATGGGGCACTGCCTCACCAAGTTCAGTCCAAGGGGTTTTTTGTGTAGCCCCCCCCCCCAATATAGATAGATGATAGATGATAGATAGATGATAGATAATAGATAGATGATAGATAGATGATAGATAGATAGATAGATAGATAGATAGACAGATAGATAGATAGATGATAGATAGATAGATAGATAGATTAGATAGATAGATAGATATAGATAGATAGATAGATAGATAGATAGATAGATAGATGATAGATAGATAGATAGATGATTGATAGATAGTAGATAGATAGATAGATGATAGATAGATAGATAGATGATAGATAGATGATGACAGACAGACAGACAGACAGATAGATAGATGATAGATAGATAGACAGACAGACAGATAGACAGATATAGATATATAGATATATTAGGCTGTCATTAGACTGAGATAATGAAAGCTGTTTGTGTTTCTTTCTAAGCCTTTCAGACAAGGGTTCTTCTTTAGCCCAGCTCTTGAAAAATGTAAAAATAAAGTAATTTTAAGTTTACTTTTCTAAATCCCAGAGGACCAGAGATCTTATAGAACTCAGTGCACAATACCTTAACAGCTGTACAATCATGGGAAGATTTCAGTGAGAAATTTCAGAGAAAAGCTTCTCCTTTTTTTAAAGCCAATGAATACACATGTCAACGGGCAATTTGTGAACGGCGGTGGGGATAGGGGTGGGGATGAAGGCTATGGACACACATAAATTTGCAAATAAACATCAATAGAAACAATCTGACATAGCCAGTTATGCAAGAACTTTTTGAGTAGAACATTGGATGTCAGGGCATATGCAGACCTGCTTTTAGGAAAGAGGTTGTGAAAGGTATCCTTACAGAGCATCTTTGGATTCCTGATTTGGGTGGTTCAAAGTGCTAGGATGATGCCTTACAGGGTCATGGGAATCCAAGACCAATAAAACTCAGAATATGCACTGGAGGTAAAAAAACCCAGGGTACTGCTTATTCAGGATGAGTGCCAGATCCAAGATGCTGCAGATGGTACTGTGGGGTGGGTTTGTCACAGTAGACCTCTATGTCTCAGGTCCAATCCTTCAAGATTAAATCTTGATGACTGAGAGAATTTGTATTTTATTGGAATTTTTCGCAACTTGCATTGGCCACCTTCAAAGTAATTAACAAGTTATGCTAATCACCTGGTGCAGTTAATTTGGAACAGCCTATCCATAGCTATTAAGTGTCTTTCCTTCCTCCCAGTCCTAATGTCCCCCTTCCCCAATCTGGCAAATATTGATCTTCTGGACTTGCCTTCCTTCTCCTGTGCCAATACATTTTCATTCAATTGTCAGCTATGTTCTCAGTGCGACATCATCAAATTAAATGTCCATGAAGGCAAATGGAGGGCAAATGAAAACAGTGATAGAAGGGTAGAATGGTAGAGTTGGAAGGACCACAAGGGTCATCTAGTCCAACCCCCTGCATTGCAGGAATCTTTTGCCCAGTATGGGGCTTGAAGCCATGATCCCAAGAAGAAGAGTCTTGTGTCCTACCAGCTGATTGCAAAGAAGAGGAAGACCGGAAATAGCAACTCATAGAATGGAATTAAAGCAGTTATCGGTTTTTAAGTTCAGCAGCAACACAAGAAAAAACGAGTTGGGAAACAGTTGGTTTCCCCCCCCTTTTTCTCAGCCCTATTTTAAACACAGTGACCCCATGATTGCTATTGCTGCTATTGCAGTTTAGTTGTATTACTTAGAGAACCGGTGTAATAGTCTATGACGGACCGGAACTATAAAACCTGAAACTTCCCTATCTGGATTGTCCCAAGACACCTTTCCTGCTGTAATTCAATCAGATAAAGGGAAAAGATAGAAACAAAAACATTGCTTTTTCACACCTCATTTACTTCACGGTTACAGTAGGAGAGCTCATTGACATAAAATGTAAGATGCCCTGTTATCTTCCTCCCTTGCTGGTGCCCTCCCAATGGAACAGAAAACAATGTTCATTAAAAGAGTAGACTGATTCACCAAGATAATTTTAAATTATTGCTCTCAGCACTTCTTTTATGCTCATAGCCCATCCCCTGTGGGTTGAGAAGATGCTCGCAGGTGGGAGGGGTATACCTCACTCCGGTTTCTGAATGCAAATGATTGATTCTGTTGCTGAAGGAGATGGCATGAACTACTGATGTGCTAATGAAAAATGAAATTCTGCATGGATATGAGAGGCACAGGGAGTATTTGTTTCCTGGGAGCAATGTGTAACCAAGGATGACCTATGGCACTTTGCCTTAGTGAAGTCTGAGCAGAAGAGCTGGTACAAACTCAGAGTGCCAGAAAGGGGTATGTAGGGTTCCAACTTTAAATATGGGATTCTGTAAATGCTGATCTGAGCAGACAAGGGTATACAGCAACTAACCGTTCTGGTTCCTTTGCTTTGTGGTAGATGAAAGAAAATCATTAATGAATTGAACAGTTGTACCTACAGGCAACCTTGTGGTTATCTTAAGGGTGAGGGAAGTGAGCATAATGGCAAACCTCTGCTTTTGTAGTGAAGACACATCAGACTTTTAAATAACATCTTCAAAGGCAGAGAAGGCAAATCTTGGAGGTATATTTGCAACTTCACTGAAGCCGTCCAGCGCTTTCCTGATCCTGATTTTAGACTGGTTGGTGTTCAGACTCTGACAGCACATGCTTTCTTTGGTGCTCTTTGTGCTTACTCATCAAAGTCAATTTCCTGATTGTGTTTGAATGAAGAATTTATTTGTTTGACCTTGTATTCTTTGGGATCACAGTGTAATCCCCGCTCAAAACACTGTTCTGGCTTTGAGCTTCAGCTACTGCCAATTGTAAATCATTTACTACTGAGAAAGTTCAGCTTAAATCTGCTTTGATCCGAAGTATTAAAGTCTCTCTAGATTATCATGTTACTGTGCAATAAATTTCCAATTGCTATAAGGAACCTACACATCTTGCCCCAAGGATTCATGCTGTTAACCTATGTTTTCCATTATACAGGATGCAGCATGGCTCCTTGTCTGCATAGAGGCAGGCAGAATCACTTAAACCATGGCCAAATACATGTAGGCTGGGCAGGCCTTGCTCCTCAAAGGCAATGAGCAGCACCAGCAGCACCAACCTCTCCCTTTCTGTGTGTGCGAGAGTAATTCTGCTCCTTGGTCACAAGCGGAGAGCCAAGGTTTTGGCTTCAGCATGGCCATTACAAACTTCCTGGCCCAGCTTCTGTAGAAGAGCTGTTTGTTATTGCTATGAACAGAAGTTAAGCACTGATTGACAAGGCTGAGCAGGAATTTTACTCATATGTATAACGGAGACTTGGAGTTGTGGAGGTTTTGCTTTTCTAGTAGCAATACTGCAGTTAGGAACTAATGAAGATATAATTTGTCACAACTTCTATTGCAATCAGGGGAAGCTTTGGTCTGTGTCTACGGGGGGGGGGGCACTCTGCTTCCTGTCAAGGGTATCAGGCTGTTGCATTTGTGGTCTCAACCCCAGTTCGAGAGCTGGTATGGCCACCATATTTCCAGGAAAAGAACAGATTTTATGGGTCTGTCTAGCCCTATTCCTGTCCTTGTCTCTAAGCCCCACAGCCTTGGTGAGTGAGTCTCCCAGTGCCTCTGTCCTTATCCTCAAGGTGCTCACCAGTTCAGTCTCAGGACCAAAATATAGCTTTAAAAGGGGGGGGGAAATATATTCTTATGTGGCAAAAAAAAATATTTGGCAAGCAGAAACCTCTCACGTTGTACCAAGGGTGGAATGATGAGAGCTGGACTGATTGACTATGTCTAGAGGAGGTGGAGCCTGGCCATAAATAACTCACTCAACAAAGCTTCTACCATGACACCATATGGCCTTACAGCCAGCCCTGTCCCATCTCTTGGCATGAGGCCAATGGGAGAATTGGTCCTCTCCCACTTTGTTTAAAGAGAGAGAGAGAAAGCAGAAGGGCTGTCCATCTATGGGAAGACTGCTCCTTCTTTCACTGCTACTGCAATGTAATGTTTTTAATGCCACCTGAATGAGTGGGGTTTTTTGAGGTGGGATGGGCAGAATGAGGCATCAGAAAAGGGCTTGTTACCCACACAGCCTGAAAGACCAGAGGCTTGCTTCCAAATGAATGATTTAACAGCTATATCTGGATTGCATATTAACTTTTGCGTGTGTGTGTGATTTTAATAGACACGCACATGCCCCCTGGAAACAGCCAGGCTAAATTGACAAGCAGCCAGTCACTTTCAATCAGCTTGATGGCATCTCACAGCCTCTTGCTCTGGGGAAAGACCTCGTACAAAACAAGGCACATCTAGTGGGATGCAAAGTGTGCCGAAGAGACTAAGCAGAAGACAGAGCCATGATTGAGCTGCACTTGAGATGGGTTGGGAGGAAATGGATGCGTATGTCCGACATCTCAATTTTTATTAGTTAAGGCAGGCATCTGTTTTGAAAACAGGAATTTTTGTTTTGTGATGTACTAAAATCTCAGATTAGCCTGTGGTGTTTTGCAGAGGGCAGGATGATTCTTACGGATGCTGAGGATGATTAGTTGGGCACATAACTGGCAAACTCTGACAACAGAGGGAGGAGATGATATAAATATACATATTAGGATCTCTGGAGATGGTATATCTGCAAGCATTCTGATAAGGCAACAGGCTGACTGAGTGTTCCTTCTGATGCCAAAATTAGTTTACTGATGTACCTCTCACACTTGTGCCTGCAAAGCATTATGCTGCTGCCTCCAAGGCATGTCACTGGTAGCAACCTCCCGAAAGAAGCAAATTGCACATGATTTTTGAAAAGCGGGAAAGAGGGCAGGTTGATTATCCCACTGGCATGGTAAAGTAATTAGACCCTAGGTCTGGAATGCTACTGTTTTACTGCAGCAGCAAAGAGAATGCCAACTGTCTTTATCTGTATAGCATAAGAAAACACTATATTTGATTTAGTAAACAGGTTGATCCAGTGATCTCTGGATTTGGCTCCCATAGGTGCAGCACCCTCTCCTGACCACAAGGGCAAGCTCATTCATGCTGATGGATGAAGGGGCTATTTGATTGCAGAGAAAGGCATGAATGGAGCTTCTGCTTCCATAGAAATGAATGGGAAAACGACACATCCTTTGATAACCACTCCCTGCCACTAATTGTGTGAGCATGGGTTTTTGGATTATGGCAACTTTCTTTTTTATCCCTAGAGTTTGAAACTCATTCAGAAGCAACTTTTGATTAATTTCATTGATTAAACTGGAGGTAATTCAAATGTAACTCTCCTTCCAAGTAACAAATATTGTAACAAAGTATTTATACTACAATCTGTACCCATTAGGGAAATCATGAATGAAAAGCTAATAAAATTTATATTTATTCACATTTTATGAAAAGCAAAGCAATTGAAATAATGCAATGCCCCAAAGTAGTGTTTGACTGTTTCTATTTGCAATTTTGATCTTACCCTCTTGGGAATTTTATTATTATTATTGTAAGTCGTGTTTCATTAATGACATTTCAGGCTTCGCTAAGTCTATAGGGGAGAACTTAGCAATACAGTGGCTAGCAGATATAAGAAGTAAAGTAAATGGATAAAAAGGATAAATGAAGATCCCATGTTGTACAATATCTACTGAAAAATGCCCGATCTTTATGAGCATTTTCCAGCTTTATGCAATGTAACATTCACCGTATCAAATTAACTAAGAGCATGATCCTAGTGTATTCATAGTGCGTTACATAAAGTGCTATATAAACAGTTTATTTCAATGTTATTTAAAACCTGATTGTACATTGTGCTTTAATTAGTGCTGCTGCTTGAGTCCATCATGGAATGCCATAATATGTGAATAGTTAAACTGGGATAGTCCGATTACTGCAAATTAGAAGAGGCTACTGATTTCGTTCATTGCCCTACTGTGGTCGCAAATGCCATTCCTAATATAGCTATGAGATCTTGGGAACTGATTAACACAAAGCACCAATATATTGCAGATGTGTGCCTGGAGGCTTGTTTTGCTACATCATAGTAATGAAGGAACCTTCTCTTAAGCATTGCAACTAGTGAATCAGCAAACTTGGGTTCAATGGGATTTATTTATGGGTGATCTACAAATTAAGAAACAAAACCTGGCACAGGCAGTGTTTTCCTTTTTTGATAAAAACTGAGGTGCTGGTACATATCTTCATAAAAATGTCATGGGTGCTGGGGGTGGGGGGAGGAAGGCTGCCCAGGACAGCAAAAAAGAGGTGACAGTACTCCATAATGGCGAATGCCATCATACACAAAAACCACTGGGTATAGGTTTTCTGGGATTGTACTTCTGCAGAAGACACAGATGAGTTTTCATAACTGAATAATGTCCATATACAATATGTGCAGAACAGTCCATATAAGCATAATGCATTGCAGGAACATACATTGTTGGACTAGATGATTCTCAGGGCACCTTCCAAATCTACAATTATATGATAGCACATCATGTACATTGTCCTGAGTACAGCTTTCCCTTTATATACCAATTATTTGGAAGAGTTCTATGTGGCTAGAGAAACAATTCAGTGATGTGGTCCTTTAGCTGTATTCTGAAGTAGTGGCACATGGTCTATGGCTCTTCCTCAAAACTTGGACCTTCTGTGCTGTACCACTGAGCTATGGCCCATTCCCTAAGCCTGGCGTGCATTATCGAAGTAATATTTGATTTCCAACAACAGTAGTGAGATTTTAAAATGTGCCTTGAGACCACAGAATTGCAGCAACTGGCATTTATAATGTATTAAGCAGACAAAATGGCAAACAGCTGTTGCCTTAATTTCCCATGTACTGCAATGCAGAGTAGTCCGCCTACACGTCCATCATATTTTTGTATAAACCTGCTTGCATTCTACTAAAAAGACACAAAACTCAATAGAGTAATGTACAAATATTATATATGCCAACATGTAAATAAGAATCCATGTTCTGACCAAGGAAGAAATGTACACATATCCTTAGTCCTGAATGAAAAACAAAATGCAGCCTCTGACTAACATATATTTTATACCACTTCAACTTTTCTGGCTTCTCTCAAAGAATCCTTGAAATAGTAGTAAGGTGCAGACAATTCTCAAAGATTCCTAACCACCAGCAGTGCTTGCAGAACTACATTTTCCAGGGTTATCTGAGAATTGTAGGTCATAAATTAATAACTGATTCTTAAACTAGTATAGACCAAACTAAATAATTCAATTTAGCGCATTCCATTTTCATGGTATCAGCCTGTAGCTACCAATGTGAAAAGGTTCTTTGCAAATGCTTTACGGCACTCTCTGCACTAACAATTTTGCAAATTCACAGAACATCCTTTTTCACTACGTAACAGAAATGGCAATATCCAGGGAATGTGCTTGGAAGGACTGGGAGATAGCATCATTCAGATGTGCTAATATTTTGAGGATGAGTGTAGTCATTGAAATAGGTTTGGAGGTTGAGTCCTGTCTAAAAAAACCAAACCCTGTTTATGCATTAAGATAACTTCAGAAATGAAAAGTTTGCAATTAATTTGTCTTTTGTTTACATTGCCGTTTGCTTTCAGAGCTAAAGGAACAATTAATGCACTATAACTTTTAACATTAGTGGATATCTGTATAATTATGGTAAAAATGGATACCAGTCTAGTCGCTGAAATCTGACCTACTTGTTCTAGGTGCGTGTTGGCTCTTGATATTTATAACTCCAATATGAGATGCAGAATTTAATGGTGTTATGCCAAGTTCTACCCACTTAGGACCTGGTCCTTTGAGTACACTGTCATCTAAATCAATCACCATTATTGGACTCATTTACGATGAGCTTGCCCTCAATCTATACTCTTTCGGCAGCAATGTCACACAGAGCAGGCAGAAGACAGAGGGGACCGTTGACATTTTAAAGGGACTGGGCTGTGATGTCCCATCAGATTTCTTCATACACCTGAATCTCATTTTCCATGCACCAGAAGCTCTTTCAATTACAGGCTTAGCAGATGATGTACTGCATTATAATGATGGTCTTCTGGAGTTTAGGGATGTGGGGCAGGAGGGGCTTGGTAACTACAGTGATTTCTTAAAAGGGGGAATCTATGCTGTCAAATAAAGAAGGGAGAAATGTTATGATTTCAACATTGAAAAGGGGTCCTGAATGAGCATAGTAATGTTCACAGTTCATGCATATGGAACAGAACAGAACAGAACAAAACAAAATCTAGCCCGTACAGGGACTCTGAAAGTAAAGATTTGGCCCACTTTGTGACACGTAGTAAATCACAAACTCCAGAAACCTCACAAATAGCCATATGGAAAGCTTGCTCAGCCAGAACAAGAGGTTTGTGAACAAGTATACTAGTGCAGTATCACAAAACATGGATCTTTTCAACATTTTCATCATGGTGCCGCAGGCCTCTGTACAGCTACAGAGCTGTTCAAATTTTGACAAAACTGGAAGACCCACAGGAAGGCCAAGAACACAACCATTAAAATATTGTTACCTCTTCTGCTGCACTTAGTACTTGTGCTGGTCAATTCTCCCAGCCAGCCATCTCCATAAATTCATGAGAAAAAGAAATTGCTTGAAATAACTTTGAAAGGGAAGAGAAAATTTTGGTGAAAACCTCATGGGTGGGAAAGGGATGCAGAGTTTTTGTTGTGCTTACCGTACTTCTGAGGCAACCAAGGGCTGTTTGTGATGTCATTTATTTCATGCTGAAAATTATCTCATCAATGGTCCACTCTGCCACCTTACCGCATACCTGCACGTCAATCAAAGCCCAGGGCAACACATTGTGACATAAATTATTCCATGGGGCTTTACACAGATATGCACAGCTGGGGAGGCTGCAGAGTGCTGGAGAAGCGTTTACAGCAAAGAAAAACACATGCACCATCCTTGGCAACCTCACAACAATTGCCTAAGCTCATAAACCTGCACCCACCAAAATTATACATAAAAAAGCAAAATGGAAGCCTCTCTTGCAGAGGAATAAATGATCCATGATCAAACCACCTGTCTAAGCAGCCTTATGTATTTTCTGTTTCCGTCATTCAGTTGTCTTGATTTTTTCTCCCTTGGGAATATTTTCATTTTGCTGTTGTATCTCTTCGATATGAAAAGAGAGATAGTCAATATGGTGCCTTTCTGATGTTGTTGCACTACAGCTTTCATCATTCCTAACTATTGACCATGCTGGCCGAGGCTGATGAAACCAACACCTGGCCAGCACCACCTTCGTTATCCTTGATCTAACCTCCCCACCTGTTCCACAAGTGTGCTTTTCAGGAAAGAGGGTGAATTTCCAGATGCCTTTCTCTTACGGCAGAGAATAATACAAAAATGATCATGGATGGAGCATAGTCAGCACATATGCGTCATCAATAGAGTCTTTTCAGAACTCTTGGAAGCAGTCAAGCTTTTTTCTGAATACTAGCTAAATGAAGCTTGTAAATACTGAGCCAATTCCAAATCTAGCCAAGAGGAATTTGCCCATTGATGCCTGGCCCTGGAGTTGCCCATGTATTATGTATCCATTGTATATCAATTCCACGTGAGATCAGGCAAGCCCTATCAGTGTAAAATTTTAAACAGGCTTTGAAAACCTCTCTTTTCTCCATTGCTCTTGTGGTTTGACTTTAGCAGAGCAACAGAACAATGGTGTTCCTATTTTCATTTTGCCTATGGTGTGCCCAGTAGAATGCTAAGCTGATGACTGTCTGTATGCTAGCTATTTTCAAGATTATTAAAAGTAAGAGTGAAGGAAGAATTCATTGAGTCCACTTTTTGCAATGGACTGACCCCATTCAATGCGACCAATCTTGCTTGCAGATCAGAATGTAACCTTCAGTCAGATTATATGCTACTCTGGTGTTTTGGTGCACAAAATATGTACAGTATTTTTCCATGTATAAGACAACCCCATGTATAAGACGGCCCCGAATTTTTGAGCCCAAAATTAAGAATAATTAATTGCAACATTCTGTGTATAAGATGACCCGAATTTTAAACTTTTAAAAATTGGGAAAAATTATAGTCTTATACACGGAAATATACAGTATTTTATACGAGAAATGTGTGCAGATTGCGTAATTTACAAGAAAATGCGTGGGAAATGTGTTTTTAATGCAAAAAGTATATACAAAGGGAATACAATTTAAATGTGGACCTCTCCTGTGTTCTAAAAAAAATTAAAAATCTACAGAAAGTGAGACAAGGTGGACTTAGAAGTCATAGAATCATAGAGTTGGAAGGGACACAGAGGGTCATTTAGTCCAAACCACTGCAGTGCAGGAATCCCACCCATGGTGGGCTTGAACCACCTAACTTCTGATTAACAGCCAGATGTTCTGACCCATTGTGCCACCTGGCTGTGACTGACTGCCAGTGAAATAGAAATGGGGCAGAAGTAGGCTGCTCAATCCACCCTTATTAGGATATTGCTAAAAAATTTAAAATGGTGCTTTGCATTGGGGGAGGCACTTTGATGAGGCATTTGTGTGTCACTTTGTGAGGTGTCCCCTCCTAAAAAGTGAGACATAAATGCATCAAACCAATTACAAAATATTTGGGGACACTCTCAAAGTATGCTTTTGGGGGGGTTGGAATCTGTGGCGCACATCTCAAACCAATTGGGGGTGTGGAACAAGATACTTCGCTTTTGTGAAGAATTCTTCTCTACCAGAATGCCAGGCAGTAACCAAATATGAGATCTATAGAGTCCCTTTGCATATATGAATTTATCTTAACTTTTCTGCTCTTTAAACAGCAGCTGCTTTGGATAGGAGAATTTTCCAAAATTTGTGGGCAGTTTTTCAGTCAGCACAGGAACTTGCTTTTTCTTAGGAGGAAAGAAGGTTCTCCTCTGCTTAGGGCAAAGCCCTTTGGACTCTGGCCGTAATCTATGAGCTTTCACTAGCCTCGCATGCAGGGAGATAAACCCTTCTAGTGTATGTATATATCTATCACCGTAACTTTATTTATGTCCATGCCAGTCGAGTCCTACCATATTCAAGTGACCCGGCTATAAATACGAGTCAAAGCTGCCACTGTATATTTATATGTAATTAAATTAGGCAAGCTTCTAGCCTGGCAACCTTGACAACATTCTTTCAAGCTGGCCCTTTTTAAGCTTCCAGTTACATGAGGACTCCTTGCAAAAGGTTGCAGTGATATAAATCAAAATGGTCAGCAGGCCAAGCATGAAGGTGCTCAGAGACCATCTCACTGTGATTTCTGCGACAAGACCTTCTCTCTCTGGCTCATTTGTCATTTCCCTCTGGTCTGGGAGGGCAAGGCCCTGTCTGCCTTCAACTACAGTATAGCGGCTGCTCTTGCCGCTTCAAGTCCCCAGAAGGCACCACTCCATTTGGTGCATCTTAAGGGAACAAACGGTGGTGGTGAAGTTTGAGAGATTAATACACCGTTCCTTTTTTGCCACTGCGATAGGCTTTTAATTGGTTTAAACTGACACTTTTTGGGGTGTTTTCTTGTTTCCTCCTACCGATTATCTACATGATTTGAGTCAGATAATGGAGGGCCTGTTAGCTAAATTTGGAGATTTTTGGTGATACAGTTGTACCTCGGGTTAAGAACTTAATTCGTTCTGGAGGTCTGCTCTTAACCTGAAACTGTTCTTAACCTGAAGCACCACTTTAGCTAATGGGGCCTCCTGCTGCTGCCACGCCACTGGAGCACAATTTCCGTTCTCATCCTGAAGCAAAGTTCTTAACCTAAAGCACTATTTCTGGGTTAGCAGAGTCTGTAACTTGAAGCGTCTGTAACCTGAAGCGTATGTAACCCGAGGTACCACTGTAGTCAGGTTTTACCAGGTGCACAGGGAAATTTTAATTCTGAAGGGAGGAATTCCACATTGTGCTTTTCCAATAGTTCCATCAGTGCAAATGTTTCAGCTTGCCCAATGGAACCATATAATTTCCCCCCATGTTGTAATCCGCCTTGAGCCTTGCTGCTTGGGGGGGGGGTGCTGCCCCACCTAGCCTCTTTATGTGTAAAGAAGGGAAAAGTTGGAGAATTTACAGCCTTATATAGTCATGCAAAGGCCATAGCTGTCAACATCCCCCCCTTTAAGGGAAATTCCCTTATTCCAAATAGGATTCCTTGCAAGAAAAGGGAAAGGTTGACAGCTATGTGCAAAGGTCTCCACCCCCTCCATGCATACTATTTACCCCCTGAAAATAGCGCCAGTATTCAGCCCACTTTGATCCCAATATCACTGAAAATACCTCCACCAAATACTTCAGCCCAACACAAGAAAGGATGCATCTAGGAAATAGTCTGAACATTTCTTGTCACAAGTGGTCCAGGTGTCTTATATATTCACAAGGTATCTGGCAGCAAGCCAGTCTTTACTTTGAAACATACAAAATGACAAGCAGAGCAGATATAAAATAGCTAGCTGATCTCCACTTTGAATGAAGAACAGTATACACCTACACCTATTTTCAACGCAAACTAAAGCAACAACGAAAACATATACCTAGACAATGTGTCATCAGGGGATGAGCAGGCAGGTTCAGGAAAGATGAAAGAAGTACCTTTTTTTAGATGATGCTCAAACATATTCAATATGCTTCTTCACCAACTCACATAGTGTACTTCTCTTTCATTTTGAGATTTAGCACTCCAGCGATCTTATTAGGATGGGGAAACAGAACCAGTGTGCGAGAACAGCTTCTCACACTTATCCTGGATCTTCACGAAGCTAATGCTCACTGGGAGGGTGTGCTAACATTTGAAGGGGAGGCCCATAATACCTGTGAAAATAAGGCCACCACGTTCTTTTCACTTTAACTGCATCACCTTTGCAGCAGGCTTTCATGTGCATGGAAATATATGGATAACCAAAGTTTGATGCTACTGTGCAAATTTACTCCTATGTTGTTTCACTTCCCTCAGTGAGTTTTACTTACACGATCTGGGATGAATGAAACTGAGCTTTCAACGTGGGTGACAAACTTCCATGAACGTACAAATCTCACCTGCAATGTGCAGCTAGCAGTCAAAAATTAATATTTTTGTACTAAGCTTAGAACACTCTAATCAACTCCCTGGAATCCTTTCAACCCATCCCTAAAGACTACTTATTTCTAGAGTGAAACTGTACACATTTCCCACAAGTTCTCTACAATAAGTAACTACTTGTTTATGTAGAACGCAGGGTTTTACCACTACCTCATATCAACATTATGGTTCTCATAATAATAATAATAATAATAATAATAATAATAATAATAATAATAATAATTTATTATTTATACCCCGCCCATCTGGCTGGGCCTCCCCAGCCACTCTGGGCGGCTTCCATAAAAACCAAAAATACAGTAAAATATCACACGTTAAAAACTTCCCTGAACAGGGCTGCCTTAAGATGTCTTCTGAATGCCAGGTAGTTGTTTATCGCTTTGACATCTGCTGGAAGGGCGTTCCACAGGGTGGGCGCCACTACCAAGAAGGCCCTCTGCCTGGTTCCCTGTAGCTTTGCTTCTCGCAATGAGGGAACCACCAGAAGGCCCTCGGCGCTGGACCTCAGCGTCCGGGCAGAATGATGGGGGTGGAGACGCTCCTTCAGGTATACTGGACTGAGGCCGTTTAGGGCTTTAAAGGTCAGCACCAACACTTTGAATTGTGCTCGGAAACATACTGGGAGCCAATGTAGGTCTTTCAAGACCGGTGTTATATGTTCTCGGCGGCCACTCCCAGTCACCAGTCTAGCTGCCGCATTCTGGATTCGTTGTAGTTTCCGAGTCACCTTCAAAGGTAGCCCCACGTAGAGTGCATTGCAGTAGTCCAAGCGGGAGATAACCAGAGCATGCACCACTCTGGCGAGACAGTCCGCAGGCAGATAGGGTCTCAGCCTACGTACCAGATGGAGCTGGTAAACAGCTGCCCTGCACACAGATTTGACCTGTGCCTCCATGGACAGCTGTGAGTCCAAAATGACTCCCAGGCTGCGCACCTGGTCCTTCAGGGGCACAGTTACCCCATTCAGGACCAGGGAATCCATCCTTTATCTGTTTTTTTCCAAGTAGAAAGTGAACAGACGTCTTTCACACTACACTGGTACCTCGGTTTATGAACTTAATCTGTTCTGGAAGTCTGTTCTTAAATCGAATCTGTTCTTAAACTGAGGTGCGTTTTCCCTAATGAGGCCTCCCACAGCTGCTGCCCTTCCACTGTTCAGTTTCCATTTGTAGACTGAGGTAAAGTTCACAAACCAGGACACTACTTCCGGTTTTGTGGAGTTCATAAACCAAATCGTTCGTAAACAGGACTGTTCTTAAACCGAGGTACCACTGTATAGCTTTTTTTCCCAGGTATTCTTCATGTGTAGAATCTACATGCTTCTTCAGGTGGGGTCTGTGCATTGGCACAGAATTCTGCACAAGCAAAGCTGCTCAGGTGTTGAAGGTTCCTATGCAAACATCTCTGCACTGAGATGTTATCTGAGAATTTTCTCAGTGTTACTTGATTCTCATTTTGGGTTCAATATGTAGGCAAGCTAGAGGAAAAGAGGTCCATAGTTCATGTGTAGTGTTGCATGTTTTGTATGCAAGGTGTATCAGGTTCATACTCTCCGTGCAATGTTGGCAATTGCTCCTGTCTGAAACTCCTGGAAAGTCCCTGCTAGTCAATGTAGACAGCAGGAACACAGTGACAGAGAAAACCGCCTTATATTGAGGCAGACAACTGGGCAATCTAGCTCAATATGTCTATATTGACCAGCAGTGGCTCTGCAGAATTTCAGACAGGGGACACTCATAGCCCTATTTGGCGATAGGGATTGTCTGCATGCAAAGCAGATGCTCAGTCTCTGAGCTATCACCCTTCCATGATAATCGAACTAGGCAGTTTAATGGTCTGATTTGGTTTAAGGCAGCTTCCTACTGACCTCATAAAAATATATGAATCTGCTTTATACCAAGTCAATCACTGGTCCATCCAGCTCAATGCCAGTAACAGCTCTCCAGAATTTGGGATAGGGGTTTTCCTCTGAATTACTTAGAGGTGCTGGGAACTTTTGCATGCAAGTAATTTGTGGCATTCAACTTTGTACTCAAAGTAAAACCACTGAAATTACAGGGCCTAACCTAGTCATGTCATTAACTCCAGTGGGTCTACTCTGAGTACACCCCATTTGCTCTATCAGTAACTCTGAGCTTTAGTCCTTCCCCCAGCTCCTTGCCTTCTCTTCAGTATCTATAATTTTTTGTTTCATACTGTGCCAGTGGTGTGCATTTGGAAATGTCTCTTTATTCTAAATCTTATTCTTGTGGTGTAAAGGAAAACAGAGATGCTGGAATTACAGTGGTGCTTTTGAATAGCTCCTCATTTTACAGGGATCTTTGCATGCTTAACGTGGTCGAAGAAGATCCATTGATTTTCACCAAGTCCATTCACAGTGCATAAGGGTAAACACAGGAACAAGGATTAAGATCTAATCTCTAAGAATCTGAACATCCAGGTACAGTACTCCTGAAGGAGAGTGCCTGTTGCTTTTGACCTCTGAGAGTTTTGCAGCAGCTGCTACCATCTTTATTCCCATCCTCTTATCTCCCTTGTGCTTAGGCTACTTCAGACCTACAATCCATAGCAAAGTTTGCATGTACTGAGGATACTCACACAAGCCTTTTAGTCTGCCAGAAACTCGGTTAGTGTGCTTGTGGGGCATGAGGTGAAAATTGCCATCTGAGATGTGTCTTCAATTGTTTTTGTTTTGTTTTGTTAGTTTAATGTCTTAGTGTTAGTGTTATGTAGTGTCTTTGTTTTTGTATTGTATTGTTTTCCCCCCCTTTGTAGTGTTTAAATTGTTGGGAAAGTAATAAATATTATTTAAAAAAGAAAAAGAAAATTGCCACCTGAGAATTTCAAGCTAAGCACAGATTGGAAGCAGCGTGTGCTTCTGGTGAGGATCCTTTCAAGACCCATTTCTCCACAAACTGAATAACTGAAACAGGTCCTGGTGGGATCAGCTGGGTTCACACCACCCAATCATCTAGACAACATTTGCTGATAAGTCAGTTCCATTATAGCAGCAGGAATCAGTGACCCTCCCATTAGCTCCAACCTGTATGGCTAATGGCGAAGAGTGATGGGAGCTGTGGCCTATCAATATCCAGAGGACTACAGGTTCTCCATCACTGATGTACAGGATTATAACCCTAGGCTGCAAACACCAACAAACTTACATGAAGGTAAATTCCACTGAGCACAGTGGGACTTGCTTCCAAGTAAACATACACAGGACTCCATTGTTTGGCTGCACTTACCCAGAAGTCAATCCCATTGAAGTCAATGCACCTTTCTTTTGAGTAGAAAAGTACAAGGTTGTGAATTTGATCTTTTATATGTGTATCCCTATTTTTAATTGGGACTGGAAAACGCATTGCCATCTCAAAGCTATTGTAATGAAATGATTAAGAAACTAAGCCAGAAAAATCTCTGGTTCAAATCTTCCTTCTTGTTTCGAACTCTTAGGAAAAAAGCAAGTGGCTACTTTCTACTGGTTCAGACCACTGGCCCATCTTGATCAGTATTGTCTACTGGCAGTAGCTCTCTAGGGTTTCAGATAGGAGAGTCATCCCCAGTCCTCTCTGGAGATGCTGGGGATCAAACCTGGGGCCTTCTGCACGCAAAGCAGAAGTTCTGCCACTGAGCTACAGCCCTTCACCACTGAGCCTATGACTCAGTAGACCCTAAGGCAAGCTCCTTCCTTTCAACTGCAGCCTCCCATCTACAAAACATGGACAAAAGTGGTGACCTACTTACAAGCCTGTTGTGCAGACTACTCAAGATAATGTATCTGAAGTATACTCAAAAGTGCTACATAAACATGAAGTTGTGGTGTGTGTGTTTTGTTTGTTTGTTTTTTGCTTTTTTAATTACTATTCTGGCTGGTGCCTAAAATGTGAAGTCTGTCTCTTTCATGATTACAATATGACAATCCTCCTTTTGTATGGCATTCACTTTGGCACCTCTCATTGCCAATAACTTGACTAGGTACACTGCACAAGGTCTGAGCAATGAACACAGGAGAAAAGGGAAGCATAAAATGTTCTGCTTCTAAATAATCTGGGGAAACTGACAGTGCACTCTAATTGCAGAGACTGGGGCGGGGTTGGAGAGGAAAGTAACACACACACCCCAAATCACCCTTCCAGAAGTCTTAAGCTTCTGGAATGAATACAGAAATTTCAGTATTAAAATAACTAAATGTCTATTTTATAAGGCATATGTAGCCTCCCTGGGTGGGCATCCACTCAGCTCCATCTCAATTTCCCATAACACTTTCACAGCTGGTACTTCCTAAGACATGCCAGCCTGCCCATTTAGAAAATTGAAGCGAGATGTGCAAACTCTGTGAGCCTTTTATATCAACATTAGCTTCATGTGGGCACATTTTCATGGACCTTTTTAGCCAGCCACAGAAAAAGGGACTTTTTCTGCATTTCTCTTATAGACATTGGTGACAAATAAAAATGCAGCCAGAGAACCATTCTTGCCATTTCTGAATCACAGCTAAGTGGAGATGAGGGAGCCTTGCTGAAGAATTGGATGAGATCAGCTCTGTTTGCAAATGTGGTGTATGAATATGCACATGATCAGGAAGAATTATTGCATAAAGAAGAGCAGCAGCTTTGCACTTCTTAATTAAGAACAAAATGGTATACCACTTAGTTGTAAATAAAACCTCTAAGTGGTGTTAAAGGGGAATTATTTTATACTGGGGCCCAGACCTGTGGAATCCAAGCTCAACACACACAGAGAAATACAACAACAGTGTAATGCACCCCCAAGATCTACTGGGATGAGGGAGTTTAATGTAGTAGATTTGGGGCTTTCCAGGCTGAGCTGGATTCAGCTGGAAATGCATCAGCATTAAGTGGGGTTCAGCCAGCAGAACTTCTACCAACCTAAGTTCCCAAAAAGGGCATTCTGAGTGTGTGGCAGGGATGGGATAGGGCAAGGAGAGACTTACACCTATTTCAAACCCTTTTCTGTTGGGTCACATGACCTAGCAACTCAGCAGAACTTAGCCGGCAAATAAAGGTGGTTAAGTCAAATTCCTCCTGAATTAAGCTTGGCACGAGGGTAATTTATGCCTGTGCAAATTTTGCTGGCACAGACTTTCTATGGTTAGAATTGCTCTTTAAGAGCCCTGAACATAACAGGAGTTACTTCTGACTAAACTTGCATAGGATTGGGTTCAAAACACAACATAAAACAGGAAGCAGAACATCAATTACTGTCAATACCAGTCTAGGGGACTCAAAAGGGTTTCACTTTGTACATAAAATTCTGAAGTAATGTCTTGGCATGTCTCCTGTGAAGAAAGTCCTAGTTCTACAGTGGCAGCACAGAGAAAATTCAGCATCTTCTTGGCCTGCCTCAGTGACAAAGGTAGCTTCTTCCAATATGTGATGCCATTGGAGACAGTGAGTGGATGAAGGGGCCAGTCACCTGGGCCTTCCCCAGAAAATCTGTAATCCTTGCCAAGTGCTTATCCGGTGGGAAAGATTCAGGCAACTAGCTGTTAATTGACATCTCTCTAAGACTAAAGATCTGCCGCCTGTCCAAGTAGATCATGCTGACCTAGATTTACAAATTGTTGTCCTGGTGAGGCATCTTGCTGGATTCTCTGCCTCAGGTTCTGAAATAATTTGGCTCACCTTGGGAACGGTGCATGAGGTACAGGGAATTTTGGGAGGAGGACATGTCCAATCTGCTCTTCCATCTCAGAGAGCAAAATGTCCTGGGCTGGCCTTGAACTTGAATGAGCACAGAGTGACAGTATTATTTGCGAAAGTATTCAGAACCATACTGTCTTTTGTTTAATTAGCATAAGTTAAGTAATTTAGAAAATACAAAGCTTGCTAGCTATCCTTTCATAGTTCTTTGAAAATGAAAACTTCCCCCTCCCACATTGTTTAACACAGAGCCCAAATTGGGTTAGCTTAAACTATTGTCTTTCCCCATGACAGGCTGTGATAAGACTGTATTGGTATGCATACTGACCCTTCGCATATTCATTAAACATCTGTGAGATTTGTGCCTCCAGAGATCTCTTTGTTTCTAGACCAAAAGAAAATGGATACTTAAAACATATGCAAATTCTTTATGGACTCAAAATACCAAATGAATTCCCAACTATCTTGTAATGCATTAGAAATCCATAATCATCTTATTACACAGTTGCGTCTCATGGGAAGAAATGTAGACCACAATTAATGAAGCTTTGTCATTCTCCGTGTAAATAAAAACTAGGATTTCATACAACCTCCTTATGAATTAGCTATTTCAGAACATGCTCTCTTTTTCCCAATGGGTGTCATCTTTTGGAATCAAAATCTGTTATAAACCCTCTGAAATATTCAGGAGCTAATAGTGGCTAATGAAGTGCTGGAACACATTCCAAAATAATGGCAGAAATGTCCCAGCCCTTTGTAAATGCTCGGATGAGTCCTGTGATGTCGTTCATTAATCATGTGTTGAAATTGTGCACTTAGTCTTTCTTCCTGTTGTACAAGTTAACATCACCCATTCAACAAGTATCATTTGTTAAACTAAAACCGAAGAACAGTTAATTATGCAAATTTCTGTGTCACACCATTACCAAGGGGAAGGGGAATGAAACAGAAAGATCAGCAAATGGCGGGGGGGGGGGAGGGGGATATTTCCAAGGACTGGTAAAAATATGATGTTAATTGAGGTTTAGCAACATATGGCATTGTGGAACTACATCTCTGAATTTCTTATTATGAGACAGACAAGAAACAGTCCTCGGCTTCTGAAATTTAGGAGCCTCCCACATCCCTATGAGATTGCAGGTGCCCACTCTCTACATTTAACAAATTAGGATATTGGCAGATCATATGTCTAAATTAATAAAGTCATGGCTCATCTTTCAATCTACAATGATACCTTGAGTTACAAACGCCTCAGGTTACAAACTCCATGGGGTCACAAAGAGTCGGACACGACTAAACGACTAAACAACAAAGTCTTCATACTGGGATGTATGGGGCAAGATAACTGGAGATGAACTTAAATAACTGTAGATGAAATTGCAAAATGATGCATGGAACAGGCCAATGGCCAATGGCCCAACTAGTCCAATACTCAATTCTCTACAGTGCCACCCAGATGCTTGTGGAAATCCACAAGCAGGACCCAAGCACAAGAGCCCTCTATCTTTCTGCAGTTTCCAGTAACGGGTATTCAGAAACACTACCCTCCCAAATGTGGATGCAGAACACAGCCATCCTGGGTTTTTGTTGTTGTTTAGTTGTGTCCGACTCTTCGTGACCCCATGGACCAGAGCACGTCAGGCATTCCTGTCTTCCACTGCCTCCCACAGTTTGGTCAAACTCATGTTTGTTTTTTTGTTTTTTTTCCATTTAGTTTTTTATTGCTTACTTCAAAAAGAAAAAAACAAAAGATATATATACACACACATAAACACATAAAAATAAGAATCTTACACAATCATACACCAGTAAAGAAAGAAAATAAAAGTAGAAAAAATATATACAAGAACTTAATTTTCACATTTACTCCTTGTGTGATTATCACTTTCAGGACTTCCTTTAGCTTTCCCGAAAATCATTCGAAGTAATACTTTAAGTTACACATTTCCTAGTATATATTGTCATTATACTTTTTTATATGTATTTTTTAATATACACTGTTCTTATACATTATTTGTACTCCCATTATCTTCAAACAATAACTCATAATCATTTACAGTGCGTCTCTGAATCCCTTTAGCGTTATTTTCCCTTGACTAATAAGTTCCAGATAGTCTACGTATTTTCCCCAATCCTTGGTAAATTTTTGGTCTCTTATATATCTTACTTTGCCTGTAAGTCTGTCCATTTCCATGTAATCTAATAGTTTAGATCTCCACTCCTCTACCGTTGGTGTTTCCTGCCTTTTCCACATCTGAGCCAGCATTACTCTTGCTGCTGTAACTGCATAGTACACTAGTTTACAATCTTCTTTTTTTATCTCATGGCCTAGTATACCTAATAAGAAAAATTCTGCCTTCTTTGAAAACGTGTATTTTAAGATCTTCTTTAATTCTATATAATTTTTTTCCCAGAACTGCTTCACTTTTCCACACTCCCACCACATATGGTAGAAAGAGCCCTCACTAACCCTACATTTCCAGCACTTGTTATCCACCTTGTACATCTTTGATAGTTTCATAGGTGTTAAATACCATCTATAGAACATCTTCATTACGTTCTCCTTTAGCATTATACACGCCGTAAAATTTAATCCTTCTTTCCAGAGAAAGGTCAGACTCATGTTTGTAGCTTCGAGAACACCGCCCAACCATCTCGTCCTCTGTCATCCCCTTCTCCTTGTGCCCTCTATCTTTCCCAACATCAGGGTCTTTTCCAGGGAGTCTTCTCTTCTCATGAGGTGGCCAAGGTATTGGAGCCTCAGCTTCATGATCTGTCCTTCCAGTGAGCACTCAGGGCTGATTTCCTTCAGAATGGATAGGTTTGATCTTCTTGCAGTCCATGGGACTCTCAAGAGTCTCCTCCAGCACCATAATTCAAAAGCATCAATTCTTCGGCGATCAGCCTTCTTTATAGTCCAGCTCTCACTTCCATACATCACTACTGGAAAAACCATAGCTTTTACTATACGGACCTTTGTTGGCAAGGTGATGTCTCTGCTATCAATAGCCACTGAATTTGTCTCACTCTCTTTCATCTTCAAAACTGCCACATACATGCAGCATGATTGTTCGTGAATATGGTTATCAGTCCAATCACGGGGTGGTGTGGGATTAAATCTCTGTTTATTTATTATGAGGCAGACATATGCATGTGCTAAGAGAATAGTCAACTACATAACTCTTTGGAATGTAAACAAATTTATTTGGGCAACAAACAAGATATTTTGCTTCATATAGAGTTGTTTTTTCATCCCCTCATCTGTCTTGAGGCAAGGCCTACATCTCTAAAAACCTTATTGGAAATGAAGATTAACTCTGATGACAGATGTACTGTGTATTTATCTCAGCTAATTAGCTATGGAGTATACTTGTTAAAAAAAAGCTGGATGTTCTTTTGCACTGGAAAATGATGAAGTGATAATGTTTCACAGCTTTCTTAGAAATTGCTGCTTTCTTTATTAGTTAGTCATACATGAAAAGGGAAATATCGCTAATTAATTCCCAAAATGCCAAAATTATGAAAAGACAAATCTCAACATTCAGCGTACCCCCAAACATTTTGGTTTTGCCACAGATCTCTTATGTTGGCAATGCTAATGCACATTTCTTTGGTCTAGTGTTATAATAAGTGTTCAGAGAATTCACATATGTTTTCTCAGTAATCCACAAGACCAGTCCTACTGTTAGGAAGAGGTAGAAGGCTATATATCTCTTTTTACAAGCCAGTCCTTGTGGGATTTTCTGCATCAAGTGCCAAAATAATTTGGTATGCTTTGGAGACAGCACAACTTAACTTGTGTGTGGTGGTGAGTTGTTGTTGTTGTTTTTTAAAAAACACATTTCCCACGAAAACTCAGGCAGCAAAATGCCTTGGTCTGGGCCTTTGTTTCTCATTTTAGGTGGAGATCTATGCAATATTATCTCTGCCATTTGTGTCCCAAAAGAAAATCCATATAGCATACACAGGAGCCTGAGTGTAATTCCCAGCAAAATGTCACTGTCTCTTTACTGTGCTTCCTAAAATAATAGCAAAATGAGGTCCTGAAAATACACACCAATGGCATTTGGATCCTATTTATCAACCTGTGCATGTGGCCGCTTCTGACATTTTAGGGTTAAGCGTGTGGAGAAAGGGAGGGCAGAATAGTCCTGTGAACTATGATAGCTGCCAAGTTAATCCCTGGTTGCCTAATAAAAGGCAGTGGCTCAGCATCAGCACTGCACTAGGGAGAAGGGAATACACTAGTACTGAAGGTCAATGACACATTAACAGCCTTCCGTTCCTTCCAGTGTTTTCCTGCTCATTGTGAAAATGAATGTTTATGAGTGGGATCAGGGATGCTCTGAAACCTTCCCCTCTGTCGAAGAAGGGTTTTTTTCTAGAGAAATTTTGATGACACCCATTTCCTACTTTTTACTGCCTGTCTGTAGTATGACCAGAAGGTGACAGCAGTGGTTGGCATGTGGAGGAACCCTACTTAGATCCCATTTTTCATCTTTGATGGCAGGCGATGTAGAGCAGCAAACTAAAGTGGGGCAAAGAACAGTGGCAAAGGGGCACACCTTTTCAACTTCTAGAGAAAATGTGGAATGTCTAGAGCCATCAAAATGAACCCTGAAATTTAGCAGCTAGACTGGTGACTGGGCATGGCCACATAACACCGGTCCTGAAAGACCTACATTGGCTCCCAGTACATTTCTGAGCACAATTCAAAGTGTTGGTGCTGGCCTTTAAAGCCCTAAATGGCCTTGGTCCAGTATACCCGAAGGAACGTCTCCACCCCCATCGTTCAGCCTGGACACTGAGGTCCAGCACTGAGGGCCTTCTGGTGCTTCCCTCACTGCAAGAATTGAAGCTACAGGGAACCAGGCAGAGGGCCTTCTCGGTGGTAGCACCCACCCTGTGGAATGCCCTCCCTTCAGATGTCAAGGAAATAACAACTATCTGACTTTTAGAAGACATATGTAGTCAGCCCCATTTAGGGAAGTTTTTAATGTTTTATCATGTTTTTAATATTCTGCTGGGAGCTGTCCAGAGCGGCTGGGGAAACCCAGCCAGATGGGTGAGGTATAAATAATAATAATAATAATAATAATAATAATAATAATAATAATTATTATTATTATTATTATTATTATTATTATTATTATTATTATTATTATCAGATTTTCTCATCCAAATTTCTGAGCAAGAAATACAAAAATCAAATTTGCATTTTGAATGTGACATTGTTAAGGATTTGTCCATGATGGACATATCTCTCCACTATTGACCTTCCTGTTTAGTGCACTGCCCCAGAGTGTGTTTGGAATATACATACAAGACAGATTTTGGGCCTGCTGCAAACCTCTAGAAAGCACCACCTATGTGCGTGCACCCAAGTAGTTAATTGTTGTTTGAGAAATGACATTCAGAATTCATGTCCAACACTATTCTTAGTGCATAAAGGATGAATCTTCCCAAATCTTTCTTAATATGCTCCACTGTGTTTGCTCTTTACCCCATGTCAGCATTGTGATTCATTAACATCGTCTGTGATAAAAGGGCATCTTTATTCTCTATAGAGCAGGTCTCCAAGGGCCAGTGTCTTTTAAATGCAATTGCTGTTCACAGCAATGAAAAGTTGCCGGGACATGTTGCCACAAATGGAAGCTTCCTATGAAACCTGGAACGAGTCCCCATTGTAACAATTATACTTTACTCTATGACCAGCTGGCATATTTTCTTAATCTTCTTAGAATGGATAGCTGGCTTTGGTTTCCTGGCGAGGGACGGTTACTGTTGAGGAACTTCGTTTTTAAAAAATCCTCTTTGGTCTTTTGCTTTAAGGTGCTTGCTGCGGCAAATATATTTTTATCACTGTGAAATACGGATTATCATCTTTAACAGGTTACATTGCACCAGAGGTAACTACAAGTATCCGGCCACACAATAAGAGAATGTAGCTTGCATTCATAATAATATCATGCTTGAATGCCATTGTTTACTCTAGGACAAGCGAGGGAAATATTTTTCAGGAAAAAGAAATTCACCAGAAAAATGCAAACAAGATCAATAAATACACAACTGAACTGAAAGCCCTGCCTTAAAGCTATTCGAAGCTCAAACTTCAAAATCCAGCTGCATCCTCAAAATTGCATGTATGCCATTGTTAACTGCATGGACACCATTTGCAGATTTTTCAAGGAACAGAAGTCTGCCTCTCTGCTGACACAGTTCCCTCTCTGCATTGATCTTCATGCAGCAGGTCTCCTTGCAAATGAAAGAGCTGCAATCTGCATACTGCAATCAACGTTCTTTCCGCACTCAGATGTTCCCTGCTGAACAGGGAGATCCATCACCTTTGGAAAATGGCTATGCCCCCATGACAATCATCAACTGATACATGGCCTGTCATTTTAGTAGGTGAGCTGGCATCCTGGGCGGGGGGGGGGGGAGTTTTCACTGAAAACCATTATTGTATCCTAAAGGGTTAACTTCAAAGTATGCCACCTAAATTCAGCCTACTGGAATGACCTCCATTTTAAAATGGCAGGCTGCAATTTGGGTTTCCTGATTCAAAGAATGTATTTGTATCTCTCAGTTGTCAAATTTTATTCAGTCTTAGTCCCTGGTTTCTAAAAATACGAACTACACATGCTTATGGCAGATAAAGCACAAGATGTCAACAAGCCCTGCTCTCTTCAACCATACCAGTTCCAAATAATGGATTTAAGGAAACTCTTACTCAATTGTCTGACTTCTGGAGTCATCTGTAAAACAGACAAAAATATACAAACACATACCATGTTCCTGCATACACCCCAACACATTCATGCTTAAGCTATTACACTTCCTCTGTATCAAGGTCATTATGAGATACCACACAAGGGGAGTAGAAGATAAACCACAGGATGAAAGATGGGAAGAGTTCCAACCTTTGGCGTTTATTCGTATTAGGTTTACGTATACTGAATTTATCACTTCCTTCAGGAAAAAGTCCTGATTTCAACAAGAAAAAAAGAAATGATAAAGATACATAAACATATTAAATGTATGGTCAGAATAAAACAATTCCCAATCATTGGTGGTGTTCAAATCCTGGGTGGGAAGGGAGTCTTTGCCTAGGATTGAAACAATACACAGTTCCATGCTGTTGTGCTTCCAGGCTCAGTAGATTTGAGGTAAAACTACTCTAATATGTATTAGAGCGATATTAATTAATACGTGTCCAAAGTACACTTTCCATACAGGTTGACCACTGGGCTTCTAATAAATTATTCTACTGGACTGCCATCTTTCTTTCTTCAAGCATTTATCTCCTTCCAACTTCATTCAGAAGTTCATCTGAGTCTCCCAGTCATATTTCCTTTCCCAGTTTCTGTACCCCCCCCCCCGCAAAAGAGGGAAGCCATCCATCATTAGCCTACTTAACATATCTAACTACTTTGAATGGTGGGTCTGTAGCATTTGCACACTCCATTTATGTCAGAACAAATCATGAAAACTGAGGTGGGAACACCGCGTTGCATGTCAGCAACCTAGAACACACTGGAGAATTGGCTCTGCAGATGCTTATTTATGGCAGTGACATACTATTTTCCCATTTATTCTTTTCTGCCAAGGCTAGACGTGATTTTGTTTTCAACTCTACCATTATTTTTGATAGAAATATTTAAAAGAGGTACGCAAAAATAAGCAGTTCATTCCTAGCCTAGTTAAAACCTTGTGAACTGGCTGCCTGTAACTCATTTCTTTCTCACTTTTGATTTCCTGAAGTTGCTCTATACCCTCTTCTTCAAATAAAGTTATAAATTGCTAGGAAAATTGTTCATTTTTTAGTTCTGTCCTCGGTGGCACGTACAAGTTTTTCTTTTTCCTAAGGCAGTAACAATAAATAAATGTTTGTCACATTTCTTGCAATTCCATCTTTGACTGAAACTTATATATTGCATTATAAATACTGTCTTACATTTGGTCCCAAGTGCATCTCTCCTGTGGAAATGAAACAGATAGTGCAGTCATTATTCAACTTAATTTGCAATGTTTATTATCCTCAGTGGAAATGAATGTGTTAGTTACAACTACAATAAATGACCTCTGGGTTCCTGAAATATGTGAAGAAAACATTTTAAGCAGTAAATAAGATTCCCCGCCACCTCACCATCTACCCTTCTTTTTAAAACCACTGCAGTCCAATATTTATAGACACATGCTTTCTGATGTGGTGCTATTTTCAGGTCCCAGGTCATTTGCCATGACTTTCTAATGATGTAGCCCTTTTGGGATATGGTTAGCTTCTTGATACACAGACTCTAGATACACAGAGAAGATTAAGACTTTCCTCTGTGACTAAACAATTGTGCCTCTAGTCCAGAACTACTAGTTGTTTCCAAATTCCTGGTTTTCAAACAGTTATCAAGTTACACAGATTGTCTGTCACTGACTGTGCATTGCTCCATAGCTGAGTGCATGTCCTAGGCTAAATCCCTCGTATGTCTATAGTTAAAATATGATCACAGGCAGAAGACCTGGGAAAGAACCTGAATAGGCAATGTCAATGAGAGCCTTTAGTTATGAACTAGCTGGACTGATGGCCTTAGTATATGACGCTTTCATAAATTGTTAATCCAGCCAGAGCCACCCATGTGGCATGCAAACAATCTTCTTGCCATTTGTGATCACTTGACTGGAGTTTCTTTGAATGGTAGGTTTTATATATAATGGCCTCTGTCCCTGGGCCCATGACACTAACCCAAAAGTTATGTGACATACTATGCCTGCTACATACGAGTAGTAATAATGATGATGAATAATTAAGAGGAAGTTGCCCTGTATGAACGCTGGAACTTCTCATAGAATCTGAGAGTCAGAAGGGACCCAAGGTTCATCTAGTCTAACCTGCAAGTTCTCATTACTTGCAACCAACTTCCTCTTGGGATGAAAAAAGAACTTAAAAATGTAGCACTCAGCACATGAAGTCACTGGATCACAATGTAACACATGACATTGAGGGTTACAACATGACAATCATTGCCTTGGCTTGGCGCTGGTTTCGATTATTTGTTTGATGTCACGGAAATCTGTTCAATGTGTTAACCACACATGCTCAATAGCTTACTCTGATCATTTTGTAATACCTGTCATTAGATTCCTGATCACTGTACTGATTGCTATTCTTTTAAAAGAGAAGAACTAAATTGTCAGTGTCTTTTTGTCAGGTATGTTTTCCACTCCTTGTATTTAATTTAGTTCTCCAAAGATAAACTCAATCTGGTGTCAATCTAAATAAATCCCTTTGATTTATCTGTAGGATGTCATCACTGTTTCACTGAAAACTACAAAATAACACAATTTTCCTTAATTATCTTTGTTCTTGTTCTGTTTGAAGACAAAGATTTAATCAGACAACTATATACAGTAAGCAGTTCTCTTATCACTTCTAAATTATATTTCCACACAAAGGGAAGCACATAATTAACCTTACTATGGGTCACTTAATATCAGGCCTTGAGCAGCCTTTCCAAAACTGGTGTGGGTGGTGACTGCTGTCAGGTATCCGTCTGATTCAATCAGCAGAAATCAGTCAGCAGTGCAATGCAAGAACATGAGTTGTGGCAGTGAGTGATCAAAGCAAGCCAAATGTCAGCTACAGGATAGTTTGGCCTTTGGATGTGTTAAAACCTTCCTGCTATTTGATTCACTGTTGCCTTTTGTTTGTCCACAATTCCTATTAGCCATTGGCCGAACTGCTGTTATGACAGTGTGGTAAAGTGCTGTACGGTGGTACCTCGGGTTAAGAACTTAATTCGTTCTGGAGGTCCGTTCTTAACCTGAAACTGTTCTTAACCTGAGGTACCACTTTAGCTAATGGGGCCTTCCACTGCTGCTGTGCAGCTGCGGCGCGATTTCTGCTCTCATCCTGAAGCAAAGTTATTATCCCGAGGTACTATTTCTGGGTTAACAGAGTCTGTAACCTGAAGCGTCTGTAACCCAAGGTACCACTGTATTAGAATGCTAACAGACAGTTTGGCTTGCGTAAGAGGAAGGTCTGTTGGGGGAAAAGACAGAACCCCAGGGTATGAATGGCAGTAACCAGCAATAAAGTTTAGGAGGTATGAGAAGCTAGAGGCACTGGTTTTAGATCGGCATGTAATAACTGCACGCAGAAATGTGTTTATTAGAACAAACTCACACTAAACTACTGTACTGGAGAATTTCCATGAGAATTTCCTTCAGTGCAAATTGCATTACAGAAATGTAGAGAACTGAATTCAAGACTGGAAAAATGAGAAACTGAGAGAACAGAACCATCCCTGCCTCTATCATGTCCTCCCATGCGAGGGACACAGCAAGGAGGAGGCAAGGCATCAAAAGGAGGGGAGGTTCCTATTAGACACTGAAGTGCAAAGTAGTAGGAACCTGAATGGAACCTGAGGGAATATAAAGTGTAGAGGAGTCAAAAGCAGAGGAAAGAAAGTGTCAATGTGGAACTCCCTCTTGTGGAATGCTGTATATAGGTCTAAGACAGAAGAAGACCTGTGTTTTCTTGAAAGGAACTGAGTAGAAACACAAGGTTGTTAGGACAGCAGGGAAACTGGGTTGTAGGGAAACCCAAGAGAGGACATGATGGGGGGGGGCAGAATCATACACATTAGCGGTAACAAGCCAGTTTTTGCCTGAATATCTCTAGTTTTCTATATTTTGCAGTCAAGTGTTTTGGGCTGGATGCAGGGACTCATGGTGAAGGCTGAGTATGCCCTACTCCTCCCTATTTTCTTTAAGTTTTTCTGTTAGCTTACTTATGTCCACTTTAGATGATGAGCCCCTTATACAGTGGTGCCTCAGTTTTCAAATGTAATCCATTCCGGAAAATCGTTTGAGTTCTGACACGTTCGAAATCTGAGGCACAAAGGGTGGTCTGCCAATTCAATAGAGAAAACTGTGAAAAACAACAGATACACAAAGCGGAAGCCGTTTGACTTCTAAGGCCCGTTCAAAAACGGAAGCATTCACTTCCAGATTTTCGGCGTTCAAAAACCAAAACAATCAGAAATGGAGATGTCCAAAAACTGAGGTACCACTGTAGTAGCAATCTGTCAAACCTGTTCTTTCTGAAGCTCCATGTGCATAGATGGCGCTCTAGAAACATAATAATAATAATAATAATAATAATAATAATAATAATAATAATAATAATGGAGTAACTGTATGAATCTGTCTTGATATACTTCATAACTCCCAGTGTTATTACACAACAGAAAATCCATGCTGCAGAAGGTATGGTTTCTCAGATCACATATCTTAATGTCAAGGGCTTTAGATTCCCAACCATCCAATGATTCATTGAGTTGGAAATGAGAAACCACAAGAATAAAAGCCAATATTGATCCAGGTGCAAATGTTTTGCTATGGCAAGGACAAAACATCATGCATATAAAATCTCTTCACCATTTCACATTGTTGTCAAAAGAATTACAATCCCAAATATTACACACATTCAAGGATGAATACTGGGAATTGCTATGGCTGTGCTTCCTTTTGAAAGAAAGGAGAAAGAGCAATAAAGAAAAAAACATTTTAAAAAACTTACTCTTTAATAAAACATAGAAAGAATAGTAATTATTTTGCTCTCCTGGATGGTTTGAAGCTTTTACAAAATTGAGGCTGCAATCCTTTACCCACTTACCTGGGAATAAATCCCACTGAACTCTGTAGCATGTGCTTTTGAGCAGATAACAAATCTGGTGTTAGTACACCCAGCTTCTCTCACTTAAGAGCCCTCCTCCTCCAGCTTAGATGTTGTTGTTGTTGATGATGATGATTCTCCTACCCTTCCTCTAAGGAGCTCAGGGCAGTGTAGGTCCCTGGTCTCCTAGTTCCAGAACAACCCTGCAAAGTATGTGAGGCTAAAACAGAGGCTGACATAGGGTTAACCAGTGTGCTTGCTGTGTCAGTGATCTGATCTCTTTAGTTTAAGTCCAACTACTACACAAAGAGGGACGCGGGTGGTGCTGTGGGTTAAACCACAGAGCCTAGGACTTGCCGATCAGAAGGTCGGTGGTTCGAATCCCCGTGACGGGGTGAGCTCCCGTTGCTGGGTCCCTGCTCCTGCCGACCTAGCAGTTCAAAAGCACGTCACAGTGCAAGTAGATAAATAGGTACCGCTCCGGCAGGAAGGTAAACGGTGTTTCCATGCGCTGCTCTGGTTCGCCAGAAGCGGCTTAGTCATGCTGGCCACATGACCCGGAAGCTGTATGACGGCTCCATGACTGGACCTAATGCTCAGGGGTCCCTTTACCTTTACCTTTTTACTACACAAAGAGATGTCTAAAAACTTCCCAAAGGAACTGGGAAATAATGAAGAAGTGTGCTGTTCAGCTCATCCCCAGCCCCCCCCCCACACTTTAAATATGGTGGTAGAAAATGCTTCTCCTTCCTTCATTCTAGTTAGCAACAGTTCCAGAAGAGGGATTATTGACTCACCACCCACTCCTATTACCTTTCCTTTGTGACAAGGAAAAACATGATTCTCTTCCACTTAAGTAATTAATTCCTCTTTAAAAAACACAACTTCCCTCTGCTTTCCCTTTAACGTTATATTGCAGTTTCTAGCTTTTAGGGTAAGCAAAAACCATTCCCCTGAGAGTAACATTTATGACAGTTTGACAGCTGTTGCCTAAAACAATTCTTGTCCCCCCCCCCCATAATTATAAATCAAGGATAAAACTGATTGCTATTCCTTTTCTTGGCTTCCATTTTGATGCTTCTATATATATTTAAAGGAAATAGAAGGACAAGGCACACACACTGTGTGTTTTCTGGTCTGCAATCTTGAAAAAATAAACTCTAATAACTTGGCCAAAAAAAAAAAAGTTTGTGTGATTAACTAGTAGTATTTGAAAATCCTCTCTGCCCTGACAAATGTTAAAAGGTAAGTTGTACACCACAACTGGTTTTTTAAAACCTCTTCTGGGCCTTAATTAATCATATTTTGTTTGTCTTAACATTGCTGTGATATACTGTGAAATAAAATTGTGTGATCTGCATATATGAGCCTTTTAAGTTTCTAAGCTACTAATATTTTTATATTAGCATGCCCTTGTAAAAAGGAGTGGTCCTGCCCTTGAATAAAGAAGCTTTATCACTAGGGCTTTGTTGCTCTAAATGTAAATGATGGATACAATCCAATGGCTTCATGTACTACTGCCACTGAGTCTCAGGCTTACAGGGTGACCTTGAGACAGTCTCTCAGCATTTCCATGGTTCATTTTCTCCCATCTGCTTTATACCTGTTTCACAAGACTGTTGTGAGGCTCAATTACTGCCGGAAGCCCTATTATTTATGTTTGTAAAGGCCTTTGAAGCCCTCAGATGAAAAGTAACTTCACACAAACATTATTATCATTATCCTAAAACATTTAATACAAATTGATGGTAACACATCATTCACTGAGTGAATGGCATGCAGTTAATTTCTGTGTTCCTGGGGAGATTAAACTCCTGAAATTCAGCTGCACTCATTTATTATTGGGTTGCATGTGCTGGTGAAGGGGGGGGGGTAGAATCTCTAATGTGAAATGTGACCTTTGTATTGCAGGTGAAACAAAAAAAATCTCTTTAACAAAATCAGATTTCTCTCTACGGATGCACGCAAATGAGCATTACAGGTGACCTTTGTCTTAATGAGTATATAGTATAATTTTTTTCTTTGAGCCTGTGCTCAGCTGGAAACACCTGATTTGGACAAATTAAGGTTATAAGATGGCTGCAGTTTCAGTTGCTGTTGGGTTTTAGTCAGGCCCATTCCTGTAAATGATTTCTTATAGGCTAGGACAGGCTTTGGGCAGCAATTCTTGAGCTGCATCTTATATCTTTGGGCATGTAAAAGTGCACATTCCTTCCAACCCAAGGATAATTTTAAACTGTAGAATTCACAACAACATACTCAACTTATTCTTTTCCTCTTGGCTTCTTCTTTTCTGTCACAGAATCATGGAGTTGTAGAGGACCATGAGGGTCATCTAGTTCAACCCCCTGCAATGCAGGTATCTCAACTAAATCATACATGGTAGATGGCCAGCCAACCTCTGCTTAAAAACCTCCAAGGAAGGAGAGTCCACCATCTCTCGTGGGACTCTGTTCCACTGTTGAACAGCTCTTACTGTCAGAAAGCTCTTTCCGAGGTTTAGTCAGAATCTCCTTTTTTGTGACCTGAATCCATTGATTCGGGTTCTAGCCTCCAGAATAGGAGAAAACAAATCTGATCCAGCCAGAGTGTTGGGCCATCAAGATAAAAACTGAAGTGCTTCCAAGAGGCATATCCTTAAATACTGTACTGATCATAAGAAGGCTGAAGAATTGGGGTGGGGAAGTGAAGGGAGAAAATAAAAGCTGCTAAGAAGAACAATCCACAATGGTGAACGGCAGAGAGTGATAGCTGTGACAATCACAGAAGTGTCTACTAAGTGAAAGGAACACTTGCAATAGAAGGGAAAAATGTTTGCATGACTGTGTGGCAAGGAGAAACAGTATCAGCAGTTCAGAGAGGCAACAAAAAGAACTGCAGTCACAGCTGGTGCTCATACCTGTGGCAATATGCAGATAGGCCTCAGTGAGCTATGCAGACCACCATTTTAGGTCTAGTGTAACTGCACCATTAATACAATGTGGAGAAGAGTGAGGCCTCTGATTGCAACTTTGAGCTGCCAGTCACAAAGAAACACTCCCTCCACCCTCTCCCTACTCTGATGTTTGCACTCCCTATGGCAGACACAGATACCAACTCAGTCCCCATATCTACTTTTGCAACAGCACAAAACAATGTCATGCACAACAACACGAAGAGTTCATTCACTTGCTCAAACTTCCAATGGCCACAGCGCCATTATCTGCCAACAATACTCTTCAGCACAGGAATAATTGGTCAGTCTCTATGCAAAAGAATAAATGGGCATGAATCTGCCACCAGAAACAGCAATATAGTAAACCCAGGGAGTGGCATTTCAGCCTCCCAGGACACTGTATAACTGGCCTTAAACTGGTTGTACTGGAACAGAGATTAATTTAGCTACCCATCTGAAAATTAATACTCGTCTCCACACACTATTTTTTATACAATTACTTTTTTTTTACTCCTCCACTACAAAGAGTGGGCAAAATATCTTAAATGATGCAAATACTTATTATGTTGCTATATTCATGAAGGTGGCTATGGAACTCTAGGGTTAATATTTAAATTTAAATATAATGTAATGTAAGTGAAAGATAACATTTTTAATTATCATTTAAGAAAGCTGAAAAGGACCTCAGCTGTTTTTGTTTTTAAGACTCACACTTTAAGATATAATGTTGACAAAGGCATGCTAATTAGATATAAGGACCTGTTAAAACAAGATTTTGAGTCAAATACCAGAGACTGACAGATTGATAAGATGAAGATGGACAATTAGAATTTTGAAATTGGAACCAATAAACAAGAGAGCAGAACATAAATAAAAGACATTACCTCTAGAGACCAGAACATGCGGAGTCCCTGGAAATCAATCGAATTGAATTGAATTTGGAATATATAATTGGCGATGATGTATATAATTTGATATGATATGATTTGTTAATAATTGGAAGATTTTTATTGGAAAATGAATGAAAATTATTTTTATATATAAAAAAATAAAGGCCTAATTTCCACTGATGAAATAATAAAGCCAAATGTCCTGACAACATTACACTTTTGGGTTATCAAAGGACAAGATGCCCCAAACAGTCTAATGTTGAAAAGTTCTTTTTGGCTCCCAGTATAGGGTTTGCTGACAACTTGCAATAATTTCCCCAAAAGTTCTGGCAGCCTATAAATATATTTTGTCATTTTACAGCCTAATATGAACAGATGGAAATATATTTTTGAAAGGAAATGGGTTGACCCCAGCCTCCTGCTCATTAAACAGTAAATCCATGAACCCAACTGTCAGAGAAAGTTTTGCATATTCTCTGACTTCATCCACGCAGCTTGAAGATCCTGGGAGGGCAGAAAGATAAGCACTAAAGGTAACTAACTAGGTGGCCCATTATCAGAAGAGAAAAATTGAAAGCTGAATACGTACACTAATTCTGAAAAGATTAGTCTTTGAAGGAAATGCTGCTAATATCACTCTTCAAATCTCTGAATGAAGATAAGCATGAGGTCAATGTTTTCTTTGACCGAGATGGTTGATTATTTTTTTCCTAACAGTGAAGTTTTGTTTTTTTATCTCTAACAAATTAAAACTCCTATAATTTCTTTCTTCTTCTTCTTTTTTTGATAAGGAAATGTCATGGCGTTAGCACCCAAAGATATCTGAAATGTATTCTGAGGCAGCTTTCCATTTTGTTTAGGTTTAAAATCGATGCAACGTTCAAAAATTAGCAGACTGGCAACTTGAATCAGTGCAACTCAGTGACTATAGTCTTGGACATGGAAGGCACCTTAAGTTCTCCTGTCAGCTTTGAAGTTTCCTCAGTGACTCAGGGCAAGACTCTGGCTCTCAGTCTAATCTATATCACAGTCTTATTTGTGAGGCTACTTATGTTGTTGACTGTTAGGTGACTAACACAGAGCAGTCCCTAAGTGAATGTCTGTAAAGTCTAAACATGGCAAAGAAAGGATTTCATTGCTAGCACTACAAGGGGTGTGGTGTTTAAAAATGGCAAGACTCTGTCCCATGTTGCCACCCTCTGAGCCTCTCTTGGAAGGTACACACAGAGAAGAGACTCTGGTGATGCCTGTAGGATCCAGTTATTTTCTTGTTGGTATTGGTATTGTGATCCTGAGCCATATTAAGAATCTACAGCAGGGATAGCTAATGGGATAGCAGGAGCAGATTGAGAGAAGCGTAACTGGTTCGGTCACACCAGGCACATAGCCTCAGGGGTGCCAGGGCTGGGGGACACCACAGAGGATGCTGCTGAAATTTTAGGCCCCAAGGTCCACCACTTGTTCTGGTCTCTGGATTTTAAACTACAACTCCCATCAGCCTCAGCCAGCTTGGCCAATGCCTGAGTAATGGAAGTTGCCATCCAAAACATCTGCATTGACTGATCAGCAGAGGTAGATTTAGGGCACTGCAACCAGCTCCCTTAAAAGTGCTGGGCTTTGGGGAAAGAGGTGTGTGTGTGTGTGCCCTGATAGGGTCCTACAGTCCTCTTGCCTCCTTCCCAAAGCTTAGTTAGCACATGCCCAGATATGGGATGGCGGCAGGAGGGATCTAGTACAGTGAGCACAGCACCTCACTTATACAACTTTGGGAAGGTGGTGCAAGAGCGAGGGGGGGGAGCATCAAATTTTGGTCTTGCACAGAGCATAGTCCCTGCTGAGAGGGAGCTTCGTAGAACAATTGGGAGCGCATGGTAAGCTCCCAGTTGTTCCTTTACATCCGCATTTTTACCCACCCACATCTGAGGACATAAAAATGATATCAGATGTGGAGTAGGTTGGCATGTTTCTGAGGAAAACAACCTCACAGGCAAAATTTGGACCTCTACCCAGGTCTAATTAGCACCATAGGCTGGAGGTTTCCCACTGCTGCACTAAACCATAGTTTAGTATGATGACAATGAGCCACATTGAGCTTTCAGTTTGTGCACGGACTCCACACCTCTCCTCCTCTGGAGTGGTCACAGGAAGCAATTCTTTTTCAGTTTCAATGAACCAATGTTTATCCACATTTTAAACCATGACCAATGCCAACTATGGTTTATTAATACAAGCCAACTTGTTCAAACCATAGTTAATATTAACCACAGTTTGTAGGGTTTGCATAACACAAGAAGGTACAGTTGATCTAAACCAGAAATGAAAGCTTTCAAGTGCCTTCTCTTCACAGTCATCCTGGAGATAGGGTAAGCAGGGGGGAGCATGAAAGCCTACAGTTCACTGTGGCTTATCCGATAAGTCCAATACTTTTATCTCTGTCTTCTCACCAGGCCCTTTCTGACATCTCACATGCATGTCAGCGGGCATGCTGACGTCAGGCCCACAGGCCCCGGAGCAAAAAATTGTGAGTGCCCCACCCCTTCATAGAGAATGTTGTGGGGGCTGGGGCACCCAGCCCCCTCCCCATCCCACACCTATGCTTCCCACTAATGTGTAATGTAATTACTCCAGCCTTCATATACAGAAAATGGTGAGAAGAAGCAGCACAACATACTCCATTTTGGAATTCACAAGATTCAGGAACAGACTATTCATCTCTTCAACTTTGCTATTAGCTCACAGTTCATATTGAAAGGCACACATTCCTTCAGAACTTAAGACACTTGAACAGGCTGGAATGATCAAATACACCCTGGTGGCTTTTTCTATTGCACATTCATTGCAAAAGGGAGTGCTATTTTTTTTACACACCTAAAAGGTTATTATCCTTTCAGTTGCCAAGTCCTGTGAAGTCCTCCCACGACAAATGTTCTGTTATTAATCAAGTTTGGCAATGCTGCAATATGTCTCTCCTAATAATTTCAATGGATTGGACTTTCAGTCATTTATGTAATGTTTAAGTATCCAACAGTGCAATCCTATGCATGCCTAATCAACTGCCATTGATTTCAGTGGGACTTATTGACAGGTAGTTGCGTACAGAACTGCAACCTATATTTTATAGGCTTTATTTACACAAGCAAACATGGTGGAAACTAGTAAGGACCATTAAAAATGGGTGGCATTTAACAACATTTTACCCATAGCTGCTAAAATTAATAAACACATTATTTATTTTTATTAATTATAATAATATCTATATCACACCTTTCCCACAGAGTGTTGCTTAAGGTGGCTAAAGAATTACAGGAAAATGTACCAAACTGGAAACTAAAACAGATTAAAATACTCTGTGAAAAGCACACACCAAGGAGATAACCAGCACACATGAAACAAAGAAGAGCACAAGTCACAGGTACAAGCAGCAGAAAGATTTGCAAAGTTCACCTGCTTTTACAAAAAGAAAAGAATTGGTGTTGGGTGAATCAATACCTTGGCTTTTTCTGAAACAGACAGACCCAGATTAGTAAAAGAGCTAGCATAACTAAGAACCATTTTCAATAGGTCTACTCTGAGTTGAAGTACCACCCAATGGGTCCTACACAGAGTAGAGCCATTGAAATTGACATCAATATGCCTTGCCTATTCATTTTAATGGGTCTGCTCTGAGTTGAAGACATGGCCTATTTCCAGAATCTCAGTCATATTCCAATCATATGCATGCTTATTCAGAAGTAAGTTCCAATGTATCTGCTTGTATCCACATTCACTCCTTATGTCCAGGGTTGCAGCCTAAAGTATTAGCTCTTTGTAATTAGCTATTCCTTAACATTTCTAACCAGCTTTCCAATTAAGAGGATTCCTAGTGGCTTTCAGACAAACGGAAAGCCGTAAAGCTAAAATACATACAAATAAAAATGAAATGTTATACTCAGTGATTGAATTCAAACCCAACACTTTAAAATAAATTATAATGAAAGAATACAGATATTAGGGTTGCCATATTTCAAAAAGTGAAAATCCGGACACAAAAGTTGTTGAGCATTTTTTGGCAAAGTTGTTGATGGCCAAATCCCAGCAATGTCTGGGAAATTCCAGACGTATGGCAACCCTATCATAGATTACTTTCAGTAACAAAATCTATTTCACATTATTTTGTCACTGAGGCCAGAGTGGGTGGCACTGATTATAAATTTCCCATGCTTTGTCCGCATTTCTTTTTACAACTAATTTAAAAACAGTTAAGTCATGAAATATTGAATGGCTGCATTACCTTAGCAATGAAAACACCATGGGAGAGATATATGAAGAAAAGTGACAAGATAGCAAGAAGCTCATTTTAATGGAAGGGTACTCTCCATTGTACGTTGTATATTTTATTTAACAAATCCTTTTGGATTTGTGAAGTCAACAGTTATAGTAGTTGTTATGGCCTAAGGATGCAGACCAGGTCAATGGAGGGGTTCAGTTCATCTCCCATTTACTATATACACCTAGCAAAAAGGTACTGATTATTGTTAGGAGTTCAGCCTACACTCGAGTAGGACCCAGTAGGACACAGGAACACAAACACAAACATCCTGTAACCATCACTTCCCACTCTGTGGAGTCAAAACATATACCGTCATGTGAAAGACAAAAATCCCATGACTGCAATCATGGAGCAGGATTTCTAACAATTATGTGGGTCCAGGAGGCAATCCCCGCTTCTAGAGAGAGGGGGCAGTTTCAGGTGCCTTGAAGGAAGTGCTGGAGCAACGGCTCCTTTAGAGTGCCTCTCTGGATCCAGACGATCGCAACAATTACTATCCCATCACAAATACCCCCTTCCTAGACAACAACACTTGAGAGGGTGGTGGCTAGCTAACTCCAAGCTCTTGTAGATTAAATGGATTATTTGCTGAGGGCACAGAAATAACTTCAGTCAGCCTGATGGAGTGTGACCTTCTGGATTCTCCTTGACTTCAAAGCATGCTATTATGTCTGGGAACAAGACACCAGGAGCACTGCAGAATGGAGTTCGCTCAGCATTGCTGGCAGATGTCATGAAAGTACACATAAGAACATAAGAAGAGCCTGCTGGATCAGGCCAATGGCCCATCCAGTCCAGCTTCAAGTTATCACAGTGACCAACCAGATGCCTGTGGGAAACCAGCAAGCAGGATTCCAGTACAAGAGCACTCTTCCCTCCTTTGGTTTCCGGCAACTAGTAGTTGGAGGCAACGCTGCCTTCAACAGCGGAGGCACAGCATTTAGTTTGGTGGCCATCGCTACCTCCTGGGGGAACAAGTTCTATTGTTTAACTACGTGCTGGGTAAGGAATACCATATTTTTTGCTCTATAAGACTCACTTTCCCCCTCCTAAAATGTAAGGGGAAATGTGTGTGCGTCTTATGGAGCGAATGCAGGCTGTGCAGCTATCCCAGAAGCCAGAACAGCAAGAGGGATCGTTGCCTTCGCTGCGCAGCAATCCCTCTTGTTGTTCTGGCTTCTGAGATTCAGAATATTTTTTTTCTTGTTTTCCTCCTCCAAAAACTAGGTGCATCTTATGGTCTGGTGAGTCTTATAGAGCGAAAAATATGGCACTTTATTTTGTCTCTCACAAACCTTCAAATATTTAGTTTCATTGGGTGTCCACAAGTTCTAGTGTTATGAGATAGTGAGAAATTATGCTATGCATAATTTCATAAATTTCCATCATGTCACCTCTTACTTTTTCTCTAAAATTTAAAGTTCTTCATAGGGGACTCGCTCTATCATAGCCATAATCTTGGTTGCCTTTTTCTGAACCGTTTCCAACTCTACAATAACCTTTTAAAGGTGAAAACGTTGCAATGTGAGTTCTTTCGACAATTGGCCATGTGTCGGAAGAGTTGCTTTAGATTTCATTATGTGGGATTCATGCGCACCCACAGTAATTTTTCTGGGGTGGTAGCAGAATTTATACAGGTAGGGCAAATTAAACCATTAATTTCTCTCCCAAAAAAATTGAGAAGAATGTCTGTACATTTTCTTTCATATCTCAGGTTCTGCAAATGTTAGAAACTTCTTACACATTTTAAAATGAAAGAGCAACATCCCACCTCCACCCTACCCTCTGAAGATGGCCATGGCGGACTTCATGTTTGTATGCATAACATGGCCACACTGAGCAATGACTTTCCCCCATTAGGTTAGGAAAATGGTAGCTTCAGGTCATTTGCCAGTGAAGATGAGATGGGTACACCGGGCATGAAAACTGCCTAACAATCAGGAGCATGAAAAATGCTAAATAATATATATGGATAGAAATCTGGCAGCCCCAGCTTTCCCCTTGCCAAGAACACTGCAAGGTCTTACTTGAAATGCAGTACCTGCAATTCAAACATATAAAATTGATAAGGGTTGTAAAAAGATTCAACAAATTCTTGCCAAGAGTGCCAATAAATATTGGATGTATCATGAAACATCCATCCCATTGCTAAAGTTTACTCATTAGATTCTGAAGAAAGTTTGTCCCTCTCTATTTTTTTTTTTAAGTTGATCCAGCCATATTGTGCATTTGCAATTGGATTCAAGGTTAATGTGAATGAAGATAACTGAATTGCTAAATACTGCCTGGAGTGCACTTACTGGGGATGGAGGCAATGAAAGAGTGTTAGTGGAAGAACAGGAAAATCATTCCAGATACATGGGAAAACCCCTTCCATCTGCCACTGTCATACGAAGTTGGTGATGGTATATTATGCATTCAAAATTTGAAGTTCTTAAATTGTTTCCCCAATTCCTGCTCTGAGGCCTTCTGTTGATCGACCTGACATTGTGAGGATTGTTGCCCAAGATATGTTATGGAAATTAGACACACAGAGGTTCTTGTGTTGTTGTGCCGCATTTCACAGCATTGTTGTTTTTCTCCCAGTTGGAATCCCACTGTGGATTGCTGTTAGAAATACAAAATCCATCCGTACAAGAACATTCATCCTCAGAAGAAAAAGAAAACACCAGCCAATCTGTTCACCCACTATTCAGAAAGCCATTTGGATGCACAAGCAAAATAGTTGTCTCTGGAATTTGAGAAGAATGTGATGATTTAGTTGTCATACAGCTGGTAATGAAATCTACTTCCTTCTGGCTCTCCAGGGGTGGCAACAATTGCTTGAATATTGATGTGTGCCTTTTGACTATTAACTAAACAAATTTGCTTGTCTGACATCTAAGTACCAGTAAATACAAATATTCTGTTTTTAATGGGCTTTGATAATGGAGCAGTATTATCTGACACTATGTCTGGATTAAAATACGCACCAAACTGTCTTAGTTGCTATTGTGTCTCTTGAAGGTTATCTTTGCATGTCTACGTTGAATATTGATGTATACAATGTCCAAAAATTCAATGAGAGAGAACATTACATGGTGGAAGCAATACAAGAACCCCTGTGGAAGAAGATCTGAAAGATAACATTTTGGTAATTAGCTCTTAAGAGGAACAATGGAATGCTGGCAGCTCTCCTAGAAGCTAAAATCAAGATTTCATGGTATTTACAGCTAATTAATTGTACAACAAATGCTATTCAGAGAGATTTGCGGGTGTCTCTTGAATAAACGACTGTGTTTGGAGAGAAAGTCAGAATATTTCATGGTAAATTAATTTGGGCATTTACAATGCTATTTATCATCACTGCAGCAACTATTGCACTTAATGATAAGTGGGCTTGTGCATTATCCCGACCTTATCAAGTTGTTTGTACTCATTTCATAGTGATTTACTTTTATGGACTCCATTTTGGCTTCACTGACTAATTGCTTATGTCTCTCTTATTGGAAACTGATGACTCCCTTGTTCCAACTTTTTTGCTTGCTTCTGTGTTTTGAAATTCATGCTGGTCAGTTGCACCCACTGAATTGACCTCCAGGTCACTTGAGATATGCAGGGAATGTCATCCTTAGGTTACAGTAACTTCCATCATAGAGCTTCAGTATGCTGATGACAATGTAGTGTGTGTACACTCAGAGGATGACCTCCAAACCATCCTAAATATCTTTGCAGAAGCTTACGAAAAGCTTGGCCTATCACTCAGCATCCAAAAAACCAAAGTGCTGCACCAACAAGTACAAATAATCCCTTTGCAGCACCACACATCCAACTCAATGGTGTAACGTTGGAAAATGTCGATCACTTCTCCTACCTAGGCAGTTATCTTTCCACAAGGACCAACATTGATGCTGAAATCCAGCATCGCCTGAGCTCTGCAGGTGCGGCTTTCTTCCGATTGAACTGCAGTGTGTTTGAGGACTGGGACATTTGCAGGGAAACCAAAATGCTTGTTTACAAAGCTATTGTACTACCAACCTTACAATATGCTATGGACCACTTATAAACACCATCTCCAACTCCTTGAAAGATTCCACCAATGGTGTCTCCGAATTTTTTTTACACATCACTTGGGAAGACAGGTGAACTAATATCAGTGTACTGGAAGAAGCAAAGATCACCAGTGTTGAAGCAATGATTCTTCAACATCAACTACGTTGGACTGGTCATGTTGTGCGGATGCCTGATGATTGTCTTCCAAAGCAACTACTCTATTCCGAACTTAAAAATGGAAAGCGTAATGCTGGTGGTCAACAAAAGAGATTTAAAGACTGTCTCAAGGCAAATCTAAAAAAATGTAGCATAAACACTGACAACTGGGAAACACTGGCCTGCAAGTGCTCCAGTTGGAGAACAGCCTTTACCAAAGGTGTCATGGGCTTTGAAGACACTCGAACTCAGGTCGCAAGGGAGAAACATGCTAGGAGGAAGGCAAATCCACACCATGATCAACTCCTGCCCAGAAGGACATGTGGATCCAGAATTGGCCTCCACAGTCACTTACGGACTCATTGTTAAAACCGTGTTTATGGAAGACAATCTTACTCGGCCACAAGTGATTGCCAAAGAAGAAGATCATCCTTAGGCCTCATTTAACTGTGGCCCCAGTTAATGAAAGAGAAATCACCTATGTGGCATTGCACATGGCTAGCACATTGTTGAAACCAGCATGAAGTGTTAGCAACCTAAAACATGGCCACCACCACATGTAATTGCCCAGGAGCAAGTTGAAATGAGATGTTGGCTGCATGCAATGCCACATGGCTGTTTGTTTATTGTCTGCCTGGTGTTGAATTTTTAAACTTCAGTGTCCCCATTGCAGGGGAAAAGGTCACATTCTGTGGCAAAGAAAAGGTCTTGTGTGTTATATAATGCCATGATCTACTGGGAAGACAGTGCATTAAGTAAACTGGCCTTGAGTTGCTCATGGCTTTATAGGTTAATAGCAAGACCTTGAAGATGGCTCAGTAGCTAATATGCAGCCAGTACAGTTCTTTCAACACAGGCATAATGCTTGCCTCCAACCAAGGTGCTGGCTGTTGAATTCTTCACCAGCGGAATCTTCCAGGCCAGTCTTAATAAAGGGCACTACAGTAATCCAATCAGGTGGTTACCAGTGTTAAAATCACAGTGGCTAAGCTACCCCTATCCAGGGATAAAAGACATGCACTTTGCTTTAGAATGAGTTTTTCTAAATTTGTATACACTCTTACTTAGAACAGAGACCCAATTTGCACTATACATATAAAGCAGTGACATGCCAATTTAAACAGAGCCCCTCACAGAGCTACAATGCACAGAGTGATTGTTAAATCACTCTGAGAACTGTAGGTCTGTGAAGAGAATAGGGAGTTTCCTATTCTTAGCACCCTAAACTAACTACAGTTCCCAGGATTCTTTGGGAGAAGCCAAACTGTTTAAAGTGGTATAAGAGTGTTTTAAATGTATGTTGTCACCACAGGCATCTGCTATGAAAGTGTCTTGTTCTATGTGGAGGGCAGAAATATGAAACTTGAGCTTTAAAATACAAGGCCCCCGAAGTCTGTTTTTAAAGGAAACTCTGCACACTGAATCATAAACTCCTCTGGTTCTGTAAACTCAAACAGGAAGTCTCATTAGGATGAGATTAGACATCGCTTTTTCACCTCCTCAGCACAATTGGAGAATGCATTGCTCCTCTGGCACCATTTAGGGCAGCAGGAACATTCTTAATGATGCTAAAGCTGAGTATCCTACTATTTTATTCTTTAAATAAATCTGGCAATGGATGCACAGAGAATTGCTTCCAGTATTACACTTTTTGTTGTTAGGGGCAGGCGCTTCTTTTCTAGCTGCTAAAGACCCCAAAGTGATGCTCCAAAGCATCTAGCTGATGGCTAGATTTGTCAGGTAAGACAAATGCCAGACACTGGCATTGGGTGTCCCCAGAAGGAGCTGTCCTCAACCCTGCTGACACTTGCTTTTCTTTGAATGAATGGAACAGGGATCCCAAAGGAAGGGAAACGGACTACACAGCTCACAGAGCGCTTCATATCTCTCAGTACTGTCCTCGGCTTGCACATTCTTTCCTGTATCAGTTGTCTTTGCCACCAATAGTAGGACTAAAACAGTATGTGCGTATTCATACAGGTACGTGGATTACACACAATTTCCTGACTAATCAAGGGTTTTCAAGATTATGGGGACATGGAATCATGACACTACAATGGTACCTCGGGTTACATACGCTTCAGGTTACAGACTCCGCTAACCCAGAAATAGTACCTCGGGTTAAGAACTTTGCTTCAGGATGAGAACAGAAATCGTGCTGCGGCGGCCTGGCAGCAGGCGGCCCCATTAGCTAAAGTGGTGCTTCAGATTAAGAACAGTTTCAGGTTAAGAACAGACCTCCGGAACGAATTAAGTACATAACCAGAGGTACCACTGTACCAGCATGTGATGGCTAAAAACAGGTATGAACTTACAAGCAGAAGTAAAGGAAGGCTCAAAGAGCCAGGGCAGCCAGGAAACAACAGCAGGAAGGAAGAGGAGGGGGAGGAGGAAGATGATGATGAAGGAAAAGGCAGTGGAGAGAGAGGGGAGGTAAAAGGTGGGGGGAATGGAGGAGGAGCAGGCAATGACCACAATCAGTTGAGGTGGTGTACTGTGTTGCATTGGCTTTCCGCTCTTGTAGCCATCAAAATGTGGATCACCAAAAACTTGATCATACCCCATTTTGCTGCCTGCTTGCTTTTGGGGAGAGATTCCAGGTTCCTTCCCCACAAGTGAGAGGAGAGAGAGCTTGGTATGAATGTTTTCTACTGAGGGTATTTCCGTATTGCTGTTTTCTTTGTTTGGCAATATTTGTTTAGGTTCTTCCAGGTCATATGGTACAGACATAACGAGCGGATTGTTGGTTAGGGATGCGAGATTGACTTAAAGGGGGGGGGTTGCGGAGTGTTGATAATGTGATTGGAGAGTGTGCTGGAAGAGTATCTTGCCATATAGTGTTTACGTGCGTTGATTATGGAAGGGTGTGTTTCAGTTGTGCTAATTGTTGTAATTATTTTCTTTTGTCTAGTTGCAAAAAAAGCCGGTAATTATGTTGTTCTAAATTATGGAGTTGTGATTGGTATGTTTTGTAGCTGATTTTCACATTCAGTGTTTTATTCTGATGTTTAAGAAGATGCCGTTTTCTGTTTATTGCGATATTCTAAATTGTTTGCCTTTGTGTGTGTGTTATCTGATCATTTGTTACTATGTTTTAAAATACATTGTAAAGCACATTTTATTTTTTAAAGTTAGTAGTATATAAACTGTCTAACTAAATAGTAAAGGACAGTGCTGTTTGCCACTGTGGGAGGACTGTTGCATTTATGAGAAAGGAGCCCACAGATGTGTATAATGTCTGTCTTAGTTGATCAATGCTCACCACAAAGAGGGTTCATGGTATTTATATTTTAAAACAGGTCTTGGTGCCAATTGCTGCAGGACTGAGTCACAATTTTTTCCTTTTCTGTGAATTGGCTTTGGCGGGCAGGTTTCCCCCTCTCATTTACTCTTTACTGCAATGCGGGGAAGTGTGGTGAGGAAAGGGTCAGATGGTTGGTGTGCATAAATAGGTTGATTTGGTAATATTTTGGCAGGTAAGAATGTGGGAAGGAAGGGGTGTAAGATGAGAGGGTTAACACTCTTTTGGCACTCTTAGGCTAGCCCCTCTGGCTTGTGCAACCTGCGGGGCTAGATACAGAATACTTTTGGGGCTACCCAGTGCCACCTACCCAGAGTTATGTGGCCCTGGCCTGGAGTCAGTAAGACATCCTAGTCACCTTAACAGAGAGGCTCAAGTTAGGGGTTATGAGCAAGTCATGCCCTAGCCCTGAGCAAATGGGGCTCACCTAAGTTTGGTTGAGTAATGGTTGCTCCTGCAATACTGTTGTACCCTCTGCGGAGATCTGGATTGAATAAAACATGGCCTCAATTCAACCCTTCATACTTGTATCTTGCCCCTTTTTTTACCTACTAATATGTTGTCAGTGCAAACATTATGGCATTGTTGTTCAAGCAGTGCTCACTTGGCTCAGTTACAAATTGTCATATTACTTCTTTCTCCCTCCTCCTCAATATGTGACATAGGTAAAGGGTAAAGGGACCCCTGACCATTAGGTCCAGTCGTGACCGACTCTGGGGTTGCGGCGCTCATCTCGCTTTATTGGCTGAGAGAGCTGGCGTACAGCTTCCGGGTCATTTGGCCAGCATGACTAAGCCGCTTCTGGCGAACCAGAGCAGCGCATGGAAACGCCATTTACCTTCCTGCCGGAGCGGTGCCTATTTATCTACTTGCACTTTGACGTGCTTTCGAACTGCTAGGTTGGCAGGAGCAGGGACCCAGCAACGGGAGCTCACCCCGTTGCGGGGATTCGAACCGCAGGCCTTCTGATCGGCAAGTCCTAGGCTCTGTGGTTTAACCCACAGCGCCATCTGCATCCCTAAGATGTGACATACTTTCATGCATTAAGTTTCTGTTGGGAAAGAGAACAACGTAGTTAACCAGTTCTAATTGCTGTACATCTGTGGATCCCTCTTCTTACTACTGTTTTAACCAATCCTCTGTGCAATGAGATGCAAAATACATGCACAATATCACCAGATCAGCATCTTGAAGGTGGTAACAAAAAGGGCATGTGCAAATTCAGCAAGCCCTGCATGCATTCCGCATATTTGCAGAAGGGTGTTCTGGGCGTGAATATGTTCACACAAAAAATGGGGAATGTTCTACATAAATGGTGATAGATTGATAGACTGGCTGCTGGCTGGACTTGAGGCTTAGGCATAAATAATAGAAGACAAGATTCTGCAGATCTAAGCTGAACCCCTTTAATAAGACATGCCCATAAGTTATACACTTGCAGACATCCATATGCTCATTAAAGACAGACTCTGATTATTCTTTTTGCAAATACACATAGTTGATGAAGGTGTTTTGTAAGGGTGCCAGGAGGGCTGTTTTGAAAATGAACACTGAAAGTTGGGGGAAATGGATTGTTTTACTGTACCTTTTACTGAAGGATCATTCAATGCAACATCAGTGGAAATGCACATTTCATTTTGATATATGTGTCTTTAAAAAACTCTGTCCAACATCCAAGAAGAATCACTTGCCTTAAGTAATGCCCATTCAGAAACATAATGTTCATTTGAGTGTAAAGGATAATGGAGAAAACAATCAAATCCATTTGTATCATATATAGGGAATTTCTGGATTCATAGAACTACAGATATTCAGTGCTGTGAATTTAACACTTATTCATTTTAGCAACCAAAATTTACAAGGTAGCATACTATTATCATACTACTGTTGAAAGTGAATATTTAAGCATATAAAATAAAGTTGAGGACTTTGGGGGCAATCCTATGAACTCTATGACTGTCAAACAAATATTTGCGACAGACCTCAACTATTGATAGTGTGCTGGCAGTACAAGCTAATGTACAGTGCTGTGGCAGTATAACAAGACTTACCTGAAAGGAAGGGAATAAGGGGTGGGATACTAACTGGTATAATCTTAACTACTGTGAGATAGAGGGATTTGATCCAGACCTTGCCTTTTGTGAATGGAAAGGGCCTTCTCTCACTTCCATCAATGAGATTGGTCCACTGGATCAAAAACCTTCTATGGCAGGAGGTGATTTTTAATTTTTGTTATTAGAGCCTTGCCCACATGTACAAGATAGATCAAAATGGAGCCAAAACTCCGGAGAGAAAGAAAGAGATGCAGGAAATGGAGCCCCACCCACCACAAGCTCGTTGCACAATTTTGTGACCTGATTCTTTGAGTTAGGAATAGCAGAGTGAGCCAAATGATGTACAATGGCAACAACTTCTTCCTGTATTGGACGTGGTATAGAGACTAATGGACCTCCCAGGTCATAGCTCACACAGTATTAGGCACTACATTACATCTCCAGTTGCTAACAAATCTAGCTGAGGTTATAAGTAGTAAATTATCAGCGGCAAAACGTTTGTAGAGGAAGATGTTTGCAAATGTGTAACAGTATGTCTTCCATACTGTGCAATGGGCTGTGCTGTGGATCTGTCCTGCAAGATATATTGGAAACTCCAAATTTTACACTTAAGTGATTAATAGCTTCATAGCTGCATTGTCTCCCTAACTGCAGAAGCAAGCTTATGAAGCACACACTATTCTGCACTTTCTACATTTCAGAGTGTGATTATTTCATACATTATTTATGCAAGATTCATGCTGAGTCTTGTAAGGGTCTAATACGTGGCTCTGGGGTTAATGGGATTTCTCCGCCCTTTCCAGATTACACTTGTTAGCTGGATGTATAGCCATCTGAGCTAAATGCACAAATATACTTTACATGTGTAGAGCACATGGACTTGAGCAAAGATTATCTGTGAAAGACTAAAGTATATAGTCTGGACCAAGGGCATGTGCAAGAGCAGAAGGTAGATTGGGATCTACAGGTAGATTGATGAGAGAAGATCTGCAAGCGTTTCCGTTCAGTTGCAGTTCACCCTCCACCAAAAGCTATGTTATTCATCTCACTTTCCAGTATGGAGAAATTGCATATTTTTTGTTATCATTTATGTAAGTTACATATATTATGTTGTCATTATGTTACGTTATTTCACTCCACTCATTTCAATGCAAAGGTAATACATTGAAAATGCGGGGGTGGGGGAGCAAAATCTGTTATGTATCATTTGCAGACTGAAAGTAACAACAGTTAATACGGATAGTATTTGATAGACTGATTTCTATTCCAGACATGGTGTGAATAAGTAACACCAGCAATTTCTGCTCCCATTTTCATTTTTATCGGAAGTCTCTGACGTCCCTAGTTCTGGTACTGATTGCCAATTTCTAGGCTGAGTGTATACTCAGGTGTATCTTATTCCTTATTCCTTAGCATCTTTTCAGCTGCCTGAGCCATAATTTTGCACGATTTCAGTTGGTAGTCTTAGGGTTCTAAGTAAAAAAGCAAAGTAGATCTTACAAGCCTGAAGTCTCCCCACCAAGCGTCTAGACTACTAGATTGTAATGTAAGAACTTGCAGAACAAAACTATGTTGCTAGATAACAAGCAGTCTGAGACAGAGAAATCTGTCATTCTGATGCCATTTGACTTGTGTGGGAAAGTCAATGTGAAGTAATGAATAGAGTATTGGGCTACTGAGATCTGGCTTCTGAATAACCATGAAGGTCCATGTGGGAGAAAGGAGTCCTTATGTGACCCTGGGTCCAGTAGTTTAAGGAGCCATCAGCCCCTTCAGAGAGGCTTACAATTGCATGCAAGATACTAATGTGATTAAACACCTATCTGGTGGGTGCCCCAAAAGAGTTACAACAAACTGGGATTGATGCAAATCCTCAACAACCTATTGATAGATTAGTCTTCTTCCTTTTGCTACCCTAAGCTGCCCACAGTAAAATAATATAAAATCTGAATAACTTGAAAATCTATGGGTAGGGTTGACTCACAATATTTTGCTGAACCTTGGCTTGTTCATAACAAATTTAATTTGTTAGTCTTTAAGGTGCCACAAGAGCTTTGTTATTCTTTTCCTTAGGCCATTTGCTCTTTTGAAGCTACAATGCTGGTGTTCTCTCTCTCTCTCTCTCTCTCTCTCTCTCTCTCTCTCTCTCTCTCTCTCTCGCACACACACACACACACACACACACTTTTGTGTGCTTAAGATATTAACTTTATCCAGCAAGACGTGACAAGATAACAAAGGAAGATGCAGCAGTATAAAAATTGTTATTAGCTTTTGCCTTCTAGAAGAATCCCAAAAAGAAGAAATATTGCTTTATAGAATTTACATATCTGCAATGCTCTCAGTCACGGAGACAGCTCCGCAATTACTTTTTCTACTCAATTTAAGCTCTGACATTTGGTGCAATGTCTCACAAAGGAATGCAGTAAAATTGGCTTGGCTGAGGAGTAAGAAGGTGGACAAGCAGAATTTAAAACCCAATCAAGCATTGTGTACTTGATATTTTTTGACACAGCTGAATCCTTTTGAGGCCAGAGTGTCGTAACCTAATTATCACTCAGACACTGCCCCTGCCCCCTCACTTGTGCTTATTTCATGAATAGCACCTCTGACTCCACTGGCTGTTTGTCAAGTAATGAAGAAAAATAGGGCTGTCCTGTAAGACTGAAAGAGCAGCTCCATCAGGCTTGGTGCAAGACTAGGCTATGTCTCATGCTTTCTAAGTTTCAATCCATTTCAGCACATTTGCTACTAAAACATTCATGATGATGATAACGCAATTTAAATTGTTATACAACTAACCTATGGCAATCTCTTCGTGACTTAAGTCATGTTTAGAAGCATAAGATCTTGTAAAAACAGCCTTCAAGATTTAACAAATCAACACATACATAGGAAACAAATGGAAAACCGAATCAGCAACTGAGGCAGGGCAAAATAGCCAGTGTTGCTGTATCTGCAGAGAGAAAAACACGACTAGAGGTATCAGACCCTGCTGTATACTATATATAGCTTGCCAATTTTCCATGAATGTCTAATACGAAACACAGTGCTAGAAAGCAACCATAACATTTTATTTTCTGTGCACTACGGTGTTGTATTATTGTCATTCCACAATTTTAGTGGCCACGTTTGTGAACTTTTATTTTCCTTTTGCGGTTAGTAGATATAAAGCTGATCTAAATAATGCCCAATGAACTGTGAAATAATGGCAGAGAACTGCAAAGCTTCAGATGTGTATGATGTGCTTAGCATGCTACGGAGAGTCTTAAGTTTTGGAGAACTACTGCCTCAAAGTGAAAAGATGAAAAGATTTTGCTGAAAAGTTAGAAGGATAGTCTCCTCCTCTGTGGGAGTAAATGGACTTTCCAGGCTATGATCCTTTCCAAGCAATGTTCCAGCAGCTCTGCTGTACAGTAGCACCTATCCATGGGTATCACAAGCAAAGTTATCACCAGCATTTTAGAAGGTTTTTATACAATTGTGCTTAAACTGGGTATCTGACAGGAGCAGAAGTAGTTACACCAGAAGAATGTAGGGTTGCCATGTTTCAGAAAGTGAAAACCAGACACAAATGTTGTTGAGCTTATTTTTGGGGGTGGGGCGCAGAGCTGTTGAGCTTTCTTCTTTTTCAACCAAAGTTGTTGAGCCGTTTTAAAGAAAATTTGGCAAAAACAACACTGCCAACATGGCTCGCCATACGTACAGACATTTCCCCAATTTCCATCCAGACACTGGTTCCAACTACAGTATTCCAGGTATGTCCAGGAAATTCCGGACTTATGGCAACTTCAGAAGATTGCATATACTACGTACATTGTTGGCGTTACTCTTCCATAGCTATAAGCCACCAAGATTATAGACAGAGGCAGGACCTTCACCGGAGGACTGAGGGGCCCCACGCGTAACACCACCTGACATCCTGATGCCACCCTTCTGAACATCAAGGGGCCCGCACCCCTTCAAAAGAAAGATTGGGGGGCCCCCAGTGCTCCTGCCCCCAGGAGCTGGCACCCTTGTAGCAAGATGTTAAGACAAACACATTACATTGAAGGCATTTTCAAAGCACACCAAATGATAAAGACAATGCACACTTATAATGGGACTAAGCAGCCACATTGTGCAATAGTATAGAATTAGAAATCAGTGGTGAAGAGTGAATGAAGACTCACTTTGCCTGCAGAATTAGCCGCGTGTGCTGCATTAAGGTGCAGTAGTACCCGGAATGGCCAGCTTGGCGGGATGGTGCTGTGGTGCTGCAACCCAGGTAGCTGTGTCACTACTGCAATGACGACGGACAACCACGTGGTCAGGGGTGTGCAAGCAGCCCTGAGTCAACACCAGATTGGCTCTGCTAGTGCACCCATGCAGCCCCGCCCTTGCTGTTGCCATGCTCCCACCTCATCCAGGTAAGCACTGCTGTTGGGAGGCCGATAGCATGCAGGTAAGGTGGTGCTGTGATCTAAACCACTGAGCCTCTTGGGCTTGCTGATCAGAAGGTCGGCAGTTTGAATCTGCATGACAGCGTGAGCTCCTGTTGCTCTGTCCCAGCTTCTGCCAACCGAGCAGTTAGAAAGCACACTAGTGCAAGTAGATAACAAGGTCCTGCTGCAGTGAAAAGGGAAACAATGTTTCCATGCACTCTGGCATTTGTCACGGTTCTCCATGCACCAGAAGTAGCTTAGTCATGCTTGCCACATGACCTGGAAAGCTGTCTGTGGACAAATGCTGGCTCCCTTGGCCTGAAGCGAGATGAGCGCCACACCCCATAGTCACCTTTCACTGGACTTAACCATTCCGGGGTCCTTTACCTTTTTACTTCACCTAGCATGCACTAACCCACTGTGCCATCCACTCCCGCATTGTGCCAGACAATAGCAGCAATCAAACAAGTGAGTAGGGAGGGGAACGACTTAAATATTAGTATTTGATTCACTTGGGTGCTAGAGAGGGATGCTAATATAAAAACACAGATTGTAGTACACCTGTGCATCTCTCCTCCCCACCAAAAATGATCCAGCCCAATAGCCTGTTTGGCAGAATCTGTGCATTATGCTGAAGCCAGACACTCTTGTGGGAATTTCCGAGACAAAACAAAGTAATGACATTAACTCTTGGGGTTATTTGTAAACATTGCTGCTGCATGCTTTTTCTCCTTGTCCTGTTTGAAAACCAAAGTACCAGGATCTTTAAAACATACAATTTTCCTTGAGTTGCCATAGGGAAATAAAATGACTCCCTGTGATCTAAAGCTAATCTAATGAATCTAGCAAACTTTGGTTCAGTCTGGCAGGGGACGGTTATTTTCACCCCGCTTGATCATCACTTTTATTCCTTTATTCTCAACAGATGCACTTTCACTTGTTTAGTAGTAGTACTTCTTCCTCCACAATCTAAGCGACGGAAAGAGGGGGTATGTAATCTGACTTTCACTACTAGTATAATTAAGTCAGAAAAAAAGCATATTTAAGGCGGCATTAAAAGATCCAATTTAAGCTTGCAAAAGAAAAGGGAAATCAATGGGGATATAATGCTGAAAATCTATCCTTAATGCAGCATGCTTCGTCTTCAATACGTCCTGCTGGGCTGAGCTTGAGCAGAGCATTGAAAGGAAATAGTAATGCCAACTGCATATTCATGTTCATCTCCAGCAGCATAATGGGTGCATCCAATTCGTCATGATGCCACAGTGAAGATGGCACAGCAGTGGCATGGATTTATGTCACCTTTACTGCCTTCGGAAGTTGGTGCTTCTTGCTGGGTGGTATTTGTCAAATGAAGCTGGGCCTTGAATCATTCCCTGTGGGAAACTTGCAACATGAAAGAACGAAAATATTGCTTACAGAATGTGAGTGGGTTGGGAATATACTTCTAGATACTTTGATTCAAGACCCTGATTTACATCGTACTCCATTATTGCCTGCTATTCTACCAATGCTCTATGTGATCCCGCAGAATGTATTACTTAAAGCAGCAGTGGGAAGCCTCAAGCCTGTCAGAGAAATTAGGCCCAGTCAGGGTCCTAATTTGGCTCATGGTGCCATTTTCCCCGAACTGTGCCCAGCCAATGTCAGGTGTGAGGAAAGTGAACAAATGGGAGCCTTTAAGTGTGGTCTAGATTGTCCCTTGGAAAGTGGGGCTTGAATCTGGTAGCAAATAAAAGCCCCACTGAGACTGCTTCCACTTGGGAGCTCCTGAGGGCTGAAGTCTGGGAGTGAAGTCAAACCATTGCGTTAGCAGCACCAAAGTGACCTCCCCAGGGCACAAGCCTGGGCATCACTGATGTGGCCCAAAGGAAAGCAGAGCAATACATTTGGCACCAACTTGGTTGCAGAAGTTGCTAGAAGGAGGTACACATCATCCAACCATCTTAGGGACCCCACTCTGGATTTGTGTAGGGTTAACTCCTTAGCCTTTTCTTTTCCCAAAAGGCAACTGAGGTTTAGGATGAGAGTTTTCCTTCTCCTAGATGAGCTACATTTCCCAGGTTGACGAGCCCCATCTGTTCCTCACTTCCACCTATAGAAGAAACAGAAACCGCCTTATTGACCCTTGGATCCACTTTTGGTCTCATCTGCTCAATCTGCCAGAGCCTGTCTTCACATGCAGGGAAAGTCCCTAGCTTACTGAAAGTTTAAGACTCATCATCTACCCTCAATTAGTTTAGCCAACCTGGGGTGTGGCCGCTGCTGCATGCTGACAGCTTCTAAGAGCCACAGGTGAGAACTGAGTTCAGGGTGGGGACCAAAGGCGGACAAACTACCCGAGAAGGAGCATGAAGTGCCCCCTCAGAGGTAAAGGTAAAGGGACCCCTGACCATTAGGTCCAGTCGTGGCTGACTCTGGGGTTGTGGAGCTCATTTTGCTTTATTGGCCGAGGGAGCCAGTGTACAGCTTCCGGGTCATGTGGCCAGCATGACTAAGCCACTTCTGGCGAACCAGAGCAGCGCACGGAAACACCGTTTACCTTCCTGCTGGAGCAGTTCCTATTTATCTACTTGCATTTTGATGTGCTTTCAAAGTGCTAGGTTGGCAGGAGCAGGGACCGAGCAATGGGAGCTCACCCCGTCACAGGGATTCGAATCACTGACCTTCTGATCGGCAAGTCCTAGGCTCTGTGGTTTAACCCACAGCACACCCCATAACCCCCAACCATTCCATGTCAAAAGTGGGGGGTTGCAATAATTCAACTGGAGATGACAGCAACCACAGCTGGGATTGGCTGCACTCCTGAGTTTCCCATCAGGAGTCCCTGAGTGCAGCCAATCCCTGCTAAAAATAGGGATCCACTTGGGTGTCACTATATATTTTTAAAAATTAAAATAAAATTAAAGCCTTGCTGTTCATTGGCAGTGGAAGAAGTTTTGTGTCTAAGTATTGTTGGCCTATAGTAGCATCGTATATTTGAAGTGATAATTTGTGGAATGTCTGTCTTAGGGCTGACAGTAGCAGATTCAGACCATTTTGTAGTTGCAGTTGTGATTAAATTTGCCATTAACTACAAGCTATATAAATTCATTAGTATCCATTAATGATCAGAGCCTCTGGCAATATCTGTGTAACTCATTCTCCTGAGACTGAGCACTTTGCCTTCATTACCGCTCTGTTGATATTTTCATACAATATGCTTTTGTCTTATTTATTTATTTATGCTATCTTCTTGATTAATCATGTGCCTTTTATTCTTCCAGAGGGGTAACTGTGTTGGTCTGTTGCAAAAGAACAAGGAGTCTTATAACTTTTTAAAGACTAACACAACATAAGCAATACTAAATCCAGGCTTGTTAGACCTCATACAAGAACATTAGAAAGAGGCAATTGCCGACATCATTTCTAACTCCTTGTGATAACAAAAGACTTCACAGTGTGACACTACAACCAGAGGTGGATTTTTGGTATGGTGGGTCCGTGAGCTTTATTCAGGCCGCATCTGCACTATACATTTAAAGCAGTATCATACCACTTTTACACAGTTATGTCTTCCCCCAAGAAACTCTGTACACCCCAAAGAAGTGTACTTTGTTAAGGGTGCTGAGAGTTGTTAGGAGACTCACAGAGTGGTTTAATGATCAATGCCCCTTCCCAGGAAACTGAACAGCATGATGCTGTTGAAACTAATTATGCTATAGTCACATTTATACTGCTTCCAAAGAGATTGGGCATATGTGTTTCATCCACTTTACTTCCACGACAACCCTGTGTAACAGGTGCATAAATTAGTTTAGCAAGGCTGGCTATCTGGATAAGTTTGTGGCTTTAAACGCTGATCCCCTCAGTCAAAGCCACACATTCTAGTCAGTGTATCACATCACAACGGCTCTTTGAAACATCTGATATCTTACACGCCTGCTAAATGTTTGGTGGGCTGCTAATGGTAACACAGTACCAATTAATTCATTCACAATATTTGTATCCTTCCTAAAATACAAGGGTTGTCTCTCTCTACTATAACATTCTTGCAAATTGAAAAGGAAAGGGAAATTCACCCTCCTCTCCATAACCTCTATTTTCTTTCTTCATGTGATGCTTTCTTGTGGGAGTACCTTCTTCAACTCTGACAGCATCTCAAGTAGAGAGAACTGAACACGCCCAATACATATGGGGTGCTAATGGTTCAATTAGACCAGGCATACAATTCCCATCATCCCTGACCACTGTTCCTGTCAGCTAGGGATGATGGGAGTTGTAGTCCCAAAACAGCTGGAGGGCCAAGTTTGGCCATACCTGAATTAGACACTGTAAACCAGCTACAGCAGCTGTGGCATACCTGTGGACCTCCAAATGCTATTAGACTCCAACTCCCATCACTTCTAGCCAGCATGGCCAATGACCAGAGATTATGGGAGCTGAAGTCTAACAACATCTGGAGGGGCACAGGTTCCCTATCTCTGAGATTGTAGTTCAGAGATAACTACATTGATGCAAATGGGCAAAGGAAGCCGAGCTCATTCCACTTCAAAATTATATATGAAAATCAGTATCCTATCCAACTCAAGAAAGATGTCCAGTGTTTCAACAATATTTCGAAGCAAAAATGTTCTTGCTTCCCTTGCCAAGAATAATGGTCAAAGTGATGGATGTGGCAGCTTGCTATAAAAGGTCTCTTCTAGTTATTATCCTTTGTCATGTGAATTATCTGCAAAAAAGAATTTGACTATAATTTTATGTTGTTAAATCCAATTTATCACTATCATTTAAGATTATATGGTAATTTATCATCAAATACTATCAATTGCAACTTGACACGTCATTTGAATTCCCTCTCCAGTCTTTGCCTAAGGATCCTTTGAATATGTCTGCCTTTAAAACAGAAGCAGGGAGGTATGATTGCTCTGTTTTGAAGTAAGAAAAAGGCTTGAAAATGAATGATGATTGTCTATATCTTAAATCCAACAAAAGGAGTGCAGCTCTCAGTGAATTCAATGTAGGCTTACTTTCAGCTTTGCAGCCACAGCTAAACTATCAGCACATTCACTTTGACTGATGGCAAGCTGAAGGAAACATGGATCAACCCATGCTTTCTCAGAAGAACAGGCGTCTTCCTGACAGATGAGCTTTCAGGTAGAGCAGGACATTCCTCAAGACTCACCCCTCTGATGTCAGAGCATGAGGATAGACTACAATGGCTATAATCCTTGTCAAGCATTCACTACATATGATTAACAATCACTCCCTGCCATGCCTACATACCTTCCTATGAAGTCCCTAGCAAGTCCTGCCCTCTGCTGTCAACGTTATCCTTGGGTGAAACAATGTTCTTGGGTGGAACAATGTTCTCCTGAAAGTCCAGAGTTTCCACCCACAGGAAGAGTCTACCCCTGGTGCTACAAGGCAGGCTTCCATGATCAGTTAATACAATTTTCTGGATGTGAGGGGGAACCTCATTCCCATGGGTTTTCCTTGGTTCAAATTATGGGAAAGATGCGGCCACAGGAAGAGCATTTGCTTGAATGTAGAAATCAGATTGCCCACTGAAAGAATCCTAAACTTAAGTTTCAAGTGTTTAAGACTGCACACCTGAAATGGTGGTAGCAACAATGATTTCTTTGATGTGACAATATAATACCAGCAGAAAGCATGATTAGATTTTCAAAGATTAGAAGCTGCAGGGAGATTGGAATTTAATAGCAATATAGTTTGGGAAGCCTCGAGGAATCTCTGTCCTTCATGTTGAAATTCTAATTTGAAATTAGCAAGCTGTTTCATCTGCCAGATGAGAGTAATTGAACTTTGGCGCACTAGACATGGAGAACAGAGAAAAACCTGCCATTTGTTTCCCACGTCACCCATTTTATTACCTTGAAGATCAGAGGCACCAAAAGTTAACACTATTTCATATATGTATGTGTAAAATGTATTTCCTTCAATATTTTCCTTTCCATCTGCCTACAGAACAAGTTCTGACCATGAGGAAAGGCTGGAGTGGGAAAATGTGGCAGGCCACCTACTTCCTGTGGAATAACATGAGCAACCTGAGGACATATCTAAGGTTACGTAGGATAACTAGCAGAGAGGAATATGTGAACCTCAGTCCTTGAAGTGAAATAATATCATCTTAGCTTTTCGAAAATGCTTCCAGAGAAATTTATATTTGCTACACTGTGCAGCGATGTAATATTAAAACTGGTTTGATCTCTATACAGAAGATAGCTATTTAATGCTAACCCCTGAATCATGATGAAATGTGTATTTGGTTTGAAACTACCTATATAAAGCCAATTGCACTGTTGGTGCATCATGGGCAGAAGTTATTTAATCAACAGCTAATTCTTGATGAAACTCATTGACGATTGTGAACTACATGACCAGTCCACCAATTAAGCAACTTCGTTCTTGTTGGACATTTTCTTCATTTGGCTTAATCCTTGTGATGGTTTACCATATTTACTCAAGTAAATGGTACTGTATTTACCATCCCTCGGTGCTGGCACGAGAAGATGTAGGAGATGATATGCCTCTCCCCACTCCAATGCTTGAGGCTATCTGCGTCTTCTATGCTGCCCTCCATCATCCCATACTCATAACTCCCACCAGACCACCTGAAGCTATCATTTCTCCCAGTAGGCGAGCTCTACAAGCCACATTTTTAACACTGGTGGACCAGGTTATAAGAAAGACATACTTCCCCTCAGTTGTTCAGTAGGGGCATTAAGCTCAACAAATAGAACCCAGTTAGTTCATCACAGCCTGATGATGACAAGGAGAGGCAGGCTTGTTCTCTGGTGCCACTGGTGTTGTGGAATGTATTCCCTAATGAAATATGGGAGGCCCCATCTGTACTGGTATTCTGCTGACTTTTGAAGCTGCTTACACATGCATGCCTGTGATATCTTAACCCAAGCCTCCCGTTTTGCTTTAATAAAACAATATTATTACACATTTTAATAATGGTTGTTCATATTTCAATAGGATTGTGTATTTTAATTATGGACTGTTTTTAATGAGTCTGTGTTTTAAGCATTTTGTGGAATTGTTGGGCATTAAGTGGTATATTAATTGCAATTAATTGCAATTATAATAGCAACACCTGAATTAAATTAGAAAAATCAGCAAAAATCAGTCACACTTCTTCCACTTCTCTCTGCTTATTAGTTACATTTAAAAATACAAATTATGGACAGCATATAAGAATTGGGAGACTGATACACAACAAAACAAAGTGATTTAAAACCTACTAATTACAATTATTATTATTTTCCTGCCAAAGACTCCTGCCTACACTTGACAGTATTTTCTTGGCTTGCATAAATGTTTAAAAGACTGAAGATTATTCTGCATATTGATTTTCCTTCATACTCCACAGATAAATCAATAGGATGTGAAGATGAGGCTCCATTAAAATGATTTCTGGTGACATCAGTTTTCTCTGAAAGTTTCCGTCAAAATGACCCTTGAATTTCTCTATAAGAGGTCATTTAAACAATAACTACAGTAAAATATTATGGTTCTTTCAGTTTTAGATCGTGATTTGTTGTGGGTTTCTTTGGTGGGGGAGGGGGGATGTTGTTCATACATAATGCCCAAGAAGTATTTGTTCTCTTGAGAACACAAAGCAATATGCTTTATTAGGAAATATTTAAATAACCAAATTGCCATGATTTTTTCCAGGTGCATTATTATTTTAGCATACTACATGGATGAGTCTACTGTTAATGATGGTTACTCAGTGGTTGCTTTTTGCCAGAAGAGTGATACTGGTTTACATGTCTGTTTGATATCCAGTGGCTTGTGTGCTTGAATGAGCCATCCCAGATGAAACACCACAGAGAAAGTGCTTGTATTCCTTCACCTCATACCCCAGTGCTTTTAACAGCACCAGCTCTCACATTCAGCTGCCAGTCTAGTGCTGAGGAAATCAAGTAGCATATTGAATGTGCCCAACTGAACCTACCTTGTGTTGTTAAGTCTAACTCAGAGAAAGGGCCTTGAAAAACCATTGCACAGACTTCATATCTTGCCACCCCAAACAGCTCGTGGCAAAGAATGCTTCCAGAGACAGTGGTAAGACTAACACAACTGACAGCCTGTCAGATGCGATGACACATTGGCACAGACCACAAAAGCCATGGAAGAGTTGCATTCGGAACATGTTTCCCGAATTCTCAAAAAGTAAATATTTGTTTAGGGAAAGAAATATCTATGATGAAACCTTTCTAGGAGCTGCCTAGAAACAGAGTGAGTGAAATAGGGACTACTTAACGAAGCAGTGAACTGTCTGTCCTCAGCTCCACTACACAGGGTCTGGAAGAAGAAATGAAGAGCTCTACTCACCTAAGTACAAAATGGGTGCTTTTTAAGGTAAGCCGGGAAGCTCTGATTATACAATTGCGGAAGGAGAATGGGCCCGAGATCAATTAATTAGCTATTTAATAACTTGGATGGATTAGCGCATGATGGTTTGGAGAAAAGTCCATTGGCCTCAGTTTATCGTTTTATCTGCTTCTGCTCAGGCTGCAAATAATTTTGCCATCTGTTTTCCTCTCTGTTGTCTTGCAGTCTACAAGATGTGCCCTTTGGCATTTTATTTTGGGTGGGGAGAAGAAAGTATCAACTCGATTTCTGCTTGTGTGTTGATGCTTGCTGCTAGTCATTGGCAGGAGTCCTTACTGGTTTATGCAACCACAGGGTGTTCAGACAAATGACTTCTGCTTAGCTTTCATTGTCCATGAAAAATATTGCATACAATTTCCTATAAAATATAACTGGAGTTAACTGCAAAGTCTGGAATGGCTGCCTTGCTTCTACAGCCTGTTTAGAAGCTTGATTCTCCTACTGATTGAAGATATGCTTTCATTCTTATGACATTTGGATTTAAATGACCAGGAAAATCTTGTTTTTATGTCCCGTATTTTAAAAAAAATATAAGGAAGCATAATTTAAATACAACCATCTTGAGTTGTCCTTATTAGTGTTATAAGCTGCAAAATTAGTATTGAACTCTAATGGATTTTAGAACCTAATTTTGTGTAGCCATGGGTGTATAGAGCCGTGGACTGAGAATGAAAGAGGCATGAGTAGTGTGTCATATATGGATCAAGGATTTTTAGCGCCCACTTTCTGTTCCAGATCGTCATGATCCCTGTAATGAACCCCTATACTCTTATTGAAGGCAATAGCAGCATCTGGACTACAATGGGATTTTGCACCCCCTACAGTGAATCCTGAATAAACAGTTATGAGCTATTTTGTTTCTGTATATCTGTTAAACAAGATGAAAATTGAAAGGATAATGTGTATAATTACTGATCATTGTGCACATTCACCAGGCATCACAAAGAATGTGCAAATAGTCATTCCATGAAGAGGGAATTGTGCACATTTATCAGTCAAGATACACAATCCCCAACAGCCCTTGGGAAATGTGTATATCTCAGCTGAATTTTGTACAATCTCCAGCTGAAACAGACATCAAAATTATTACAAATTTATGAATATTATCCTAAATGACATGCACAAGAGGCAAATTAAATTAAAATGTTTACACACTTCTACTCTGTGCTTTTTAGCTGTCTTGTAATTCCCATTCAGTGTTTGGGGATTTTCAAGGGCATACAATATTGATTTCTATTAAAATATTGTTGACCTATTTTCCTATTTAGATAATGAAGAACCACCATATGTCACACCATCTGAATATTTAACATTCAATAAAATGAATGATTGACAAAATCGGCCTTGCCATGAGCACTGATTCTGACAAGCCATAGTGTTGGTTTGACTATATGTTCCATTACTTTCTGTTATTATCAGGTTGTTTCCCTTCCCCTTTTCAAATGAACTCTATTATTATTATTATTATTATTATTATTATTATTATTATTATTATTATTATTATTTATTATTATTATTATTATTATAAATTCCTCCAGTCAACATAAAACTCATATATGGTACTTTCAGCAGTGTTGAGCAATAATGTATTATTCCTGACGGTTGAGTTAATACACCCTCCCTCTCTCCCTCCCTCCCTCCCTCCCTCTCTCTTAAGATAGGATGTTATATTTCATGTATTATAAGGAACCATTAGGCATTGCACTATTCCAGCAAGAAGACAGAAAGAGGTGTCATATTTTCCAGGAACTGGTGAGATCAGGGATCTGACTACAGGGCCAGAGAGCATCAATGTAGAAAATAAACCCATGTTTCAAAGCATTTGGTTATTAATTGTTTTAAGGTTCTAATAATGACACACACACCCCGGTGGAACAATTTAACCTAGACTTTGATACAGAGCTTGAAGTACAGTGATATTCACATGAACACCCCACTGGCAGCACATCCAGTGAGCATGATATTTCAGCTGAGGGCATACAATTCCCATTAAAAATGTTGCAGTGAAAAATATACAAAAAAGTCCATGATAAAATGCTTTGGTTTGTCTTAATATTTCAGTTGAGCAAGGCAGACAGGCAAAGTCAGCAAGAGAACCTGCTCCAACTGGACTGCTCCCCCCTCTGGCCAATTTTACGTTTTTATCATTTGTTTTAGTACTTTACAACTGCAAACCACTTTGGCAAAAAGGCAGTATATAAATGAGATCAGTCAATCAATGGGAGACTTTATGGCAACCTAACATTCCAAACAGGACACGGGTGGTGCTGTGTTAAACCACAGAGCTTAGGACTTGCTGATTAGAAGGTCAGCGGTTCAAATCCCCGCGGCAGGGTGAGCTCCCGTTGCTCGGTCTCTGCTCCTGCCAACCTAGCAGTTCAAAAGCACGTCAAAGTGCAAGTAGATAAATAGGTACCGTTTTGGCGGGAAGGTAAAGGGTTTTCCGTGCGCTGCTCTGGTTCGCCAGAAGCGGCTTAGTCATGCTGGCCACATGACCCGAAGCTGTTTGCAGACAACGCCGGCTCCCTTGGCCTATAGAGAGAGATGAGCGCCGCAACCCCAGAGTCGGTCACGACTGGACCTAATGGTCAGGCATCCCTTTACCTTTAACATTCCAAACAGACAATTCCTATGTAGCTGTTGAGGGGGTTCATTTGGCTAATATTCTGCATTGCATGATTTTTTAGCAGCCAACTTGGTGGCAATTGCTGGACTGGAAGGAGTTGGGCATGTGTAAGTGGGTCTTCTCAGTGGCAGCACCCTAACTGTGGCACTCTTGCCCAACTGCACATTGCCAATAAAGAGGATGAACTAGGACAATGATTTGCATATGTATCACCGCCATGCTTTAGAGGGTTTACAGAAAACAGAGTGGCCGTTGCTCCCCTTCTGAGTTTTCCGCTCTATTGTTGCATTAGAAATAATGAGACATCTTAAGTCTTCATCTGTGCTGGGTGTCAGATGAAGCCAAGGAATACTCCTTTTAATCGGGAATCCTGCAGCTCTTTTTTTTATTTCCTTTATTGCAGAGCATGGTGATTTATTTGGAGACTATGGTAAGAGATAACATAGCTTCAAAGTGATCCCCCCCCCCAATCATCCAGTCAAGACGTTGCATGTTTTCTGTGGCGATATGAATCTTCAGTATTGGATCCATCAGCAACACCCACAGGGAAGAAGAGGTATTCGCGGAGGGTAGCAGAATATCTTACTGTATAGTGTGAAAAGTGGCTAGAGACATTCCAGGTATTTACAGGTTGCCTCGGGCAGTAAAACCCTGGAGCCAGCCTCATCTCTCTGTTCTTACATAGCCAGGCTAGATATCTCAAGCTACAAAGATCACATATGGCGTGCAGAAGAACACAAAGCAAATAGCAACCATCCATCCTGCTTATAGTGAATAAAGGATTTTAGACTGTCAGTTGTCAGAAGGCTCTGATAAACTGTCAGATTCTGCATTGTCAGCACAACTGCTCTTAAGAATCACTGAAATTACTGAAGATTGCCTGCCTATGCCATGCAGGAAACCAAATCCTTGCCTTGTCAAGCAAAGCAAGGTTCACCCACCCCATCCCATTAATTAGGTATTCTCTACTACCTCTCTATCGTCTACTTGTTGCAGTGCCCAAGGGCAAAAATTTCCCCAACAGAGCTCCACTTAACAATTTGTTTGTAGTAAAGTGTTTATGCAAGGGAAGCATGTTGCATTGCGTGAGAAGCGTATTCTGTTCAGTGCATTGTGTGGACAGGATAGAAAAGGCCGAAAAATCAATGGCTGCAGTCGTGCTTTCATGCATCAAGTTATAATGTCTAAGCCAGGGGTCAGTAAACTTTTTCAGTCCACTGTCCATCAGACCTTGTGGGGGGCCGGGCTATATTTGGGGGGGGGGGGAATGAACGAAATTCCTATGCCCCACAAATAACCCAGAGATGCATTTTAAATAAAAGCACACATTCTACTCATGTAAAAACACCAGGCAGGCCCCACAAATAACCCAGAGATGCATTTAAAATAAAAAGGCACATTCTATTAATGTAAAAACACGCTGATTCCCGGACTATCCGCTGGCCAGATTTAGAAAGCAATTGGGCCGGATCTGGCCCCCAGGCCTTAGTTTGCCTACCCATGGTCTAAGCTTTTAACTCTCAAGTATGTGGCATTCTGTAAACTAGACCTCAAAGAGACAGATAAAACTTGCATTAGCAAAAAACCAAAACAAAACACTCTCTCTCTCTCTCTCTCTCTCTCTCTCTCTCTCTCTCTCTCTCTCACACACACACACACACACACACACACACACAAACTTACACACCTGCTAGCTGGGACGAGGCTTTCATGTTTTCATGTTTTCCAATTTTCTTTCTGCAAAGTTTCTATAAGGTTGTCTTGGCTTAATGTCTCTAAGTCAAATGCTACCAACACACATGAAGATGACTCAGAAACTTCAATTAGTCCTAAATGCAGCAGCCAGATTACTGCCTGGAGTTCCCTTCAGATCTCATATAACCCCCATTTTAAAACAGATGCACTGGTTTCTGGGTCCAGGTCCAGGTGCTCAAAACTTGAAATGTGGCAGCTCCTGAATTGTGAGCGTCCCTCATTATGCAGCTTCTGGCAAATGATTAAGATGCTCCTCCCTATGCTGGCACTTGACACTTAGATGTTTATTTTTTTAGGACCCACCTTATTTAGGGAATTTGCTTTAAACTGTTTTTGTTATTATGTTTTAATTGTTGTAGCTGACCCTGGAACCTTAGGTTGAAGGGTGGGTCATTAATTGTAATGTTGTTGTTGTTGTTTAGTCGTTTAGTCGTGTCCGACTCTTCGTGACCCCATGGACCAGAGCACGCCAGGCACTTCTGTCTTCCACTGCCTCCCGCAGTTTGGTCAGACTCATGTTTGTAGATTAATTGTAATAATAATACTAATAATAATACTTACAAAACTTCATGAATTCTTTAGAATTAAAAAAAAATGTATTAGAAGTGTCTGCTTGTGACGTAGTTTCCTTCACAGGCCCCTTCCATTGTGCAGTACTATTTCATAATAAACGAATGGAACAGTGCAGCTGTAGTAGCACACTCACTGCACCAGATCCATAGCATGTAAGCACTTCTGCTCTCCAGGAGTACACTACAAACTTCTTGGCCTCATTACTTATCTCAATGGATCAGCTCCATTCTGCTCCACCCAAGCTGGTTTTAGTTTGCTGGGCCTACAATCCATGGCAAATGAAGATATTCCCCATGGTCCTTCCATACCAAATGGTAACAAATCAAACAGAGCCCTATGCCATCTAAGCTGCACCAGCCTTTTGGCAGAAAAGTATCATTTTGTTCCGACAGCAGACTTGCTCAGACAGCTTGATAGAAGAGCTCATATTCAGAGGCAGCACTAACAGTCACTTCAGCTGAACCAGGGAATTGATGGGGAATGGAGTGGCATGCGGCAGAAACAAGGCTGCATACAAACCAGACACTTAAAGCATGTTCCAAGCACTTGAGAGCTCCCAAATGATCCCGGGAACTATAGTTTAAGGATGCTGTGAATTGTAGCTCTGAAAGGGTAAACTACAATTTCCAAGATTCATTGGTGAAAGCAATTTGCTTTAAGTGCATGGTGTGTACAGAGCCCAGGACACAATACTGCAGCAAAAATACTGTAGCAAATATATTTGGACAGCAGCCCTACTATACAGTGGTACCTCGGGTTAAGTACTTAATTCATTCCAGAGGTCCGTTCTTAACTTGAAACTGTTCTTAACCTGAAGCACCACTTTAGCTAATGTGGCCTCCTGCTGCTGCCGCGCCGCCGGAGGACAATTTCTATTCTATCCTGAAGCAAAGTTCTTAACCCGAGGTACTATTTCTGGGTTAGCAGAGTCTGTAACCTGAAGCGTATGTAACCCGAGGTACCACTGTACCAAATAATATTTATGAATAGTTGCTTCAATTTCAAACAGCTGATTATCTGGACCATGTTCATTCCTTTTCATTTATTCACATGACTAGATCTTTTTGTGTTCAAAATTGTTCTGGGAACAAAGTACAAATTCCACAATTGCACAGGAAATCATTCCGTTTAGCGACACATTTGCTTTGCTGCTCTTTATTTATTCATTGTCCCTTTAATGAATAATCATTTATTCAGGTAGAAGAAACGGTATTAAAGGCTACTGATTGATCATCCACAACATCGAATTTGTGCTATATGATTAAGTTCTGAAAGTAAACACTGTAATGCATTCATGATTGCTGCATTTAATAGCTTCGATGAAATCTACATAATACAGAAGCTCAAACGTTGTCCTCAGTACTTCTCTAAGCTGTATGGGATAGGGCAGCTTGCTCAGTTTTCCCAAAATGTGACTTAACTATTATGGCTATGACAGCTAGTGAGCTGCTGTTGTTGTTAGAACCTCCAAAAAGAAAAAGAAAAGTTGCATGACATTCCCAGGCTTAATGCATTTTTAAAATCCTTATAAGATAATTTTGTTCAGGAATTCTGCGGACCCCTTCACAACATGTCTCTTTTCTGCTGGTGGTTCTTCCTCTCTCTCCCCAATTGTTAACTTCTCTGCTTCCTCTCCCTCTTGAACTTTGCCTCTCACAATCTCATGGGCTCTTCATTTCTCTTCACTTGTTACATTCTTCCATGCATGAGGCCAGAATTCTGATGGTCAGGGGAGCTGAGCAGCAGTGTGGATATGATTTAAATCAAAATCAAATCAAATTGATTTAAATCACTAGTCAGTAAGACTTGATTTAAATCTCTCTTTTTTTTAACAGAAAGACATTCCTGCTGGTATAATCTTAATATTTTCAACCAGATGAAGGTTTCATTTTTGGAATAATAAATTTTCAGAGTAGTTTTTACAGTTATATCAAAGGTTACTGATAGACAGATAATTATGAAATTATTGTGAGGTTTAATAAGTTAACTGTTTATATTTGGACAACTTTTTTTGCTGTACTTCATTGGAAAGAGAAAAATAATCATTTCCTCAATAACAATTTAAACAATTTATTTAACTAAAACAATAATATTGTAGCATATGTATCCATGTTTGTTAACTGATGTGGTTAAACATTTAAAAAAAACAAACCCTTGGTCTGAGTTTCAGCACACATGAAAAACTTAAAACAAATCCTTATTTCCTAATGCCCTTTGGACTATAATGTACCGTATTTTTCGCTCTATAAGACACACCAGACCACAAGACGCACCTAGTTTTTGAGGAGGAAAATAAGAAAAAAAATATTCTGAATCTCAGAAGCCAGAACAGCAAGAGGGATCACTGCGCAGTGAAAGCAGCAATCCCTCTTGCTGTTCTGGCTTCTGAGATAGCTGCGCAGCCTGCATTCGCTCCATAAGACGCACACACATTTCCTCTTACTTTTTAGGATGGAAAAAGTGAGTCTTATAGAGCAAAAAATACGGTAACTTAAGTAGAAAACTATCTTTAGAAAGATTTTTTTCCTCCAAAAGCATTTTATTTTAAACATCCAATTTAAATTAAAAAACCGATTTAAATATAAAAAATCCGATTTAAATTTTTAACATCTGATTTATTTTTTTAAAATCATCGATTTTTATCCACCCCGCTGAACAGATATAAAATATTAAATAGAGCCCTCCCCTTTTGAGTGCTCAATTTCTTCATAACTTGGGGTTGCACCCAAATTAAAGAATCCTCCTTTTCTAGTTCATTGATGGACTTGTTTCGGCTACACAGCTATCAGAGGGGAAGTGGGATTGCAGCTACTCTCCCCTTCCACAGCCTCCACTTGTCCATTGTTTCTGTATGCATAGAACTTACACAGGCAATGTAAGCACATAATCTCCAAGTACACAAAATTGCTAGCTCTGGGAATGTAAGGGATAAGGAAGAAGGCATGGGCCCACTTCTCCCTACCTAACATTATACAGTCTCAGGCCTAGAGAAAAGGGATTCCATGCTACCTGTCTAGCATTTGTGCAAAAAACCCCACCAAAGTTAAGTCCATGTTCCTATGTGATTACTTTCACATGAGTCATAAACATTTCTACTCCTTTCCCTTTTTTAATTTATCCCTTAGTGGTGAAGCTTTTATTGAAATCTTTTTCTTGTGTGTGTCTGAAGCTCCAAGCCTTTGGACTTTATTGTGTCCCCTGTGTGGCTCCATGTCAGTGTTACACTGTGAAAACATTCCCATTGATCCAATCCTTTGATTATCTGAGCGTTTCAGATGTCACATAGACTGTACAGATAAATGAATCTGTACTGTAAATGGCACAGACTTTATGTTAGCGCTGAATGATTTGAAGGCTGGCTTGATGAGTAAGATTTGTCTTTCTCCAGATCCAGAGACTGACTGTCTTAAAGTACTCAAAAAATCATAAAAAGATCTATTCTTGTTGATGTGCAGTGTTTGGATCAGAAGCTACAATTATGATATAATGGGAAAAAACTGATTTTAATAAACGAAATACAGAATATTTGTCACTTAAGTGAAATGTTGAAGCTGCAAAGAGATAGAGGGAAGTCAACTAAAAAGCAGGGATTCAAAGCAGTTTTCCATGCTTTAGGGTATGCCGCTAAAGGAATCCACGGGTCTGGGTCCTGTCCGAAGTCTACGGAGGGGCTAGGGCCATACCATGACCAAGGGAACCCTGAGGTGCTCGAGTTGGTTCATGGCGGCCGGGCTGCCTCTTCAGGAGTTTACCCTTGCCTGACTTCCAGCAAAGCAGGCAGGAAGTCAGATATAGTCTTGCTTGCCAGTGCCTAAGCCAATAGCGCTCAGATTCTGTAATCAATAAAGTTGTGGCCTAAATTTGCCCACCAACATTAACTTTAATCTCTGTGTCCTTGTGTCTTTATTTCTCAGGAGTGGGCTTGGGGGGGCCTTGAAGCTCAACCTGGCGTATAGAATATTCAAATTACTGTTTGTATCCTTTGAACAATTTTGTATACTTGACTAATTCTGTTTCATTTTTTATTATTTATTCCTTTTAGTTTTTTTCTTTTTATATTTTCAGTTTTTTGTATTTTGTATTTTTCAATATTTAGATGTAATGTTTTCATGCTTTTTCTATAATTTTTAAAAATGCAATGAAGATTTTTTAAAAAAATAGAAGCTACAATTATGCTGCTATTAAATGTCCAGCCAGGTGGTTCGCAGAACTATTTCTTTCTAAATGATTATTCATTAAAGGTCTCTCCCCTCCCTCTAAACCCTCTCATATGAGCATTGCAAATACAGTTGCAGGTTTCGCTGATCTTGTACCATGCATTTTGCCACCCATTCATTGCTATTTTCATCTAAAATGGGACAGGTTATGGATTGCGTTTCTGGGTCATGGAAATTTTTAATGGCTCGCGATAAACAGGCATGAACAAGTTTGAATTTTAGGGAAATACTTCAGCTACAGGCATTGAGGTGCATGTTAATTGGTTTCATTGCCAAGAAAAATTGCACTGCCAATCATTATTACTAGCTAATGGAGGTTGGCATGACACTGTACTAAAATAAATGATTATTCTTGCTAACTACCAAATATTCTGTTTTGTGGTGCATTATGTAACAAGAGAGGCAAAGTGTAAAGGTACAGGGGGCAGAGTGACAGAGGAATTTAACAAACAGTAAAAAATAAATAAAGATGACAATGACCGCTCCCCGCTTAAAACGGGGGGCACCCTTTGCGTGGACGCGTGCAGCCCCTAGACCTGGAGCGGCTCCAACAGCATAGGCTAGGCTATGCCATCCCTCAGGTGGGATACCTGGAGGTCTCCGCCTACCTCAGTCAGTTGTCCAATCCCACCTGGGGGAAAGGGTTGCCAAGGAGACCAGGCCAGGTGGGGGAGGGATTACCTGCCCACACAAAGGAGGGAGGATTTTACCTGGGAATTCTCACTTGGCTCCAGAGCTTCTCCCACCCTACCCACCCTCAGTCAATGTCTTATGTTGCAGGTTAATTTTCCTCACATGTTTTGCAAGTTAATTTTCTTCACAGGTATGCGGGCGCTGCTACGTTAAGGTCGCTGTTAAAGGGCCGGAAAGGAATTTCCCTGCATTGGCAGGTTTCGCCTTTCCCGTAGCAAAACGTCACAACTTTGGCAGTATCAGGCCTTGGGCGGAATCCTTTTGTCCATCTTCCTCTTTGCGGCGGCGATACCAGGGTTCCCCGTTAAAGGGGTTTCTGAAGGGAGGCTTTGACCGTACGCCGGAAGGTCGTCATTGCTCTCCCCTGCGGCGGCGGCGTTACGGGGGCGGCTATCTCTGCTTGAACATATGTTCTCCAGAGCCGGCCCATCCCCCCCACACACACTGGATAACCCTGATGCTCCCTAGGTCCCCGGCTGGGGACTGGGGAGGGAGAACGCCCAATGCCTGAGCCAAGGTCTACCCACATTTGAAATTTAATAAAGTTGTGGCCAATTTAATCCCATAGCACGTTGTCTTGAGTCGTTATTCCACATGACGGGGGGACCGCGCAGGATCTGGGGACTCCGCCTGTCCACGCAAATAATTAAAAGTGAGTGGATAATTGGAAATCATGACTGCAGAGCATCAGGCTTTTGTCAGCTGCCCCTTTTTTTCTTTCATAACACTTAGCCCTCTTAAATCTTTTCTCATTAATCATTACCACTTCTTTTTAAGCAGTGGGCACAGAACTTGACTCTATTTTTTTGGGGGGGGGATCTTAAATGTCTTTCTTTTTTTTTTTAACCCAACAACTCTCATTCCCCAGTATATTAAAGCCCATTTATTTCAACACAAATGCCTAGGAGTTCAATCCTTTTTCCCAAGGGGAAAACATGTCGCTTCTGTTAATATGTAAAATAATATGTTGCTTCATGTGAAACATCAAACAGCATACCCTTTCCACCAGGGAAGCTCTGTCCAAAATATATTGCTTTGCATTAGGTCATTAAAGGTAAAGGTAAAGGTACCCCTGCCCGTACGGGCCAGTTGTGTCCGACTCTAGGGTTGTGCGCCCATCTCACTTAAGAGGCCGGGGGCCAGCGCTGTCCGGAGACACTTCCGGGTCACATGGCCAGCGTGACGAAGCTGCTCTGGTGAGCCAGCACCAGCGCAGCACACAGAAACGCCATTTACCTTCCCGCTATTTATCTCATATACCTATTTATCAAAAGCGGTACCTATTTATCTACTTGCACTTAAGGGTGCTTTCAAACTGCTAGGTGGGCAGGAGCTGGGACCGAAAGACGGGAGCTCACCCCGCCGCAGGGATTTGAACCGCCGACCATGCGGCAAGTCCTAGGCACTGAGGTTTTACCTACAGCGCCACCCGCGTCCCCTTATTAGGTCATTAGATATTGCCATTTTCAATTTGAACAGAGCCATTTAATAGTTTAAAGGTAAAGGGACCCCTGACCATTAGGTCCAGTCATGACCAACTCTAGGGTTGTGGCGCTCATCTCGCTTTATTGGCCAAGGGAGCCGGCGTACAGCTTCCGGGTCATGTGGCCAGCATGACTAATTCGCTTCTGGCGAACCAGAGCAGCGTACGGAAACACCATTTACCTTCCTGCCAGAGAGGTACCTATTTATCTACTTGCACTTTGATGTGCTTTTGAACTACTAGGTTGGCAGGAGCAGAGACCCAGCAACGGGAGCTCACCCCGTCACGGGGATTCGAACCACCAACCTTCTGATCAGCAAGTCCTAGGCTCTGTGGTTTAACCCACAGCACCACCTGTGTCCCATTTAATAGTTTACAGTACTGATAAAATATGGGTCAGGTGTTACTCTCCATTCAAAAATACAATTCACTCTATAGAGCTACACCCAAGCAACTGAATTTATAGTAGAAATTTTGAATTACTAAATAAAATGTCAGGCTTGGTCTCTCTAATGTTCTATAAGTGATGGTTTTATCCAACATTGTCTATCAACGGTGTTTAGCCATCAGTTCCAAGTATAGCTGGTGTCTTTCCCCATCTGCTTATGGCAGCATGGTTGTTGGATACTACCCAGCTGTGATGTGCCTTGCAGTGCTGAACGAAGAAGTACCATTGCCATGAGCAAAATAGCTGTTCCACTGGAGAAATATCACTGGGTTTAGTAAGCATATGTCACAGCTGTGAGCGGGTTTCTCAAAAAAGGAAAAGGAAAAAGAAGAAGGGGTGAATTTCCTCAGATGGCATCACTCCTTGTCAGTTAAAACAAGACCTCCCTTGTCCACCAGAAGTACTCTGGCTCACTCTCACTTGGAATAAGAAATCTTCCTGCAGCGACATCCACCATGGAAACAGCAAATGTATTCCAATTCACCCCTCCCATATGATACATGTCAAAAATGAAGTGCTGAATTTCAAGTAAAAACAAAGCAAAATCTGTGTTTTGGATGGAGATGGTATATGAGATAAACACCCCAAAATAAGATAATTCCGGTCACAAAAATGAAGGACAGGTAAGCCTGAATCTTGTGACTTAAGACAATTTCAACAATAGACTTCATTTCCAAACAAACAGGGAACAGAAACAGCAGGGAAGAGGTTGTCCTCCTTTATATGATTAAATTAAGAGGTGGGGTGGTTTGTAGATAAAACAATGAAAAACCATTCCAAATATAAAAAGCAATGCAAACATTTAAGTTAAAAATCAGTTCCAGTACAGATGCAGACAGGTATAAAGGTTTTTAGGCTGGTTAACACCAGGTGTTGACAACAACTCTGTTTATTGCTGCCAATAGTGAGCTGCACAGCAGTAGGGAACCACCAACAAGGATGAGAGGCCTTATTTGATGGAGAAAGCAATACACAGTGGAATACAAACATGATTAGCATGCTCTCCTTGTGGTCTAGTCTTCTGATTTATGCCAGCCCTTCTCATGGAAAGAGCTACTGCTTGGGCTGGTTCATTAATGACAGCTGTAAGAATCATACTGCCTTATGCTGCAAAGCTAAGTAAACTGTTAGACTTATGTGAACTCTTAAGTTAGGTGTGGGGAAACTGTGACCTTCTAGATGTTGCTAAACTACAACCCCATCTTTTCTGGTCATTGGCCATGCTTGCTAGGGCTGATAGAATATGCAGTTCAGCAACACCTGGTGGGCCAAATGTTCCCCATTCTTGCTCTAAGACAATAAACTCTTAAGAAGCAACTATGCAAAGCAGCCATATTTATATTCTTAATCACAAGACCAGTAAGCATGTTCAGAATAACTTCATATAGCAGGAGTGTGTAAGGGAACGTTTTTCTTTCTCATTTGATTTTGATCTTCCATTTCTTTCTAGAGTGATTATTGATTTTAGGATGTGCACTTGGTCTTTTTCATTCTGTGCTGCAAGGAATACACAGTTTGGGTCCTAGCATTATCTGTTTCCCGAGACGGTTCACATCAGGCCGCAATAGCTTAATGCTTGCAGTCTTAATAAGGTGGACTTTTAAATTAAGGGCATTAGGTTGAACATGAATCTCCCATGGGCAAGTTGTTATTAGAAGAAATGGGATAATATCAGATATCCTTTGTACCGCTCACTTCCTACGAACTAAGCAATTATGAAAATATTGAATCAATATTCTATTACTTAACAGTATTATCATGAACTATATTTATATTCTTAATCATAGTTCCTTCAAAAGTGTGGTGATAAGCACTGCAAATGACTTCAGAACAACTTCATATATCTGAATGGCTTGGAAGGCTTCCAGAACACTGCAATCAGCCACGGCTGCTTGAAGAACTCCCAGTTTATCAGTCTTGCTTATCTGAAGCTCCCTAGGCCAGAATACTAAATTTATTTTTATTTCCTTAGGAAGATTTATACAACACTTAGTTTAATAAAACCCTCTAAGCAGTTTGCACAAACTATTTGTTATTAGGGGCTGCCAACCCTGCTGGCTTCGCTCTCCAACCCCCCCCCCCCAGCCATCAACCCCTTGGACAACCCCCACACCAGTCCGACCCACATCCCTTTACACCTCACCCGTCCCATTTCTGTTTGGGTAATTTTACGTGTAAGCACAACTATTTGGGAGTAAGTTTATTAAGACCAATGAGATTTGCTTTCTAATGAGGCTAGTAAGAAAAGGGGTGTAAGGACCTCTTCATATTGCATTTTAAGGTGTAGATTTAAAAACAACAACAACTTAGGGGTGCCTCTAAAATGTAAAGAATAATTGTGGAAAAACAAGTGCATATACCTGTATTATACTGGTACCAAGAGAAGCCAGGTTGGCTGCAACAACTGCCTCAAGCACACTACAAATAAAGTTTCTCATCTCCAGGGTTGGGTTTTCTCCAGGATAAATAAATACTAGAGGAAGTTCAATAAATACTCAGTAAGTGCAGCAGGACATAAGGATAGGCTGACTTCCCTTGAGACTTGGTATCTGCTGATGTACTTTCCAAACAATCGTTTGAAATTGCTATCATGCAAGTGGCCACATTTTGCACTACAGTGGTACCTTGGGTTAGATACGCTTCAGATTACATACGCTTCAGGTTACAGACTCTGCTAACCCAGAAATAGTACCTCGGGTTAAGAACTTTGCTTAAGGATGAGAACAGAAATCGTGTGGTGGCGGGCGCGGCAGCAGCGGGAGGCCCCATTAGCTAAAGTGGTGCTTCAGGTTAAGAACAGTTTCAGGTTAAGAATGGACCTCCAGAACGAATTAAGTATGTAACCAGAGGTACTACTGTACAGTACTTGTTTTCTGGACACTAGTGGCATTTAGCTGACATGGGTGCTTTTCAGATTTGATTGCATGTTCCAGTTAACCCTTCCCTCTCAGCTCTATTATTTCTTCATTATTTCTCTCTCACACATGCAGGCTTTCTGTGAATGGCTCCTGAAAAAAATATGAAAGGATTTCCTCCCACTGTGTGACTCCCATGCCTGCTCAGATTGACTCAGGAGGGTGTCAGGAGAACCTCCAGAACAGCACATGGGGGTCAGAAAGGGGAGATAATTCCATCAGGCACAGGAATTATCGCTCCATTTGTGCACATGGAACATACATTTACGCCCCCTAAAATACACGTCTGTGTTTTATGCACATCTTTTCACCAGAAAATCCACCACAAAAATCATAGAAGTGTGTAATCGGGTTGATAGTTGTGTTCCAATCCACATATATTCTAGGACTTGTGAATTATATTAGTTCACTTGAAAATATAAGCTGCATGAATTTCTCCTGCCTCCCTACCTCTGCCTCCAAACATATACCTATGAATGCTTTGATAAAGACCCTCTTTAATTAGTTCAGTCAGCTGAGACAGCCAATATAAATACAGAGATTTGCGATAGTCAGACAAGGAAGATCTTTAAAGCATAAATAGTGAATACAAAATGACTTATATCCACTCCTTCACCACCTGCATCCTCTGAGTGCACATTCATTTATGTTGCATAAACTGTGACACAGAAAATCTGCCTCTGGGGAAGAAAATCCCAACCGTGATATATGCCATTCTCTTTAACTATCTGCTCAGTAGGATGAAGTCTGATTATAAAGAGATTAACTAGGCTTAAGCAGACATACGAAAACAACCATGAGGGATCCAAAAACTTGTTCTCACTAGAGTGTGAAGTAGCCCTATCTGACTAAAGCTGTGTTCTTCTCTCCCCAGCATGCAACGGATATTCTTTCACACAGGATGCCTCAGAAGGTTGTGGGATTGCAAAGCTGAATTATTTCCCTGGTTCTCAGACCTGCTCTTTAAGGTGAGTGTTTTACTTTATTTATTTTGGTTTTATTGCACATACAGTTCAGCCTACTTAAAAGAAACATATGAGACAGACAATGACTTTAAATAGCAGGATATAGTTACCAGATTGTACTCCTGGTAGTTATTCCAATTGCTATTATCTGAGGGAAAATGCTGTGATAATTTAAGTGCAATAAAGTAATTCAAGAGAAGGCAGCACATCCAATAGTTTATAGTGAGCAGAATCATGATGGAGTTTGCGGAGTGAATGTTAATTCAAGCACCTTATTGTACCTCTGGTTTTCGTTAAAAAAAAATGATTGTGAGTTAGTTAAGGAACATGGCAAGCATTATAATAAGGTTTTGACTTGCTTATGGAACTGGAATGGGCCAATCCAATGGCATGATTCTTTATTAATCAGTGTTTTACATAACCTAGTTACCTAAAAGCCACATAAATAGTATTATGTTCTTGCCTATAAATTGATCCATACAGTTTTGTGTGCTACAGTCAATAAGCTACCATCTCTTAATTATGGCATAATTCTGGATAAAGAAGAAATCATTATCTGTTTACTATGGACATTGCATACAATCAAGATAGAGATTACTCTCCAACATACAAAAGGAGACCATCCAGACAAAGGAAAATATTCTGGTTTCTGGTACATACTCAATTCCATTTTGAAACCTATGGCATTTTGCAAAATGCACAGGCTGGATTGTTTCCAGAAAATCCCTGTTACAGGGGCTTAGCTGCCTCCACACCATAGAATAGTAAATGGGATATTTGAATGACATCATGAACAAAGCACACACACCCCTTCTTATTTTCCCTATTGCTTATACCAGGCAGAGGCAAACTCAGCCCTCCAGATGTTTTGGGACTACAGCTCCCATCATCCCTGACAACTGGTCCTGTTAGCTAGGGGTGATGGGAGTTGTAGTCCCAAAACATCTGGAGGGCAGAGTTTGCCTATGCCTGCCTTATACACTTCCTCTCCACCTCTTGGCTTGGGGTAAATTTTAGGTGAGAAGAGCTATCCCAAGGGAAAAGGGATAAGAAGGCCTTCAATACCCTCACCCCAAAGATCTAATGAAAATTTTCCAATCCCCCACTTCAAGCTGAAGCCTCGGCAACATTTTATATCAGTAATTAAATTAGGGATAAAAGTTTGAAATCAGCTAATTGGGGACACAACTCCAAAAGGCAGAAATATATTTCTTTCAGTTGTGTAGCACCAACGGCAACAATGACACCTGCCTGTTCCACTCACAGATGGGTCAACATTGTTAGAAATACTTTCATTCCAGATATAGGCCAGACATTTGATATGATAGGGTTTTGGGTAAAACACATATAAGAAAAATCTGATATTGGCACATTTTTACCTCTAATGGCTGATGTAAATAATACCTCAAAGGGCAAACAGCTCTCCAGCATTCAGCAAGCAAAACAACTCATAGCTGCAATTAAGGGGTTTTATAAAAAGGTAAAGGGTAAAAGGACCCCTGACCATTAGGTCCAGTCGTGGCCGACTCTGGGGTTGCAGCACTCATCTCACTTTATTGGCCAAGGGAGCCGGCGTACAGCTTTCAGGTCATGTGGCCAGCATGACTAAGCCACTTCTGGCGAACCAGAGCAGTGCACGGAAACACCATTTACCTTCCCACCGGAGCGGTACCTATTTATCTACTTGCACTTTGATGTGCTTTCAAACTGCTAGGTTGGCAGGAGCCGGGACCGAACAACGGGAGCTCACCCCATTGCGTGTATTCGAACCGCCGACCTTCTGATTGGCAAGTCCTAGGCTCTGTCGTTTAACCCACAGTGCCACCTTTCCCCTTTACACGCCTGAGTTATCCTTAGACTGAGAGAGAAGACATCTACAGCTGTAGATGCAATATACTTCGAACTAGTCACACATGAGACTGAGGGCTGCTCCGGATGACCTGCTTATTCAGCATTCATCCTGCTTTGCTTGCACAAAATTTACACAGTGATTAGATGATATCCATACACTCTGATTTGTTTACCGGGCAGTTATATGACAATGAGCATTCATCTCGCATTTGTCCCGATTTGCTTGAGGGGTATTTACATGCCTTCCTATCAATCATTCCTGCATCTCATACTTTTCAACGCCTTTCCCCATCTCTTTCCAAACCACAAAACATTTTATTTTTATTTTGCGTATTTTTAAATAGGCAAACCTAAAGTTCTGGAAGGCACCTGAATCCCATCTCCCAAAATACTGAAAGACTGGTGATCCCCTGAAAGAGAGGGCTCGCCTTTCATACACTTTAAGAACCTTTATATTAGAAGAGAGTATTTTTGCGATAGCTAGGAAAGCAATCAAAACTCTGCGAGCAGAACATAAGAAGTGAATCATTTACAAGTATCTTCAAAACCAGGAAGATTCTGAAATTGTAACACCTCAGGTTGTGATCTTAACAGAAACCACACATTCTTTAGCTAGCTATAGTTTGAGTAGGAGGCCTCATAAGGTAACCTTGTGCACTGCAGGGAATAGTTGCTGCTGAAAGGCTCTGCCATCTGTGTCAGTTCTGTGGTAATTCCCTTGCACACCACTTTTAGCAGATGCTACCTTTTGAATAAGATATAAATTGAAGCCCTGACCAGGCGTAATCTCTAGAATCCCCTTTGGTGTTTGTTGCAGCAGGTATAAGATTATTCTTGCAGTCTGTGCCGTGATAAAAAGAAGTATAATTTGGGCCATCAATATTCACTTCAAACTGCCCCCAATTTAAACCTTACATATACAGTGGTACCTCAGGTTAAGAACTTAATTCATTCTAGAGGTCCGTTCTTAATGTGAAACTGTTCTTAACCTGAGGTACCACTTTAGCTAATGGGGCCTCTCACTGCTGCTGCACTACTGGCATGCGATTTCTGTTCTCATCCTGAGGTAAATTTCTTAACCCAAGGTACTACTTCCGGGTTAGCAGAGTCTGCAAACTCTAGTGTCTGTAACCCGACTGTATAGGGCTTCCTTTCATATTTCCCAGTGGACTGTAGTTGCATCACTGATTTTAGAAGAAAAATTCACCAATATAGTACAGGAGAATCGCCGCAGTAAACTTGCCTCTGCACTTAATCCATCAATAATGTAGTAAGAAGGAACAGTCATATTGTAGCATTATTAAGGGGAGTGCAACCACTCCCCCACCACTTAGAAATTTGTCAGAAATTTCACACACAGAGAACAGAAAAATGGTCATATTTTGTTGGTGTTATATGTGTGTATGTATAAAGGAGAATTCCTGGATGCCAAGAACAAAGTCTGGGGCAAGTACTCTTTGGTAACAGAACCCCAGCATAGATTTAAAGTCACAAAATATGCAGCAAAGTGTGGAAATATTGGCTGTTAGATCTTTAAAATATGTGCCCCTCCAAGTGAGCTGCAAAAATGAGCCCTTAAAAGGTTTCCTTCAAAGTTTCCCAGTTCCCTCAGCATGGGAAAAAGACTACGTGTTTGGCAAATAAAAGAATGGTTTACTTACAAACACTTCAAAGGTCAGGTTCACGTCCTTCGGAAAAGTTGCACAGGCAGTAGAACTTGGCTTAGTTACAAAGTGGTGAAAGTTCCTAAATTATTGCTGGAAGAACTCAAGAATTGCTGATGAGAGCCAAGCAGCTCAAACCTCCTCACACAGCTGAGCTTCTCAGGTGGACAGGAGTGCAACAATAAGCTTGATTACCCATTTCCTCTTAAGGTAAGGGGAGTGACATAGCTAAGCCTAGCTGAACAGCTTGCTCTATGGTATTAACTCCTTCATGCATTAATTAGATTTAAGCATGTTTGTTATATGAGGCTGCTAATCCCACATCCCCCCCCCCCAAATGTGTGTATAGAGGTGGGTTCAACAGATTCAACAGACCATGCAAAAGGCAGGCTCCTCAACTTGCAGTCAAAGTAGGTCTTTTTCTACCTGGCCTGGAAGGGCAGGGCCCTGACTGACTCCAGCTGCAGCTGCTAAAGAGGCCAGAGGCCCTCTTGGCTGTGAATCCTGGAAGACCTGCTCCCTGCCTTGCAGGCCTTTTCCCACAATTTGTAGAAATTGTTCAGTTTTGTTGCGTACTTTTTATGTTTTATTTATTGTTTATGACTACTTTTGTTTGTAATTATATAAGATGCCTTGAGCATGGTTTTAACTATGCTAAGGTGAAATTCCTATAAAATTATGTATGTATGTATCTACGAGTTTGGGGACCGACACTGCATTCCTGCACCCCAACGCCATAGAATTAATCTGTGGTACAGAACAACAACAATTTATTATTTATACCCTACCCAAAAACATGTTGTTCTTTGAAAGGGACTAAGTTGTTGGTTACTGGGGAGAAATGACACGGTTCTCCTCAGGAGACTTACCGGTAATTCTGTAACAAAGACAGATGTATGGGACTGTATATTGGTCAGTCAAGAGAACAAGGGAACAGCCAGGGTTATTTAGAAAAGGCTTTGCTACTATAGCAGTGTGACTGCCACTAGCAGCGCGCAACTTTGTGCACGTAGACACATACAATCATTTTTTGTTTGTCAAGTGGCATCTTTGTGGTTCAACTGCTGATCGTGTCATTGAAAGAAATAATTTTGCTGGCGCAGTTAAAACTGGATCACAGTTTGGGGCATTTTGCAACAGGCATCAGTGGAGAGTGAATCAAATCCTAGGTCCCATAAGCAAACATTCCTGTCATATGGGTGAAATGCCAATAAGGAAGAAAACCCTTCACCATACCATCTTACTGATCCCAGAAATATATATATGGATTTCATATCACCTGCTTCATTGAGTCAGGCAGATTACAGAGCAGCCCAGGTTGAAAATCCTGTCCTCACCTTCCCCTGCCAATCTATTTGCTATAGCTACACTTCAAACAAAAACAACACAGGCTGCCTCAATTCTAGAATATCATTTCAGAGTAAAATACAGGTGACAACCAGTGCCACACAACAAACTGTTGGAAGTGTATCTTTGGTGTGAGTGTGTGTGTGTGCCACCCTAGCATGTGGCTTAAAGGCTTGAAAAATATCAGCAACAGCCTACATTGCAAGGTTATTCCAGTGGTGGCCAAACTTGGTCCCCCAGCTGTTTTTGGACTACAACTCCCATCATCCCTAGCTAACAGGACCAGTGGTCAGGGATGATGGGAACTGTAGTCCCAAAACAGCTGGAGGGCCAAGTTTGGCCACCACTGTTGTAAGCTATCTTTTGCCAGCACAGCCCTCCAACCTGCAACTGGGCTCTAACACTGAACTAGATACAGTCATACCTCATGTTACATTTGCTTCAAGTTGTGTTTTCAGGTTGTGTCCCACGGCGACCCGGAAGTACTGGAAAGGGTTACTTCCGGGTTTCGCCGCATGCGCAGACACACAAAATGATGTCACATGCATTCACAGAAGCATCGAGTCGTGACCCGCGCAGAGGCGGGTTGCATTCCTTTCAGGTTGCAAACAGGGCTCTGGAATGGATCCCGTTCACAACCAGAGGTACCACTGTATAGCTTCCAGCTGAGAGCCCCATCAAACGTAGCTACCAGCTGCCATTGCTGAGGCCAGAAGAGGGAGAGGAAGGCTCATTCATGCACCCCTCTAATGTGCCTCTGTAGCTCAGAGCCACTGCTATGTTTACGGAGACAACTTGTCTTGTATTTGTATGAATCTAATTATTTTTTATATAAGCTGCCTTGTGGTGCGGAGGGTACTTTACCCTGAAAGGTTGTTTGTAAGTACTAAGAATGAATGTGATGGATGAAAAATCAAACACACCCACACCCATATAGGTTTGTTGTAATCTGCTCTCTCAACCCAATTTTCAATACGGGGATAAAAGCAGCGGATACCACTGCAGGGTTGTTGTAAGCTGTTCAGGGTCTGATCTTAGCCAACACTTTCCAAATCACAGTTGCTTTAAACCTTCAATGTGGAGAACCCACTGCATCTGCTTTGGAATATACATTCAAATGGAATATTTTAAAAGATGTTTCACATAGAAGTGAGAAAGTGCATGGATTCTCTTTGCTGCTATTTGGGGTTGGGGTGCAGATGTTAAACACACTGGTGCCCAATTCTACCTACATTGCATTGCTTCATGGATTTTTTTCAGCTTCTGAGTGTGATCCAGGAAGTGACTTATCCGGGCAATGATACTGTTCTGTCTGTACCCTTTTAATCTCTATGCGTTTCTTCCGGCTTCCTTCTTTTCCACCTACTTCATTCCATGTGTTGTCAGCCCCCTCCTCAAATCAACATTCTGAATCGTTATGGGGCAGGTTTGCATGGCTTCCCAACCTAGGTTATGCCCATAATTACATTGTATTTCTGAAACTCTTGGGGTTCTCCCCAGTTTCCCCCCACTTCTCTCTTGCGTGTGGGTGCTGCCATTGTAATTGCATATAGGAAGGCACTCTCCACTTTTTCTGGAAAAATGGGTCCAAAATTGAATCACTATTTTATCACAGAAACCTTGCTTCCAAATGTAAGAACCATATCCTCATTTCATCTAAGTGTGCCAGCTGGATACTCTAGCTATCTATTTTCTGCTTTACAATTTTCAAGAATCACTCCTGAAGCAGGTGAACTTTTCTAAATGTCAGCTGAAGGTCCACTGAATCCCCAGTTCACTTTCTTCAAAGCTAATATATGTACATGTTATCTTGACCTGATCTTCTGTCTAAATGCATCTTGCCATTTCACAGCAAAGTCTCTTGTTCTCTATAATTCTCTGCAGCTCCATTGTTTCTAGGTCATCTTCTGTTGTCTGTTGAAAGCTGACCCTTGACTTAGCCAGAAGCCTAGCAGCAGTATAAAATAAGTATTCCTATAGACTGTGCTCTTTAAAAAGCCACAAACTAAGATGTTCTCTGTGTTCACTGTCGGGTTCTATAATACATATTTGACAAGTGCCCTAATTATGCAGCCTTCAGAACACTTGCAACAAATGTCGTTGCGTAACGCCCAATAAAATCCTGTTAAGATTTTATCACCTAAAACAGGGAAAGAGAGGGAAGGGGCAGGCAGACACTAAAAAACAGATAAAGGCATCCCAGTATTTAACTGATTCATCCACTTTTAGGTCAAGTTTATTTCAATGGGAGAAACTTAAGCAACATACTGTTATAAATTGTGGGTGCTAGATTTCCCTAAATTCCTGGATAGTTAAACTGGAAATCAGACTCTTAATAGTTGGTCTCCGCTTCCTGTGTTCAGGTGATCGCCTGAGCCATTAAAAGAGAACAAAGACAGGGGGATGGGACATAAGCAAAGATGGTGTGCCAGCTGGCAAATGGTGGGAGCGGCACCCTGAGATCTAAATCAGCAGACACAGAGTAGAATTTAGGATTGCAGTTGGGGATGATGTAGGATGGACAGAAAGTGGTATTCAGTTAAATGCCGCAAGCTACACAGAGTTGGAGCCATGGCTGGGGTCTATTTAGATCCCAGGCTACAGCTATGGAAGAGGCAAGACTCTTTTGAAGTGTAGTGATGGAAGGTCCTCCATAACTGGCTCAGGTTGTATATATGTGTAAATAAACCATGTATCATAAAGACACCACAGTCTCTGCTGTGCCTTATTTTCCAAAAGGAAACATAGACCCTGGGTAAAGCTGAAAATAAAGGACCCCTGGATGGTTAAGTCCAGTCAAACTTGACTATGGGGTGCGGTGCTCATCTCGCTTCAGACCAAGGGTGCTGACGTTTGTCCACAGATAACTTTCTTGGTCATGTGGGCAGCATGACTAAACCACTTCTGACGCAATGGGACACCGTGGCGAGTGCCTGAGAACAAGGGTGTTTGGAACCCCTGGAATCTCACACTGCTCAGAGACTGGGTGATATGCAACAATACTTAACTCTCCCACTAGAAGTGACATTGTGATGGGGAAATGCTTAACTATTTATCCATAGGGCTTTCTTGGTGGCTTGAAGTATAACATGAGGCTCTTTTATACCAAAATGTCAAGGAAACACAGTGACAACATTAAATCTATCCTCCAATTTCTCACATGCTTTCTGCTTCAGAGTACTTCAGAATTTTAGTAGAGCATAGGGCTGAGTTTACCTTACGATTGTGAGGTAGCCAAGGATGGATAAGGGGGTTGAATCTCTTCAGCTCCCCACACCCTTTAATTCAAGAATTGGATTTCAGACTACTATCAGTGCAATCCTATACAGTACATGTCTGTTCAAAAGTAATGTGCTTTACTCCCAGGTATAGGGTGTGTGTGTGTAGGTTTGCAGCCTGCAGGGCTTTCGACATGTACTAAAGCTACGGCGCTTACTGCTATATTGCTGTGTTCTCTGAGGACCCTCATCAGCATTTTAACCAGCTGATAGAAGAGTTCTGCCAAAGAAACCTTTTGCAATCAATATTTCATAGGAAACTCTGAATTCTCATTGAGCTCAAATTGCATATCTCAAACAGCCTGAGTTTCTGAGAGTACCAGCAAGGCAATCTGTTCTTATTGCTACACAGTGAATATGTCGTTTTATGCATAGTAGTAATTTTGTGCAGAAAGCTTACCTGATGTCCCAGTTTGTCCCAAGTACTAAAAAAAAAAGGTATGGTCACAATATATTTTTATTCCATCTAAACATCTGAGAAATCTCACCATCCTTTAATATAAAACGGAAAGGATACCCAACTACTAGAAAGAAGAACTTTTATAAAAGAAAGAACGCGGAATAGTAAGAAAAGAAAGGCATATTTCTTGAGTTAAAAATAAATAAATATTTCTGCAAAAACATGCAATCATATTTGGTCCCTAAAGCAGCTATTTCTTATATGTTCTTTCTCTGTCACTCCTTTCTCTGTTTCAAGTATTCTAGTGTGGTAATTCTCAGTTGGGCTTCCATAGAATAGGATATAGCCCAGTACGATGCTGAAGCAGCCTTTTTTTGAGGGGGGGGGGGATATAATATATTCATAGCAAGTTAGGCTTATACATACATAGACACATCATGAGTATTAATTACTCATTAGTCACCTGGAATCTCTTTATTTGAAATGTCAACCTGCCATTTCCCCCATTGCAAGGTGTGAGATTACAGGGAACCAAGCAGAGGGCCATCTTGGTAGTCCTGCCTGCCCTGTGGAACAATTCCCCGTCAGATGTCAAGGAAATTACAGTGGACGCTCAGGTTGCGAATGTGATCCGTGCGGGAGGCACGTTCGCAACCCCTCAGCATTTGCAACCCGCAGCATCGCGTCTGCGCACGCACAAATTGTGATTCAGTGGTTCTGCACATGCGTGAGTGCCAAAATCCAGAAGTAACCTGTTCCGGTACTTCCGGGATCGGTGCGGTGCGTGACCCAAAGCATCTGTAACCCGAGGTATGACTGTATCTGACTTCTAGATGTCTGTATAGGGATGTTTTTAATGTATCTGATGTTTTACTGTGGTTTTGTAATTTGTTGAAAGCTTCCCAGAATGGCTGGGGCAACCCAGTCTGATGGGCAGCAGATAAATAATAAATCATTATTGTTATTATTATAAGCATCTGGCCAAAGAACAAACCCCCCCAACACAGAGAGACTAGAAGCTGCTGTCCCTGCTCAGTTGCCTGTCAATGCTGCCTACCTCCCACTCCTTGCCAACTTCTCCAAGCCTCTCCCGTTACATTTCATTCCAAAACCCCATCCCTTCCCAGCTCCTTTAAGGCCCCCCCCCATATTTCCACAGTTTATTTGTGTCCCTCCAGCCCTGCTTTATTCAACCCTCTGTTGTTTTGAACTGCCATTTTAAAACCTGCCTTCTCTTGTGCTCCCCTCCCCATCCCCGACTTCTTTCAAGTCCGGGACTGTGATGCAGCACCACAAACCCTCCAATCGGAACTGCACATTGAAAACCGTAAATCTGTATGTATATGAGAATGTGTGTTTATGTGTTTACTGTGATCGACAAAACAGAAGGGTTTTATTTTTTAATGTGGGAAAAGGTTAGGGCTCCTGTCATCATCAGCTGCTCTGATAAAGATTAAATGATGCCATTTCCAAGGTAGCAGTGATAAAGCTTTGAGGATGGAATGCTTTCAGAAGGGCTTTATTCACTGAAGCCAAGCATTGCTCTAGGTTGAGACTAAGGACATATTAACAATGCATGTCTTCAACCTGCCACCTTAGAAACTGCATCTTTCTCCTTTTATTAGAGTAGCTGATGAAGGCAGAAACCAAAACATTTTGCAACATCTAAAAAATGCTTTATTTTATTAATCAGAGGAACACTGATTTTAATGTGAGATCCTGAGTGATTGTGTGTGAAGTTCTGTTCAATGCTTATAATCTACCATCTATCTATCTATCTATCTATCATCTATCTATCTATCTATCTATCTATCTATCATCTATCTATCTATCTATCATCTATCATCTATCTATCTATTTATCTACCATCTATCTATCTATCTATCTATCTATCTATCTATCTATCTATCTATCTATCATCTATCTATCATCTATCTATCATCTATCTATCTATCTATCTATCTATCTATCTATCTATCTATCTATCTATATCTATCTATCTAATCTATCATCTATCTATCTATCATCTATCACATTCCACCCAACAATGTGAAAAACTGGAGCATGGTCCAGCCCGTGAGAACAGAACTGTAATACCCACCCCGGTAGGAAGCAGTCAACACAAGAAGGATTATGCAAAAGCTGTACCCCGGTAGGAAGCAGTCAACACAAGAAGGATTATGCAAAAGCTGTAATTAACAACTAATTATTGGCCTATCTACTCTTAAAAAGTAAGTATAGTTTAACACATACACACAGCTTTTTCAGGAGTTTGTATCTTATATTTTCTAATAGTAAATCTTTTGAAATATATTAATAAACCAACCCAAAGTGCACATTATTCAAAAATAGTATATGTTTAACTCCTAGCATTTGATACTGAATAAATATTCTTTAATAGAAAACTACAAATTGTGTGGGAAATGGCATCTTAAAATCCTTGGATCTTGGTGTGTTGCCACTTTTTATGTATGCAATAAATTTTCACTGAGCAGAAATAAATCTCCAATCCATGCAGCAATGTAAGGAACCATAGATGCCTAAGGCCTTCTCTCTCAAAAGGCTATAAATTTCTGTCACCTAACTTTTTCTTTAAATAAAAGAAACCCAACAAAAACCCTCTCTCTATTTCATTTAGACAGAAACATATTGTGGCACGATAACAAAAGGCATCCATATGCTTGGCAAGTTAATTAGTGTGTCAGACATCTCATGATCATATTCAAATCTTAGTTCATCTAATAAAGATTAAATATATCTTGCTGTTCACTATTTCCGCTAAGCGCCATCTGAACAAATGGTGTGTACTTCGTTAAACACCCACTCACAAAACATTACAGTTATCTGAAGCTGATCTAATGCCACCTCTATATCACTCTAATGTCAAGCATTATTCAACAGTCACTTCTTTGCATTCCTAGATGGTAAAACAGCACTTTTTAAATACTTTAAAGAAAACATGTTGCTTCACAACTACTGCCACTGTACAGCCAATGCCTTAGGACAACCATTTTTGCAACTTATACTACAATCCAAAAAGCTAGGAAAGTCGTCTTATACCGAGTCAGACCACTGGTCCAAGTAGCTGAGTATTGTGGTTAAGCTATTTTTTTTTCAGGTAGGGAGTATTCCCACAGCCCCCTCAAGATTGAATCTGGGACTTCTTGCATGCAAAGCAGATGATCCACCACTGAGCCATAACTCTTTCTCAGTAAATTCATACTAGTTCACAGGCTAAGGCTGAATCATCTCAGTACAGTAGTACCTCGGGTTACAGACACTTCTGGTTACGGACTCCGCTAACCCAGAAATAGTAGCTCAGGTTAAGAACTTTGTTTCAGGATGAGAACAGAAATCGTGCTCCGGCAGCGCAGCTAAAGTGGTGCTTCAGGTTAAGAACACTTTCAGGTTAAGAACAGACCTCCAGAACGAATTAAGTTCTTAACCCGAGGTACAACTGTACTGTTGGAAAATGTAGCTGTTTTCCTCATGCCTCTACCAGGCCTGTAGTGAAACATCAGTAGGCATTGCTATGCCAAAATTTGCTTATACCATAGTGTACAGATATCTGTAGTGAGAATCCTGTATTAACTGTGGACAATGAGTACATTATGCATAGAGATGTAAGAAGGCAGTGACTTTTTTCCAACTTGTTTTCATCATAATCAGAGATCTTCCCGTTCTTCTGAATTTCAGTTTTTGCCGTAATTTCTGTTTCCTTTTCAATTTTCAGCAGAATTCTTCAACCTATCATTATAAATTGATTTTACAAATATATTCCCAAAACTTAATTGCTCATAATTTTCCTTTTGGGCAAATTTTTTGTGCTTTGATGTACACAATCTCTTCTGAAAAGCTTTTAAAAATGCTGATCATTAGGTAATCAATGCAGCCACCTGAGCGTTATGATTTACATACACAATTTGATACCTTTCTGCAAATAATAAAATGCTGCACATGAAAATGAGCAATAACAAACTATTTAACTGATAGTTAAATCATTACTCATAAGGAAAACCTGGCAGCGTATTTAAAAGGCTACTGCAAAATTTTAATTACTGTACAGTAGATCTACCTATCTACTGATGGACTAAGAAGCAGACAGAAACCAAATCATTCATAGCTTGGGGTGGATGGCGGAATGACAGAATCCTTCATTTATAGTGGTGGTAGCTCTAACAAGATGTAAGATTGATTGATTCAGTTGTGAGGTTCATATAGTCATTTTTCTCTCTAAGCCAAGGCTAGGGATATTTGAGAACATCTTCAGTAAGCAGCAGGTGGGACAGCTTAATAAGGATTTTCAGCTATTTAGAAATGAGAGGATATAATGTAAATATTTATTTTTAGTTTTTCTTTTCTAATGGAATGAGTTCCACAGTGAATAGGCAAGGCAGCTAATGTCTTTGGTCACCTAGGTTTCATTTTCTGCTGCACATTCAATCCATATAGTCTAAGCTCCTAGAGTTCTTTCAGACTGACAAGGGACACTTTGGTTGAGGGGATCCCTCCCCTTCTTCTACATTGTTGTGCACTGAATTTCTGTACCACTGTTTCGCTATTCTGATGTTGGTTGTGTGTTTTTTTTGTGGGGATTTTATTTGGTGAATCTATTGTAAATTGTATTCATTTTAATTGCTATAAATTTTTGTCTGTATGCACTGCACAAATTCTGCCTGTGAAGTTCCCTAAGGAATATGCATTCCTCAGTTTTGGACTGTTAGAATTTGTGTCCTATTTAAATATCTACTGGGTGTGTTTAAATTGCATAGAAAGAAGATGTATCACAAAAGAAGATGCAATTTTCTTCTGCAACAGTTTAAAAGAGAGAGGCATAAATACCTTCCATTTAACTAATAGAACATGAAGTTTCTCAAATGGTTTTCTTACTTTTTTAATGGCTTGTTTTCTATAGATAGCTGGGTGAGGATACACTGTCAAAAATGAGATGCTTCAATGCTGCCAAATATTATAAATATTCATATTTATGAATGAAAAATGTCTGTCAGTTACTATAAGTTTATGTAATGATTGGCTGAGATCCAGCAGTTAATATGCACACATTGAGACTTCCTCTTCCCTGAGCACAGTAACTCTGTGTATGCAGAGCAGGATATTCCTAAAGGCACATGAAACATTCCCTTATTAAACAGAAACAAAAGAAAGGCCCCTGTACATGCAAAGCTTTGAATTACCCCCATCGTTCAACACCATCTTCAGTAAGTGAAGGAATTTTCTTCTAAGCAATTTTCTTCTACCATGGAAAATGAACAGTACTGCACAGCTAGTTTCGATGGTGGCCTTTGGTGGGTTCTCCCTTGGGTGAAATGAAAGGCTAGTCACAGCATGAAATAGGATTTTCACTCACGAGCAGTTCAGAGCTTTCCCCCCAGTCTTTTCATGGTACTTTCCTCAGAACTGGTGTCAAATAATTGACCTTTCCCACAACATATGCCAGGTAATATTTTCATCTATGTGAGCACTTATTGAATTCCAAACAACTTCCCAGTCTCCTCTGCTTACACAGTCTACTCCAGATGCCTCTTTATTTTTCTAGTCGACTATTCTATGCATGGACTCTACTTCTTCATTATATAGCTTAACCTTGTGCTCATCGGAAACTCATTAGGCAGTAACAGAGAAACCGAATCCCCACATCCAACCTACATCCGGAGCCAGTGTCAAGATACTCAAAGACTAGGTGTTTGCAAAAGATGGACTTCCATTTTCAGTTGCATTAACAGGCACAAACAATGGATTCCACCTATCTCAGACTGAGCCAGTTCTGTCTACACTCCATTTCCTTCATTACTGTTAATGGCTCACTTTGTTTAAAAGATGTAACCATAAGATAATATCTTATTGCTTTTATGAGCATATTTTGGTCAGCCACAGCTCAATGTCTTGTTTTTACTCTCAAAGCTCCATACTCATTCTCCAAGGATGCAGCATTTTCCATACATCATTGGGAATGGGGGGTTGACAGTTCAACAAAAAGAAGTTCACCACAGATGCTGTAATCCCTTATTACATCACAGACTGTGGCATATGAATGCAACATTGATGTATATGTATAATGGAAGAAAAAAATAAGACACATGATTCCTGACCCAGAGCCCTGCATGCACTCCTCTCCACACACACACACACACACACACACACACAGAGAGAGAGAGAGAGAGAGAGAAATGCCCTAGTACACCACACCTCTCCTCTCATTGTGTTCTAACATTGGATAAGAAATCCAGGTTAGTTTTGTACTAGACTCATTGTGTCTCCATGCCAGAGCCAGGAGGTGACAAGGAGAAAAAGGAGAGAGAAGCTTTTCGAGCCCATGATCATCCCAAAGGTCATAAACCACAGTTTGTGAAGCTGCGAAAGAACATTCAAACCAGACCAGAGTTTACCCAGCCATGAGGACATTTTCTTTCCTCCTAACTACTCAACTGAGCTGAATTACTGCAGGCAGGAAAGCTCTGGGAAAGCAGGCAGATGTCATAACATTGCAGTGGATCATGTTCCCCCTTCCAGGAAGACTGAGAAAATAAATCTGTTTGGTGGCTGTTGAAAGTTCAGCTATCTTCTACTCAAAACACAAATACGCATAACACCACAGAAGAGGCAAGGACATTTCAAGATAAACAGAGTTAAGAGCTCAGCAGTGTTTCATATTCAAGGCTACAAGAGCAAAGCAGATGAGTGTGAGGCCTCCATTCAAAATGAATGGATAAATAAATATATGCGAGTAGGTCTCTCAGCATGGGTTTTTTTTAAAAGCCTAACACAGAATTTTTTGTATGATTCAAGGGCAGCAAATATAAGCTAAAGCAACAAATGAAGGGCTAAAATAAATTAGAATATTAATTCTATGGAAAATGGTATCATTCTCCTTAGAGCTGAGGATATATTATTTGTCTGTGGTTACTCAGTTCCATATACTTGCATGGGAGAGAGTTTCCCCAAGTTAATTTTTACTTCACTTCTCTCCCCTCCCCTCTCCAGTGGTGCTGGCAACAATCACTGAATATGGTTTTGTGTATATTTTTATATCTAGCTCGTCAGCAAATATAACCCAGTAACCACTTCTGAAATGGATGGAGTTCTGCTTATATACATCCCAACAGCAGAATAATTGGCCTATAGTTCCTCCTTTCTTCAGCTTTATGTTTGACAATATATAACACTGCCATGACAGCAAACTTTTTTAAGCAGAGTAATCCACATATCTGAAACATAGTAAAGGTTTACATCCTACACTCAAGGGAAATGTAGGAGAACCAAAAAAAGGACATGTATTTATAAGGGGAAAGCTGAAAAAGAGAATATCACATACAATATGAAAAGGATTAAAGTGTTCCCAAGCATTTCAGAGAAATCACATCCATTAGAAAAAAAATAAATACAAATGCCTTCAGGGCAAGAAAGGGGCATTTTTTATTATCCTTTATTACATCACAAAAAGGGACATGTATCCCACTCCCTATTCTGTGTCTCTAAGCTTTTAAGTCCATCCCTCCTGGAGCATCTGTTTTGACCTTCCTCAGATGCAAATACTCTCTTGGCCTGACCATTGTTGCAAGCTATTGTGCTAATATTCTGCTATCCAGATCTTATTTGAAGGCATATAGCTTAAGACAAAGCATGGTGCCATCTTGAAAAGGGATGGGAAGTGGAGAGAGAACAGAAGAAAGTTTCCTAGATAAAGAGAAAGTCATTAAGAGCTCATGCTGGTAAAAGTGCAGGTTCAGAGTGGTGGAGAAAGGTAAAAGACAGACTTATCAGAATTTGTCATCTCGGCATTTTACTGAAATTAAGAGAACTTGAAAATCAAAGGCGCCAACTTTAGAGAGAATAATTTCAGAGGGTAACTTCCTAGTTTTGCAGTGCAAGAGCAGATGCTATAGTGTCAGAGTGTGAAAGAGGGCAAGGCAAGGAAGGGGTCAAAGAACACTTTTCAGCCACTACAAAGGGGCACTTCTGTGCATATTGTACCTCATTCGGAAACTAGCCTATGAATCAAACCAATGGGCTTTTGGTATGTTAACTGTTGTTCTTTAAGAAAGCTTAGAAATATGTTTAAAGAAACTGTCAAATAATTGCCTGAGCATGATTGATGCATTTTATTTCAAGAAAATGCAAGAATATAATATGAAAGCCTCAGGGGACAGTGTCTTTTGGCATAGGCTCTTATTGCACATTTCTAAAAATTGTGGTGGTACACACCATCTCGAGGAGTAAGAAAACCGCTAAGACTAATCGAAACTGTCAGAAATGTGGCACTTCCATTTAAATCATGGAATTTACATTTTGCTGCATTATTACTGCATGATCCTAAGGACATCCCACTGAGTTCAATGGGGCTTATTATTCAGTATGCGTGCTTAGGATTGTGGCTCTTGACTAGATTGACTTGCAAAATGACTAATACGCCACCACATTTCCACACAGCACCTTATTAATCACAAAGCTTGAAGGTTTCCATTGGGATATTTTTTTTAAGCAGATGTCAGTTTTCTTACCTTGGTGGCAGTATGATATAGCAAGCCAAAGGTGGTTGTTTTTACATCCCCTGGAGTGAGATCAGGAGGAGAGGGGAATGCAAATATCTGTCTGCATGTAATAAAACCTACTAGTGAACTAATGCACCGTGAGAACTATAAGAAGAGGACAAATAGGGGGTGGGGTGGGGAGAAGGACCACATTTGCACTTTAACGCAAAGAGTTATGAACCGAGAGGAGCAGATTAATTGGAGAATGCAGGGAGTTATGAACAGACACCTGCAATTTGACTTGCCCCCCTTCCCCCACCTCACAAAGCCATAATGGATGTGAATACAGCACAGGACCACAATATCTCAAGGACCCTGCCTGAACAACGTAAGAGAACTGCAGTGAGTAGAAAGCAAACTTGAGAAATTTCACTGTTTACTCCACTGTTCCAGGCAGACTTGTCAACTTTTGTTAAGGCCTCTGGAGTTGCGCCTTTGACAGCCATTTCATGTTCAGCAATTATCAGATAATAATGTTATCTGCAAATCAACCTGTAGTTTGAGTCCTAGGAATACCCCAAACTAGTCTGTTTAATGATGAGTTGGCAGCCCAAAAATCAAGGCACAGCCAAAGTTCTCTGCTTCAAATCTCCCCATGGCTTGACAATTTTATATTGTCACACCTGCTTTGAATGTAGAAGATCCCTGGTTTATCTCTGGGTAGGGCTGGGAATACTCCCACACACACACACACACACACACACACACCTGAAACACTGGAGAGCCTCTTCCAGTTAGTGTGGACAGTACTGAAGTAGATGGATGAACAGTCTGAATCAGTATAAAGCAGCTTCCCATTTTGACTATTCGGCAATGAGGCAGCTGCCTAAGGCAGCTGAATTAGAATGTCACCAAAGTGCAGGTAGCAAATGGTTAGTTACTGAATTCATTATTCCTATAATGTTACTGTCAGAAAGAGGAAAGTAGGGATTTTCTGCCTTAGGGGCCAAAATAACTTGCCTGGCCTTTGGTACTATGCATCATAATTGGGACAGGAGTCCCAATTTGCTCTTCACTTTAGGCAGCAACACGTTTTCATCAGGCTCTGTGGAAAAGCTTCACTTGATATATTTTTGCCTATTTTGAAGTCCACGCTGTCTTATTCAAATTAGACCATTGGTCCATCTAGCCCAGTAATGTCTACATTGATGTTTCAGACAGAGCAGATATCCAGCCCTATCTGGAGATGCTCACAATTGAACCTGGCACCTTCTACATGCAAAGGAGATGCTCTCATCACTGAGAGATGGCCCTTCCCTAAGCTCTACTTTCAATGCCCTCCCATGTGCTGGCTCTGCTTCAGACCTAACTTCAAGCATTTCATGTGGGTTAAAAAAGTGACATTCGTCTTCAGGTCCTATGCTCAGTGTCTCCAGGTGTGGTGTCTACTACTTTTGGTTCTCCAGACTTAACATTCATTTCTCCAGATATTTGCAGCAATCTCCTAAAATCAAATCCTCACAATAGTTGATCAGCATTTTAATGTAAATTTCTCCCAATCAATACTTTTTTATATGCAGTTCTGACTAATGTACAGATATTTGCAAGCAATTTTTCCTAATGTCCCGCATTTTTAAAGGCTATTTTCACTAATATATGTATTTTTAGGCACACTTTCCACTAAAATAAGCTTCTTCTTTTTTTTTGCAAACATTGGTTGATTGGAGAATTGCATCACATCAGAGAAGTGGAAAAGATTACTGTATTTCAAATTTGTTTCAGTTGCTTTTAAATGCAAACTGAATCAAAGACCTCTCCCTATCTGTAGCTATCCTTTTGAATTATTCTGGCTTTCCAAATCCCAGGGGGAGAAAATACATTCTGTAGGTATTTTATTTTATTTATTTTATATTTATTTAATTACTATCCTGCCCTTCATCAAAGGGTCATGGAGCAGTTTACAATATAAAAACACAAAAATACGTAACAAGCTATACATTATTTAAAAGAATCACACCCATATATATATTAATAGCCAGATTGTAACAAATGACAGCTGTCAATTCTACAGTATGTAAGTTATGGAACTTCAGACACCAGTGACTTGAAGGGTTGGGGGGGTGGAAGGAGCCATGGGAAATGGGGCCTAATGTTATATGTCCTGTATCACTAACTGTAGTATTGGGTAGTGGGAATGGGGGTGTCATCCACTGTAAAAAAATCAACAACAACAGCAACAGAATGCTGAGTCTAAAGAAATTAATGTTATTTTGCTTTTCGATTTCCAGCACTATATAGTTAAGGTCAAGGTTAAGTCTGAAGGGGCAGTGAGGGTATACAAGGGGGTGGCACAAGAGAGATTTCCAATGCAAGAATTATAAATTGTTGGCAGAAACTTAAAAGGGAAGAGCACTACTAACAAGAATATCTCAAGTCTGCTTTTAAATCACTGCAATTCTTTAAAGTTGACAGGGCACGAGGTTATTTATTGTTATTACTCTTATTTATTTCATTCCTGAATTGCTTCCTATGAAGCATCTCAAAGCAATTTCAGAATACAATAAAACACATATAAAACAATGGCACTTATAAAAACAGTTAAAGCATTTGCTTTAAGAGTTTTGAACCATTGCATCTCTAAAAACACAGTTTCACACACCCTCCTCCCTCTCCTCAATAGGAAGAAGAATAAATAAGTGGGAAAGACAAATAAGTCACCGCTTAATCATTTTCATGTCACTAGAATCTTTTTACAGATGAGGATACGCCAAAGAGAAAATGTTCCTCTCCCTCCTTGGTGTAACTCTGACCGTAATGAGATCCTTTCAGTGGCTGCTGGTGTGAAAATGATAATAAATGCAGAATTTCCATGTCCAAAGCAGCAATACACATTAAGGAGGAGGAGGAGGAGGAGGAGAGAAAGGGAAGGTTTGTTGTCCATGTATTCATACTAAAAGGAGTGTTGAAGCCTCAGTCATTAAAGTGACTAGACATTTCTCTCATTTCCACAGGTGCTAATGAACAGAAGGCTGGAATCTCTGCTTCTTGCCAATAAATCTCTTTCAGTTCGGAGAGATGTGAATCACTTTCATACAAGGCAAAGTAGGATGGAAAGAAAATGGAAAGAGAAAACGAAATTTGTGATAAAGGTGCAAAAATACCGAACTCTTTCCCCAGAAACTAGAATGTAATGAAACGAAGTCCTATTGAGTATTGGCTTCCTGATACATTAATGAAGCCTGCAGAACATCTTGAGCTGTCATTCAAGGTGAAATTGGAGACATCTAAGTCTGGTGAAACATCTTCTGCAGGAGAAGCCAAATACAAGAAAATATAAGGGGATGGGGTGAAATAACAAGATATTCAAGCAATATTTCAGAAGCTACCTACTAGCCGAGGTGTGTGTATGTCACAGGTACTGTTAGAAACCAGAATCACCATTCTCACCATTGCCAATGTGGCCTTCAAGAAATGCGACAAGGTGAAATTGTGAAAATAATGGGGGAAGAGTGGTCAGAAGTGGGGAAAGAATAGCCACTGAGGAGAGGAGAATGGATGATTGGTAATTTGGGCATGAAATGGGACTGAGCATTTCTGGCTGTTTCTCTACTAACATAAAACACGATGTCTTGTTTTTTAAATGACTACTGTTAAAAGCGGTGATGCGAAATGTGTAGTTTGAGCCTCAGTCACAGCCTGGGTAACCACTGAAAAGGAATACATATACTGTATTCAGTTTTATTAGTCTGCAAAGGAAACATACTGCTTAAGGTTTAGCTGTTTTGATGGGAAGAAGTTTCTTGCACTGAATCCGGGTGCCTTCTTGCAAACTAATGTTGAATACAGTGGTACCTCGGGTTACATACGCTTTGGATTACATACGCTTCAGGTTACAGACTCCGCTAACCCAGAAATAGTGCTTCAGGTTAAGAACTTTGCTTCAGGATAAGAACAGAAATCGGGCTCCAGCGGCGCAGCAGCTATTAAATGCAGCAATCATGAATGCATTACAGTGTTTACTTTCAGAACTTAATCATATAGCACAAATTCGATATTGTGGATGGTCAATCAGTAGCCTTTAATACCGTTTCTTCTACCTGAATAAATGATTATTCATTAAAGGGACAATGAATAAATAAAGAGCACCAAAGCAAATGTGTCGCTAAAGGGAATGATTTCCTGTGCAATTGTGGAATTTGTACTTTGTTCCCAGAACAATTTTGAACACAAAAAGATCTAGTCATGTGAATAAATGAAAAGGAATGAACATGGTCCAGATAATCAGCTGTTTGAAACTGAAGCAACTATTCATAAATATTATTTGGTACAGTGGTACCTCGGGTTACATACGCTTCAGGTTACAGACTCTGCTAACCCAGAAATAGTACCTCGGGTTAAGAACTTTGCTTCAGGATAGAATAGAAATTGTCCTCCGGCGGCGTGGCAGCAGCAGGAGGCCACATTAGCTAAAGTGGTGCTCCAGGTTAAGAACAGTTTCAGGTTAAGAATGGACCTCCGGAACGAATTAAGTACTTAACCTGAGGTACCACTGTACTGATACTTCACTGCCTGTAGGCCTCAGACCAGACTGGAACCTACTGGATCAAAGCAGCAACCATGATGGGACATGGCTGGGACACTGAGAATTGTGTTTTTACATAGTATAAAAGTAAAACCCATCTTATTCCCCCCCCCATGTGAATCTTTCCTCTATTTTCTTATGTGAATCTCTTGTTACTCAGCAATGGGGTGAAAGCAATACAAATTTTATTGCATCTACCTTGCTTTCAAAATGGCAGGTTGTTATTTTTTTATAGTATCCTGTCTTGCACTCCATGTCACCACACCTGTGGCCTGCATTTTGCAGTGTTCCTGGGTGCTTTGGCATCTTTGGCTGGGCATGAGAAGCTGTTAACAACAGCCAGGAGCTTTTAAAGAAATCAGGGTGAAATAGAGCCTTTAAAAGGTAAAAGGAAGGACTTCTATAACAAACAAAATAAGTGAGTGCAGAAACCTCAGGTGTGATTAGTAGCTGGTGTCTCTGGCTTCCTGCTGGAGCGGGGGAGACATCATGAGGCAACTTGTCTTGTGGGGCATTCCCAGACAAGGACGTGCAGAACGCTGGACAAATGTTTAATGGAAAGAGAACACAATCCACCCTGGGCCAATGAGGTACGCTCAGCCCATGCACCTTTCAAGATTTCTAATGAGGCAGAAAAACAGAAGCCTCTATTATGGGAGAAGGAAGTCGCCTCTTAACTAACCTTAACTAATCCCCTTCCAGAACAGATTCTGCTCCGGTAATAAGAAAACACCAAATACACCCTTTGCAGAGATCTCCTAGTGACTCCCATACAGCTTAAAATACCGATTTACAAAGAGTCTGTAATCCAATATTTGTTGAGGGATGATTCTCCTGAAACTACGAGGATTGTTTTGGGGTATTTAACTGAGATCTTTAAAGCAAAATCTAAAGTTGCCTGATTTATTCAGTGGTGGTTATCTAGTCTTTTATATATTGTATGTGTTTGGATCATCAATGTATTTGGATGACTTTGTATGATTTTATTGTTTAAACTTATGCCAATGAAGGCCAATAACAATAAATAACCTGTTTCTAGATTAAAATGTCTGAAATACTATCCCGCTTTAGGGAGCTCTCTACCTCCCTGATCATTTTGGTTGCCCTTTTCTATACTCAGTTCTTTTATGAGCTTGAGATTCCTCTCAACCTTAGAAAACAGAATTCTGGACACGGTCTCATAGTGGTTGCTTCTTGCTGTTTTCATGTTTGTAGTTTTGGCATACTTCCCCTGATTAACCAAATGTCTTCTCTCATGACCAACTTGGACAGCCATCTTAATATATGTTTCAATTTCTCCTTCCCCCCTTCCACAAGGCTGTAAAATGCACAGTGGAGCAATGTGATTGCTCCCTGGTTTCCTAGGTGCCTCGTTCCTTTCCATCTTAGCAAGCACAGAAATCACTGACCCTTTCTTCTTCAATTTGCTGCTAAGTTTACACATTGTGCTTCCCCGTAATTCTCCCTCAAACAAATGCTTCAGTGCTCAATTTAGTAAATAAAAGATTTATCTGTGAGCGGAAAAACACACGGTGAATCAGCAGTCATGATGAGTGGCTGCAGGAGAGGAGAGCTAAAAAGGAATAGACCTGCACATAAACTACAAGGAAAAACAAACAATGTTAAGAGATGGATTTCAGACTGGTCTTTCAAAAACACCATTACCAAACAGCAATAATGGCAGCAAGTGTGTGTGTGTGTGTGTGTGTGTGTGTGTGTGTGTGTGTGTGTGTAAAATACTCTGGCAGTCTCTTTATCCTTAAACACCAACTTTCAAATGTACTAGCAGGCACGAAACAGGAATTTAAGCCCAAACAGAAAATGAACTAGATGTGAGTTTATAGTTTTAATATATAGACAGTATCAGCATCTGATACTCCTATCTCCTGGAGAGAGGTATTCCACTGGGCCCTCGCTAGCAATCGTTGAAAGACTTGAGTGAGTTAAAAGCAAATCAAGGAACCCACATGAGGCAAGCCCCAGTTAACTGCAACTCCTTTTAATATAGGCACACCAAACTGAGCTGCAATGCTAAAAAGCCAATGCTCTCCCATAACTAGGTTATGGCCTCTGGGACCAAGGCAACTAATAAAATCTAAGCTACAAGTGTCTAGCAACAGTAGCTGTTACAGGCGTGCTACCTTAAGCAATACATTAAGTCTCATGGCGCCTTTTCTCAAATCCTGTCCGGGAATTGGCTAGTGAATATGCATGGCTGTAGCAGTCCTATCAATCAGTTCTCTGTCCATTTCTGGCCACTCTTCCACTGAAAACATAAGGCTTCAAATGAAACAGAACCACACTGTTGAGGTTCAAATACTTAGAGGCTCATATGCAGCATAGGTTTTACACAATATCCAGCTTCTTGCTCCAGCCTTCAGCATAGGCTACTTCAGTTATAATAGTTCCAGTTACAGATAGGTAGCCGTGTTGGTCTGCCATAGTCCAAAAAAAAAAAAAAAATTCCTTCCAGTAGCACCTTAAAGACCAACTAAGTTAGTTCTTGGTATGAGCTTTCGTGTGCATGCACACTTCTTCAGATACTGAAGAAGTGTATCCGAAGAAGTGTGCATGCACACGAAAGCTCATACCAAGAACTAACTTAGTTGGTCTTTAAGGTGCTACTGGAAGGAATTTTTTTTTGTTTCAGTTATAATAGTGATCATTATCATGTATATAGGGGGAAAGCTAGGAGAGCTGGTGAGCTCAGCTCTGTGATGTTCAGTGGGCTGGATATTTGGTTGAAGCAGCATCTCAACCTTGAGTCCCCAGATGTTGTTGGACTACAACTCCCATCATCCCTGACCACTGGTGCTGGTAGCTAGGGATGATGGGAATAATAGTCCAACAACATCTGGGACCCAAGGTTGAGAAAGTCTGGTTTGAAGGGTCCTGGTAGCAATTGTAGATGGGCTACGCAGAGAATTGCCACATCAGAATAATTATAATAATAGACTGCATATACTGCCTTTCGTTTAAGATGAAATATCAAGGTGGTTCACAAATAAAAGCCAACATCAAATAAAACAAATAATTAAATAAGCATCTTTACTGTCACTGACTTCCGAATTGATTGCCTCATTACATTGCAGGAAGCACTTAAGTATTTCATGAGACCCTGTTCATTTCCCTCCAATTCTGTTACCAGAATTGGTCAAAGTAACCTGGTATTGCTGAGCACAGATTACAACCCCTCCTGAAGGCTGAACCTGTGGATTTATCTCTGTGTAATCACATTGTAACAGAGTTGCACAAATTTCATTTGCACTGTGCTCAACACAAATCAATATAACTACTGTACTCAGTTTCTGTTCCAAAAACTGTAACAGAAGCAACTTCTCCAGGACATCATTTATAGCAGTGAAACCTAGGTTGGCACGCCCTTGTATCTGTGTGTCCTTCTTTGCTTATTTTCATAGCACTGTTGTCCACTTCCCCAAAATAAAATGCCTCGCTTCTGCTCTTTCACAACTAGTGTAAGGAAAGGAGAAATCAAAAATTACTTTCTTGTCTTCAGACTCCTGTCCAGGTGCGGAATGAACATGCAAATGGCAGGCAGCGGTAGAATCCACCTCCTGCCATCCACACATTTAAATGCAGGCCTGCAAAATGCATTCACGCATACATTCGTACACATGGTGGCACAGCTCCATGTGATCAGGAAACCTGAAAGAATAGTTCACTTGACGACTTGCCTACATGAGCACTCTTAAGGCTCGTCTACACTTCCAAGCCTAGAAGGCATGGGTCTGAGTGCTTTTCCACTGGTCTGAGCAGTTTTCTGTTAGCCCCACTGGGAAAACCCACTCTTTAGCAATGAATTCGAATAAATGTCAAACTGTGGAAAACCTGTTTGGCATTTGCTCCAATTCAGTGGTAAAGATAGGGTTTTCTCGCAATAAATTGGCAGGGCAAACAGAAGTCTGGATGAGCCTTTAATACATATTGCAGAAGTGTGTCTTGATGTATGTAGGGGAGGGAGTGGAGGGCTTCTACCTGCACACTCATCCTATGCATGGAGAGGAGCCCTAATGACTGAATGGGGTAAAAGTATTCTGTGAATAGGATTGTGGAGACAAGCAGTTCTGAGGAACACTAGCAAGGAACTAGCAGCCATCTTAGAATCACCTGAAGGAAGCATTCCAAAGGGTGCTTGTTCCACAGTTCAGTCTGCTGTGGCATCATTTTATAAGTCTGCAGAACCAAATATACACTTGTTAGCCATTATTTCTCATCTGGGCACTCCCTCACCACCCGAAATATTTGATTCAGGACCCAGCTTGATTATTTGAAAGTGGCCAAAATAATATTACTCCCAGGAAGGCAACAGATAAATAGGCCTTGGCAGTACAACCTGAAGAACAGTCTCAGTTACTCTGGTGTATCATCTGATGCAATTGTTCTTTGATATCTCAAATGTATTTTGTGGGGACAAGATTGCAGGAAGATACAGACAAATGTGCACATTTAAGCAAAGACCTGGATCGTCCTGTACACAGAAATAACTGTAGCTGTCAACCGGGAATAAATGATCCTACCCACTAGAGAAAAATAAATAAATCTTCAGCAACTTCCTAATGATGAGTTTAAGTGCAAGACCTAAGATCCCAGGACTTGTAAAAATCAATCAATCAATCAATCAATCAATCAATCAAAATTCCAACTCAAAGGCAAGAGCAAATCTGGACATGATTCTAGGTCTACTCCCCCCTCCCCAAGTTCTCTGGATGACTTTAGGCTCAGTCCTTTTTTATAAGGAAGGTTTCCAGGAGAAATAGTTGCTGAGCACAAAAATGTTAAGACCCCCTTTTCCAGGTGTTGATTGAAGCACAGTTTCATCTTCTTGGATCTCTGCCCTCTGCATCACCAGACAACTGTAGGTCATGGAATCTCAGCAAGGATTTCCCAGAGCAAAAGTGTTTGCCCAGCCAGACAAAATCAATGCAAAAATAAAAAGGCCTAAAGCTCAATCAAAGGTTTCTGGGCCAAGCACCAAAGTGAGTGAAGGAGGAACAAAAGAGAGAGAAATGTAGGATTACTTTAACCACAAATGCATAGTACGGAGAGTTCAAATTAATCCCAAAACAAGGCTTCTGATCCTCTTGCACTGCTGTTGCACACCATCCTAGAATCAATGTGCTACTTGTCTGCCTGCTTTGTACGTCAAGTCAAATACCAGAAAATCCAAACTGCCATCCATTTCTGTATTAGAAACATCCAGAACATACAAACTCATATTCTTTTACTGGTTTTATTTATCTCTCTGATTTGTCAGGGGTTACAGAATGGCAGCAGAATAATAGTACCTGTTAATTCAATATTCAAGGCAATACAAATTGCTAATTCCGTAACCCTCTTCTTTGGTGAAACCTGTTGGCTGATGGCTCCTATGTTAGGCTGATTGCTGGCTAATAGTCCAGGAAGACTGGCTCCTGTTTCACATGCCTCAACTGTCCCAATTTTCCTGGGACATTCTGGAATTACAGACACCATCCCAGCTTCTCAGTGGATCCTGGAATGTCCCATTTTCTTTCTCCAGCATTGCTGCCTCTGGCAGAGAGTAGGATGAGCTGGAGCTTGCAAAAGACACACATTTTTTTGGTGCTGCGCTCTCGCACAAGTGACACTGGGCATCTCCCATGAATATTTGGAATAAAACACTGTACCAAACAGTGCTAGGAAAAGTTGAGGCAAGGAAGCAGCAAGACAGCAATATGGTTTGTAACTGGAATTAGCAGAGGCAGAAAAAGAAGGGAGTTTCTAGCTAAAAGCAATAACCAAGAGTGAGGTCTTGGAAGGACCATAGAACTCTGGAGTGCATGGCAACAGATTAAGCCTATATAGACTGTGGAGCACCATTTCATCTATATTGTGTATATATATATATATATAGAGAGAGAGAGAGAGAGAGAGAGAGAGAATGTTTTAGAAAATATTGTTCATATCTATTTGTAGTTTTTAAGATATAACATTCAGATTCCCAAAGGGCTATTCTATTCTTCAAGTCAGAAATGAGAAAAGTGCACAAAAGTTCCAAGGAAGCAACTAGACCTTACTATTTGCAACAGAACTATCTGCATCACAATACATGGGATAGGAGAAAGGGGGTCACAAATATGTTCAAAAGGTAACAGGAAGTGGACTGTTGAAATTTGCAGATACAAATTAAAATTATGAAGCAAGCCCAGAAAAGAAATAAAGTACTTCCACTGCTCAAACTCTCCAGCTTGAAAAACTGTACTGATGTAATCATATAAACTAGCTTTCAAGATGTCAGATTTCATTACTTATTTTAAATATAGGAATTAATGGAGCAGGTTTTCCGCAACCCATCCCACCCCACTTTAATGATCCTTCTAGTGAGCGCTGAGTCTCTCTCTCTCTCTCTCTCTCTCTCTCTCTCTCTCTCTCTCTCTCAATAGAACTGAAGTTTAGAAATCTGCAGTGATTGTATTTACTTATTTATAAACTGAAATTCTTATCCTTATTATCAGAGTGAACAGCCTTGTTATTGATCAGCCGATTCATACATTGCTTGGTAGGAAGAAGATATTGTATGTGAAGACTTAAAAAGGGACACGAAGAATGTAGCAAACCTGCATTTTCAACTGCATGGCTCATCGAAGTGATGCAAGTGATAATACATCCACACTAGATTTTCTGGCCACAATGAAATAAATGAAAACTTTTAAAATTCTGTATTCTCGAGGAGCTACACCAGCTTTAGTAAGGAGGGAATGTGCACACAGTCTCACAAACGATCTTCACACCATTGCTGAAATTAGGCATTCTTGTGGCACCACACACTAGTTCTTTAGTAAAAAAAAAAACCACTTCCACTTGAAAGGACTGATTACTTTGGAAGGCATAACTGCTCAATGATGGCTTGTACTTTATTCAATTGCTCTGTTACCTTCTACAGCAAGGAGTCATGCCAAATGCCGCAGAGCAGCTACCTCTATTGAACCAGGTAAACAGACCACTCTAGGCTTCTGAGAGAAGGTATCTCCTGAAGAATGATTTATGCTAACGGCTTGGACTCTTTTGAGGACCCTTAAGGAAAAATGAGAGGCACCACAAAAGAAACCAGTGAGTAGTAAGTGCACTTTTCCTGACGGCATCTCCAGACTGCAGCAAGAGCTCAAGTGGTACCCGAGAATTAAATCCATGTGAAGTGGGGAGAACAGCAGTTTTGTCTCTTGTCAAGTTGCACATCCTTAATAACAAGTGGTGATATCTTTGTGCTGGACAAATTCAGAGTACACTTTTGAACCATTTCAACACCACAGTTAGAGAGAGAGATGTCTGAGCTTACTGAAGTTCAGATGAGAGGGGAAGAGTTTTGGATGCAGAGTACAAACACTGGCAAAAGCTTTCAAAGACATTAACAACAACAACTATTTATCTGGGTTGGTTATTTTGCAAGTGAAGAAAGCCACTCAGATTTGATGCTAGAATGGTTCAACCTTCAACAGCTAAAGAAACAAGAAAAGCTGTTATTTTTCTGAACTTGACCAATAGCTCTGCAGGAGATTGAACCAACTCTTTTACCAACTGAGAAGATAAAGTACATTAGAAAAGACCATAGACTGCTCATTACCACAAATAATCAGAAGTCTTAAAAGGACAGCATTTGTGCTGAAGGATATTATTCTCTTGTGGTGCATTAGAGTATATTGCTTGCTAATCTAATTGACGTTAGATGAAAAGGACACTATCGGGTTATTTGGAAGGCAAATTCTGATGACTCGAGACTTCTTCGGGATTCATCTGCAGCCGACAAAAATCAGGAAATAGACTCATTAGTAATCAAAGCTATTAGAACAGGAAGTGCCATGGCTCATATCTGATTTTGCTTCTACTATTCAGTTACATACCCCAGGAAGGAACATAAAACTGAATCACATTTTGTGCAAAGGAGGCTGGGGGAAAGAGTTGCTTGCTGATTATGATGGGATTTATTTCAAGTTAGTCAGGGGCCCTACAGTCTTGCAAGAAAACAATACCAATCACTAACAGGTGATAGCAGAGATATCCCTGGTGCTGTGTTCCTGCAGTTTACAAGAAGGAAACACTTTTCTCATTACTGAAGTGCCAGCTGGCCAATAAATTAGTTTAACGCCAGGCAAGTTAAAGATCCATTTTCAACCGGGGCTTCAGGAAAGATTCAAAGTAGTCAAACTGTGATGAAAAGGCTGGGGAAATATCACAGGGCCAAAGGAAAAGGAAAACTGTATATTATTGACAGGGAGACGTGAGCAGGAAAGAAGGCACATGAGGGCTGCCCAGTCATTACGGTTGCGAGCAGAGGTGGAAGGAAGACCTTGACAACAAAATTGGATTTAAACTGCCTATGACTTTATTAAAGGGCTAATAACAAAGGAGTGGGTCATTGGGGTCTTAGAAACAGTTGTAGTTATCAAATTCATTTTGCCCTGTTAAATAGAAGCACCATGAGACAGGTGCAAGTACACCATGCTCCTCAACCGCAAGGCCAAGCTTGACACATGATAGCATAAACGGCTTGCCACAGACAGTACTGACAGGCAAGGTCAGGGGAACATAACAAGAGCCAGCTGGAACAGGCCAATGGCTCATCTAGTCCAGCATCCTGCTTTCACAGCAACCAGCCAGATGCCTGTGGGAAGCCTGCAAGCTAGACATGGATGCAACTGCACACAGCCCAACTGTGATTGCCAGCAATTGGCATTCAGATACATGATGCCTCTGACACTGGAGGCAGAACATAGTCATCATGGCAAGTAGCTGTTAATAGCATATCTTCCACGATACAGGCTCACTCATTTTCACTAGCTTATTCATAAGTGATTCTCTATGCTTCTGTAATGGTCCTTTAGATTTATGGACTTGTGGAGGGAAAAACCCCTTTGTTTCCTATATGGGCTGAAATGTGTATTTATTATTGTTGTGGGTTTTATGGGGGTGGGGTGGTTCAATATTTTATTGTTTTTTTTAAAAGTGTTTATCTTGTGGTGTAAGATGCCTTGTGTGATACTGAATAATACTGAATAAATACTGAATACTGAATTCAGTGATACTGAATAAATAATAGAATATTTCTAAGAGTCATTTGAAGGCCAAATATCCAAATTAGATTCAGAATAAGAAATTAATTGGAACCCAATTAAGGATGTTTCAAGACTTCATACAACCTGACCTTCCTACTTATTATCTATCATAGGGTTGCCATATTTTAAAAGGAAGAATATGGACACAAAGGTTGTTGAGCTATTTTAAAGGAAATTCACCAAAATCTACACTTCCTCATTTCAGCGATTTCCGCCTGAACACTGTTTTCAGTTGTCGAATCCCGACTATGTCCAGGAAATTCCGGACCTGTGGCAACCCTAATATCACTTCGTGCACTAAAACTCATGCACAGTAGGTCAGTGTAAATTGGAGCTAGTCTTGACTATGGAAAGTCAGATAAAAATGTATCACAACCCTCAGTAGAGCGCCAGGAGACACCATAAAGATGCAATTTGGAGATTTGAATTTACAATCCAGAGACAAATAGAGGGGGGAGGGAGAACCCCAAATTGACCCGCCCCTAACCTTGGTGAACGTCATAAGCCAATAAAATGGATTCTAAATACCAAAGTATAACCACTTAGGGAACATGTAGGGACTTTGACATCAAGATAGAAATCAAGGCCAGCCAGGCCACATCCAAATCAACTGTTATCAAAGGGGAGTTATCACACACACTTAGGGTGGGAAGCATCAGAAGACATGAAAGCCCTGTAGAAGGACTTATGCCTGAACAACAAAGCTGTCTCTTCCCCTTGCACACCCCACCAAAAATTGGTTCTGGAGAGTTAGGAGAACCCCCAGAACAGCATGCATGGGGAACAAAATGGTGAGGGGGTCTTTTCATCTGGGAAGCTGAAATGGTACATTCAGATGGAACATTCACAACAGTGTGGCATTGAATTCCACCCCTGATCTGTACCACCTCTTTTGAGGACAACTCAGAGCAGCTGGGTTGGGAGCTGGAGAACAAGAAACACTGATGTTAAACCTTACATGGAAATGAAAGGCAATGGCCGCAGCAACTCCGGCAAGTCATTCTCCACCATCATCATGAAAACCAAAGAAAACGATCAAGTTTAAAAGAACGGAATTGCCATGACACTTATGGAAGGGTTGCCTTCTGCAGATTTTCTTTTACAAACTGGGATTATTTTTAAAATGCTCCCTATGTTTAAGGGCTAAGCACCACTTCATGCACATCCTCTCCTTTGTTCCTCTTGCTTTTATAACACTTGAAGTGTTCTGACCTGTAAATTACTCATTAAATGGAAGTCCTGAGGTGTTTTTGCTCCTAAGCATTAATCACTATGTTGGAGAAAATAAAAAGATCAGCAGGTTTTCGGTGTTTAATTTTGCCAAGTAGCTATATGAGTGTAGATTTGCTCCCAGTGACTGGATTCCCGACAAGTTCTTGCTTAGGCTAGAAATATTATAATGCTTGTAAAATCCCAATGTGGACTCTTCTGTTTTTCTCAGGATGCTGAAATATCAAGTGGTGCTTCAGTGACAGCATTAAATCAGCAAGCCTATTACAAAAAAAATGGCATTTTCTGAAATGTAGCAGCGGCATGTTCAAGTATATGGCACTTCAAGATGTCGAAATTAATAAGGGAGGCAAACCAACTTTGTAATGAAAGAGTGGCTTTGGTAGCAAAGGGTTTCCTTAGATAGCTGCGGTTTCATGTTAATTAATGTTGGTTTTTGGATTGTAACAGGTAAGATTGACAAAGACATGCGATAAATTGGTTCCAGGTTTGGGGCATTAGCTTATGTCTCCATATAGTGGATGAGCTAAAGTTCTGATTAAATTCTGTGATATACTTTTTTGTTTTTTGATTTAAAGAATACATTCTGCAGTGGGAAATTTCTTTCTCCTTCCCCTTCCTCCTCCAGAAAATAGTGCTATAACTTATTTTTTTCAGTTTAGACCAATGCAAGTGTTAAGGGAGAGAAGTGCATTGTTTGTGTGATACAAGCAAAATATGGAGTCTCCCTCTCAATATTCCCTTTTTACAGGCTGATTTACATACATAAAATCCATCCATCCCAAATATTGCAGATATTGTTCCTCTGCTTGTATCAGCACAACCCAGGCAATATATTCTCCTTACTCAAGCAGTAATAATGTTGAAAGTAAACTAAACACAGTGGGTTGTATCCAATGGAGACATCTCATTAGTGCAGTTTTCATGAGGGCTGCAGAAAGGAAGGAAAAGATTAAATCGTGGATGGCCATCTGTCATGGATGCTTTAGTTGAGATTCCTGCAGTGCATAGGGTTGGACTAGATGACCCTCAGGGTGCCTTCCAACTCTACATTACTATGAGTAAATGCAAACCCGGGGTGGGAGGCATGTGTGTGCATTAGATCTGTGTGAAGATGATTTGGGGCATCTTCCCGCAAATCAAAACATTATAATAGTAGCCCCTGCTCCTAGTAAGGTCAGGGCTCACATGTCTGCTACTGTCGCTCTGCCCTTCTGCTTCTGTGCTGTATACTGCCCTACATTTTCATTTCTCTAAGTCACTTTGCAAGAAGGGAGGCTATCAAAAATGCTGCCTGCAAAATACCGAATACCTCTTTATGTTGTTTTTGAAGCACAGAAAAGGAGGATCCTTTAAAAAAAGTTAAAATCTTTTTCAAAAAGAATCCTACAATATTCTGCTTTAACAGCAACAACCTCAGCCCCTGAGCTCCTCAAAACCCCATGGTTAGCATTCTAAAGTTTGTGTGTTTAGACCTCTAAACCTCCGTCTTAAATAAATTCAGACAAGACTCAAATTTTGGTTTGGTTTTTGGCAGAATTTAGGCCACATCTTTATTGATTACAGTAAGTGAATGGTTGCATAGGCTCTGGTTTGACTAGCTCCCTGCACCGTTGCAGGCAGCGCTGACCTAGGGCACCAGCATAGGTCAGCCTAGGGTGAACATCTGGATAAGTAGAAAGCTGGGAACAGGCCATCTCCGCCACCCAAATGCCCCCCTGGACTCAGGCACGGGCACAACCCCCTTACAGGGGTTGACCAAACCACTGAGTCCCTGGATTCCTTTAACGGAATACCCTTCACATGGGGATGGCAAGAGTGTTCTCCCATCCCTATCCCCTATCCCTATCCCCTGAACCAGAGCCTATCCGTAACCTTACAAGTTGTAACAATTTGCTACGCGGCAGACAACACCCAAATGGCACCAGCCAAGTGGGGAAAATTCCTGCCGTGCCCTTGTCCCAATGACAGATGAGATACGGCGGCATATCAATGTCAAGCGCACAATCCCTAAATATAGGGAGAGGTGGGCGGGTGTTCCGATGCACGTACCGAAAGAGGAAGCTCTGGGTCACATGCATAGGTATATATAGGTCCCTTGATCCATTTAGCCTGAGTCCCATTGGCCTGATTAAACCCTGCATCAAGGGACCTACCAATTGGGTGTTGTGGCTATCCAATCATTCCCACTCACAACACAGGGTTTGGTTGCCAGGTCTCACATGTGCCCTCTTTAAGGGAGGACCCGATCTCTCACACAGTAAGGCCTATCAGAGGCCTATCAAGAGGCTTATAAGGGTTGTTGGAGGAAACAAAGAACCACTAGGGAGAAAGCCCAGCATGAAGCTGCAGTTTTTGGTTTTTTTTAAAGTACACACATGAATACACATCACACAATCACCTCTTAATTATTTTCAGGTAAGAAAAAGACAACCCCCTTTCACTTCTCCCACAAAATGTCCCCGGACCTATTTGTCTGCAATGTGACTTAACCCACCACTCTGTCTGTAAATTTAATCTACTTTGGCCACAAGAGCAGAGGGAGTTATACTTTTTCCAATTTCCCATTATTGTGAAAGGGGACACACAGAGCTCTGTCTTACACAGAGCAGCTCAGAATCTAAAAAACATATTGAAGCAGAGAGAGCACCATTCTTGCCATGGATGCCTGTGCACACCCTTGCAAAAACATATTTAATGTCGTGTTCAGTCTGGTTCTGAGACTGAAAACAAATCATTGCCATCCATAGCTCATTGCAGTAGCCCATACTATGCCAGCACCTGAAATTTCTATGGAGTTTGTTTGTCCATCGTGTCTTCTCCATCTTTTTACATAATTACAAACAGAGTACAAGTGAAACACCAATACATGGGACTTGTGATATATGAGTTCAGTATATGTGTAATTGCACCTTGCATTAACAGCTGCTGCTTTACTGCATCTCAAATGATGGAAAGCTCGTAATGCAGTGATCATTGCTTTAAAATAATGATGAAAAGTAGCGATGTGCAAGGCATTACCCATACGATTTGGGGTCCAATTTGGTGATCTCGATCCATCCCCAATTTGGTTCAGTACTCAACAGGAAAATCAACAGTGCAGATTGGAAAGCTCAATCTATAGTGGGCAGGATTTAAATGGTGACCAGGCCTATAAAATGATGCAAATGGAAGTGTGAAATGCACCGCTGGATTTCCCCTGTACTAGTCCTAGATGCTTTGCTTGGATTCCCCCCCCCCCCCCGGGAATTCTTTTTTAGAAAGTTCTGTAAAACTAGAGAAACATACTGGATAAGAAGCTGAGCTTTTATTTTATTAAGTGTCAAGTTTAACAAAGAAGTGGGGGGGGGAATAAAAATGGATTTAAAAAACACAAATTACAGAAAGCACACACAATAACTATACACACAATGTCAGCTCACACTAAGAATACAATAGCCATGAATATTCCTTTCTGAAATTAAACAAATAAGTCAATATAAGCCCTCCAAATGTCCAAATAGGTATCCACGTAAAATTGGCATTTATTTAAAAAATATGTTCCAGTGTAGAAACAGAGCTTGAACCAGGATGCCAAATCTCTCCTCTGGCATGAATTCACCAGGTGACCTTAGGAAAACTGCTCTTTCTCTCTTTCAATAATAATTCCCTTCTTCTTCCACAATATGGGTATAAAAAGAGCTAAAGCACATGCAAACCTATGTACAATGTTTTTCAATTATTTTCCCCCGAAACAAAAAAGCTGTTGTAGCCATCTGTAATCTTGGGAAAGTGGAGCATGGGGAAGGGTGCTCAACCTTATCATCTTGGGCAACGTTCCCCTTTAAATTGCACTCCAGACCCTAAACTACTTGCAACTGCCTGTAGTTCAGCTTTAATACTGACCCATACCTTGCAAGACTGTAATACAGTTTTCTGAAATGGTGTTTGTGTGTGTGATGTATGCTCTGAGCATGCAGTAAATACACATGATTCATATTATTATTTTGTACATGACAGAACCCTTCCTGGAACTAGCATTAATGAGATGCATTAATGCAAACAGCACTTTTGCTATATATATATATGAGATCAGCATTCTTTAGTTAAACTGATGCTGCTCTGAAAAAAAAAATCAAATGAAAGATATGAAGAACAGGAGTGAATGGATATAATGCAGTCAAAACAAATGAAATAATGACTTACAGTTATGATAGAGGAAGAGGCCCAGATGACAGAAATCATGCTTATAATAATTCTAAATGAAATCAGTTGAATGTAAAGAGTTTACTAGCATAAAAAACAGGAGGGATGAGGAATGCATCTGTCTGCTTTTTATTATTATTAGTTACTCCATGTTTAAATTTAGGACATTGTCCCTTAAACCACATGGGGTGAGAGAGACAAGTGTGCCAGCCCTCCTAGCTAGCAGCTCTTGCCATCCAAACAATGGTAAAGTGGCACAAACAGGACCTCTGTGAGCCTCTTCTATTACTGTTGTGTGCAGGGTTTCTTGAACTCTCCCAGGACACAATATCCTGGGATGTTGATGTTAAAAACCTGGCAGTCTCCAGAAAATTGTGACATCAGGAGGGTACCCAAGAGCATCTCTTTAAACAAGGGCTTTGATGTAGGAGGCTGGGTGATAAAAGGGATAATGCCCCAGCAAACTGAACTTAAGTTTTCTTTCCCTGACTCCTAAATTGCATGCATCATTAAAATGACAGGGTAAGTGTGATCTGATAGCACTACTAATTTGCTAGTCCAAACACAATGCATTACATGATGCTGCATTAATAAAGAAGACAAACAAACAGCAACAATGATTTTTGCTAATGACTCGTCAGGTTCAAGATAATTGGAACAATGTAGGCTTCAAGATAGGGGAAGAAAAACAATGAACAGACATCCTAAAATGAGAATTGTGTAGTGGCAATAATTTTTCGTAATGACAGGTTAGCAGGCTATAACAACAAAGAGTGCAGTAGAGAGAGTGGATGCTGACTGTAGTTTCATTAATTAGGGATGAATTAAAAGAGGGATGGATGTTGTCCTGTTGCGGCTGGACAACAATTCCCATATTTCCAGACCATTGAAAAGTTTGGATTTTATATCCCACTTTATCACTACCCTAAGGAGTCTCAAAGCTGCTAACATTCTCCTTTCCCTTCCTCCCTACAACAAACACTCTGTGAGGTGAGTGAGGCTGAGAGACTTCAGAGAAGTGTGACTGGCCCAAGGTCACCCAGCAGCTGCATGTGGAGGAACGGAGACATGAACCCGGTTCACCAGATTACGAGTCTACCGCTCTTAACCGCTACACCACATTGGCTCTCTATTGGCCATGCTTGTTGGGGCTGATGGGATTTCCAGTTGAACAACATATTTTGGGCCATAGGTTCCTCATCCCTGTTCTAAGTTTGAAGAGACATTCATTGCATCCTATTCCAAAAGCATTTTTTCAGGGCCAAGACTGTGTTCAAATTACTTTATCATTCTTAGACCATATGGCTGCTGTCAGGGTTTCTGGGAGAGAGGAGGAGATGACAGAGGAGACGGAGAGCGAGTGGGAGGAGGGGCAGAAGGATGAGGAAGAAGATGACGGAATTCTGAGGGAATCCACGAGTCTGAGCAGCGAGTCAGAGGATTCTCAAAAGGGGGTTACCTTAATCAAGCAAAAGGGAGGAGAAGGGAGAAGCGGAGAGGAGCCCAGTGGAAGACAGACGCAGCAAGAGGCGTCTCAGCCGGAACGGAGTAAAGGGGGTGGAGTCGTCAGCCTCTCGGAGGGAGCAGGATTAGGAGAGAACAGAGAAAGGGGGTTGGAGCAAGGTGTTCAGCCGGAAAGGGTGGAGAGCAGAACAAGGGGTGGTGTAGCGGTCGAAAGAAAGGTCAGCAGCAACGTACGCGCGCCAAGTTCAAACGTAGAGGCGCGCGGAAGTGGAGAGAGCTCAGGGGAGGAGCCCGGCCCTAAAGCCAGAAGGAGGGGGGAAGAGGCGGCAGAGGATTCAGCCTCAGGCGAGTCACGGAGAGAGGGAACCCAGGGGGGCAGGAAGACCCTGCGGAAAAGAAAGGAGAGGAAGAGGTGGTCTAGAGCCAGGCTATTAAGTTGGTGTGGAAGAGGGGAGGAGTCAGAGGGGACTTCAGCGGTCTAACGTGACAGACGTACGGCCACGATGCTGAACTGTACGAGAAGCAGAAATCTTCAATAAACTTTTCCTGTAAATAAACTGCAACGGAGTGAGGTCTCTTGTGAGCTGGGACCCGTCCTGGGTGGCCGTGACAGTAAGTCCCCTCTCTGAAAGCAAAAAATTTTTTTGCGAAGCTCACGAACGGGAGCAGCCATGAGCGCTGAGGAGCAGCTGGTTGCACTGCGGGATCAGGTTACCGCTCTCACATCGGCAGTCATTGCTTCGCAGAAGAAGAATGACGACTTGGAGAAGACGTGCCAGGATTTGCAGGCAAGGTGGGAACACGCGGACAGGGCGGGGGCCCCAGGTTCCAGAGCGGAGGGCATTGCGCTTGGACGGAGGGGGGGTGCCCTGGTTCCGCATTTTAATGGCAACTTGCAAGACTATCCCAATTTCAGAGCGGACGTCGTATATGCACTGCATTTACTCCGTCACGATTTTAAAGATGAGGAGGAGAAAGTGGGGTTCATTGTTTCGCACCTGCATGGGGAGGCCAGGGCTTGGCTACGCAATCTGTGGCGCGAAGATGGACCGGCCCGTCGCAATTCAACTGCGTTCATCAAAGCGATGGATTCTTGTTTTCAATCCTCTGTGGATGTGGACATTGCGCGCCGTCAAATGCACGGGCTGAGGCAGGGGAAAGCGACTGTGCGCCAATACCACTCTAAATTTTTTGCATTGCTCACCGCCTTAGATTGGCCAAAGGACAGTAAGCCGGTCAGAGATCTTTTTTGGGAGGGATTGAGCCCCCCCATCAAGGATGAGATCGCTAGGGGGGACAGACCCCAGACCCTAGAAGACGTGGTGCAACGGGCTTTAGCTATTGGAATTCGACATGAGGGACGTCCGTGGCACGAGGAGGACGGGCCCCAAGCGCGTGCGCAAGCGAGGACTCTCCCTTTTGTGCACAGGGATTTCAGCCGTGCGCACCCCTCGCCAATGGGGAAGGACAGCGAGGAGCCGATGGAGATTGGTGGTGCTAGGGCTCAGAAGCCGTCCCAGAGCCCTGTCCCTGGTGCAGCCAAAGCGAAGCCTCCTAGAGGAACCAGGAAGTGTTACATCTGTGACAGTGCGCACCATATGGCGAAAGAGTGCCCCCAGAGGCTCCAGAAGCACACTGCAGCACTGGCAACTGTAACAGCAGAGGTGCAACCAGGGGAGCAGCTTCAGGGAAACGACAGTGCCTGGCTGGAAGCAGAGCTACTGGGGCTCAGCCAGGCGGATCTGTAGACAAGCCCCCAGCATCACTGCAGAGCGTGGACCCTTTGCCTCCCAGACCGGCAGTTCTGCTCACAGCAACACTCCAGTTGCCTGATGGGAGACTCCTCGAGGTTCCAATAACGATCGATTCGGGAAGCAACGCCGACTTCGTGGGACTGCAGTTCGTTAAGCAGCACAACATGGCGCTCCTGCCTGCAACGACGCCTCTAAACGTGGTCACGGTAGACGGCAGGAAGTTGCTGGGGGGGCAAGTGGTGCAGCAAACCCCTCCCATGATGATGCAGATTGGCAACCATCGAGAACTTATTAGTTTCAATGTCACCCACTTATCGGACACACCCATCGTGTTAGGCATGAGTTGGCTGGAGAGGCACAGTCCCGCGGTTGCGTGGTACCAGCGGCAGATCACCTTTTGTTCATCGTATTGTGCTCAGCATTGCTTTCAGACCGATCAGGGAGGAGAAGCCGAGCAGCAGTTGCATCTGGGTATGGTGCAAACAGTGCCTCACAAGTACCAGGACTTCTTGGAGGTTTTCTGTGAGAAGGAAGCTGACAAGTTGCCGCCTCACAGACCTTACGACTGCGCGATTGATTTAGTGCCAGGGGCGCAACTGCCTGCTGCCAAGCTGTACTCCATGTCGGAAGACGAGATGCAAGAGCTTCGGGAGTTCATAGACCATAACCTCAAGCGAGGTTTCATCCAGGAATCTAAAGCAGCGGGTGGCAGCCCTGTGTTCTTTGTGAAGAAGAAAAACACGCCCCAAAAAAGGCTTATAGTGGATTACAGGTTCATAAACAGCTTGACTAAGCCCAAGGCTTTCCCCATGCCCAAGATTGACGACCTTTTAGCGACCGTCAGGAGGGGCAAGATTTTCACCAAGCTGGACCTACGTGGAGCTTACAATCTCATCCGCATCCGGAAAGGAGATGAGTGGAAGACCGCCATGTTCACCCCTCTGGGCACATACGAATACAGAGTCATGCCTTTCGGTCTCCAAAATGGCAGCCACGTTTTTCAAGCATTTATGCACCACGTGCTAGCAGGTCTCCTCTACAAGAAGTGTGTCTGCTTTCTCGACGATATCCTGATTTTCTCGGAATCGCCGGAGGATCACGATAAGGACGTGAGGGAGGTCCTGCAGAGGCTGAAGGACCACAGGCTGTACGCCAAGTTGGAAAAATGCCAGTTTGATGTCAGAGAGGTTGATTTCCTTGGCTACAAGTTGTCCGACGAAGGACTGGCCATGGACAGGGCTAAGGTTCAAGCGCTGTTGGACTGGAAAAGCCCTCGAAATCGGAAAGAGGTCCAGAGGTTCATCGGCTTTGCCAATTTTTACCGCAAGTTTATTAAAGGTTTTGCGAACGCGACGGCGGCTATCACTGACACCCTCAGTTCCAAGAAGAAGAAGTTCGTCTGGACCGAACAAGCGGAGCGGTCCTTCCGGACGCTTAAAGGTCTTTTCGCCTCCGAAGAGCAGCTGCTCCACGTGAATCCCGGCAGACCCATGCGGGTAGAGACCGATGCGTCAGACAGAGCGGTTGGGGCCGTTCTTTTGCAAGAGGATTCACAAGGCAACTGGAGACCGGGTGCGTTCTACTCCCGGAAGCTCAGCAAGACGGAGCGCAATTATACCATATGGGACAGGGAGTTGTTGGCCATTCATGCAGCTTTCAAAGCGTGGCGACACTTCTTAATAGGAGCCAAGCACACGGTGCAAGTCCGCACGGATCACAAGAACTTAGAGTATTGGCGGACGGCTAAGTTACAGACCCAGCGACACATGCGCTGGGCGGAGTTCTTTGCGGATTTCGACTTCAAAATAGAATACATCCCAGGAGACTCCAATGTTATTGCAGACGCGCTGTCCCGAAAGCCGCAATACTTGGAGGAAGCAGCTCCAATCGCAGCAAAGCACATTTTCGCACCGCAGGCGTGGACGTGCGCTACCATCGCAGTCGACCTGGACGCGGTGCGACGCGCGTTGCAAAGGGATCAGTTTGCACAGTCCAAGATGGAGGAGCTACGCGGAGGGTCGCGAGACAACGATGAGTTCCAATTGCAAGATGGACTTTTGACTCGTAAGGGTGCCCTTTACGTGCCCACCGACGATCTTCGAGCCAAGGTTCTGCAACAATTGCATGACGCCCCTAGTGCAGGCCATTTCGGCAAAGAGAAGACGATGGAGTTGGTGGCTAGAGACTTTTGGTGGCCCCAGATGAGAGGAGAGGTGGCGGACTACGTCGCCAGGTGTGATATCTGCCAGAGGTCCAAACCAGTGCACCAGAAGCAGGCGGGATTGCTAGAACCGCTGGAGACACCGCAGCAACCGTGGGAGAGGGTAGCGTTGGACTTTGTTACGGACCTGCCCAGCTCCAGAGGTAAGACGGCGGTGTTAGTGGTGGTGGACTTGTTCACCAAGATGGCGCATTTCATCCCTTGTGCCAAGGTGGCGACGGCAGAACAGACCGCAAAGCTCTTCATCGATCACGTCTTCAGAGTGCATGGACTTCCGCAGTCCGTCTTGTCCGACAGGGGGCGCCAGTTTGTTTCCACTTTCTGGCGAAAGCTTCTGGGCATCTTGCACGTCAAAATCAACCTGACATCGGCGAGACATCCACAAACCAACGGTCAAGCGGAGAGGGTCAACGCGATCATGCAGCAGTACCTGCGGTGCTACGCCAACCAGCGACCTGCGGCGTGGGTGGACTATCTGCCGATGGCTGAATTCGCCTACAACAACACGAAACACGCATCCACCGGGGTGACGCCTTTCTTCGCGAACAATGGCCGTCATCCCAGAACCTTCCCGAGATTTGCGGCACCAGGAGGGGGGGGGCCTCAAGATGCCGACCAGTTTGCAGCGGAGTTGCAAGAGGTGCACGAGGAGCTGCGGAGACATTTGGAGCTGGCAAAACAGGCGTATAAGGTGCAGGCCGATAAGCACAGGAGGGCGGGAGAGGACATCCAGATTGGGGACTGGGTGTGGTTAGCAGCCCACGCGATGCCGGCCAGGTCATTGGCCAAGAAGAAGTTAGGACACAGGCAGCTAGGGCCATATCAAGTTGAGGCTAAGATCAATCCGGTGGCTTTTCGTCTAGCCCTTCCGGAGGGTTCCAGGGTGCACCCGGTCTTTCATAGGTCGGTGCTCACTCCCTACAAAACCCCACACAGGTTTCAAGAGTCAGGAGCACTCCCAGAGCCACGTAGGAGGGCGCCTGAGGGGGGGGAATCGCCAAGACCAGAACCTCTTAACGAGGTCACAGAGATACTGGACTCGAGATGGGGGGAGGAGGGAGTTGAATATTTTCTAGCCAGGGAAGGCACTCCGGCCTCTGCCAATAGCTGGGTGCCGGGTTACGCGTTGGACGAACCCCTGTTGAAGGAGGAGTTCCATGCACTTTTTCCGCACAAGCCCATGCCCGAGGAGTATTTTGATGATTGGCTTTTCACGCCCACTTTGTCAGACAGCACGTTCGAGGGTTTCTCCTCACCCGAGGGCCATACGCCCGAAACAAGCCCGGCCAGGGATCCGAGACTGGGGGGGGAGGAGACAGGCCCTTGTTGGTGGGTGGATCAGCCAAGGGAGGCATGGAGTCAGAGATGGATGGTAGGTCCTTGGCAGGCAGCGCCAGGAGAAGCAGTGATGGAGGAAGAGACTGTGAGGTCTGTGGGTGGGGAACCCGAATTCGAACACACATATACGGAGATGACAGAGGAGAACGTTGAAGTGGACAACTTGTATCCTGAACCGACCCCGGAAGAACCACGTTTTCCTCAACCTGCACCCGGCGAGCGGGAGGGGGGAAGGGGGGGCTTCGAGGGGGGGATGGATGTCAGGGTTTCTGGGAGAGAGGAGGAGATGACAGAGGAGACGGAGAGCGAGTGGGAGGAGGGGCAGAAGGATGAGGAAGAAGATGACGGAATTCTGAGGGAATCCACGAGTCTGAGCAGCGAGTCAGAGGATTCTCAAAAGGGGGTTACCTTAATCAAGCAAAAGGGAGGAGAAGGGAGAAGCGGAGAGGAGCCCAGTGGAAGACAGACGCAGCAAGAGGCGTCTCAGCCGGAACGGAGTAAAGGGGGTGGAGTCGTCAGCCTCTCGGAGGGAGCAGGATTAGGAGAGAACAGAGAAAGGGGGTTGGAGCAAGGTGTTCAGCCGGAAAGGGTGGAGAGCAGAACAAGGGGTGGTGTAGCGGTCGAAAGAAAGGTCAGCAGCAACGTACGCGCGCCAAGTTCAAACGTAGAGGCGCGCGGAAGTGGAGAGAGCTCAGGGGAGGAGCCCGGCCCTAAAGCCAGAAGGAGGGGGGAAGAGGCGGCAGAGGATTCAGCCTCAGGCGAGTCACGGAGAGAGGGAACCCAGGGGGGCAGGAAGACCCTGCGGAAAAGAAAGGAGAGGAAGAGGTGGTCTAGAGCCAGGCTATTAAGTTGGTGTGGAAGAGGGGAGGAGTCAGAGGGGACTTCAGCGGTCTAACGTGACAGACGTACGGCCACGATGCTGAACTGTACGAGAAGCAGAAATCTTCAATAAACTTTTCCTGTAAATAAACTGCAACGGAGTGAGGTCTCTTGTGAGCTGGGACCCGTCCTGGGTGGCCGTGACAGCTGCCTTCTCTTCACCTACATCAGATTGTTTGGGCTGAATCTTAGCAGGCTTTTCTACCAATAGTTCCACTATTATTTGGACAGATGGCCAATCATTTCCTGTTTTGAATTCAACAGGATTATATTTTGCTTTTGTTGGGATAAACATTTGAATCTATAGTTAAGTACCTCCTCTAGTCTCTCATGTTTCTGGCTCAAGAAAAATCTGGGCACTGAGTTTTTCTGCCTTTGTAAGATAAATTGCTCAATGGCACATTTTTCTGAACCACAACTCATCTAGGCAATGCTTTGCGTTGTTCATTAGATAGTAATTTCTCCCTTCAGTATTTTAATCTACATTTGTTGGATTCCAGCTTTTACTTTCCCGTCTGTCAGAAGCTGTCCCAGTTTAGGCTATGACAGCATCTGTTTCTTCATGCAATGATCTTTCTTCAGAGCTGATTAGCACCTGTTTTGCTGATGGATCTCCTTGCCAGCTTTAATAGCTTTGCTAATTCCTCTAAGGTAACACGTGCCTTTGAACACATTGATTTAGATTGACATGATAATGACTTTAATCTGCCGATAATTTAATAATGCACTAGACATGTCTGTGTCCTGGGTGATTGTGTTTGTCAATTGGTCATGTCATTTAGCAGCAGTGTGTTAACTGGGAAGAGAAACCAGCAATTCTGCAAGAGCAATGTATTTTAGGCAGCAGCACATAATTCTTATTCATCTGAGCTTGCTCATCAATTTCCATTTTCCCTCTGTTAAATTGCCTACATCAAAAAATTACTAATCTCTGTAGACGGAAGGAGACAGTGCGGTATCTAACTTTCTCTTCACTTGAAGGGGTGGGGCTTCTACATACCAAGGATGAAATGTATGATGCAAATATTCCCCAAACTAGCAAAAGTTGTTTACCAAAGGCAAACATGAGTAAGGGTGGGTGGAACCAAGTGTTTCAGTTCTGCAAAGTTTTGGTGTACAGCAGATTGCACTTGATCTCATGGTTTTTCTTTGGGTTCCCGAAGATTTTCTAGGTCAGTCTTCTTCAACCTTAGTTTCCAGATGCTGTTGAACTACAGTTTTCATCATCTGACCACTAGCTAAACTGATTGGGAATGATTGGCATTGTAGTGCAACAATATCTGGGAATCCAAGGCTGACAAACTCAGCTCTAAGAAAGGGATAGGGAACATGTCACTTTTCAGAGGTTGTTGGACTCCAACTCCCATCAGCCAAATCCAAAAATGTACATTCACTCAGAAGTAAATTGTACTGAGTTCAACAGGATATATTCCCAAGTAACCTGTGTAAGGACTACAGACCTAGTCACATTTTCTCAGTATTTATGATCAAAAGTTTTTTTTATGCTTTGTTGGATTTTATTGCTGCATTGTTCCTGGTTTGGTTTTATTGCTGAATTGCCTTTGTTTTGTTTTTAGTTTTGTTTGTCCTTTTGTATGTCACCTAGAGAATAGTTTTTATTATATGGCTCATAAATGGAAATAATAAATGTGTCCCCCCTTTCTATAATTTTCCACTTCTTTTCTATCTCCATATGTTACATATACCAAGATTTAAACTGTAGTAGGTGCCAGCTCTATGTAGCAAACAGATATCTGAAAGGTTCATTGTACATTGAAGTATCTTAGTCATAAATACCATTCTGGTGTGCAGTTATTATCTTCCAGTATAAAGATTGTCCACAGATTTGTCTTTGGTAAACTTGACAGTGTTCTGCTTGAGGATAACAACAATTGTGTAATTTACTTACAGTTGCAGACTTCCACACTCAAACATTGGAAGGATTGCTGGAAGTCATCTGTACTATTGATTCACTCAGCACAGGAATACAGTAAGGAATAGCTTAGGAATATACTGAAACAAATGCAAGGCAAATGGTTTTTTACCACTTAGTAACTAAGTGGTAAAAAACCATTTGCCTTGCATTTGTTTCAGTATATTTTCATGATTTTGGAAGTGGCAAAACAGAAAATCCTGTTTTGAAAAGGGGTGGCTTTGTTTTGTTTTGTCTTTTGGTATCACATTACAGTTTGGAAGATTAGACATTTTCAGAAATGAGTGCTTATTGATTAAGGGGCTGGAAACAGTCTGAACAGTGCTTGAATGAAATTCCAGAGCCTGATAAGAGTAAATAGGACTATATCTCTTAACACAAGGAAGGCAGTTTGAACCGCAACATTAGTCTTGATTTGGTCCCTCCGGCATCATGATTAACTAAAGATTTTAATATTTTCAGTGTTCCATGCACATTAATCGGTTTGCAAAATTTATGCAATCATTCATTTTAACAGCTCTGCCTCCAAAGTGAGTGTCACCAAGGCAACATGCAAGATGGACTGTGCTAGCAGTTTGTCAAGAGGGGTGGCAAGTCAGCATGCTGCAGGGCCTCTTGCAAATAGTTACCATTGCCACTTGGAGCTAATGTGGTCTCTTCAGAATCTACAACATGGAAAACGTCTGCCCAGAAGAACAAAACTCCAGAAGCAGCAATGTCACTGTAGATATCCATCACTTATTATCACTATAAACGAAATAGCGATGAAAGCATGGGTATTGTCATGTAATTGGTGGTTTATCAGAACCTCAAGAGTTTTGTGATTCTGCAATGATGGATTTTTACAGATTCCACACCAAAGAGAAAGAGGTAAGACACAGGACTGCAATTTTATCAGCATAAAGGGTGTTGCCTGTGGCTGACCACCATTCCCACTCTCAGTCCTCCAGAAGGCAACAGAAAAGAGTATCTTGAAAGTGCCCAGAAATCATTAAATTTATTGATTCAATAGACTCTTTGTAAGGGGCAGCTTAAAAAGCATAATCTGCTATATATGTTGGAAAGTTGGTTTCTTTCCTTATGCATTTGGGCACCTCCTAAGCTATCAAAAGCAAATTTTGAAGGATGGTTTTTGTCTATGCTTGGATACAGTTGGATGCCATTTTGAAACAAGATGGCAGTCCGAACCTTCGAAAAATGAGCTGTGTGACTGCCTTGAAAAGATGCCTCATAGGAAATAAATTACTATGAAATTGTGGGTGAATACATGTATCCCTATGAAATAAATATCTGGTCTTATAATGGTCCTGGTTCACTAACATTGCTATGCATGTTTAAGATTGCCCCTGCATTTCAATCATTCTCAGAGTATAATTGTGTTACTTAAATGTCACATGAGTTAGCATAATACATCAGGGATGTATTCTGAACATAACAGGACACATTATTTTAGAACAAGGGGTGCCAACTCAGTGCCCATGAAGCTTTCAATTAGGAAGAATCTCAAGCCCTCCTAAAATAAACTTCCTTTGAGGAACCTGTCCCCTACCAGGAAAGTTTGCAGTACGGGGGACTTTTCTAACTTAAAAAGGCAATTAAGAGGTGATATCATAGAAGTTTAGAAAATAATGCATGGCATAGAAAAAAATGGATAAAGAAAAGCTTTACTCCCTCTCTTGTAGCAGATAAAAGATATAACAGAAACTACTTGTTCATGCAGCGCAGTTGAACTACAGAGCTCGCTCCCACAGGAGACAGTGATAACCACCAACTTGGATGGAGTTTAGAAAGGATTAGACAAAGTCTATCCATGATGGCTATGCTCTGCAAACCATGTGGGGCAGGAGGAGAGTGCTCTTGTGCTTAGGTCCTGCTTGCAAGTTTCCCACAGGCATCTGGTTGTCCACTGTTAGAACAGGATGCTGGACTAGATGGGCTATTGGCCTGATCCAACAGATGTTCTTGGTTAGGAGGTAAAATGTGCAGATACCTTCTAAGTGATTGCTGTGGCCACCTTGTATATTTTTCCTGGCACTGAGGAATGGTCCCTGTTGCTATTAAGCAGCAATATCTGTGTGTGTGAGAGAGAGAGTGTGTGTGCAAGTGTATACACACACGTGCATAGATGTGTACATGTGTGTGTATAAAATCAATATTGTGTGATCTCCATAACCAGGACCAACTGGATATAGCTGACTTCCCATAGTAAGCATAAGGGGGGCGGGGGAGGGAAGGGTCCAGTTTCTTTAATTTTGAATTATGCCATACTTACCATGGCAGGCATTTTACACTATTCCACACCCCCATTTAGCAACTTTTTTGTGACTGGTGGCCCTAGCACTCTCTCAAAATTTGAAACATGCCAACTGGTCCAAGAATGTTGGCAACTTCTGTTGCAGAATAATAGTGCTTTTCATCTGGTGAGATTTGGTCTTCAGAGCTAGTCTTTGTTAAATAGTTGAATTAATTAAGAAATGGATCTATATTGTAACTGGGACTCTTAACTGCGTGCTAAGTTATCAGTCCTTTTCCAGACAGAACAGTTGTTTTTTTCTGTCCTTAATAATTAGCATTCAAGATCATTTATTACAGCTGCACAGTTAAGGCATTTAATGAAAGGCAGATGGGCTGATGCACATCAATTGTCACCTTCACAAGTCTTCACATTAAAATGATTCCTGTACATAGATCCAGTCTGTCCTGGGTTCTCTCTCTCTCTCCCCCCCCTCGCCCTCATCTTCCAAATTTGTTGCCTTCCCCCAATTTCATTTTCCTGTTAATCTCAATGCATTATCTTTTTTTCTCCTTTCTTTCCCTGCTTCTCCCTACCAGCACTCTTTCTTAAATTCAGCAGCAGCACACAATATTTTCCCTTTTCTAGTGAAAACTCATTGAAGAGGACATCAGAGGGCTGTGCAGCATGACTGACTGCAACAGAATGAACTGCCTGAAGCCAACTTCATCACAAGCTCCTGAAACAATGGAGAGGAGGAGGAAAGCAGGTAAGGGTTGACAACTGTCCCCTTCTGTGTTGAGACTTTCCTAGTACTTCAGCTAAACCCTCAAGGGGCTTTCCAAATATGTGATCAAAACATGGGACCTGTTGCCATCTCTTTAGGGCCCAATACTAGGGCAGGATAAGTAAGCAGGAAAGATGATGGCTGGGGCAATTATTGGCAGAGTACTTCTTCCTGCCAAGGACAGGAACTAACCTTCTTTAAATTATTGTAACATCGCTGAATTAGATGTAATGATGCAAATATTATTCTACACTTTCATCTGCCTGGCAGGCCTTCTTACATTATGCCGACAGTGTAGGAACTGCTACAGTGTGGCTCCTTCCTAAGCCACCAAGATAATGCAAGAAGATTGCATCCAACATTAATCATACCAAGGCTAAAAAAGGTAAAGGTACCCCTGACCGTTAGGTCCAGTTGCGGACGACTCTGGGGTCGCGGCGCTCATCTCGCTCTATAGGCCAAGAGAGCCAGCGTTTGTCCGCAGACAGCTTCCAGGTCATGTGGCCAGCATGACTAAGCCACTTCTGGATAACCAGAGTAGCACATGGAAACACCGTTTACCTTCCTGCCGGAGTGGTACCTATTCATCTACTTGCACTTTGTTGTGCTTTCAGAAGCTGGGACCAAACAATGGGAGCTCACCCCATCACAGGGATTCAAACCACCGACCTGATGCCCTACGCTCTCTGGTTTAGACCACAGCACCACCCACGTCCCATACCAAGACTAGACCCATTGAAATTAGTAGACGTAACTAATTTGTGTCCCATAATTTCAATGGGCCTGCTCTGTGTAGCGCTTAGTTAGATGTCACTCAGAAACCATATGCCACCTGGGATGACCCTAAGCATGCTTCTAAGCATTCTTTTGATGCATAACCCTAGCATACAGTAGTTTGGAGCAGCAGCATGGACATCTTCATGGCTGAGATTTTCCTGCCATTTCTCGAGTGGTGCAGTGGTGCTATACTGGCTCCTGCCTTGGGACTGCAAACAGCTACTGAAATCATTCCCTGGGTCTTACGTTGTGCCTGCCTGCCTCACAACAATATGATTGCAATGGCATGGCATAGCAAACAAACACAGGTAAAGAGGCTGAAGTGCTAATTACGTCCATAGGTCTGCAATGCAGCACATAGATTATAGCAGTCTGTGCTTACAAAATAGGTTAAGAATCAGACTTGAAAATGTGCCTTTCATTCTTAACTACCATTTCACAATCCGAACCCATACACTGGAACTCCTCTTTGCAACCCCCAACCCCCCTCAAACCTGAGTGACAAGCACAATAGCTTTCCTTTCTCTTATTGAATTCTCCAGCTCAAAATAACAAAGTAAAAGTTTTATCTAACCTGAACTAATGAACCATAAATCATTTAAAGCATGCAAACCTAGTTTTGAAAAAGGAAAATCAATAGCAACCCATTGAGTTTCCAAAGTAGATTTTTCTGCATGATGTCCTTTGGATCTCATTTCCACAATACAGAGTCCTTTGCAAGAGAGAGATGTGGGGGGGGGGGGGGAGAGCCTACTTTCATCAACACGTTGAAAAGGAATCAAGATGAGCACTGAAATCTCAGAAAGGTAATAACAAAATGAGGGCTATATTTTCATACTATATTCCCTGAAGGTGCTACAACACGTAGATGGATGAACATATCAATCAAACCTTTGCACTGTCTGAGAAAATGAAGTTCAACCAGCTTGTACTGGGAGTGGTTGAAGAGGGATGGAGAGACCCAATGCTACAACCTACACATGATCAATTAGAAAGGAGAGGTGCTTCACCTTTTTAAGGGAGTGCCTCCTCCTTTGGTCCTTTAATCAGAAGTGCTGAACCCCACTAATCCATTCCAAAATCCAGCTGTGAAGAGATTAACCTGTTCATGACCTGGCTATGGATTTTGCAGGCTGAGACCAATCTTGCTTGGCTGTCTCCAAAAAGGATGCTAGGGTAATGGCTGCTCTTCTGTGATACACCCTCACCATACGCTGAATTACTTGGTACTAGAAGGTGAGGTATCCTATGAGGAGAATGAGATCTTGGACTAATGGGTTACTGAGACCAATTTAAGGTGCTGTTATTAACTGTCTACAAAGCCCTGAAATACCTGGGACCTAGGTATGTGATGCATTATCTACCTATATCAGCCTGCCCAGGCTCTGAGATGGGTAGAGGGTCTTCCCCATTGTTCCACCAAGCAGCTGTTACTTACTGCAAGGGGAATACAGGCTAAGACAAATTTCAATTGTGGAACTCCCTTGCTCTGGAGTGCAGATGGTTGCATCTTTGATGAATTTCCATCACCAACTTAAAGCACATTTCTTCATCCAGGCTTCATTAAGCCTGCTCTGGATCTCAGGATCGTTTTGTACTTTGGTATAAAGGTAAAGGTACCCCTGCCCGTACGGGCCAGTCGTGTCCGACTCTAGGGTTGTGCGCCCATCTCACTTAAGAGGCCAGGGACAAGCGCTGTCCGGAGACACTTCCGGGTCACGTGGCCAGCGTGACAAAGCTGCTCTGGCAAGCCAGCATCAGCACAGCACACGGAAACGCCATTTACCTCCCCACTATAAAGCAGTACCTATTTATCTACTTGCACTTAGGAGTGCTTTCAAACTGCTAGGTGGGCAGGAGCTGGGACTGAAAGACGGGAGCTCATCCCGCCGCGGGGATTCGAACCGCCGACCATACGATCGGCAAGTCCTTGGCACTGAGGTTTTACCCACAGCGCCACCCGCGTCCTTGTACTTTGGTATGGTCCTTGTTTAATCTCCGATGTTTTTAATAGGGTTTTATTGATTTACCATAAATTGAAATGTGTGTTGTATTATTGACCATTTTAAACTGCTTTGTGGCTACACAGTGGTGAAAAGCAGTCTACAAATGATGCAAATGGATCTATAGTGATATGACATTGATACCCTACAAACAGTGTGTTGTCAATTCATGGGCACTCATTATGCATGAGATCAATCCATACAGTTGTAATCCCTTCCTCTCAATACTTAGAGCCACGAACATATGCCCCTATTACAATAAAGCAACAAAATGCTTACAAAATACTTTAGAGATCAATCACTTAAGATCTCACAAGTTCTCTTGACATTCTCCTAAACACTTTAGCAAAACATCTTTAGCTTCATTGTCTGCTGAGGAGCTTGAACTGCGAATCATGATCTGTCTAACAAATAACAGGAAGAGGTCACGGATCATATACACTGAAGTAAGCCCTATGAGAATAGCTACACTTATGTTAATTAATCTATTTCCTCCATATATAATTATCATGCAAACGGTATTACCTTGCTCAAGGCTTTTTGTAGTATATAAACATCTAGTTGATACAGATGAAGCTTCCTACAGCATAACAATCACTCATGAGGAAATTGCATCCAATAAAATAGACACTTTAAAACAGTAAACCTCCGGGGAGCTAACGCTTAATGGGCCATGTGAAGTGAGGAGTGTACCCAAAATTGATGGGGATATTTGTGAGCCATATAATTTATGAGCAATTGGGTTAATCAATAAACAGGTATATGTGTACAATCTATCGTAAGGGTTTTTTGGGGGGGTTTTGTAAACAAGGTCAGCCCTAGTACATTTCTGCTGTTGCCTTTCTTAATTGCCCTTTAAACAATAACATTTAAACAAAAATCAAATCCACTCTCCCAACTGTTCAGTACTGATAAGCAATAAAAAGTAATAGAACAGATAGCATTAAGCACTCCAAAAAAGGCATTAGATGCTGATGGACTGTGCGCTAATTGAAAAGTGGCATTATAAGTTCCAGTCCACATGACTGCACAATTTTGGAACGTGGTGGCTATCATCACATTTTAAAGTCCATTTGCATAAGGAAATAGGCACCATAATGGGGCAAATTTGCTTATAACATCCTTCTGCCCAGAAAATAAAGCCATCACTTAACTTAATTGATAATAATAGTGGTTTTATGAGCATGGCTAATGACAAATGCATGTGATTTGTAGGAGAGTTTTTGGATTATATTAAAGATATAAGTGAAGTGAATGTGCACAATCGCATCTTTTTACTCATGCCACTGTTCAGTTACAACCTTAATATTTCACCAAAGAAAGTTCAAATAATAGGTTCAAATAATGGGTTTTACAAATAATATCACAGAATATAATTAAACCATGCCAGACACAGCCTTAAAAAAAGAAAACCAAACACAAGTACAGTGGCAAAGTTTTTATCGGTGGTTGAAAGAACAAATGAGCCCTATATTCCAAACAAAGTGCTTGATTAACCTGGAGGTAGGCTGTATGAACTCTGTATTGATTTGTAATGTTTTGTTGGTCTCTGGACCGTAATAAAGATTGTTGTTGTTGTTTATTTCACAATACAGTACAGTATGATTCCTTATTGCTATTTCTCCTCCTTATAAAATCCCCCCCTGAAGCCCAGTATTTTGGGGCCTTCTTCCTGGCACACTGTTCTGCCTTTTGACTTACCTCATTCCTTTACGCAGCCTTTCTAGTGACTCATTTCATGGTCCATTCAGTGTTACGACTTTGTGACTTCTTGTTTTCTTTTACATCTCAATAAAATAACTTTTTTTAAAAAAAGTGTCAACATAATACAAAGTAACAAGCTGGCTTCGTCTCTTACTACTCAGTCTCTAAGCACATTTCACATCGAAAATGTAGATCTGCTCCAGAGCAGTTAAAGGTACTCAGCAGCCCTGTTTTGTGGAATTGTAAAAGTATGTGGAGGGTGACGGAGGTGAGGGAGCCAATTTACATGTTTGTTTATAAAAGTATATTCCATTCTCTCATAAAATATCAGGGGTAGGGGTAAAGCAATATAAAAGCACTTTTTTTGAAATTCAGTACAGAACAATCATTAGAATGACTGGCTACTCAGAAAAGAAATCAAGCAATTGCACAGGCCTGCCGACACAAAGAAAATCTTCAAGTCACACATGAAAGTGAATTTAACAAGGGTGCCTGCCCAAACTCTGAGTCTTCCTCTGGAAACACTAAATGCCGGACTTGTGGTTGAGGCCTGTTGGGCCTCTGTAACATGGGGTACGACTAACAGTGTTTCTCTGGGTCAGGACTCTGGACCTAAGTTGTTCAGGGCTTTGTATATCAACCTAAGAACACTGAACTTCTACTAACGAAACCTCTACACTGGCTGCACATGTGCAAACAGTGGTGTCATATCATTGTTGGCCATCTGTCCCCATCAACCGACTGGCTGCTGCTTTTGCTTCCAGACCAGGACCAGGGGCAGCCCCACATTGAGCACATTTTAGCAATCCTGTCTCAAGATTACCAATGAATGAGCTACTGTGGCCAGGTTATTATACCGTAAGAACTGTAATTGGCCCCCAAGCTTTGTTGTCCCTCGGCCCAGTATACCCGAAGGAGCATCTCCACCCCCATCGTTCTGCCCAGACGCTGACGTACAGTGCCAAGAACCTTCTAGCAGTTCCCTCATTGCGAGAAGCAAAGCTACAGGGAACCAGGTAGTGGCACCTGCCCTGTGGAACATCCTCCCATAAGATGTCAAAGCAATAAACAACTACCTGACATTTAGAAGACATCTGAAGGCAGCCCTGTTCAGGGAAGTTTTTAATGTGTGACATTTTAATGTATTTTTAATCTTTGTTTAAAGCTGCCCAGAGTGGCTGGGGAAACCCAGCAAGATGGGCGGGGTACAAATAAATTATTATTATTATTACACGATGAGGACAGTTTTAATGTAATATCAAACATGACAAAATAAGATTATTATTTTTTTAAGCGGGGTGACAGGGCTCATGGGGGCTCATAGAGGCACATGGGGATATTTGACAACTAGGGAAGCTGCTGCAGACACCCTACACACCCCACAACCAAACGCACACTGCAACCTATGCCATTGGCTACGAAAGAAGCATAGTTTATGGAATTCGCCCACACAGGAGATGTCCTCCAAACTAGATGACTTTAAAAGAGGATTAGATAAATTCATGTAGGAGGGGACTGTCCGATGGCTGCTAACCATGATGCCTACGTTCTGCCTCCACAGTTGGATGCAGTCTGAATAGCAGATGCTAGAAACCACAGTAGAGGTGAGTGCTCTTGTGCTCAAACACACAAGCATCTGGTTAGCCACGGTGATAACAGGATACTGAACTAGATGGACCATTGGCATGATCCAGCAGGCTCTTCTTCTGTTTCAAGCCTAATTTCAGCAAAGGTTGGGACCCTGTGGGAAGGCCTCTTTCAGGCACATTTGTATTCACAGGCACCACATTGGTGACTCCTTATTTAAGCATCCTCCCACACACAAGGCAAGCCACCATATTGCACATTGTGGCAGTAACATGGAAAATACATCCCATCAAATCACATCCCGTGGATCAGATTGTTATAGGATGCCTTTGTTGTTTCTATTACTTGTAAACCACCTTGTGTGTAGCTGTATATAAATGCAGTATACAAATTAAAAGTGAAACTAAAGAAAACAAAATCAAATCTTGTTTCCCCATCTTCTCTAGGATGACATACGGACCCTTCTTTAGAACAACTCATCTGAAATTGTCAAAAGTAAGTTGTTATGGAACCTGAGAGCCACATTGAGATTAAAATTCACAGAATTGCTTTCTTGGAAAATGTATGTTTGTGAACTAAGCAACACTTAAAATTTTACAGTCTGAGACCCAGCCTAAACAAAGCTGTCATCTTTCACTTTATGGCTACCATCAAACTACTACATTTCTTTCTTTCTTTTCAGAAAGCCCCCCAAGTGGCAATGCATGCAAAAAAATTTGGGGGGAAAAAACCACCCCTCCGCACTCAATAAAGCAATAACAACAATAAAAAAACCGAACAGCAACAAAGCAAAACAAGCCCCCCCCCCCACACACATACGCATATGCCAGTTTCCTACCTGGTTAAGTGTCAGATTACTCCAAACTGAAGGCCTGTCTAAATAATGCAGACCCCCCCCAACCTGTTTCAGACCACAGCCCCCATCAGCTCCAGCCAGCATGGCCAATGGTCAGGGATGATGGGAGGGAGTGCCATGAGAGCACCAAGGGGGTTAGAGTCGAACCTTGGAGCTATAAACCTCCCCAGGTGACCTTGGACCAATCACCATCTCTCAGCCACCCCAACTTCACAAAGTTGCTCTTAAAATGGAGGTGGGAGGACCAGGTCCTTGGATGAAAAGTGGGATGATGATGATTAATAATAATAATAATACAGAGTAAGGCTCTAATCACCTTGAGGATGCTAGCTTGCCCAACTGGGATGGGATTTTGCCCCATGGTGTCAGCAGTGGCATCCTTGCATTTGCTTCCTTATTTTACCTCAAAAGTACCACGCAGTCTTCGAGTTATCAAAGAAATCTCATTTTTGAGAAGTTTTCCATTCATATGGTTTTTCTTGCTCCTGTGAGCTGTGTTGCAGCTTCTTCCAGTAAAGAGCACAGAGAAGAAAGGGAGGAAGCAAAGGCTGCTGGGAACCTGCCAAGCTCCACCCACTGGAATCTTGAGCTCAGGGCCCAGGTTAACCCTTTCATGCGCACAGGTGTGAAATAGTAACTGTACAATAAAACACCTCCTAGGAAGGAAGCATGGCAGTATAAGCAAGGACATCAGCCAGCAGAGCCAGAAGCAGCTTTTAAACTGAATAGTAAGTGCCCCTGCTTGTGGGAATCAAAATCTGAAAAGTGACCAAAATAGCCCTTCTCCTTTGCCAGTTTTCCAAATGCAGGTGGTGGCATTTGAGGGATTTCATTCCAGCCCAAATTCTAGACAATAGCAGAAAACTGAGGAAGTCCCCCCACCCCACCTATGGTAGATATCAGTGGGTTAGTAGAATCATATGGAAGTGGGAAGTCCTTTAACAGTGCAATCCTATGCACATCAACTCAAAAGTAAGTCACACTGACTTCAGTGCGGCTTTAAAGATGAAAACTGGCTTTGAATTGGGCTCAGACACATACTGGGAGTCAACGCAGAGTGAATGACAATATAGTTACATGCTCTGAATAGCTGGGCCCCCGTCATCAGCCTGCCCCCAGCATTTTGCACCAGGTGCAATTTCTAAAGCCTTTTCAATGGCAGTGCCACATATAGCGCTTTGCAGTACAGTCATACCTCATGTTATGTTTGCTTCAGGTTGAGTGTTTTCAGCTTGCATCCCGCGGTGACCTGGAAGTACCAGAAAGGGTTACTTCCGGGTTTCGCTGCTCACGCATGCGCAGATGTGCAAATGTGCAAAATGACGTCACACGCATGTGCAGAAGCAGCGAATCGCGAACGCGCAGACGCAGACGCAGGTTGCATTCCTTTCAGGTTGTGAACGGGCCTCCGGAATGGATCTCGTACGCAACCAGAAGTACCACTGTACAGTCATACCTTCGGTTACAGATGCTTCAGGTTGGTTTTTTCTGGTTACGGATGCGCCGAAACCTGGAAGTACCAGAACGGGTTACTTTTGGGTTTCGGTGGTTGCGCATGCACAGAGGCGCTAAATCGTGCTTTGTGCATGTGCAGAAGCACAAATTGCAACCCACACGTGTGCACACACAGCGCTGCGGGTTGTGAACGTCCTTCCTGCACGGATAACGTTTGCAACCCAAGCATCCACAGTACTTGAAACAGATTGCAACCAAGGTGATGCATTGACCTCCGAGCCACAGCCATAGCCTGAGCAGTCAGGATCACCCTCAGATTGTGAACCTGGTTCTTCAGAGGGAGTTTCTTAAGTCCACCCTACCCAGAGCAGGCTTTGTCACGAATCAGCATTTTGTGCAAGGACTGTAGTTTCTGCTTTTTCACAAAATGTGCATCTTCTTTGATCCGAGCACCCTCTCCCCACTGCAGCTTGATGTTTGCAATGTGCGTTCAGAAACAAATCTTCATTCTTGAATCCTCTTGAGATGTATAGTGTCAACTTGGCTTTCTTTAACCCTGTTGTCTCTAATGCTCCACAGCATCTGTTGTTCTTCAGGCACCCAGTTGCTGTGCCCACGTACAGTCTGTCCAAGTCCGCCTGGAGAGTTCGGCAGCACTGAGCAGTTAATAGCGCCTGCAAGGTGGCTGCACTTCTTCATTTATTGAGGTGCTTTTCTTAGTCTCAGCATTAGATGCAGCTCATTTAACCAGCAGAAAATCCAACGATTACCAGATGTTATGTTGTAGGAGTGACTAATTATCAGGAAACATGACAGCCATGGACTTTTTGGGAAGAGTGAAAGAAAAAAAATGCTTTCCTAGGAAAAAGTGACATTATGTATAATTAAGGGGTAGACTTAAATAATTCTTATAGATTTGGGGGTATGATAAATCGTGTAATCCACACAATAGGCATTTATTTCAATGGGTTTCATTTGCCTTTTGCTAATTTCCAAACCATTCAACTTATACGCATTTGGTGAAGGGCCATAGTTTAATGGTAGAACATCTGCTTTCCATACAGTTCAATTCCTGGCACCTCCAGATAGAGATGGAAAAGACTCCTGAGGGAAATTCTGGAGAGCTGTTGCCTGTCAGTGTGGGAAATGCTAAGCTAGATGGACCAAGAGTCAGATTTGATATAAGGTAGTTTCCTGTGTTCATCTATCAGCTTTCTGTGGAACAGAATATCATATTTTTCAAGCATGCCTGTCAATATTATATTACAAATAATTGCTGATGTTGACTTATATAGGAGGTTACATAAATTACCTTAACACTAACCATTCACCAAATAAGTTATAGAAATGAAATCTGGCATATTTATAGTTAACCTATGAGCAGTAGTAAGGGGAAACAGCACCTAAATTTCTAATCTCAAACCAAACCAAACCAATCATTGCTCAACAGATTTGGTTTACTGAGTCATATATCACACGTTGGTTTGTCAACTTCAGGGAACATTAGTCTGGGATAACATTTATGGCATTCAGAAATAAGGAGAACGATGCTCTCTTTTTTGTAGAGGCAGGAATTGTCTGTTTCCATATGGATAGGATGAAATGTCATTTCTCATTTTGCCATCCCATCGGGGTGTGCCCATTTTGGCAACTTTTTCAGCTGCTGGCAAAATTCAACAAACATTTTTCTTTCAGGAGCCTTTTTCTTTCATCAAACTTTTAAACTTATCTGCAAGACAGAAAGCTGTTTGGGGAGGCAAGTTGCTGGCCACCAATATTTTCAACCAAAGTGCATTGCTCAAAAGATGTTTCTAGCAATGGCTTGCTGAATATAACTCCTGGCCAGAAAGGATTCAACACAGTTCAGCTGACTGCTACAGCTCCAAAATTCATTGTTTGGGGGCCCAAACTGATTTGCCCAAAGCAGTTCACCCCCAGCTCTTGTTTTCACCCACATTTTCATTGGATTATTTTCAATACTAATAAACCATAACTTAAAAGGAAGGTTGTTTGGGGGAAATTGTTAAATTTGTAGAAGTGAAGATACTCAAAATACACATTTATTGTATTGTCTAATTTGGTCTTACATTATAATTCTTTACATCTGCTAAAGCTGTGGCTAGTAAAATAGATATAAATTGCCAATCTGTTGTAATTTGCATGCAGCCATGTGTTTCCTGGGCAATTGGACAAATGTTGCTTTCATAAGCAAGCAACAGGGCCACGTATACTTAGGAATTGATATAGAGGAAATAAGTTCTAGAAGTGATCCAAAAAGTAAATGATTTCATGTGGGTTTAAGGTGAGGTGAATATGAAATGGCAGATTCCCTGATGGACAATTATCTCTGAAGGACAAGAACAGCAGCTGAATAGGGAACACTTCAAAAGGGTGGAGGGATAGGAGTTTAAATAGGTTGGACCATTGGAATTGTAGAAAGTCTTATTTTAGTCAGTCACCATACAGGAGACTGACTTGCAAAAGCCCTGTTAAAATAATAAAAAATTCAAATACATAGCTCCCTCACAAGGAAGACAGAAAATTCCTCTTCTAGATCAGGCTTACTTGTCTGGGAAATTTATCTGATGATCTCTTTTGTGTTCACAGTAAATACCCTGGGCATATCATGAAATGGAGTAAAAGCTCATGAAGACCTTAAAAATGAAATAATACACCAAATAAATAAAGAGAGTGCTGGTGGCTGTGCATGTGATAGCACAAGGTCATATTTAATTCAGTTGGGGTGCAGGGAAGTATGAAAGCCCAACTTGATTAAAATCTTTGGGATATATCTCAATCTGGTGTATATCAAGGATAATACTTAGCCCAGTGTCTCTCTCTTCATGTAGACAGTCAGATTTGGTACACACAAAGCAGCTTTGGCCCATACACACATTTTATTGCAATATTTCCCTGATTAATACAGTGCTAGAACATCACACATACAACTAGGGAGTACAGTATTTAAATGAATGGCAAGAAGAAGGTCATTGACTATTAACTCGATCATCTCCCAAGTTCATAAGATAAACATGACTTCTAGGAATGATTTTGTTTGTTTGTAAATTTTAAGGACCCCATATATTCTAAGTACATTTTAAGGTCAGCTCCACAAGTAGAAATGTGAGAGGCGCCTCAAATGTGCCCTGAAGGCTAATTGAGCTTTTCACATGTTCCTGCTGAATGCTCAAAAACTTTGAATGAATTTGCAAGTATAAGAACATAGTAATAACTCTGCTGGTTCAGGCCAAAGGCCATCGAGTCCAACTGTTCTCACAGTGGCCAACAAAGACACCTATGAGAAGCCCTCAAAGAGGACCAACAACTGGCATACACAAGAATTGTGAAGGTAGGTTTTTGGGTATGTCTATGGTAGTAATTACGGACGTGCGTGGCACTGTGGGTTAAACCACAGAGCCTAAAACTTGCCAATCAGAAGGTCAGCGGTTCGAATTCCCACGATGGGGTGAGCTCCCATTGCTCGGTCCCAGCTCCTGCTAACCTTGCAGTTTGAAAGCATGTCAAAGTGCAAGTAGATAAATAGGTACCGCTCCAGCAGGAAGGTAACGGTGTTTCCGTGCGCTGCTCTGTACGCTGGCTCCCTCAGCCAATAAAGCGAGATGAGCGCCACAACCCCAGAGTCGGTCACGACTGGACCTAATGGTCAGGGGTCCCTTTACCTTTATGGTAAATAAGGTAAAGGTAAAGGTACCCCTGACCGTATGGGCCAGTTGTGTCCGACTCTAGGGTTGTGCGTCCTTCTCACTTAAGAGGCCGGGGGCCAGCGCTGTCCGGACCCACTTCTGGGTCACGTGGCCAGCGTGACAAAGCTGCTCTGGCGAGCCTGCACCAACGCAGCACACGGAAACGCCGTTTACCTTCCCGCTATAAAGAGGTACCTATTTATCTACTTGCACTTAGGGGTGGTTTCGAACTGCTAGGTGGGCAGGAGCTGGGACCGAAAGACGGGAGCTCACCCCGCCGCGGGGATTTGAACTGCTGACCATGCAATCAGCAAGCCCTAGGCACTGAGGTTTTACCCACAGTGCCACCCGCGTCCCACCTTTATGGTAGTGATTCTCAAAATCACAACATATTGGCATGGCTCTCATCTTCTCTAACAGTCTCACTTCTCCATCTCCCTCCCACAAAAGCCTCACTTTGGGGAGGTGTAGTGGACTACAGTAGCAGAAAAGTCTCGGAGAGAGCCCCCACCTTTCCTTAGCTGCAATGGAAATTATGCACAGAGCTTAATTCCCAGTTGGGGATCATGAGGTAGTTTTCCTAGCAGAAAATTAAGCTCTGTGTGTCATTTACAGTTCAAATATTAATCACTGCATAAGTGATTAATCATCAAGTGATTTACAAATGAAGCTGCTATGAAAATATCCCAAGGATTTTGGAACGTCAGCTAATCTTGCCTTTATCCACTGAGAATGCATTGAAGAAGAATGAAACTTTAGATTGTCCTAAAATGTGTGGGAAAGCGTTTCTGAACAGAACAAGCTGAAAGCCTAGATTACTTTCAATGTGGCGGTCTACTGAATTGAGTAGGAATCTTGCAGATACAAGCTGCAATCTAAAACTTGTGTGGTTAATTAAATAATTCAATTTAATATTTTAAGACTTTTAAATAAATTGTATATCTCACCTTTTTATGTTTGCAGCGGAGACACAAGATGGCTTAGAGCAAACAGGACAAAGCAATACAGCAGCAAAAAAAATGAAAAGTTTAATTAGAATTTAAATAAAGCTGATAATGGTACTGTAAGAGCAAATAGAAGCACTAAAACATAACCCTAGAATGTCTTAATTAACAAAAAGTCTGCAAAAACAGCCTTATTAGCTAATTTTAAACATGGGTAATGAGGGAGCTAGATGCATCTTTCTGAGAAGATCACTCCATAATCTGAGTGCTGCATTCAAAAATGGCCAGCACTCCTGTTCCTACCATCTGAATACCTGCCAGTGTTGGGATAGCAAGAAGTGCTCAAAGTTCTTCTAGCAGATTCGTGTGGAAGGACATGAGTTCTGAGATACCCCATCCTTAAACTGATCAAGGCTCCTCAAATTCCTCAAGGCTCCTCAAATTCACCCTGGAAACAAATTGATAGCCAGAGAAGCTATTGGTTCTGCATAGTATGATCTATCATGCTAGTTCCAAAAACGAAAGTATGGCTGCTATATTCTGCACCATATTCCAGATTGTCTTCAAGGGCAGCTCCACACAGATTGCCTTACAGACCAAGGCATGAATAACATCACCAGCTCCAACTTCTTCAGGATCCCATTTTTTCTTGCAGAAGGTGAACCTGGCTGTGCCAGGTAGATCTCTGTAATGAACCCTATATAGTGATGGGTCCAGCAGATCTCACTGTTTCATTACAAGTGCAACCCTGTTCAAACAGATGCCTCCTCTGGCACCATCAGAAGCAGAGCCAGCCCAAGGTATCTTGTTGCCTCAGGCACCTGCTACCTGAGATGGTCACCTTGACCAATGGTCAATCTGCCCAATGGTAGGGCCAGCTCTAATCAGAAGCCCCAAACACCCTTTCCATCTTACTGAGATCATTCTTATTTCATGTACCGAAATAGACTGCAAATAAATTTCTAGACTGACACCACAAGAAAGAGAAAAGTGTTGCAAGGAATAGATGGCAATTTAGCCATCTTTCAACGAAATCTGTTTATTTGCATCTATATTACCTCTAATAATCTTTAATCCTTTTACAAGATTTCACATTTCCAAGCTCAGACAAAAATCAACTAGTTGATATTATCATTCCTAATAGAGAGCTATATTATATCCTTGTTTTATCAATAAATGACATTTTGACAGACAGAATTGGTGAGAGATCAGAACACAAAACAGAGGAGTGAAAATTAATGGAGAACTGAATCCCACCATTTGCAAATAATGTTCTCACTCACAGGCATAATTAAGGATACACTTTCTGTGAGATACCTTTCTTTTAGGCAGGGGTTCCCAACCTTTTTAGGCCTGTGGATACATTCAGATTTTGGGAATGGGTGCTGTGGGCACTGTCCCTTCTGGTCACTTCTCTTTTTCCATCCCTCCAAATTCCCTTTTCACTGAAATCTAGCTTGCTGAGGAAAAGTCTAGTCTAAAAATGTTCTCCTTGATATTTTCAAGCTGCAAGGATTTTGTTGGTTGATTTGTAGGGCCATCCAGTCCTATTGACACATACACACCAAACACATTGAAGAGGGACGCAATTTCAACTTCATCTATTGTTTGTGAGGACATGGTTAAACCTGTTGCCATTTAGATAGCTGGCTCCTACAGTATGTCTGATTCTACTGGCTACCTGCTCAAGGCAAAGCAAGTAAATGAATGAATGAAAGGCCTCACACTTATGTGTGGCATTCTTATCTTAGTTAAAATGCAGGCGGAACAAAAATCATTACAGCAGAATGCCAAGTGCAGAGCAACTTGGGAAATCACGCAGAAGATTAGGGTTGAATATATGTATTCACAATGGCTTTAGGAAGGTTAATCAGGTATTATGGGCTGTACCAAATAAGTCAATTTCACAGTTATAGTAAAAGGGGGACTTTGATAAATGCACTTTAAATGAACTGGAGTACAGGATCAACTTCTTCAGTGGGAAACATTGCACTGAGCAGTACCTTACAATTTCACCGCTGTGAATTTTGTAAAGGCGGCACATCCTTGTCTCTTTCTCCCTTTCTGTAATGATTTAGACTTCCATGTTTTGTCAAAATATGCCATTTTTAATCGCACACAGCTCAGTATGGTATTAAGTTACACAGTGTACTGTGCTAAACCTGCGAGATAAAATGCAAATAGCACCAGACGGCCACTGTTTAAATCCGCCTATAAGTGAGAACAGATTTTATATCTTTCAGTTTAACTATGTAGTAAATTCTTTCTCTATAACTGTTCACTGGAGTCATATTCGTAATAGGCATTTATGGAGTAAAAGGTAACATGCCAGTTAGAATTGAGATGAATGATAACAAATTCTGTTATACCACTACAACATGCATAATTTACAATACAAGAAGATGTAATTGATGTGACCGTATAGGGAATAATCTTAGGCAACAGCTGGCTAGCCTGACCCGATCCTCCCACCTGTAGCTGCCACATTGCGAACAAGAGCTTTGCTCAGCAGTAAAAACAGTTGCAGCCTATAATAAAAAGTAAGTGAAAACTACTACATCCCCCAAGTATTTTCATTTCCATCCCAGCCCCCTTACTACATATTCTTGCTGACTTTGGGGACATGGAATAAAACCTTAAGAGCCATAAGACCTACACTGTACAATAGTACTGTCACTATCCTCTCCGACTATCCTCCCTCATCCTTGTCCACAACAGAGGCGGGTTTAGGGTCGCATTACTTGTCCCTCCCCACATGGTGCAGGGGCCAAGGGGGTGCCTTCTCGTCTCCTTCCCAAAGCCCTGCACTTCCATTACCCAGCTTTGGGGAGGTAGCTTTGGGCTGGGATGTGTGTGTCAAATTTTGGCCTAACACAGGGCATCATATTACCAAGGTCTGCCCCTGTCCCCAAGCCTCTTATATGGCACACCCTAATGCAAAGGGATGTCCCTGTCCAGGAGAACTGGCCATCTCCCAGTTTTAGTTCATGGGGACATGCCAGGTATAAGGAGTGTAGTACCTGATCTAAAATTCTGAAAGCTGCACTGCAAGCTTTATAGGTGGTGGTGTGGTCAACTGAAGTGGAACAATAGCAAATCAGAATACTGCAGTAAGCAGATTGGTCTTATCTATATAAGTCTTGGTCAGTAGCTTTAAGTGATGCAGAAGGGTATTGTACTGGTTTCAGCTGGGGCCCACATTCATCCAGGATGGCGAAGGTTGGCATGGAAAATTTGGGTACTCTTCTAGCTGGCTTGGTCAGTCTCTCATTTGGAAAGGCATGTGGAATATACACACAGCCACAATTGATGCTCATTCTGTCTTGTGCTTAGAAGCCAACCTCTTGATACTGACTTCCTAGCCAGCTACTGTCCCCTTTCCAGCCTTACCATTTGGAGGCGTGGTTGAGTAGTGGGTGGTTCTTAACCTCATTAACAAGTGGATGTTATTAACTTCACACTCCCCTTTCAGACTGCATTGCTGTCCAAATATTTCATTGAGTCTGAACCTATTGCTGACAATCTTTGTCTTTTTAAAAAAATCAATCATGGTAATTGAACCCTATTGATCCCATTGTGGTCTCTTTACAGCTTTTGATATAGTTGATAATGAAGTGGCACGTTTCTTGAGTTGCCTTGTTTGGCTTCAAAGAAGAAGCATTAATAATCATATCCCCAGGATATTCCGTGTGTTATCGGATAACCCCATAGTTTATTCAATGTGGTTATAAAACGAGTAGGCCACATTGTATGGACACAGAGTTTGATATCATACAACATGAGGCAATGGCTTAATAGTGGACACTAGTGTTTAAGTCTGCACGAGCAATAACTCACTCCCATATACTCTTACTGGAGCCTGACAGCAACCTCAGTGTCTGTGAAATAACTGTCTAGGACTGCTGCTATTTACTCCTTCCTCTCACCTTGTCATAGTTGTGCCTGCAAAAGCCATCATACTACTCTGACTAGGATGATAACAGTATGGGGTATCCTCCTACATCTACAAATTTCATCCTTCTAGAAGCAAAAATGCACACGGGCCATAAGTGAAAGTGAGGAATAAACAAGGATTTTCTAAAATGTCAGTCAGTTCTTCTCTACTATAAAATAATACAATCACACTTCGGCTGCAGCGATGCACAGAACTGTGCATGCAATTATGATGCATCCATAATGCATTCCTTGTCGTGTTGTATGTGTTTCCTTTTGCGTTTGCTTCATATCGCTGCCTTTTTGTAGGTTATTCAGCAGCAAATCTTTGCCCAGAAGGAAAGCCAGGTTTGAAATCGTATTACATGCTTCAAAAATACATTGTTAGTGTTCAGATGCTGTAAAATACCAAAGCAACATCCAAACAGCTTGAGGTCATTTTGGCACCTGAAAGTAGCTGTGGATCAACTTACAACAATCATGAAGAGAGGTTTGGGTTGGCTGTCAAGTATCCCAGATTTCTTTTAGCATGCAGCTAAAAAGGCACGGGCTGGGAGAAAGTGAGTGTGAACATTAAGACTATGAATACGGAATAATGAAACATTATTCAGAAAATGAATAATTCAATAAAAATAAGTAAGTAAAGATAATAATGATGGAAATGATACAAAAATAAAAGTCAGAGGCTTAATTCTGTCTAGAATTTTGACTTCCATTACTATGATTTCATGAACATGGTTTCAACACAGTCCCAGTGTTGACCCAGCAGAAATACTTATTTTGTAGAGCTGTGCCACTAAAGGACTCCCTGGTTTGGCACACCCTGTGAAGAAAAATCTCAGCTATCAAGCCACATAAAGCATCTACAAAGGCCCAAGATCAGTTTTGTATCATTTTACTGTTAGCCGCTCTGAGCCCGGCTTCGGCTGGGGAGGGCGGGGTATAAATATATTAGTAGTAGTAGTAATAATAATATTTTTCCATACAAGTCTGAGTTCTGCATTAGAGCCCTATGTCTTCCATGTGTTTTCATCCCTGCTGATAAGATTGAAAACTCAATGCCCCACTTGGAATGCCTGTTCTTAAAAGACTAGAATCACTATCAGAGGCTTGGTGGTTTAGCACAACTTGTGGTAATATAGGGCTTACTCATTGGTTGACAGTGAGAGAAGTCAAATGGCAACAGGCAGCCACTGGCAGTGAGAAGAGGGGAAGCTCTAAACCAGGCATAGGCAAACTCGGCCCTCCAGTTGTTTTGGGACAACTCCTATCATCCCTAGCTAACAGGACCAGTGGTCAGGGATGATGGGAGTTGTAGTCCCTAAACATCTGGAGGGCAGAGTTTGCCTATGCCTGCTCTAAACCCTTACAAGCCCTGTGTGCCTGTTGTGGGATGCAGCTAAATCAGGAGCTGGCTCACACAGTTCACTTCAGGCATCTAGCCAGCAGCACTACCATGGGATTAATCACTGTATACTAACAATACACTGCACAGTCTTGAATGTCTAAATGGGCCTTTGATCTGATCCAGCAGAGCTTTCCTTATGTTCTTATGAGCTATCACTGGCTTGGTTGCCTCCAACAGGTGTCTACCAGTAATGGTATCAGTTCCCATGCTTCTTAGCTGCATCTCAGTGGCAGCCTACTGTTTCACACTCAACCTGAGCTCAGCCTCAGTAGCAGAGCATCTGCTCTGCATGCAGAAAATCCCAAATTCAATGCCCAGCATCTTCAAGTAGAGTTGAAAGAGAGTTCTGCCTGAAACCTTGGAGTACTGCTGCCAGTCAGTGTAAAAATGATGATGATGATGATGATGATGATGATGCTCAGTTAGTGGACCATCAGATTCCTGCTTCATCGGTTGCCACTGGGTTTGCTCATTCTAATGGGTATCTGATGCATTTTTGTTTTGGGAGTTCGTTGGTTGGTAAAGTTGTACGTATGAATTATGAATATAGTGTGCAAAGTGCAAGCCAAGTATTTTTAATCCAAAAAATCCGATGGGTGATGAAATGCCTTATTGGTTGCTGATTTCTGTCACTGATTGCCGTTTTCTTTATTTTGCTGGAGAGAAGCGGAAGCAGAGAAGAAAATGGCAGGCATGGTATCGTGGAACATCATCACATGGGTGCAGAAATAGAAAAACTGATTAAAGAATCTCTTGCAAAAAATGTCCTAAGGTGGGGAAATGATCACCACTGGTACATTATGAGAGCAATTGTTATCTTTCTATATGGCAAACAAATGAATTTGATCTTAATAATTTTCCTTGTCCACTTGTACTGTAAAAATACTGGCCGCTTGCACAGGATTTCTTATGCTGCTGTCATTCATACATAATACTTAACAATCTCCTGCTTATCTGTTTTAGAGGGGAATGGGCATTTTGTTCTTTTCTATTTTGTGGTATATTGTGTCCTTGGTTCCCACTTCTTATGAAGTGGCAAGTTGGTTCTTCTACTTGCATTTTACCTAAGGAGATTTCTTTTCAACTTCAAGCTTAGTGTGTTGTCCTTTTCTATACGCATAGTGCTGCAAGAGTGATTGTCAAGTGTTGTGACATTTCATTTCTGAGAAACAGGAGGGATGCTGTTTTGAAAACAGAGAGAAATGCTTACAAAATGCCTACTGCCGGATGTACAAATATAAGGGTATGATTTAAAATATTGGTTTAGCACAGGCAGGGTGTTATGTACTGCTGTTACATATTTCCTTTCTCTGGGGAGCCAAAAACTTGAAAATCATAATGGAACTTCCCTTCCCTGGAAAACAACTGCCGCCTCCTCCTGGTTCTTGCACTATATGAAAGTAAGAGGCTGGTTTGCATGTATGAACTGGCCCCACATTGTATATTGCAGTTATTATTTCAGAGTCACTAACTCTAATTTTGTATAATTTTTGGGAGAAGGGAAGTTGGATCCAAAGAACTACACTCCAGACAGCCTGATGTCAATACAAGGCCAAATTCTATAAGATATTATTAAATGGTATTATTAAATGATACATGTATCTGGAAAATACAGTAATGCAATGATTAGTGAATGCTAGTATAGTTTTATTGAGAACAAGCCATTCCAGACCAACTTTTTTTTAAGGCTTTTTAAAAATAGGTTTGTTCTCTCCTAGTGGATTGTTTCAGCAAAGCATTTGACAAAGTCTTTGATGACACCTTTGTTGACAAGATGGTAGTATGTGGGCTGGACCATAGTTCTCTCAGATGGATCCCACAGCTAGTTGGACAATCCAACCCAGTTAGTGCTTATCAATGGCTCTGAGTCAAAGCTGAGGGAGGTCTCAAGTAGGGATGTCAGAGAAATTCTCAAAATTCACATTTATGCATTGATATGTGGTGTTTTGGCAACCTGAAGTCTGCCTCAGAGCAAGTCAATGAGTGGAAGCAGAAGCGAAGCAGATTTTGTCTAAATATTGTGAGAAACATTGTAAGGCAAGTTGTTCAACAGTGGAACAGATTTCCTTGGGAGGTATTAGGCTCTTCTTTGCTGGAGGTATTTAAGAAGAGGCTGAATAGCTGTTTTTCAGGGATGTTGTAGTTACACTTTGCATTGCAGATTTTTCATTGAACAGGAATTTAACTTGAGGATCTCTAAGATCATAACCTGTTACCTGAAGTGTCTGTAATCTGAGGTACCACTGTATCACATTTAGCTATATAAGCCTATGAAGAATAGTAAAGCATGTAGGTTTCAAATAGAGGGAAAATGTTTCATATTTGTGAGTTAACTAAAAGTATATTAGGATGCTTGAATTTCTCCCCCTCCTCAAATTGTATGGTGTGATTAGAGTAATGAGAAGCTACCATGCTTGAGGAAGGCACTTGTGTGAGCAGATTCTGTACATGTTTTAACACCCATGTTTTTCCTTCAATGGTTCATTCCATTGTGGAATGGTGGATGGGCAGGACACAGTCAACTAGAGGCATTCCTAGAGTATTTAGCAAGCTGAACCTTAAGAGTTCAATCCAATGCATGGTCAGGCAGGAATTAATTCTTCTGTGCTCAGTGGAGATAGTGTGCTTGTTACCAAGGGCAGTCTAAGAAAATGGGGAGACCTACTCTGGCATATGTGTCACCAAATGGTTATATCACTGGACACAAGGTCAAACTGTAAGCCAGATTTTCTACAGTCCATTATTATTAACCTTGAAATGGTTGCCAACTTCATGAGGTAATGATGACCCTCACCTTGAAAAGAGATCTTTCTTCTTCTCTGCTAATATTCTGAAAAAGCAATGGCCTTAAAAATGCCCATCCCTCACATAGCAGAAGCACTAAGATCATGAATTCCCTATATTCGGGCCCAGTTGCCTTTGCAGACTCAAGCGCTATCTGAGGTACCTACTCAGTATTCTGCCTGGTGTATTATGCATGGCTATAATTAGGTGAGTGTTCAAACGAGTTTCGTGCAATGACATTTACTGAAAGTGTCTGCAGCACAGAATGTCCTGTCAAGTTGTTAATACAAAATGCTGGTGATTTATATGTTTTATTACCAAGTATTCATCTTGGTAACATGCTGCAGTGAAGACTGAGATGCTCCTTTTATTATCTCTTTTGGGGAAGGGATGAGAGGGAGATTCCTCCACCCTCCAGTATTTTATCTGAAACCAAAACGCCTCTGCAAAGAAAAATAACAATGGAAAAATCAACCATGTAGCTACAAAGTGTAACCTCATTTATCTTGACCTCGGAAGTGCACATTTGTGTTCCTTTTCTATAGATCAGGGGTCGGCAAGGTTTACCTCGCCTGGGCCAGTTCACTCCTGCAGAGATCACTCCATGGGCTGGATTGTGTCTGCGCATGTGCAGACGCAATTTCCAGCGCCGCAGAAGCGAGTCCCTGCTCCGTGCTGTGCCGGTTTAGCGCAGGGACTCATCGAGCAGGTGGCTCGGTTTGGGGGTGGCTCGTGAGCCATTTAAATTACCCCTGTGGGCCGCTTGTGGCCCATGGGCCACAGATTGTTGACCCCTGCTATAGATGTTACATGCTCCCAGATCAGGCTGGAGAGTTCATCAGGCTTTTCTTCCTCTGCGCATGCCCCTTCCTTGTGATTCCTTGAAGCCCATTGTTAAGTTGTGGGTAGACATAGCAGACGACACAGCGATTCTTCCAAAGCAGCTCTTTATTTGTAAGCTGGAACAGAACTGAACTGAAGGGCTCAGTCAGCCTGCTTATATAGAGCTCCAGTACCTTGTTACTGTAACAACTTTCTAAAACTATCCAATCACTGAACGTCACTTTCGATCCTTCATTTGCATAACTATCTACAGTATCCCCCTGATGGCCCAGGGTGAGAACTTCAGTACATAACACCCATTTTACTGCTGTGCTGTGATGGAGCAAAGCCAGTCACCTTTATTTTATGGATTATTGCTTTGTTTCTAAAAAAATCTACCCTGCCCTTTGCCACAATCAGTCTACAAGGCAGTTCAGAATGGGTGGCAATCAACTACATTTTGAATAGTCACTGAAATTAATAAACACGACTAAGTTAGTGCCGTTCATTTCAGTGGTTCTACTCTGAGTAAAACCTAGCTGAATACCGTGCAATCCGATTCTTTAAAATCCAATAGTTGAAGGCAGGTAGGGGTGGAAGAATGTGCTGCTTTCTCTTCTCCCAGTTGCTCATATTTTTCTGAAATTAAATTCAGTTTTCCACATTTCTGTTGCAACGTCTGACCATTGACAATTCTTTGGCATTTTAGTACAAATTTCTCCTGATAAATACAGTTTCATATACTGTTTTGAATGACGTACATTTTCGCAAGTAATTTGCTCAAATATAATGCATCACAAATATATTCATTTTTATGCACACTTCCTATTATTATTATTATTATTATTATTATTATTATTATTATTATTATTTAGTTGGGCTTCACATTATTTTCTGCTGCTTGTAGCTGTGCCTCACACTCCTCTGTGTTTAAGTACTGTTTTTTTTTTTAGTGTGTGAGTTTCATTGTGTATTTTAATATGGTTTAGTTTCTGGTTTGATGCAATTTCCCTTTACTCTTAGCCATCCTGAGCAATATTCTGTTGGAAAGGTGGAATATAAATATTCTTAATAATTAATAAATGAATGAATAATGTTTTTTATGAATGTTGGTTCAAGAACTACATTGCAATATTTGGATAAGTGCGCGTTTTGAAGGATGGCTGTGTTCGAGTTCTCAAACTTTTGGAAAGTGCAAAATTTGATAAATTCCACTTTAAATGCAAGCTGAATCAAATATCGCCCCATCCCTAAAGAAAACACAGTACTTAAAATTAACAGTAAAAGACATCCGATGCAACATCCAACAATTCCCCAAACACTGTCTCAGGCACAAATGGTAGGGGAAGAAGGTTATTATCCACATCCTACTATTTATACATATTTCTTGTAAACCACTTTGAGGTTTTGTTACAATAAGGCAGTACAGTATATGCATTTTGTTAAATGAATGAATAAATGCACTCATAATCATTGTTTCCGAGCACAATTTAAAGTGTTGGTGCTGACCTTTAAAGCCCTAAATGGCTTCGGTCCAGTATACCTGAGGAAGCGTCTCCACTCCCATCATTCTGCCCAGACACTGAGGTCCAGCTCTGAGGGCCTTCTGGCGGTTCTCTCGCTGCGAGAAGCAAAGTTACAGGGAACCAGGCAGAGGTCCTTCTTGGTAGTGGCACCTGCCCTGTGGAACACCCTCCCACCAGATGTCAAAGAGAACAACAACTACCAGACCTTTAGAAGACATCTGAAGGCAGCCCTGTTTAGGGAAGCTTTTAATGTTTGATGCATTACTGTATTTTAATATTTTGTTGAAAGCCGCCCAGAGTGGCTAGGGAAGCCCAGCCAGATGGGCGGGGTATAAATTATTAATTATTATTATTATTATTATTATTATTATTATTATTATTATTGCAGCCTTTGACCCACTGGCGGAGGAAGGGAGGTGTGGTGGGTGCGGTCCGCCCCGGGTGTCATCCCAAGTTCCCCATCATTATGCTAAAGGAACAATGTTAAGCAGCAGCAACCCAAAGACAAAATCTCAGGTTGCAGCGAGGCCTAGCACCAGGAAGAAGCAAGGATGGTTGTCCCTTTAAAAATGTAGCATTCATCAGTCATTCAGAGCTAACTGAACACACATGACCCTTCTAAAGCAAACAGCAACAGTAAAGAAAAATGTAGTTGTTTATATATTAGCAGAGATAGACATTCATTTTAGGTGTTCCAGTAGAAGAAGAGTCAATAAAAGACAAATCAGGTAATTTCTACACTAGGGACAGTCTAACCTATTCAGGTCTGCAGAACACCTTCATTCTATCTTGAGGCTATTACAGTTGCAGACTTGGCTTTTCCATCATCATGGCCATCAACATTCTTTCTCCCACCCCTTCTTTTTGCTTAACACTCAGCTTAAATAAGAGTTCTGGTAAACTCAAAGCAGCTCTTTGTGATGCTTCACTTGGTCCTAATAAAGGTATTAGGCCAACATGGCTTCCTGCAATCTTTGCCTTCCTTTCTAGAATATCAAATTTAGCAGTTCAGGCCCAGGAGAAGAATTCTAGACCTGGAAAAAAGTGATTTTTGACTGTACCTGTGTGTTTGCAGTGATGGCTGGAAATAAAGGCATGTTGGTGGGTTGAAGTGTGTGAACTGCTTGTATTAACATTAATCAAACCTGCAGAGGAAAACCCAGTACTGCAGGAACCGGCTATGAAATCAAGCCAGAATGGAGAGAAAATATTCCTGAGAAGCAACTGAAAAGTCAAGGTAAAACAGCTACAAATAAAGAATATATTGTATTTTTCAATTCTTAATAAAGTCAATCTGCTGACATTTCCAATGCTTATAAAAGCATGTGATAAGAATGCATTTGATGCAATATATACAAAGATTATAAACAAAGATACAAAAGGATAAAAGCTTAGTAAATACAACCTTCCACAGAACCTGTTTGTCACGGCCACCCAGGACGGGTCCCAGCTCACAAGAGACCTCACTCCGTTGCAGTTTATTTACAGGAAAAGTTTATTGAAGATTTCTGCTTCTCGTACAGTTCAGCATCGTGGCCGTACGTCTGTCACGTTAGACCGCTGAAGTCCCCTCTGACTCCTCCCCTCTTCCACACCAACTTAATAGCCTGGCTCTAGACCACCTCTTCCTCTCCTTTCTTTTCCGCAGGGTCTTCCTGCCCCCCTGGGTTCCCTCTCTCCGTGACTCGCCTGAGGCTGAATCCTCTGCCGCCTCTTCCCCCCTCCTTCTGGCTTTAGGGCCGGGCTCCTCCCCTGAGCTCTCTCCACTTCCGCGCGCCTCTACGTTTGAACTTGGCGCGCGTACGTTGCTGCTGACCTTTCTTTCGACCGCTACACCACCCCTTGTTCTGCTCTCCACCCTTTCCGGCTGAACACCTTGCTCCAACCCCCTTTCTCTGTTCTCTCCTAATCCTGCTCCCTCCGAGAGGCTGACGACTCCACCCCCTTTACTCCGTTCCGGCTGAGACGCCTCTTGCTGCGTCTGTCTTCCACTGGGCTCCTCTCCGCTTCTCCCTTCTCCTCCCTTTTGCTTGATTAAGGTAACCCCCTTTTGAGAATCCTCTGACTCGCTGCTCAGACTCGTGGATTCCCTCAGAATTCCGTCATCTTCTTCCTCATCCTTCTGCCCCTCCTCCCACTCGCTCTCCGTCTCCTCTGTCATCTCCTCCTCTCTCCCAGAAACCCTGACATCCATCCCCCCCTCGAAGCCCCCCCTTCCCCCCTCCCGCTCGCCGGGTGCAGGTTGAGGAAAACGTGGTTCTTCCGGGGTCGGTTCAGGATACAAGTTGTCCACTTCAACGTTCTCCTCTGTCATCTCCGTATATGTGTGTTCGAACTCGGGTTCCCCACCCACAGACCTCACAGTCTCTTCCTCCATCACTGCTTCTCCTGGCGCTGCCTGCCAAGGACCTACCATCCATCTCTGACTCCATGCCTCCCTTGGCTGATCCACCCACCAACAAGGGCCTGTCTCCTCCCCCCCCAGTCTCGGATCCCTGGTCGGGCTTGTTTCGGGCGTATGGCCCTCGGGTGAGGAGAAACCCTCGAACGTGCTGTCTGACAAAGTGGGCGTGAAAAGCCAATCATCAAAATACTCCTCGGGCATGGGCTTGTGCGGAAAAAGTGCATGGAACTCCTCCTTCAACAGGGGTTCGTCCAACGCGTAACCCGGCACCCAGCTATTGGCAGAGGCCGGAGTGCCTTCCCTGGCTAGAAAATATTCAACTCCCTCCTCCCCCCATCTCGAGTCCAGTATCTCTGTGACCTCGTTAAGAGGTTCTGGTCTTGGCGATTCCCCCCCCTCAGGCGCCCTCCTACGTGGCTCTGGGAGTGCTCCTGACTCTTGAAACCTGTGTGGGGTTTTGTAGGGAGTGAGCACCGACCTATGAAAGACCGGGTGCACCCTGGAACCCTCCGGAAGGGCTAGACGAAAAGCCACCGGATTGATCTTAGCCTCAACTTGATATGGCCCTAGCTGCCTGTGTCCTAACTTCTTCTTGGCCAATGACCTGGCCGGCATCGCGTGGGCTGCTAACCACACCCAGTCCCCAATCTGGATGTCCTCTCCCGCCCTCCTGTGCTTATCGGCCTGCACCTTATACGCCTGTTTTGCCAGCTCCAAATGTCTCCGCAGCTCCTCGTGCACCTCTTGCAACTCCGCTGCAAACTGGTCGGCATCTTGAGGCCCCCCCCCTCCTGGTGCCGCAAATCTCGGGAAGGTTCTGGGATGACGGCCATTGTTCGCGAAGAAAGGCGTCACCCCGGTGGATGCGTGTTTCGTGTTGTTGTAGGCGAATTCAGCCATCGGCAGATAGTCCACCCACGCCGCAGGTCGCTGGTTGGCGTAGCACCGCAGGTACTGCTGCATGATCGCGTTGACCCTCTCCGCTTGACCGTTGGTTTGTGGATGTCTCGCCGATGTCAGGTTGATTTTGACGTGCAAGATGCCCAGAAGCTTTCGCCAGAAAGTGGAAACAAACTGGCGCCCCCTGTCGGACAAGACGGACTGCGGAAGTCCATGCACTCTGAAGACGTGATCGATGAAGAGCTTTGCGGTCTGTTCTGCCGTCGCCACCTTGGCACAAGGGATGAAATGCGCCATCTTGGTGAACAAGTCCACCACCACTAACACCGCCGTCTTACCTCTGGAGCTGGGCAGGTCCGTAACAAAGTCCAACGCTACCCTCTCCCACGGTTGCTGCGGTGTCTCCAGCGGTTCTAGCAATCCCGCCTGCTTCTGGTGCACTGGTTTGGACCTCTGGCAGATATCACACCTGGCGACGTAGTCCGCCACCTCTCCTCTCATCTGGGGCCACCAAAAGTCTCTAGCCACCAACTCCATCGTCTTCTCTTTGCCGAAATGGCCTGCACTAGGGGCGTCATGCAATTGTTGCAGAACCTTGGCTCGAAGATCGTCGGTGGGCACGTAAAGGGCACCCTTACGAGTCAAAAGTCCATCTTGCAATTGGAACTCATCGTTGTCTCGCGACCCTCCGCGTAGCTCCTCCATCTTGGACTGTGCAAACTGATCCCTTTGCAACGCGCGTCGCACCGCGTCCAGGTCGACTGCGATGGTAGCGCACGTCCACGCCTGCGGTGCGAAAATGTGCTTTGCTGCGATTGGAGCTGCTTCCTCCAAGTATTGCGGCTTTCGGGACAGCGCGTCTGCAATAACATTGGAGTCTCCTGGGATGTATTCTATTTTGAAGTCGAAATCCGCAAAGAACTCCGCCCAGCGCATGTGTCGCTGGGTCTGTAACTTAGCCGTCCGCCAATACTCTAAGTTCTTGTGATCCGTGCGGACTTGCACCGTGTGCTTGGCTCCTATTAAGAAGTGTCGCCACGCTTTGAAAGCTGCATGAATGGCCAACAACTCCCTGTCCCATATGGTATAATTGCGCTCCGTCTTGCTGAGCTTCCGGGAGTAGAACGCACCCGGTCTCCAGTTGCCTTGTGAATCCTCTTGCAAAAGAACGGCCCCAACCGCTCTGTCTGACGCATCGGTCTCTACCCGCATGGGTCTGCCGGGATTCACGTGGAGCAGCTGCTCTTCGGAGGCGAAAAGACCTCTAAGCGTCCGGAAGGACCGCTCCGCTTGTTCGGTCCAGACGAACTTCTTCTTCTTGGAACTGAGGGTGTCAGTGATAGCCGCCGTCGCGTTCGCAAAACCTTTAATAAACTTGCGGTAAAAATTGGCAAAGCCGATGAACCTCTGGACCTCTTTCCGATTTCGAGGGCTTTTCCAGTCCAACAGCGCTTGAACCTTAGCCCTGTCCATGGCCAGTCCCTCGTCGGACAACTTGTAGCCAAGGAAATCAACCTCTCTGACATCAAACTGGCATTTTTCCAACTTGGCGTACAGCCTGTGGTCCTTCAGCCTCTGCAGGACCTCCCTCACGTCCTTATCGTGATCCTCCGGCGATTCCGAGAAAATCAGGATATCGTCGAGAAAGCAGACACACTTCTTGTAGAGGAGACCTGCTAGCACGTGGTGCATAAATGCTTGAAAAACGTGGCTGCCATTTTGGAGACCGAAAGGCATGACTCTGTATTCGTATGTGCCCAGAGGGGTGAACATGGCGGTCTTCCACTCATCTCCTTTCCGGATGCGGATGAGATTGTAAGCTCCACGTAGGTCCAGCTTGGTGAAAATCTTGCCCCTCCTGACGGTCGCTAAAAGGTCGTCAATCTTGGGCATGGGGAAAGCTTTGGGCTTAGTCAAGCTGTTTATGAACCTGTAATCCACTATAAGCCTTTTTTGGGGCGTGTTTTTCTTCTTCACAAAGAACACAGGGCTGCCACCCGCTGCTTTAGATTCCTGGATGAAACCTCGCTTGAGGTTATGGTCTATGAACTCCCGAAGCTCTTGCATCTCGTCTTCCGACATGGAATACAGCTTGGCAGCAGGCAGTTGCGCCCCTGGCACTAAATCAATCGCGCAGTCGTAAGGTCTGTGAGGCGGCAACTTGTCAGCTTCCTTCTCACAGAAAACCTCCAAGAAGTCCTGGTACTTGTGAGGCACTGTTTGCACCATACCCAGATGCAACTGCTGCTCGGCTTCTCCTCCCTGATCGGTCTGAAAGCAATGCTGAGCACAATACGATGAACAAAAGGTGATCTGCCGCTGGTACCACGCAACCGCGGGACTGTGCCTCTCCAGCCAACTCATGCCTAACACGATGGGTGTGTCCGATAAGTGGGTGACATTGAAACTAATAAGTTCTCGATGGTTGCCAATCTGCATCATCATGGGAGGGGTTTGCTGCACCACTTGCCCCCCCAGCAACTTCCTGCCGTCTACCGTGACTACGGTTAGAGGCGTCGTTGCAGGCAGGAGCGCCATGTTGTGCTGCTTAACGAACTGCAGTCCCACGAAGTCGGCGTTGCTTCCCGAATCGATCGTTATTGGAACCTCGAGGAGTCTCCCATCAGGCAACTGGAGTGTTGCTGTGAGCAGAACTGCCGGTCTGGGAGGCAAAGGGTCCACGCTCTGCAGTGATGCTGGGGGCTTGTCTACAGATCCGCCTGGCTGAGCCCCAGTAGCTCTGCTTCCAGCCAGGCACTGTCGTTTCCCTGAAGCTGCTCCCCTGGTTGCACCTCTGCTGTTACAGTTGCCAGTGCTGCAGTGTGCTTCTGGAGCCTCTGGGGGCACTCTTTCGCCATATGGTGCGCACTGTCACAGATGTAACACTTCCTGGTTCCTCTAGGAGGCTTCGCTTTGGCTGCACCAGGGACAGGGCTCTGGGATGGCTTCTGAGCCCTAGCACCACCAATCTCCATTGGCTCCTCGCTGTCCTTCCCCATTGGCGAGGGGTGCGCACGGCTGAAATCCCTGTGCACAAAAGGGAGAGTCCTCGCTTGCGCACGCGCTTGGGGCCCGTCCTCCTCGTGCCACGGACGTCCCTCATGTCGAATTCCAATAGCTAAAGCCCGTTGCACCACGTCTTCTAGGGTCTGGGGTCTGTCCCCCCTAGCGATCTCATCCTTGATGGGGGGGCTCAATCCCTCCCAAAAAAGATCTCTGACCGGCTTACTGTCCTTTGGCCAATCTAAGGCGGTGAGCAATGCAAAAAATTTAGAGTGGTATTGGCGCACAGTCGCTTTCCCCTGCCTCAGCCCGTGCATTTGACGGCGCGCAATGTCCACATCCACAGAGGATTGAAAACAAGAATCCATCGCTTTGAGGAACGCAGTTGAATTGCGACGGGCCGGTCCATCTTCGCGCCACAGATTGCGTAGCCAAGCCCTGGCCTCCCCATGCAGGTGCGAAACAATGAACCCCACTTTCTCCTCCTCATCTTTAAAATCGTGACGGAGTAAATGCAGTGCATATACGACGTCCGCTCTGAAATTGGGATAGTCTTGCAAGTTGCCATTAAAATGCGGAACCAGGGCACCCCCCCTCCGTCCAAGCGCAATGCCCTCCGCTCTGGAACCTGGGGCCCCCGCCCTGTCCGCGTGTTCCCACCTTGCCTGCAAATCCTGGCACGTCTTCTCCAAGTCGTCATTCTTCTTCTGCGAAGCAATGACTGCCGATGTGAGAGCGGTAACCTGATCCCGCAGTGCAACCAGCTGCTCCTCAGCGCTCATGGCTGCTCCCGTTCGTGAGCTTCGCAAAAAAAAATTTTTGCTTTCTGAGAGGGGACTTACTGTCACGGCCACCCAGGACGGGTCCCAGCTCACAAGAGACCTCACTCCGTTGCAGTTTATTTACAGGAAAAGTTTATTGAAGATTTCTGCTTCTCGTACAGTTCAGCATCGTGGCCGTACGTCTGTCACGTTAGACCGCTGAAGTCCCCTCTGACTCCTCCCCTCTTCCACACCAACTTAATAGCCTGGCTCTAGACCACCTCTTCCTCTCCTTTCTTTTCCGCAGGGTCTTCCTGCCCCCCTGGGTTCCCTCTCTCCGTGACTCGCCTGAGGCTGAATCCTCTGCCGCCTCTTCCCCCCTCCTTCTGGCTTTAGGGCCGGGCTCCTCCCCTGAGCTCTCTCCACTTCCGCGCGCCTCTACGTTTGAACTTGGCGCGCGTACGTTGCTGCTGACCTTTCTTTCGACCGCTACACCACCCCTTGTTCTGCTCTCCACCCTTTCCGGCTGAACACCTTGCTCCAACCCCCTTTCTCTGTTCTCTCCTAATCCTGCTCCCTCCGAGAGGCTGACGACTCCACCCCCTTTACTCCGTTCCGGCTGAGACGCCTCTTGCTGCGTCTGTCTTCCACTGGGCTCCTCTCCGCTTCTCCCTTCTCCTCCCTTTTGCTTGATTAAGGTAACCCCCTTTTGAGAATCCTCTGACTCGCTGCTCAGACTCGTGGATTCCCTCAGAATTCCGTCATCTTCTTCCTCATCCTTCTGCCCCTCCTCCCACTCGCTCTCCGTCTCCTCTGTCATCTCCTCCTCTCTCCCAGAAACCCTGACACTGTTCAATTCAAAAATCTCAGAAGGCTGAATCCATGAACTATAAGATAATAATAATAGTCAGATGTAAACAACATGTATTAAAAACATGGCAGGTTAAGCGTGATCTGTTAAAATAATTAATGTCCTTCAGTGAAGTTCTCTGAATCCTTTGAATGCCAAATGCATTTCAGCCTGGTCAGCGACCCATAGTGGCACAAGTTCTCATATAGAAGTTCTGTATACATGAGCTCTAAATGCCTATAAAGCAACTTTTAAAAACGTACTTTACCCATATGCCTTCAGTTCCTATGACTTCAAATAATATGCTAACTAATGTCTCAAGATACCATGCTTGCAGATAGCAAGGTGAATAGTCAGCATCTTCAACCGACAAAAAAATTGCAATGTTAAGAACAATTTATCAAACAATATATTAAAAATGTAACCCAAAGGAATGATATAATTATTTGAAATATGTAAACTCACCAACTCATGTATACATTGCGTTTTTGAAAAGTACAGCCCACTTCTCAGTTTTCATAAATGCACACCTTTGTGATACCATGGACAGCCTTCTGGTAGTCAGAGTAGACAATACTGAGCTAGTTGGACTGTTTTTTTGAGTTTGTTCTTTATTTTTGCTTAGGAGAGAGAGGGCCTGTGACTGAATGAGATTTCCTAGCTACAAGTAAGACTGGCGTCCTGAGTTTTGGCTTTTCTCTTTTTTAAATTTAAATGTATATTTCGTGTTTGTTATAAACTGAAAAGTATAAATAATTGGAAAAAAGAAAGCAAGTTCCTGCCTGAAACCCGGGAGAGCAGTTGCCAGTCAGCAAAGGCAATACTGGCCTAAATGGACCAATGATCTGACAAAGTATAGGACAGCTGGTTATGTCATATATGTTCAGCTTTTGAATACTGACCAGAGATCGATATTTCACACCAACCTGAACAAATACAAATTAAAATTCCACTATGTTCAAAGATCATTACTCATCAGTACATATTTCAAGAATCATGCGCTTTCAGAATAAAAGGCAGAGACAATAGAGAAATTGTTGTTTCTTATGTGATTCTTTGATTCTTAGCTTAACAATAATAATAATAATAATAAGATTATTTATTATTTATACCCCGCCCATCTGGCTGGGTTTCCCCAGCCACTCTGGGCGGCTTCCAACAAAAAATTAAAATACAATAGTCTGTCAAACATTAAAAGCTTCCCTAAACAGGGCTGCCTTCAGATGTACAGAATAAAAATTTTAATGTTCTGATTTACATAACTTCTACTTCTGGGGCAGGTTGCAAATTCATAAGGAGTGGAAACAATCTCAAAAAGTGTCATGATCGATATATTTACACACCCGGTCCTTCTTTTTTTAAGGGTTTGGCAGAAAATGGGTGGTTAGAAGCACGTTTTACAGTGGAGACACAGATTACTTTTGGATCAGTTTGAAATGAAGTTATTTTGATGTAAATAATAAAATAATAGAACATGATCTTGTAAAGAAGCTGGCCGTAGGATAAATGCATAAAAAAGAAAGCATTTGAAGTTGAAAACAGCATTAAAAAACATTGTTCTGTCACATTCCGTTTGATTACAATAGGCCATCTTTCACTTGTGTTGCACAGCAATCAGGGGAAGGCATTGTGAAACTGCATGTACTGTATGTCAAATAAAATCCCATCTTATTGAATTTCACAGATAGGAATGAGATAATGATATTCAGAAATAGGTTTCATTCTAGGCGACTGACACCTGTTTTTAATAAGCTTGCCTATTCCAAGGTGACATCTCAGAGTAACATGGAGTTTTAAAAACATGGCATTTCTCTATAAGCAGATGTCACCTCAACTTATTAACATAACTGCATCCTCTTTGTTCTATAGGAGTGTCCCCTAGGAGGGTATTTTTATTTCCTGAAAACACATCGCATTGGAGCTGCTTTTGAACTTCTCAACATTTTTCAATACCATGAACTATGGCATCTTTCTGGATATGCTGTCTAAATTGGGTGTGGGAGGCACTGCCTGGCAATGGTTCCACTCCTCCTTGGATGGGCAATTCCTGAAGGAGGCCATTGCTCAACACCTCTACAACTGTGCTATGGGGCTCCACACAGTTCTATTTTTTACTCATGTTGTTCAGCATTTACGTGACTGGAAGGACAGATCCTGAAGCTGAGGCACCAATACTTTGGCCACCTCTTGAGAAGAGAAGACTCCTTGGAATAGACCCTGATGTTGGGAAAGATGGAGGGCACAAGGAGAAGGGGACGACAGAGGATGAGATGGTTGGATACCAGCATGAGTTTAACCAAACTGCAGGAGGCAGTGGAAGACAGGAGCACCTGGCGTGCTCTGGTCCATGGGGTCACGAAGAGTCGGACATGACTAAACGACTAAACAACAACCAGGAGTTCAGTCTGATTTGGTCTGAGGTGTCATCAACGCAAACACATCCAGATTTACCTCTTTTTCATCAGGTGGGACACTATAGACATTGAGAAATGATTGCTTGGATGGGACGAGGGTGAAAAACTTGGAACTCAATCCAGACGAGACAGTGGCAGGACCAGGTCTGAAAGGATCAGGTCTGAAATCTGGGTGCTTTTTTTATCAGCGTTGTTGCAGACATTCAAGGAGCCTCTGTGGTTTGAAGCACCTTTTATCAGATTCATCTTTGGCGCCCTGATATTTAGACTGCTGCAATGCGTTAGAAATGGAATTGACTTTAAAAGTAATTCAGAAACTGAAGTAGGTTCAAAATGGGACCCATAAGCTTATTAACTGGGGCTGGTTGCTTTGGCCATTTTTCACTTCTGCTGTATCAACAACAGTGCCTCCTGGTTCCAGTATACAGTGGTACCTTGGGTTACAGACGCTTCAGGTTACAGACGCTTCAGGTTACAGACTCCACTAACCCAGAAATAGTGCTTCGGGTTGAGAACTTTGCTTCAGGATGAGAACAGAAATTGTGTTGCGGCAGTGAGAGGCCCCATTAGCTAAAGTGGTGCTTCAGGTTAAGAACAGTTTCAGGTTAAGAATGGATCTCTAGAACGAATTAAGTTCTTAACCTGAGGTACCACTGTACCATGCTTTTTTTATCCTCAAAGATATAAGAGCAAGTTACCAGGTTTGTTTTGTTCTTCTTGTTGTTTTTATTATGTATTTTGTGTTTTTATCTTGTATTTTTATACTGTGAACTGCTCTGAGATCTTCAGATGAAGGATGGCATACAAATTTAATGAATAAGCAAAAGCAAAATGTCACTTTCTCCTGTAAGTGTCTACCCAATCCTTAAGATCTGCTTCAGAAGTCCTCTTCTGAGTGGCCCAGCCAAAGGAAGTGAGGGACTTGTCTGGAGAGGCCCTTTTCAGTAGGGACACCCTGACTATGAAATAGCATCCCCAAAGAGGTGCTTTCCCCACCTCCTGAAGTGGACTTGGCTCATACCCTGACCCAAATCTGATAGTCTCCCATGAGCTTCAGACTGAGAGATGTTGTTTTCCAAAGCATTGAATCATTGTCCAGATTGAATCTCCTGCTTAGTGCACACCTCTAATATGTATTGAAGCACTAGTATGTGCTCTCTTTAACCTTTGACATAACTCGAGTATGTGCTTTCTTTGACTTTTCCTTTGTATCATTGTAGGTCATTTTGGAGTGGTCACATAATATTCTGGATATTACCCAAACACCCTTCCCTTTCTCTGTTTCCTATTGTATTCTTGGCCCAGTGTGCTACAACTCTACTGCACACATCTAAGGTGATTATTCTTATTTCCCTTTCTCTTTCAAAGCCTTGACAACACTCCTGGTGCCATGTCAGAATATAAATTGGGGGCTCAAAAAGCTTCACCTACCACTATTGTTTAACTTAACAGCTGCCTGACAGCAAGCTCCTTCTCTAAGAGAAAGCAATTTCCTCTCTGCAGTTCAAGAACAATGGACACCAGTGGGGAGGGATCTGACATCTGATGACACTACCAGGCAAGAAAGTGGCTTCAAAGTCAATAATTTAACAATGGGAAAAATAAACATTTTAAACACCACAGTACAAATTGAGAGAACTTCCCCTCCCTGTCAGTCCAGGGCTTTCTTTGATAGGTGCTCTTTTTAAAGTAAGCCTTCAGCAAAGTGAAATGTGGACCCATCGTTTTGTAGTAACCCTGGTAAAACCTGAATGTACTATTTGAAAGAGCAGCACAGAATACGACTCAATTATTTCACAACAGGAATCTTTTAACGGTTGTATGAATGACTGCTTCTATTGAGTCAACCAGGTGGCATATTATTTTATTTTCTATATGTTTGTGTGTGTGTATAAAATAAAAAGTTGCTCTCTCTGCTCTTTAATTCCTTTTTTGTGTTTCACAGAGTCCTGTGAATTTTGAAGCATAGCTGTATTTTGGTTTGCATATTAGTTCAAAAAAAAGTGGAAAATAGGTAGTTTCTCGTTAAAATGAAAGCAAAATGGCATTTCTCTTCCATCACTGATTACAAGTCAGGCTTCATATTCTCAGAAATGTGTGGAGTGGCCATTTTTTCCTTGCCCCAGTGTCAGCACAGAACTGAACCCACGAGTGTGCCTTCATCTGAGGTTTTCAGAGATCTATGCACAGGGGTTGGGGGCTGCCAGAACCAGAGAGTCATGGATACAGGCAGAAGGGTAGATTGTTCTCTCAGACTGTCAAATGCAGAGAAGTCTACCTCAGCCCCCTAGCTGTGATACATCTCCCTAATCTCATATCTGACAGTTTTAGATTCAGTCAGTGTACTTGTGTGTGATCATTTATATTTCTTTACTCTGTTTTACTCCCTTCACCAGAATGTCTCCTCTGATGCAAAGAAGTGCTCCAAATGGTGTGTGTTTTTTTATGATACCCCATGCCTTCAATTGAAAATGCCAGATGTGAGGGTGGGAGGCAGAGGGAATAGCACACCTAAAAATCTGTTTTAGATCCCTGTAGCATATACTGTATCTCACAGCCTAAGATGCAAGCAGGTAGTAGTCATATTTATTTTGAAGTTTCTGGGAAGGCAGTATGGTAAGGTTCCTGTTTACCTGCATTGGAGGTCACATGCCTATGCTAGACCTCCTGTCCCCCCAATCTAGCAGTCTCAAATACAGGGTGGTTGTGGGAAAAACTGCTACAGATTCCATGGCTGACTGTAATTTTGGCAAAGAATGACAAATTAATTCCACACCCTTTGAAAATTGAACCAAGTAAAATTTGATGGTGTCTGTCCCAATATTTGTAGTGATCAAATGCCACCTATTGATTTGTGCTGAGTTTCCAACATATTACACAAGCAGCTGAGAATTAGTAGGGACTGTACCAGAATCACAGTCCCTCAGCACCGACGGAGAGACAGAGAATCTGCCTCTGTTTCTAAGAAGCAGCTAGCTGCTTGGATTCCTGTTTCCTTAAGGACCCAGATGCCCCTAGTCATCCTCATGGTCCCTTGACCTGAGCTCCAGTTCTAGAGTCCCCCAGTGTGGGCATGCAAGGATTGAATTCTTTATGGCCATGACATTTCTTATAATCTTCATATTACCATTGACAACCTTGGGTGTTGCTTGGTGGTTTTCTTAAAGCTCTGCTTCTAAACTCACGAATCCTTTAGCAATGCATTTCATTTCATTTCATTTCAGGGTGCTTCTATCCTTCATGTTTATGGAGTGGAACCCAGTGGGGGAAATGATCTAAACATTCCTAAAAGATTCTGAAAGCACCAGTCTTTAAAAGAAAAATAAAGCCCTGGAACATTTTAGCAATTCAGCTTTGATACATAATATCTGGGGACTTGAGTCATGAAGTTTTAAATACACGTGCCATACTGTGTATAGTTTTCTACAGCCACATATTTTGCACTTTGAAAGATGCAATATAGGGACGCTATTCTGTATATGCATCTTTTGCTATGAAGATTGCATGCTTTTCAAGCATTCCCACAAGACCTTCAGATGTGCAGAGCCATAAAACCCATGTTATAGTCTCCTCCAAAACCTCTCTGGTTCACAGGAAAGAGAAGGTGCTTCAAAATCAGTGCCATGATGTCTCTCCCACCCCTCTCCTACAAATTTCAAGGAATATTCCTTTCAAATCTTCATTCATTCAAATAACCCCATGGATTTTATAAAGCAGCAATAATATAACAACTTGCTTTAAAGGAGCAACATGCACAAAGGAGGAGAAATACCATATTTTTTGCTCTATAAGACTCACTTTTTTCCTCCTAAAAAGTAAGGGGAAATGAGTGTGTGTGTTATGGAGCGAATGCAGGCTGCACAGCTATCCCAGAAGCCAGAACAGCAATAGGGATTGCTTCTTTCACTGTGCAGCAATCCCTCTTGCTGTTCTGGCTTCTGAGATTCAGAATATTTTTTTTCTTGTTTTCCTCCTCCAAAAACTAGGTGCATCTTGTGGTCTGGTGCGTCTTATAGAGCGAAAAATATGGTAATTCTGGGAGATGCAAGGAGTCTACCTTTACTTAGAGTTGTTATTGAATGTTGATGGTCTAATGCAGACCAAACATTTGCAGTAAAGTTGAAAGAATTTCAATCAGTTAGAATTGGACACTTATCTGTGGGGAAATGAATTCTACAGGCTCTGCTTTTAACTAATGTGTTTATTCTTGAACTCTGTTGCACCATACCATTATAGTAATCCACTTTATAATTTTGTGTGTGTGACATAGGCTAGCCATGAGCCTCCTTCTTCTAAAACAAATAGGTTTAATAAACAGTGCTGCTCATTTCCCAGTTTGCACATTTGAAATACAAGATGCAATGTCAGAAGCACCGTCAACCAAAACAACATAAGATCAGACAGCAGAAAGATTTTAAATATTTTAGACTTCTTCTTGCTCAAATATCTTTAATGTTTTATTCAGGACTGGGAACCCAAGCCACCAAATTTATGAAGTTTTAATTTCTCTCCCCCCCTCACACCCCCACCATGAGAGAGAGTCAAACCCATGCTCATCTCTGCCAGAAGTCAATGGGACCTGGAAGTACTAAACCTCGGTTACATCATGCAATAATGGTATAAATTCGTAACTGGATACAGTTATAACTGGAATGGCAAAGGCATAGCAAAATAAAAAGTGAGAGAGAGATATTAGAATTCTATTGTCAAGGCAAGGTAACTGTGTTAAGAACCTACTAGTCTTCAAGAAACTGGATGGGATCCAGTGTCCCCTTTTGGAACACAAGGGACTGAGATCCAACAGAGGGTCCTACTGGTGGAATTTTTTTTTATTATTATTATTTTGCGGGTTGCCTTCTGCTCACATGTAGATAGTGTGGGTGATGGTGGGGAAAAACAGGTGGCACACAATATAGGATCGGAACAGGAGGCTTAGACTCACCCATGTGTTTTCCTATGAGCCTGGAAATGGCTATTACTGACAATCACTGCAGGAGTTATGGCTATTTCATTCTTACACAGGTGTTGAACAAATGTATTTTAAACCCTGCCTGGCTAAAATTCCTTAAAAACGAAAATGGCTCCATGTTCTCCATTACTGTATTTTCTCCTGGGAACACAAATCAGCATATGTGTGTGTCAGGGTTTCTGGGAGAGAGGAGGAGATGACAGAGGAGACGGAGAGCGAGTGGGAGGAGGGGCAGAAGGATGAGGAAGAAGATGACGGAATTCTGAGGGAATCCACGAGTCTGAGCAGCGAGTCAGAGGATTCTCAAAAGGGGGTTACCTTAATCAAGCAAAAGGGAGGAGAAGGGAGAAGCGGAGAGGAGCCCAGTGGAAGACAGACGCAGCAAGAGGCGTCTCAGCCGGAACGGAGTAAAGGGGGTGGAGTCGTCAGCCTCTCGGAGGGAGCAGGATTAGGAGAGAACAGAGAAAGGGGGTTGGAGCAAGGTGTTCAGCCGGAAAGGGTGGAGAGCGGAACAAGGGGTGGTGTAGCGGTCGAAAGAAAGGTCAGCAGCAACGTACGCGCGCCAAGTTCAAACGTAGAGGCGCGCGGAAGTGGAGAGAGCTCAGGGGAGGAGCCCGGCCCTAAAGCCAGAAGGAGGGGGGAAGAGGCGGCAGAGGATTCAGCCTCAGGCGAGTCACGGAGAGAGGGAACCCAGGGGGGCAGGAAGACCCTGCGGAAAAGAAAGGAGAGGAAGAGGTGGTCTAGAGCCAGGCTATTAAGTTGGTGTGGAAGAGGGGAGGAGTCAGAGGGGACTTCAGCGGTCTAACGTGACAGACGTACGGCCACGATGCTGAACTGTACGAGAAGCAGAAATCTTCAATAAACTTTTCCTGTAAATAAACTGCAACGGAGTGAGGTCTCTTGTGAGCTGGGACCCGTCCTGGGTGGCCGTGACAGTAAGTCCCCTCTCTAAAAGCAAAAAATTTTTTTTGCGAAGCTCACGAACGGGAGCAGCCATGAGCGCTGAGGAGCAGCTGGTTGCACTGCGGGATCAGGTTACCGCTCTCACATCGGCAGTCATTGCTTCGCAGAAGAAGAATGACGACTTGGAGAAGACGTGCCAGGATTTGCAGGCAAGGTGGGAACACGCAGACAGGGCGGGGGCCCCAGGTTCCAGAGCGGAGGGCATTGCGCTTGGACGGAGGGGGGGTGCCCTGGTTCCGCATTTTAATGGCAACTTGCAAGACTATCCCAATTTCAGAGCGGACGTCGTATATGCACTGCATTTACTCCGTCACGATTTTAAAGATGAGGAGGAGAAAGTGGGGTTCATTGTTTCGCACCTGCATGGGGAGGCCAGGGCTTGGCTACGCAATCTGTGGCGCGAAGATGGACCGGCCCGTCGCAATTCAACTGCGTTCATCAAAGCGATGGATTCTTGTTTTCAATCCTCTGTGGATGTGGACATTGCGCGCCGTCAAATGCACGGGCTGAGGCAGGGGAAAGCGACTGTGCGCCAATACCACTCTAAATTTTTTGCATTGCTCACCGCCTTAGATTGGCCAAAGGACAGTAAGCCGGTCAGAGATCTTTTTTGGGAGGGATTGAGCCCCCCCATCAAGGATGAGATCGCTAGGGGGGACAGACCCCAGACCCTAGAAGACGTGGTGCAACGGGCTTTAGCTATTGGAATTCGACATGAGGGACGTCCGTGGCACGAGGAGGACGGGCCCCAAGCGCGTGCGCAAGCGAGGACTCTCCCTTTTGTGCACAGGGATTTCAGCCGTGCGCACCCCTCGCCAATGGGGAAGGACAGCGAGGAGCCAATGGAGATTGGTGGTGCTAGGGCTCAGAAGCCATCCCAGAGCCCTGTCCCTGGTGCAGCCAAAGCGAAGCCTCCTAGAGGAACCAGGAAGTGTTACATCTGTGACAGTGCGCACCATATGGCGAAAGAGTGCCCCCAGAGGCTCCAGAAACACACTGCAGCACTGGCAACTGTGACAGCAGAGGTGCAACCAGGGGAGCAGCTTCAGGGAAACGACAGTGCCTGGCTGGAAGCAGAGCTACTGGGGCTCAGCCAGGCGGATCTGTAGACAAGCCCCCAGCATCACTGCAGAGCGTGGACCCTTTGCCTCCCAGACCGGCAGTTCTGCTCACAGCAACACTCCAGTTGCCTGATGGGAGACTCCTCGAGGTTCCAATAACGATCGATTCGGGAAGCAACGCCGACTTCGTGGGACTGCAGTTCGTTAAGCAGCACAACATGGAGCTCCTGCCTGCAACGACGCCTCTAAACGTGGTCACGGTAGACGGCAGGAAGTTGCTGGGGGGGCAAGTGGTGCAGCAAACCCCTCCCATGATGATGCAGATTGGCAACCATCGAGAACTTATTAGTTTCAATGTCACCCACTTATCGGACACACCCATCGTGTTAGGCATGAGTTGGCTGGAGAGGCACAGTCCCGCGGTTGCGTGGTACCAGCGGCAGATCACCTTTTGTTCATCGTATTGTGCTCAGCATTGCTTTCAGACCGATCAGGGAGGAGAAGCCGAGCAGCAGTTGCATCTGGGTATGGTGCAAACAGTGCCTCACAAGTACCAGGACTTCTTGGAGGTTTTCTGTGAGAAGGAAGCTGACAAGTTGCCGCCTCACAGACCTTACGACTGCGCGATTGATTTAGTGCCAGGGGCGCAACTGCCTGCTGCCAAGCTGTACTCCATGTCGGAAGACGAGATGCAAGAGCTTCGGGAGTTCATAGACCATAACCTCAAGCGAGGTTTCATCCAGGAATCTAAAGCAGCGGGTGGCAGCCCTGTGTTCTTTGTGAAGAAGAAAAACACGCCCCAAAAAAGGCTTATAGTGGATTACAGGTTCATAAACAGCTTGACTAAGCCCAAAGCTTTCCCCATGCCCAAGATTGACGACCTTTTAGCGACCGTCAGGAGGGGCAAGATTTTCACCAAGCTGGACCTACGTGGAGCTTACAATCTCATCCGCATCCGGAAAGGAGATGAGTGGAAGACCGCCATGTTCACCCCTCTGGGCACATACGAATACAGAGTCATGCCTTTCGGTCTCCAAAATGGCAGCCACGTTTTTCAAGCATTTATGCACCACGTGCTAGCAGGTCTCCTCTACAAGAAGTGTGTCTGCTTTCTCGACGATATCCTGATTTTCTCGGAATCGCCGGAGGATCACGATAAGGACGTGAGGGAGGTCCTGCAGAGGCTGAAGGACCACAGGCTGTACGCCAAGTTGGAGAAATGCCAGTTTGATGTCAGAGAGGTTGATTTCCTTGGCTACAAGTTGTCCGACGAGGGACTGGCCATGGACAGGGCTAAGGTTCAAGCGCTGTTGGACTGGAAAAGCCCTCGAAATCGGAAAGAGGTCCAGAGGTTCATCGGCTTTGCCAATTTTTACCGCAAGTTTATTAAAGGTTTTGCGAACGCGACGGCGGCTATCACTGACACCCTCAGTTCCAAGAAGAAGAAGTTCGTCTGGACCGAACAAGCGGAGCGGTCCTTCCGGACGCTTAAAGGTCTTTTCGCCTCCGAAGAGCAGCTGCTCCACGTGAATCCCGGCAGACCCATGCGGGTAGAGACCGATGCGTCAGACAGAGCGGTTGGGGCCGTTCTTTTGCAAGAGGATTCACAAGGCAACTGGAGACCGGGTGCGTTCTACTCCCGGAAGCTCAGCAAGACGGAGCGCAATTATACCATCTGGGACAGGGAGTTGTTGGCCATTCATGCAGCTTTCAAAGCGTGGCGACACTTCTTAATAGGAGCCAAGCACACGGTGCAAGTCCGCACGGATCACAAGAACTTAGAGTATTGGCGGACGGCTAAGTTACAGACCCAGCGACACATGCGCTGGGCGGAGTTCTTTGCGGATTTCGACTTCAAAATAGAATACATCCCAGGAGACTCCAATGTTATTGCAGACGCGCTGTCCCGAAAGCCGCAATACTTGGAGGAAGCAGCTCCAATCGCAGCAAAGCACATTTTCGCACCGCAGGCGTGGACGTGCGCTACCATCGCAGTCGACCTGGACGCGGTGCGACGCGCGTTGCAAAGGGATCAGTTTGCACAGTCCAAGATGGAGGAGCTCCGCGGAGGGTCGCGAGACAACGATGAGTTCCAATTGCAAGATGGACTTTTGACTCGTAAGGGTGCCCTTTACGTGCCCACCGACGATCTTCGAGCCAAGGTTCTGCAACAATTGCATGACGCCCCTAGTGCAGGCCATTTCGGCAAAGAGAAGACGATGGAGTTGGTGGCTAGAGACTTTTGGTGGCCCCAGATGAGAGGAGAGGTGGCGGACTACGTCGCCAGGTGTGATATCTGCCAGAGGTCCAAACCAGTGCACCAGAAGCAGGCGGGATTGCTAGAACCGCTGGAGACGCCGCAGCAACCGTGGGAGAGGGTAGCGTTGGACTTTGTTACGGACCTGCCCAGCTCCAGAGGTAAGACGGCGGTGTTAGTGGTGGTGGACTTGTTCACCAAGATGGCGCATTTCATCCCTTGTGCCAAGGTGGCGACGGCAGAACAGACCGCAAAGCTCTTCATCGATCACGTCTTCAAAGTGCATGGACTTCCGCAGTCCGTCTTGTCCGACAGGGGGCGCCAGTTTGTTTCCACTTTCTGGCGAAAGCTTCTGGGCATCTTGCACGTCAAAATCAACCTGACATCGGCGAGACATCCACAAACCAACGGTCAAGCGGAGAGGGTCAACGCGATCATGCAGCAGTACCTGCGGTGCTACGCCAACCAGCGACCTGCGGCGTGGGTGGACTATCTGCCGATGGCTGAATTCGCCTACAACAACACGAAACACGCATCCACCGGGGTGACGCCTTTCTTCGCGAACAATGGCCGTCATCCCAGAACCTTCCCGAGATTTGCGGCACCAGGAGGGGGGGGGCCTCAAGATGCCGACCAGTTTGCAGCGGAGTTGCAAGAGGTGCACGAGGAGCTGCGGAGACATTTGGAGCTGGCAAAACAGGCGTATAAGGTGCAGGCCGATAAGCACAGGAGGGCGGGAGAGGACATCCAGATTGGGGACTGGGTGTGGTTAGCAGCCCACGCGATGCCGGCCAGGTCATTGGCCAAGAAGAAGTTAGGACACAGGCAGCTAGGGCCATATCAAGTTGAGGCTAAGATCAATCCGGTGGCTTTTCGTCTAGCCCTTCCGGAGGGTTCCAGGGTGCACCCGGTCCTTCATAGGTCGGTGCTCACTCCCTACAAAACCCCACACAGGTTTCAAGAGTCAGGAGCACTCCCAGAGCCACGTAGGAGGGCGCCTGAGGGGGGGGAATCGCCAAGACCAGAACCTCTTAACGAGGTCACAGAGATACTGGACTCGAGATGGGGGGAGGAGGGAGTTGAATATTTTCTAGCCAGGGAAGGCACTCCGGCCTCTGCCAATAGCTGGGTGCCGGGTTACGCGTTGGACGAACCCCTGTTGAAGGAGGAGTTCCATGCACTTTTTCCGCACAAGCCCATGCCCGAGGAGTATTTTGATGATTGGCTTTTCACGCCCACTTTGTCAGACAGCACGTTCGAGGGTTTCTCCTCACCCGAGGGCCATACGCCCGAAACAAGCCCGACCAGGGATCCGAGACTGGGGGGGGAGGAGACAGGCCCTTGTTGGTGGGTGGATCAGCCAAGGGAGGCATGGAGTCAGAGATGGATGGTAGGTCCTTGGCAGGCAGCGCCAGGAGAAGCAGTGATGGAGGAAGAGACTGTGAGGTCTGTGGGTGGGGAACCCGAGTTCGAACACACATATACGGAGATGACAGAGGAGAACGTTGAAGTGGACAACTTGTATCCTGAACCGACCCCGGAAGAACCACGTTTTCCTCAACCTGCACCCGGCGAGCGGGAGGGGGGAAGGGGGGGCTTCGAGGGGGGGATGGATGTCAGGGTTTCTGGGAGAGAGGAGGAGATGACAGAGGAGACGGAGAGCGAGTGGGAGGAGGGGCAGAAGGATGAGGAAGAAGATGACGGAATTCTGAGGGAATCCACGAGTCTGAGCAGCGAGTCAGAGGATTCTCAAAAGGGGGTTACCTTAATCAAGCAAAAGGGAGGAGAAGGGAGAAGCGGAGAGGAGCCCAGTGGAAGACAGACGCAGCAAGAGGCGTCTCAGCCGGAACGGAGTAAAGGGGGTGGAGTCGTCAGCCTCTCGGAGGGAGCAGGATTAGGAGAGAACAGAGAAAGGGGGTTGGAGCAAGGTGTTCAGCCGGAAAGGGTGGAGAGCGGAACAAGGGGTGGTGTAGCGGTCGAAAGAAAGGTCAGCAGCAACGTACGCGCGCCAAGTTCAAACGTAGAGGCGCGCGGAAGTGGAGAGAGCTCAGGGGAGGAGCCCGGCCCTAAAGCCAGAAGGAGGGGGGAAGAGGCGGCAGAGGATTCAGCCTCAGGCGAGTCACGGAGAGAGGGAACCCAGGGGGGCAGGAAGACCCTGCGGAAAAGAAAGGAGAGGAAGAGGTGGTCTAGAGCCAGGCTATTAAGTTGGTGTGGAAGAGGGGAGGAGTCAGAGGGGACTTCAGCGGTCTAACGTGACAGACGTACGGCCACGATGCTGAACTGTACGAGAAGCAGAAATCTTCAATAAACTTTTCCTGTAAATAAACTGCAACGGAGTGAGGTCTCTTGTGAGCTGGGACCCGTCCTGGGTGGCCGTGACAGTGTGTGTGTGTTTATTTTAAGTATATTTCTCTGTGGATCTGAACTCACATTGCTGAACTCCATAAAGCTCTACACCTTAAGGTTTAATCCCTGGCTAGTATGATTACATAGTCTACATGTTCCTGAGTGGTGAGACATTATAGAAGTTAGTCCTCAGGATGAGACCCAGAATAGATGGTGCAGTTGTCATGTGATCATCAACCTAGCCAGGGTTTATCTTTAAGAAAAAGAATACAAATAGTAGCTGTGAGGAACCATTTCCTGTTAAGATTATGGTGCTTGGTGAGGTGAAGCATGTATACTGTTTCCTATCAAAAGCCATTCCACAAATGCTGTTTTCCTGGCATATTTCAGGAGTAAATGGCAGCTTGCAGGGAGGGATTCTCAGGAGGGAAAGGACTTGAGGGAAGAATCAGATTCTCCATCTGCATGTGCCATTGTCCCAATCCATGACTACTATTTCTTTTTCTTACCCTCACCTTGCCCACCCAAGAGCAGAGTGGCATCTATCCTAGGTCTTAGTTTCCTTTTGGATGCTGAAATCTATTGTGTCCTTGCAATACTTGGTTTATTTACAATTGTACAAACAAGGTGCTTTGGGATGCAAACAGATACTCTTAATACAAGCAGCCTGTATCATACTACCAGAGGGAAACTCTGAAGTTCTCGAGATTCCCCCAGGCCACATCCTTGGTTTTCAGCCAACTTCAGCTAGAAATTCCCAGCTCTCTCATTTTTTTGTAAATTTGTAAAACAGTCACTCTCTCATGCACATACCCTGCAGATTCATATATATCACTTCTGCAGGTGAATAATCCATTTAAAGAAGCCTCTCCTCACAATTAGCTCCCATTGGAGGAATCTGAACAGATTATCTCTTACTATTGCAAGCAATCGGTTTTTAAAAGGGTGGTCTGTCAGCAGCCATAACAATATTTGACCTTACTAAAATGTAAATATGATTCTATGATTTAATGTTTCCTCCCAACATTTGTAATGGGGCTATATGCAGTATGTAATGTGGGCAGCCGCCAATATATTATTTTTAAAAATAATAATCCTAGGCTTATAAGACCCAAACGGGGGGGGGGGGCGGGGGGGAAGTACAGATAATGAGCTTTCACTGATTTGGCAAAGTATGACCCTGTGTTAGTATTTTCATACTTTCTTAGGCAATTGTAAGCACTTGAAAAAAAATACGGCCTAGATCCTTTTCCACATGCAAATCTCATTTCTTTTCCTGTAATACTTATCCACCTACTCCCATACTGGCAATAAATCTGCGTAATTTTATGTGTGTAATGTATGCACATCCAGATGCTTGGTTCCCACTACTGACAGCATTAGAGCTGGTGACAATCCTTATGCATCATCACTGTCTCCTTCTGCTTTCCCAACCAGTATCCCCAGGTGGAAATCTGGAAAGGAGTGACAGACTGAGCTGTGCCAAGGGCAAGGAAGACTTCTTTCCCTCTGGCACAACTTGGCCTCATTCTCATTTCAAATTCTGGAAAAGGGGGAGGACATGACATCAAGAGGAGCATTCCCCCTGTTACTTATATGCTCACGCCCAGGAAAGGTCTGTAGGTCAGTGGTAGAGCATCTGTTCTGGATTCAAAAGGTTCAGTCCTTGGCATCTCCAGGTTGGCTTGAGAATGTGCTCTCCCTAAAACCCTGCTGCTAGCTAGTGCTGACAGTACTGGACTAAATGAACCAATAGTTTCATTCAGTATAAGACAGCTTCCTTGGATGCTAGTTATTTCCTCTCATTTATTTCAGGAAGTTGAGAAGAGAAGGAGGCTTAGAGGAGACTATCACCTGAGGGGGACATCTGTTGGTGCTTAAAGGTAAAGGTAAAGGGACCCCTGACCATTAGTTCCAGTCGTGACCGACTCTGGGGTTGCGGCGCTCATCTCGCTTTACTGGCCGAGGGAGCCGGCGTACAGCTTCCAGGTCATGTGGCCAGCATGACTAATCCGCTTCAGGCGAACCAGAGCAGCACACAGAAACGCCGTTTACCTTCCCGCCGGAGCGGTACCTATTTATCTACTTGCACTTTGATGTACTTTCGAACTGCTAGGTGGACAGGAGCAGGGACCAAGCAACGGGAGCTCACCCCGTCGCGGGATTCGAACCGACCTTCTGATCGGCAAGGCCTAGGCTCTGTGGTTTAACCCACAGCGCCACCCGCGTCCCATCTGTTGGTGCTTACACTGTGCCTAAAGTCAATCCTTGGTATCTCCAGTTTGAAAAGATTCCCAGATTAAAGGGAAATGGCTGAGGCCTTAGATAGCAACTGCCAATCAGGGAATTCATATTGTGAATTACACCATTGGTTCATCTAGCTCAGGGGTTGTCAACCTGGTCCCTACCACCCACTGGTGGGCGTTTCAGGATTCTAGATGGGCAGTAGGGGGTTTTATGGCACAAGCTGAATCCTCCTTCCATCGAGCACTGGTGAGGAAAATTTACCATCAAGAAAGATGCATTGAAAGGTTGACTACCCCGATCTAGCTCAATATTGTCAGTTCCATATGGAGAACAAGGACCGCAGTTGCATCCCAGACATGGTTCTTATGTAATCTAGAAAAAAACTGTCCCATAATGTATGATATTTAATAAGGAATATATAAGTAAATGTTTAAATGAATAGAGGAAAAAATGAATGCTGGTTGTATATAACATGAAAATATAAAAATGGGCCTCTGAATCAGTATCAGGAACTCCCAAGTTTTCTTCTTCTGTAGAACAATTTTGCTAGGGGTATGCATTCAGTATAGATGAATTCTGAATTCTGTTTTTTTTTTATAATAATTTTTATTGATTTTCCAATTTTTACAACAGAACCACACCAAACAAAACACACAACAACAAACACATACAAAACATAAATTTTGCTTTCTTAACCTCATTTTCATAAGCCTCTTTTCTCAGACTTCCCCATACCTTCCCCTTTTTGCATCCTAGTTTTCCAGTTTTTCAGCAACCCTTTTAATCAATTAAAATTTAACTCATTCTCATTCCAATTTCACTTTAAATCAAAAAAGAAAAAAGAAGATAAATATAGCTGTAATTATACATCTTTCTCTCCCTTAACACTTTAACACTCCTCAAATTTGTAGCAATTTTTAAGATATGCTTTAAATTTCTTCCAGTCCTCCTCCACAGTCTCTTTCTCTTGGTCGCGGATTCTGCCGGTCATTTCTGCCAGTCCCATGTAGTCAATCACTTTCGCCTGCCACTCTTCCAGCGTGGGTAGCGCTTGTGTCTTCCAATACTTTGCTAGGAGAATCCTTGCTGCCGTTGTGGCGTACATAAAAAAAATCTTATCCCTCCTTGGCACCAATTGGCCGACCATGCCCAAGAGAAAAGCCTCTGGTTTCTTATGAAAAGTACATTTGAGTACTTTCTTAATTTCATTATAGATCATTTCCCAGAAGGTCTTAATCTTTGGGCAGGTCCACCAAAGGTGAAAGAAGGTACCTTCGGTCTCATTACATTTCCAGCATTTGTTATTGGGCAAATGATAAATCTTCGCTAGCTTGACTGGGGTCATGTACCACCAGTAAATCATTTTCATAATGTTTTCTCTTAAGGCATTACAAGCCGTGAATTTAATACCTGTGGTCCACAACTGTTCCCAGTCAGCAAACATAATTCTGAATTCTGAATCCTGAATGGAAGTGAGATATTTTCAAGAGATTTGGTGGTTGTTTGAAGTGTAGCATTACAGGCATTCCTCTTCTTTAAAATATCAAAATTTAAAGACTGGTTGCATAAAACTGCCTGCACCTTTAGCATGAAATCTGCCAGTCTTCGACCATTCAGAACAAGCTGTTATGCCTGTGACTTTCATCTAAGTACAGCCATTTCCCCTTGTAAGTCAATGGGGAGACAAATAAAGCTTCAGGTTTTCTGAAGTGAGATTCTAATTTGGACCCACATCCCCTGAATTGATCTGAGCTAAACCAACCCACTTTCTCAAGTGGGATCTGAACCAAATATTGTCCTCAGAGTACACCCCTAAAAATTATACTCATCATAGCCATTTTTTGCCATTATGCACAACACAAAAAGTGAACTTCCTAAAAACAATATATCTCCCTTCCCCTTGAAAAAAAATCCCTGAATAAAATTATTCACCAATAGCCAAAACTGTGGTAATGAGAAATGTGACGCACGGGAATATTTATGACATGCAAAGGCAGAATGTATGAACTTGAAGGAACTGATGCCTTAGGGGAAAGGAAAATCAGTCCACAGATCAAGGTGATAGCTGGGGACTTTGATATAATTTGAAACTCCCACATCACAGGATTCGAAATGCCCCAACATGAATAGCGATCAAAGTAAAAATTCTACCCATTTCAGCTTCAACTCATAACACAAACAGGCCATAAAGAATCAAAACATTGTCACTGGATACCATTATTTGCGTTGGCTTTTTGAAACTTAAGAAACTAATAAGAAAACAAGAAACAGTCCTTTTTTAAGTGAGTGGGGAGTGCAGGCAATATATTGAGGAAGCTGTTTTCAGGAGTTCTTTTTTCAGATTATAGTGGGACAACAGCAGGTGGTGAGGTGATTTCATGAGCGGAACTGCTGACAGCCATTGCCTTTATATCAAAGGAGGAGGGGCATCCCATCCCAACCCTTTAAGCACAGCTGGGAGGAAGAGATGGAGATTGATGCAGGTGCACAGTCGCTTATTGCATACCTGTCAACTGCTCTGGAAAAATAGGACATCCTGTTTTTGCTCACAAGAAGACAGCAGCCCAAATGACCACTGTGATCTTGTTTGATTACAGGCCTCACTTTTTCCAGCAGGCACCCAAAAACATGTGTTTTGGTGCACTATGCAAGATCACCATCCTGAAAAACTGCTTTTCTGAGACGGTGATCTTGCACAGCACCCCAAAATATGTAGTTTTGGATGCTGTGCCCAGAAAAAGCTCTTCTTGGGTGGCTGCAATCTCGCATGGGTCACATGACTCATGTGGGAGGGGGGTCCCAAAAGATGTTGTCCTGGTTTGGGGCTGCTTCATATCTGAAGGTATGTTATTGAGCAGTTGTCCTGATGTAGAGACAGACTGCTAATGCCACCAGGGCAGCCATTCAGCCACCAATTGTGCCCTCGCATGGAGCTGGCTGTGGCATCTCTGTTTGCTTCTGTCAGCACCTCACTGGATTTAAAGCATAGACAGGATTCCCTTTCCCCCTTGATTGCTATACAAAGGCCGTCAGTAGTTTCATCAAGCAAAGTGCTAACTGACCATTGCTGCAGAGGCAGTTTTAGGGTGGCGAGGCCAGTTTGGCTGCACTGGGAACCACACTGCAGGGGACACCACAACAATGCTATAGAAGGGAGTGAGAGAGGCAGGGGGCTGCCAATTTTTAGTGCCGCACAGGGTGCCACTGAAATTTGAGAGCTCCAAATCCCCCACTGACTACTGTACTGGGCTTTGCATGTGGAATGTAATGCAAAGGTCAAAGGCCTACACTGCATCAGACTCAATTGCATATTGCAAAATCACAATGTCACCTGAAAAGGACTTGCTATGGCTGCTTTATATACCTTACACAGAAACACACCTCTCTGCTCACTCTAAAGGGCTCTTGTTTTGTGTTTCTGAAATTGGAATCTGGATAGTATTAAGCTGATCTATGTCATGCACAGATATATTAACTGGGTGCAGGCGGCTGGTGAACACATGCTGAGCAGAGTGATTTCTGCCAATGCTATCCCTTGATTGCTTTATCTCTTACACATGGCTCCAGGCAGTTTCACATCGAGACCTGCTCAGTATGAATGTCTCATTTGCCTCCAGACTTTTCTCTGGTCTTCCTTCCACAATATACTCTAACCAGTAGTAGTGGTATGATGACTGATACTCTGAAATCTCTCAATGCAACAGGAGTTAAGGCAGTCATAGGCAGTCCTTGCCCATTTTCTCCAACACCCAGACCTGTCATTTCCTCTTCCATGCTGTGCTGTAATTGATCAGGGCTCCAACCTATGCCACACAGCAAGCAGTAAGGGTGTGGGTCACATATGTAGGATGAGACTAGACATGTCTTATCTTCTGCTGGATCAGGATATTTAAAAGGAGATTAACAGATGTCTTTTTTGAGGAGGTATTGGGCAATGTGGCTTCCATGTGCTCCCTTGCTATCCTGGGGGCCACACTACTGCCCTCCCTCTCTGCTGCCATGGTGCTTGTTTGCTTGCTATTGTCAGCAGTGGTGACTGGTGCCCATTGGATTGATAAGGTAGAAGGCAAGGAGACCAAACAGCAGAGGCAACCAGAGCCAATGACAGATAGAGCCAAGTCATTACAATTTTGCACCCAAACTCCTCCCTGCTGGGTTCTGCAAGGGCATCACTGACAGGAGGAGAAAGCTGACAGTCAGGGCCCTCTGCCTGGGTTGGTTGTAAGTAGGAAGGTAGGCAGTGGGGTCTGGCAAGGGCAGTCTGAGATTGGTGAGGTGGTGTTCCATGTGCCTTAGTCACCGCTGGTTTTCGGTGCTCTTCTTCCTCCCTCCCTGCCTAGAGAAGAGGCAAGAGTGGGTGCCTGTTTGTGCTATGAAGCAGAGTGCTCCACCAACCATCTCTAATGCTCCAGTTGCCCTTTGGTTTCCATACGCCAGCTCCTTCACTATTTCTGAGCCCTCGTGGGCTTCATGCTGTTGAAGTTGGTGACGTTTACTGATGCTTTCCAGTGCGTTGCTGCTTCAGGCTCTCTGGCCAAATGTTGCAATATGTTGACACGATGAACATAACTCTCTGCTCTTTTTCTTATACTCACCATTAAGGCAGCAATCCTTATCCCACTTAGTTGAAGTAAGCCTTGTGGAATTTAAGAGGACTGGCTTCTGAACAGACAAGGTTAGGATTGCAGTCTAAGACTGCATGCACACCATACTGTAGTTAGAGTGCTGGGAATTGTAGCTCTGTGGGGGTAAACTACAGTTCCCAAGCTTCTTTGGGAGAAACCATGCACTTTAAGTGTATGGTGAATATGGAGCCGAAACTTCTTCAAGGCCACATCCATCGAGTCAAGCTTCCTCAAACTGGGCCCTCCAGATGTTTTTGGCCTACAACTCCCATGATCCCTTGCTAGCAGGATCAGTGGTCAGGGATGATGGGAATTGTAGCCTCGAAACATCTGGAGGGCCAAGGCTGAGGAAGATTGCATTAAGTGCTTGCAGGCAGCCCTGCACAAATTACAGCACAGCACACCCAGCCACAGACACACAGAAGAATTTATTTACTTGCTTGCTTGCCCACAACATTCTATATTGTGCATAAGCAAAAAAATAATCTACAAAATTGAAGAGGACAGCAATAGTCTCTTCTTTTGTAAGTACTTATCAGTACTTTATCTGGCAAGGTTTAAACCTGAGATACAAATTATGTCATATATCGGTAGTTATCCTAAGCACTCCCATCTTTGCTTGTACAGACTCGTCACTCCTAAAAACAGGCTTCTTCATCAGCAGCAGGGGCTGCAATGCTACCCCTATCCTTGGCCCTTCTGCCAAGTTCACTCCGAGTGATGGCTTTGTCCTTCAGGGGCAGCCTGCAAAATGTGCCTTTTGCACTGCAAACAATGGGGGAAAGAGCTCATTGGGAAATTGCGCCAGATTGGAGACGCTGAGCATCGCCGGCGAGACCCTTTCCCAAAGCTCTTCACATAATGGCTGCCTGCGATTCATGGCAATTGAAGTGTATGTCTCTCTGTGGGGGTCTTCTGAAATGGGAGAGGCGGTATAGTGCAGGGCAGGCAGGTGTGCTCCCAGGCAGCTCCTTCAGAGTACCTTAAACCTTGACGAGGCCTTCGGTGGAACAAAGACTCCCCGCTGGGTCTAATTTCGTGGCCATTTTGAGATGTGAATTGCAAGTAGCATTATCAAATACACTTGTGTGATCTAAACTGGCATTTAAGACCAGGCCTCTATGGGTGGGTAGACGGTACATTAACCCGCCGCCACCAGAAGAATCTCTGTGCGATCTCTTTGCAACGCGGTTCCTAGGGTAAGTCTCATTTCAAAAGCTGTGGGTTCATCTGTTCTGTAAGGTAAAGGGAGTTCACGTCACTTCACTTCACTCAGCAAGTGTTTTGAAGTAGGCAGACATACTTAAACACATGGCTTAAAAGCTTCTTGTGTTTAAATGCAAAAGAGGAAAAAGAAACACATTTAGTGTTGAGCTGAAACTGGGTAGCTGGGCTGGTATACATTTTGATGTCTCTCATTATTGTCTCTCATTATGTAATTTCTGATTTTTCTCACCCCTCCTTTTTTACAGTGTGCTGGGTGGAACATGTCCTCATTGCTAAGCCATTTTTGTTTCTTAGAATCCTCATTTTTAAAATACTAATTCACACAGTAAGTAAGAGTGGATACCGCATACAGTTGTATCCACAATTTATTTGACTAGCCAGGACAGGATACGGCTGCATATCCAAACTCACTTTCTGTTAAAACAAAAAAAATTCCTTCCAGTAGCACCTTAAAGACCAACTAAGTTAGTTCTTGGTATGAGCTTTCGTGTGCATGCACACTTCTTCACTTTCTGTTGTAAGTGCAGTGCAGATGGTCAACATCTGTTTGTACATTCAAAAGTTGTCCAACCACACAGCATTGCAGACTGGAGGCGGGCAGTTGTTGTCCCAATCAGTGCTATTTTTCTAGAAAAAGAGGTGCTGGAACTTATCAGGAACGCCTCCCTTGTTTTCCTATAATGGCAATGGCATCCACCTGAGAGGTGCTGGAACTGAATTCCAGTGAGTTCTGGCTGAAAAAAAGCCCTGGCTCCCATTTTCAAAAAGAAGGAAAAAGAAGACCCAGGTAACTAGTTACTGTGAGCTTGACACTGATACCAGGAAAGCTTGTTTTCGTATGCTTCAGAGGCTAGGACCTGAATCAATGGATTCAATTTACAAGAAAGGAGATTCTGACTAAACATCAGGAAGAATTTTCTGCCCGTAAGAGCTGTTTGACAAGGATTCCACCTGGATGGTTCACCACCTATGCATTACTGTCGCATCATTAGCATGCTTCGGAATGACCCCCCCACCCCAAACCCTAGTGTGGACTGCCAAAGCAGTGTTTCTTGTTCAATCATTTGGCAGAAAATTGCTCATCATTGGCAAACAGGTGGACGAAGTTTGTACACTTCTCTGTGGGAGACAACCCAGAACAATTAGACTTTTGCTTTTCTGAAGACTATGAAGCCTTCTAAAAGAAGTGATTCCTTTTGCAGCACTAAATGGTTGGATTTCTTTCCTTATAAATGGGAAGATTGAAGAGGCATAAGATAATTATAGCTGGGTGTTGTTTTTCCTCCCTTATTGTTCAGCTCTAGTGCCTATTGAGATTGTATCTTGGTGCAATTCAAGGAATTGAGTTAATCTATAAAACTGTATAAAGTTTGGGCTCCTGGTTATTTTCAGATTGCCTGACAAACTATGTCTCCTCGGTTTATGTTGAGGTCAGCCAAAGAACACTTACTAGCAGTCCCAAGGGGGACTATCTTTAGTTGACTTTTTCGATATCCTTGAATAGTAATTTCTGTTGATCCACATCTGCTGGAAGGTGGTGGGAGATGCCAGAGATGGATCCACCAATCCAGAACAAGTATTTGCACTCTATAAACCCAAGGACACTCCAGGATCCACAATGCTGGAGAGGGTACACAGGGAAAACAATGTTGATGAAATTTAACATTCTGTAGTGAGACAAGGAGTGCCAACTGTGTCAACTGTAAGCACCCCCAGAAGATTCAGGAATCCATCTGGTTTCACTGGTCTCTGGGGTCAGACCATCTTCAGGGGTCCCCCACTCCTACAGGAAGATACTGCCCCCAGTCCAAACATCGCCAGGAAGTAGTCCACCCATGACAATGGAACTTATTAACTCCTCCAGTTACTGAACCCCCACCAGTCCATACTATATTCATATTTAAAGATAGGATATTCAATGTGATAATGTTTATATTTAAGGTCAGGGCATACAGTGTGATAGTCTTATTTAAGGGTGGTATACATGATATAATAGTATTTTTATTTAAATCTTTATATTTTAAGGTGGTGTATATATTTTTGAACAAACAAACAAACAAACAAACAAACAAGAACACTAATTGTGTGATATGATGCATTTGCAGAAAGGGCATTTTGGCACTGGTTGCCTTTTAAAAAACTAAATACAATTAGTGGTTATGATAATTGGCAAAGCAATCATCAACAATGCCAGATTGCAAGGTATGTCACCTTTTTTGTCCCTAAAGGGAACCCCCCCCCCCCTGAGAAATAGACCTGAGAAAAATTGGATTGCAACTCAAAGGCATGGTAATGGAAAGAAAACACATCAAACCCTTGTAACAACAACAGCAACAACAACACGTATGTCACACCATTTTCCTGTTTCTTCTCAAACATTATAAGGAAAGTTAATTCACATGTATCTAAGCAATCCCCAAAGAATGGAGGAGTGCTTTTCATAGAAGACTTAGATCTGGTCATTGTCAAAGGTAATTTTGCCAATGACTTTAGCAGGAATAGAAGAGGTCGTTAATAGTACAACAAGTTTAAAATGTTTTTTTTTTTAATTATCAGTGTCTTTGTGAGATGACAAAGGAATTGTCTATAAAAGTGTGCTTCATTAGATGTACAACACCAGATATGTCACCATTGCATACTTGACTTTGACATTTTAGCAATTATATCATCCTGATGGCTGTGTAAAACACTGTCCCGTGCTAAATGCAGCCAACTGTCCTATTGATTCTGATGTAAATATGGGCATGTCTGCCAGAGTTTGGCTTCCTTTATTTCTGTCTGATACATTCAATGGCTCATCTGTTTTTCTAAGATCCCAGATCCCAAAATGGCAGATGCAAGATGCAAGGTATTATCTTTTTTAAAAAATAGTAGCTAGGCTGAAATGAAACATTAAAAAAGAGACAAGTGGGCTTAGGCATTAAGCTCTTTATTAATAATAAAATAATAAATGAAGATTCTGTTGCAATAATTTGAGAAATGGAGCACTGTCTGATCAAAAGAATCTTCCACTTTTTATTGTTGAAAAGTGATGGGGAAGGAGGGGAAATAATTATGGGTAATTTGATATGGTCTTGGAGAAAAAAATAAAAATTACACACAGAGATGAAGGAGGAATCCACTTTAAATGGTTTTATATACAGTATATGGAATTTGGCAGTTCTGACTCAGATTAAGATTTGCCACATTGGACCAATTCTTGTATCAGGCATCTGCTTAGGTCTGAGTTGCTTGTGTATTGTCTAATTACATGCAAATCAATAAAAATATGTATATTATATGTATTATATGTAAAATTGTTTTATTATTTAGAAAAAAATTATAGAACAAATAATTTAAAAGGCATTTTAAATGTGCCTGATAAAATTACTGGTAAAGCACACGGGAAATAATTATTAACAAAACAACAAAACAAATACGTCATGTTCATATAGTTTAGTTATGTGTATATTTTTAAAATGTTTAAATAAATGTACAAAAGAGACAAATTCTAGCCAGTACTATTTTTCTGCTATATTAGTATTAATATATATGCATGTGTGTGTGTGTAGGTCTATATGGTTATAATAGTACAATATATATTAATACATATAATATACTAAAATTGTTTGTATTATTTGCAGAAACAGTAAAAAACATTAACTCGCTTTCCAATGAGATCAAGGAATAAGAAGGGAATTAGAAAAAAAATCCATGTGGAAAACATGGGGAAGGGTAAGTATCCAAAATCATTCACACACATTCCCAAAACAATATATTTAGTATTGTAGTCCTTGCACAGGTATGATCAATCTCTTCTTCACCTAGTCTCTTTATCTGGCACTCTGGCACTCCCTTCAAGTTATGCAATGTTCATAAAACTACGCACTTCTCTGTGGCTGCTCGCAAACTTTGGAACTCCCTTCCTAGAGAAGCTAGACTGGCTGTCTCCTTGTTGTCATTCTGTGGCCTTGGGAGTAGCAATACCTTCTTGAGGTATTAATGCTGTGAGCCCCTGAATCATAGGTTCAAGTTGAATATATGTGTAAATAAATCATATATCATAAAGACACCCCAGTCTCTGTTGTCCCTCATTCTGAGGAAATCAAACCCTGGGTAAGCGCCTGGAATCCCTAGAATCTTGCATCATTCCAAGATTGGGGTAGTGTGCAACAATATACAGTGGCACCTTTGTTTACGAATTTAATCCATTCCAGAAGTCCATTCTTAAACCAAGGCGTGCTTTCCCATAGCAGCGGGGGACTCGATTTACAAATGGAACACACTCAAGAGGAAGTGGAACATGTTCAGCTTCCAAGGCAAAGTTCACAAACCAAAACACCTACTTACAGGTTTGCAGCGTTCTTAATTCAAGTTCTTCATAAACTAAACTGTTCTTAAACCAAGGTACTACTGTATTTAACTTCCCTGCATTAAATAAAGCAAGGATGCTGTAGGCTTTATCAAGACTGTCAAAATCAAAATAAAAGCTTCTGTGCTATGTATTATTAAATAATAAGCCACAATTCATCCATTGTGAAAACCTAAATCCAGAAACTCAGTGGGAGCTGTGCTATTGCTTCCTATCAGGACAGGTTGCACCCAGTGGCTGTAGTCTTGTATACAAATGGCACTGACAGACATATGGTATTTTTCGACATTGTGTTCCATGGAGATATTATCTTAGAAGTTGAAACAGTTGAACTGCCAGATATATTTTCTTGTTTGCTGATAAGGTTTGATAAATATGTAGTGTCACCTCATTTGGTTTGTTATTCATCAAAAGACATAGATCAATCTTTTTATAATCTGTTTTTGTGTTATGAAAGGATTATTTCTTCTTTAAGCAAAGCTTTGAAAAATGATGACATTGTTAAGATGTGCCATTAATGTCTAGGATCTGTCCCTGTCCTCTGACAATCTTTGTTTCCTGTTAACATAGCATTCACTGTTTAGCTGACATTAGAAATGTTAAATCTCATATTTAATACACCCCCCAATGCCCTCTATCCATGGCTGTGCAACATAAATATATGTCACGCCTAGCCCCGACTTGGTACCAGAAAAAGATTCCTTGGACGATGAAGCACACACTCCACAGATTGAGGACCTTGAGGAGCAGCAGTGTCCCCTGAAGCTGGTGCTAAGGGTCTTCTTGTAGGACCTTCCAGATTGTGACCAACTGAAGCTATCAGAGAAAGAGGTGGAACCATTCCCCCAGTTCTCAATAATGCCTGTGCTAAAAGGGTTGGGTCCAGGGTGAAGAGTGGCAACATAGTTTAAGCAAGCTTCCCGCCTCCCAGGTCAGCCATTTAAGGAAGCCTCCATGCCCCTTCAGCTCACATGAGCCAGAGCGGTATGGGGGCTTGCTCATCTGCAGGGTTGGGCTATGTATTTTGACTGCTTCCTCCTCCCCTAAGGTGGGAAGGAGAAAGCAGTTGAGATACATTCCAGGCATCATGATATCTGCATCGCATTTCACGATATTTAGCTGCTGATCTATCACAGTGTTGAAAATAAGATATCGCCCAGCCCTAATCATGGCATGGTCAGAAAAATTCCCCTTTGATTATCTCTGTGATGGCCCTGGCATATATTGAAGGTTATCTGCTAGATAACCTGGTTCTAGGTTGTACAAGCTTTAAATGTTAACTACAAGACATTGCACGGTATGCTGATGACAACGTAGTGTGTGCACGCTCAGAGGATGACCTCCAAACCATCCTAAATATCTTTGCAGAAGCTTACAAAAAGCTTGGCCTATCACTTAACATCCAAAAAGCCAAAGTGCTGCACCAACAAGTACAAAATAACCCCTCTGCAGCGCCACAAATCCAACTCAATGGTGTAACATTGGAAAATGTTGATCACTTCTCCTACTTAGGCAGTTATCTTTCCACAAGCGCCAGCATTGATGCCGAAATCCAGCATCCCCTGAGCTCTGCAAGTGCGGGTTTCTCCTGATTGAATTGCAGAGTGTTTGAGGACCAGGACATTCACAGGGAAACCAAAATGCTTGTTTACAAAGCTATTGTACTATCAACCTTATTATATGCTTGTGAAACATGGACCACTTATAAATGCCATCTCCAACTCCTTGAAAGATTTCATCAATGGTGTCTCCAAAATTTTTTACACATCACTTGGGAAGACAGGCGAACTAATATCAGTGTATTGGAAGAAGCAAAGATCACCAGTGTTGAAGCAATGATTCTTCAACATCAACTTTGTTGGACTGGTCATGTTGTGCAGATGCCTGATGATTGTCTTCCAAAGCAACTACTCTATGCTGGTGGTCAACAAAAGAGGTTTAAAGACTGTCTCAAGGCAAATCTAAAAAAAGGTAGTATAAACACTGACAACTGGGAAACACTGGCCTGTGAGCGCTCCAATTGGAAAACAGCCTTTACCAAAGGTGTCATGGGCTTTGAAGACACTCGAACTCAGGACACAAGGAAGAAACATGCTAAGAGGCAGGCACGCTTGGCAAATCCATACCATGATCAACTCCCGCCCGGAAACCAATATTCCCACTGTGGAAAGACATGTGGATCCAGAATTGGACTCCACAGTCACCTACAGACTCATTGTTAAAAACGTGATCGCCAAGAAGCTTTATATGTTAACTCCAAGACATTGAGCACCAGGTGAGATGTTTGTTTTAAGAATCCAAAAGTTTTAAAGTGTTATTTATTGTAAATTACAACCAAAAGAAAAACCTTGAGTGTAGATTTGGTTATTTTATAGGGTTTTAAACAGTGTTTCTGGTTCAGGTGTTTAGGCTGTGTTTGGCACACTTCAGAGGATTCCCACAAAAAGAAGATGGAGAAACCATTAATGACTAGCTTGGGAAAGCAATTGAAGTGTGACTGAATGGAGCTGCTTGTAATTTTTCCATCCAAAATTTGTGATTATGACCCCCCTTCAACGTCAAAGCCCTTGGGAACTACAGGTAGAGTCTCAAGAACCTGGTCCTCCAGATATTGTTGGACTTCAGCTTCCATATATTCATGTGAATCAATTCCCCCCACAATAATATTCTAAAAATGCCTCTCCCCACCCCACCATCCACTCAATTTCATCACCCACAAATAGTGTGGAGATTTTGCGTGGTTGACTTCTTGAGTGCCTTCTGGACCACAACATTGTCCTCTGTAAATTTGTGCTACTGCATTTGGCATCTAACAGATGCCTACCTACTTAAGTTGCCCCATGAGTATAATACTTTGTGGTTTGTGTTCAGCCATTATTTTGTTTTAAATTCTAGTTGTCCTTCAATCCAGGATGTCTGTGACATGTTTATTTCTCATAGTTTTGATTTATATGGCAGTATTTTTCACCTGTCTTTCCCTCTTATGAAATTACGTTGCATTGATTTTATAAATGCTGTTGAGATATACAACCCTTACAATTCATGAAATATAAAGCATTTCCCTGTCTACAAGGGCTTTCCCCCCAGGTATTATGGCAAAAGGTACAATCACTGAGAACATTCTCGGGTTTATGCAGTTTGGATACATTCACCCATTTTGGTGTGAAGAATTGTATAAATGAGAATCTGACTGCAAGGCTGCACAATATGTGCAGTACCTCACTGGGGGCATAATTACTACTGGGGTGCATTGGATTTAGACAAATTTCAATTTCTAAACTGAGGCAGGGTGCCTTGATGGGATCTGTATGAGTTGCACAAGTTGAACCAGGCACTCCTGATGTACTTTCTGGCATGTCAGTGATTTAGACATACAAAAATGCTGTAGACAAGAATCTACTGAAACTGTCTATAAGCTTGCCTTATGAGGAAAATGTTTGTGTGTGAAGGGGTCAGGGTATGAAGTAATAATAATAATAATACTTTTTCATCTTGCCATTTCTAAACATAGGGGGAGCAGGGAGTTCCCTAGTTGCCTGGCTTCCTATTCTTTGCATGAGCAACACAACAACCTGTACTATGGAGCTATTTTTTAAATAATATTTTTTATTGATTTTTCAGTTTTACAAACCAAACATGTTACATACCACTGAATATCCAATGACTTCCTTCCCTCTCCTTCCTCAGTTCATTTTATTTATCTTCTTTCCCTGCATATTTTACTAAAACCATTTTGGTCAGTTCTCCATTTTTACATCCCTCAAACAATAATTACACTGTTGATTTTATCTTAATGCTGCCAGCGTTTTTAGCTGTGTGCAGTTATTTTCCATATGGTCACTAAATGTTTTCCACTCTTCTTTAAATATATGTTCTTCTTGCTCTCTGATTCTATACATTAAACCTGCAAGTTCTGCATAGTCTAACATTTTAAGTTTACAGTCCTCTTTACCTGGGACCTCTCTCACTTTCCAGTTTGGGGCTAACAAAACTTGAGCTGCCGTAGTAGCATACATAAATAATTTTTTTCTGACATCTGGGAATTTCTGTCCAGATTATTCTGAACAAAAAGGACTCAGTGTTTTTTGGGGGGGGGGCAGGGAGTTATTTTAAACATTTTTTTTTACCTCATTATAAATCATTTCCCAATATTCTTTTACCTTTTCACATGTCCACCACATATGAAAAAAAATTCTTTACATTTCCAACACCAATTCTGATTTATACATCTTGGCCAACCTACCTGGAGTTAGATACCATTGATTAATCATTTCCATATAATTCTCTTTCGGTGAAAAACATGCAGTTAATTTCAAATCATACTTCCAAAGTTTCTCCCAAAGGTTTAAGTCTATACTATGTCCTACATCTATTGCCCATTGTGTCACTGAAGCTTTAACAAGCTCATCTTTTGCTTCCCATTCCAATAGAAAATTATAAATTTTAAACAAATGTTTATCCTTGTTCTGTAATAATTCTCTTTCAAATTGTGAGCTTTGGTCCAAAAATCCAATTTTAAATCTGACTTAAACATCTCATGTAACTGGTGGTATTGTAACCAATCCATGACTCGACTACTTAAGTCTTCCATAGGTTTCAGTCTGCGTTCCCTCCCTATAATAGTTCCCTGTAAGTGTATAGTTTAGTGATGTATGGAAGTAAGAGCTGGACCATAAAGAAGGCTGATCGCTGAAGAATTGATGCTTTTGAGTTATGGTGCTGGAGGAAACTCTTGAGAGTCCCATGGACTGCAAGAAGATCAAACCTATCCATTCTGAAGGAAAACAGCCCTGAGTACTCACTGGAAAGACAGATCCTGAAGCTGAGGCTCCAATACTTTGGCCACCTCATGAGAAGAGAAGACTCCCTGGAAAAGACCCTGATGTTGGGAAAGATGGAGGGCACAAGGAGAAGGGGACGACAGAGGACGAGATGGTTGGACAGTGTTCTTGAAGCTACCAGCATGAGTTTGACCAAACTGTGGGAGGCAGTGGAAGACAGGAGTGCCTGGCGTGCTCTGGTCCATGGGGCCACGAAGAGTCGGACATGACTAAATGATTAAACAACAAGTGTACAGTTAACCTAATGGAACTCCTTCATACAGGACGCAGTGATGGCCACCAACTTGGATGGCTTTAAAGGAGGATTAGACAAATTCTGGCCACAATGGCTATATATTCTACATCCAGGGTCAAAGGCAATAGCACCTGAATGCCAGTTGCTGGAAACTGCAGGAAGGGAGAGTGCTCTTGTGCTTGTGTCCTATTTGAGGGTCTCCCACAGGCATCTGGATGGCCACTGTGAGAACAGGATTCTGGACTAGCTGGGCCATTGGCTTGTTCCAGCAAGATGCCACATGGAAGCCTGTGTATGTCAAAGAAGAAGGATTGCTTGGCAGTTCCTTCCCATGTGCACCACCACAGGAACAATGATGCTCAAATAAGCCATCCGCTATTCACGTTTGCAGGAATGAATTGTAGGTTTCCAACCCAATAAAGTGTGAAGCGTAAGCCATTGGTTCAAGGCAGCTCCTTTAATTTATTTTAGTACCTGAGAAAAAGTCATTCAAATCGAGCATGGTTTTATATGCTAACATCATTTCTATAAGAAGCTGAATATTCTTCCTTGAATTTTTATATCATCCCCAGGGCTGTAGTGCAAATGTATGGTTATTGCACTACTAAACCTTTTTGAGTGATCACATACTTATCTTGCTTCCCAGTAGTAGGACTGTGTGATGTTCTAGTAGAGAACTGATATCGTATTTCCCCCCATCTCTAAACAGTACCTTGGGATAATTAACCATTTCTTTTTACTGTCAGTTGTGGGCCTCTTTCTGATAACACACATAATTTTTACTTTTACATAATTTGGTTCCAACAGGAATTAGCCTTAAATGTGCTCAGTTATCACAGTGTAAGAGTCAAAACAAGCAGGGATTTGAAGTTAGAGTATTTAATCCAGTACTGAGTCAATACTTCAACCACTGGGGTGGGGGTGAATAGAATATTGAGGTGGAAGGTAAGAATATTCTTCCATGATTAATCTTTTTTTTTAAAAAAAATGTAGTTTTTTCTTTTCTTTTCTTTTTCTTTTTTAAGTAGCAAAGTTCTCTGACCCTCTGCAGTGCTCCATTTTCTCTCTAGCTTTCTGAGTTCATTCTGCCTACGTGTGTTCTTGTACTCTAAGCGCAATGCAAGTCAGTACCATTTATCTGCATAGTGATCTTTGATTTCATTCTCTCTGTTTTGCTTTTTCAGGTAATCATAGGCATAGGAGGGTCTCCCCTCCCCCGGGGAATGCAGGAAACCACTTTCGCCATACTTGGACTGTACTGTCACCCCCTACAGAACTGACCTGCAGGGTACCTGTGCTCTGCAGGTCATCTCAAACATGGGTGTAATATCTGTGAGTCTTGACATTTGAACTGGGATATGGAAGTACAAGCAGACGATTTTCAAGAGGAACTTAAGAACTAGAGACCATGCAGTTTCCAGAACCTCCAAGTAGGAGCCTTCTACCCAATGGACTACAAACTTTCAGTCAGCACCAAATTCAGCCACATCAGAGATCAGAGACCAGCAACCAGCTGATATTAGTGCTGTACTAAAAAAAAATCCCATTCTCTCCCCCCCCCCCCAATTTCCCATCTGTTAATAAGGAAAGATAGTTAAATAATCAAAGGGAAGAGAAATGTTGGAGAAATTCTCATGACTAGATTGCCACACTTATCTTACTTTGAGGGGATGTTTGTGAATGTTCTTTCTTCATTTCACTAATAATCTCACCAGTGGTCTGCACTTATCAGCCTTCCTGAATGCTCATGCTTCAGTCAAAGCCCGGATAATGAGATCATGAGGTAAACACCTCCCATGCAGCCATTTAAGTTCAGGAAGCATAAGCAGTCAGGTACATACGGTACTTCCACACATTAGCCAGATGCTGTGGTCATTAGAATGCTAGGCTGCTACCACAGAGACTTGGGATTCAGCTACACAGCTGTAAATAAAATGTTTTAAATGTTTTGTAAAGTGCAATATACACATGTGACACTAGATGGTGACAGTGAGCTATGCAAAATTCAATGTATGTTTCAAAACGTTTTTTAAAAGAAGCATTTTTCACAGTGTTTTTTTATATGTGTGTAGATTCCACCTTGGTTTCAAATGCCTTGTCAGCCATGTTGCTCACTGGGTGACTCCTTATCCAAGCCTAACTCACAGGTGGTTGTGAGGATAAAATGGGTGAACTTCAAATCAATCCTGTGGTTGTCTTCTCTTTCTGCTGTTGTTTGGAAAAATAAAACAGCCCAGGTTTGCCTGCAAAGCGGCACACCTGCCCCACTTGAGAGTCAGCCAAATTTAACTTGGTTGGGTCTTGCTTCTAAGTAAAATAGGATCCGGCTGCAAGTTTTCCTATTGAAAGCTTAAAGTCTATGATAAATAGTTGTATTAATATTTTCTTTCTGCATCTACCCTGCTGTTCTGTTTTTAACTGATGCTACTTTTCCTAACAACTAGTTTTTCTCATCTGTCTTGTTATTTTTGCATTCCTTAAAAAGAACTGCGTAACATAGAAAGTAAGTAAGAATACAAAACAAAAATAAAATGAAACCTCAACCCTAAAAAACCCAAGCCCAGATGGAATAACTAAAAAGGCATACAGTATCTTAAAAAACCTTCCTTTCATTTCTATGGTAAATATTTACTAACCTACTGTAGGAGTTATCCACTGTTTCTTGAAGCTGTGAAGAAAAGATTAAAATTTGAAAAGAATTTAATGATCACAAGGTAACTACCAGCCATCTTCAGAGAATGCAGAACATGATTATTGAAAATGTGTTGAGTATTTATTTGCAAGATTGCAAGGAAGAATAAAAAGACTTCAGAAATCCATCTTGCTTCTTTTAAACAAAATGCCAGATACCATTTGCATGGTAGCCAGGATAGCCAAAGAACTTTTATGTGCCTGAGTGATGGTCTGTCACTTTCTAGATAATGGTATGGACATTCAGGGTTACAGACGCTCCATTCTGTTTCCCATCCCACTGGCTTACCTCCCCAAACACCAAGCAGGGTGGTTCAGTCCTCATTGGGCTGATTTGGAGAGAACTGCTTCATTGGTGGTGTATATGTGTTTGTGTGTGGTGATGATGGTGGTCATAAAGGTATTTGCCACTTCTACAGTTGTGCTTCCTATGAAGATATTTCTCCATCTAGTGTGTAGGTGATGATGTTTTACCAACTGGTACCCCAGAGAGCTGAGATTGGTAATGGTACATACAAAATATTCAGGGCTCACTGCCACTTGCTCCTATCAGCTCCATGCCCAAGAAGCATGCTCAGTCTACGTTTGGCTACTTTTGATGGCTATTTTGGACTTCCTTTTTTGGCAGGGGGAGTAGAGTGTCTTTGATTTTCCGCTGATTTTAATGGGAAATTTAAATTCCATTTTCTGGGAACAGTATTTAAAAATAGGCTGTTTTCCTGGTTCCCACCGAAAAGCTACAGGGACAATTTGATTTTTCAGTCTACTCTTTTATACCCATGTATACACCACCAGTGTGGTGTAGTGGTTAGGAGCAGTAGATTCAAAATCTGGGGAACCGGGTTCACGTCTCTGCTCCTCCACATGCAGCTGCTGGGTGACCTTGGGCTAGTCACACTTCTTTGAAGTCTCTCAGCCCCACTCACCTCACAGAGTGTTTGTTGTGGGGGACGAGGGGAAAGGAGAATGTTAGCCACTTTGAGACCCCTTCCGGGAAGTGATAAAGCAGGATATCAAATCCAAACTAGTACTACTCCTCTTCTTCTTCTTCCTCCTCCTCCTCCTCCTCCTCCTCTTCTGTGTTGCCATCTTCTTTTTTGAGCCCCACCCTCCTGTCTGTTTTCTTCTTTTAAGTCAGTCAGCATTCTGTGGTCATTAGTCCTTACTGGACTATAAAGGGAGATTCCCTCTCTCATTAGCCCTCCCCCCCGGTTTTTTATACTCCTGTAGACATCCCAGGTTTGCTGATAACTCTCCTGTGTATGTAGGCTACATCTGCATGGAAGGTGACTTGAATAAAACTACCTTTAAAAAGCTTGTTAATGTTTTCTCCCTGAAAATGCTTTTGTTCATGAATAATTCCGAAAGATTGTTGAAAAGGTTTTAGAATTCTTCATCTTTCCTTTGTTTATGAGTAGTGCTGTGGAAGCTTGCAGTATATCAGATGAATGCTATTCACTATAGTTGTGGGCGATGTTGTTTTTAGAAAGCATGCATTCTTTCCATTTGGCATATTATTTCTTTCCCTTTGATAAATGAAACACATTGATGCCTTCCATACACTCTGTAGAGTTTTTTTTTGGGGGGGGGGAGGGCCATTTCTGATGATAGATACATAGATAGATGATAGACGAGAGAGAGAGAGATTATAGATAGATAGATAGATGATAGATAGATGATAGATGATGATGATAGATAGATAGATAGATAGACGAATAGCACCACTGTGATGCTTGCATTGGGAAATCCAAGTTGTCTTCTGCCCCCCCCCTTTCTTCTTCTATCTTCTTTGTTTCTACTAGCTGATAGGTCTGGGGTGACAATATGTTCTCTTGAGTGGGGAGTTCAGGGTTGGTTGGTTGGATTTACTTAGTGGCTGATTATGGTATCTTTGGCCCATACATTCTGTATATGAGCCAGTATTGCCCCTATCATACTGCCACCAACTCCCATCATCTCTGAGCTTTGCTGCTTGGGCATGATAGGGAGATAAGTTCCAGCAACATCTTGAGGACACAATTGGTTACCACTGCCATAAAGTAACTTGGTGCCCTTGGGTATAGTGGAGGAGGATGTCCTTTCCCTAGTGTCAAAGTAAGATACAGCTGCCAGTTGGTTTCTGCACATGGAATAGGGGTGTGGATTACCATCTAATCTTTTACTTCAGGCAGCTAAATATCTTCAGCTGACTCTGCTCACAAAATGTTTTGGTTTGACTTTGTTCACATGAGAGGCAAGAACAATTGGAGGGAAGTGAAACTATCATCTCTGTGACCCCCTGTCCCACTTGCAGACATGCCCATTGGCATGAGAACCAATTCCTCCTGGTATGACCCTACACTATAGGACATATCAGTGGAATTAATTCAATCACATGGTCAGGTGTCTATTTGTCTTACAATGGACATCCTTGCTCTGGGTAGACTGCTAACTGGATGAGAGAGAACTGTGGGGTGGGTCTTATTCATGTGGCCTGTCTATGCACACAGGGCTACAGCATTCTAAAGCAGCTGATGCGCCAACCTACCCAGCAGTAGGAGAGAAACATTATACAGACTTCCAAAATGATTGAAAAGTACAGTGGTACCTCGGGTTACATACGCTTCAGGTTACATATGCTTCAGGTTACAGGCTCCGCTAACCCAGAAATAGTGCTTCAGGTTAAGAACTTTGCTTCAGGATGAGAACAGAAATCGTGCTTTGGCGGCACGGCGGCAGTGGGAGGCCCCATTAGCTAAAGTGGTGCTTCAGGTCAAGAACAGTTTCAGGTTAAGTACGGACCTCCGGAACGAATTAAGTACTTAACCTGAGGTACCACTGTATACTCATGTATGCATGTGCATACCACACATGCATGCGCACCTGCATGCATGAGTATACTTTTTAAGCATTCTATATAATCTTTTCTATCCTACTGGATCAAAAATACCCTACCAATGAGTATCAAACATGAGCTGATGGTTCAAGGATCAATAATGTAGATGTTTCTGTGATCCATGAAGCCTAGTTTAGAATGTATCAGATACTTTGTTTATACATACAGTTCAACCCCAAAGGTTTCTCAGAGTAGCTAACACCTCGCAGGAAATTAAAAATACCCAAAGAGAACCAAAATAAGTGATTGTGTCATTTTAATTTAAAATAGGTTTTATAACTAATACTAGGCCCATGGAAATTTCAACATGTGATAAAACAGCATGGAAAAGACCCTGGTCAATAAAAAGTCCTCATTATTTGCGTATACCAAAACCAAATACTAGATATTGCTATGTTTCAGGGAACTGCCATCGGAAAGAGAGATGGTGCAGAGGCTCCAGCAGACTAGGAGAGATTCTGCAGCGGAGGAGGGAACCAGCAGGGGGAGAGCAGAAGCTCCGGCAGAAGGGGAGTCGGAGGAGGGAGGGCTCTGGGATACTTCTAGTGAGAATAGTGCAGAGGTAACAAGACCCCCGTTGGCAACTCCCACCCTTCGCCGGAAGCTGTCACGCAGAGAGTCACGAAGGCGCATGTCCGTGAAACAACTTTTATGTTGGCGTAAATTTCGTAGACGCCCACTGTCAGATTCTACCAGCGACTAACGGAGTCATGCCTTGGGAGGCTCCGTTAGTGCCTCGGTTTGGTTGACCAGCCAAACACCAGAGGGATCAAGCTTTTACGCACAAGCAGCTCATTATCCCATCACACTATGCATTTACCAAATGCCCATTTACAATAAAATACTTTATGGTGGGCCATGAAAACAGAAGAATGTCTTGAAAGGAGGATCCAAGAATTCATATCAAATATCAGCGTAAGAATTGGCAACTTGTGGCCCTCCATATTTTGCTAGACTCCAGCTCTCATCAACCCTGACCATAGGCCATGCTGTGTTGACTGCCAGTGTCTTGAGGGCCACAGGTTCCCCATGCCTTTATTAGTGAATATTTGTTTCAGATCTGTTCCGTATCCCCCTTCTCTTAAAGGAAACATAATGTGCATTTGGTAAATTTGCAGAATAATTGAGATGTAAAGTTTTACACATGTTTCTGCACAGGAGTACATCAAGCTTGCTGATGGGACTCAGCAAACATTCAGTAAATAATACCAGTGGGATTTATTGTATGGAATTAGAGAAATGCAATACTGTATATGAATCAATAAATGACAATGTACATATCACATAACCATTTCTGACTGACGGTTCCCAGCTTAATCAAAGGAACTCATAAGGGCCTGAAATAATGCAATAGGAGGAATACTGATTGCCAGGCTTCCCTACTTGGTACATAAATTATAGTGGCAGGAATCATACATCAAAACTGGTAATAGGTCGGTCTGCTTAAAAAGCCTCCTTCTGTTCCTAAGCATGGAATATGGCTTTTCCTTTTAAAGCACCTTTAAAATGTGGTACTTGGTTTGAGAGCAGGAATTCCTTTTTACTCAGTAAATGTTTTATTTCATGGGTCAGGCTTCCCTACAGTAATTTTGTCATCGAGAGCCTGAAACAACCAATCCCTGAAACACTGTAGAATCCAATTTACTCTAGATCTTCAAGGCACTGACTGGCACTGCCAGTGAGCCCCACTTTCAAAGAAACAATGAGCTCACTTTGAGATCCAAGTTGTTCCTCTGGATCAGTGTCCTTACCTGTTTCATGGCTGACGTCACATATGATGTCAGGTGCAGGGGGCATGGGAGTGGAGTAAGTGGTCTCCTTGACTGTTTGGGATCCTTGTTGAATAGATCCATGGTCTATAGAGATCCATGATCTATATAAATCCATGGTCTGGAGGTTCATTTCTTCTAGTCTGTAAGTACATCAAGTAAACAGACTATGGGCAATAGCCAACATTAATCAGCTTTCATTTCAGTTAGTCTATTGCATATGACTTGGTTGGACATCACCCAAATCGAAGAAACAAAAGAGACATGTGTGGCACTATTGAGATAAGTGCAAATTGAACAACAGTATGGCTTGATACTTTGTAGAACCTCCAGTAATTTCATGGCAGTTCCCAGATGGACTCTCAAGAACTGCTAGACAGATCAGGAAATGCCCTTTATATTTACATGCAAAAGTAAGCACAGGCCAAATATCATTTGTTCCAAACTATACTTAACCAAGACATGGAGGGTGAATGTTGAAGGATGATCTAACTACATAACAACCTCTTTAACTTTCATTTTGTAATCAGATTTCAGGAACATTTAAAATCAATTTGCATCTACCAAATCAATTATTTGGTTGTACAAGGCAGCTTGTTGAATAAATATTTGGCAAATACTTCCAAACATAGTTACTGGCATGGACGCATAGCTAACAGATGTTAAATTAAAGTCTGCTGGTTTTGTGGTATAATTAAATGTCTCTTTAGTTGTGAAGAGCTCAAGTAAATACACCACTGCTATGCTGTCAGAATTGCCACCAAATTCAAAGTGTCCTCAAACCTGGGGTGGGGGGAGAGAAACCAGAAAATACAAAAATAGCAAAAAGATATTCTGCTCTGGTCAGACCTCACCTGGAGTACTGTGTCCAGTTCTGGGCACCACAGTTCAAGAAGGACACTGACAAACTGGAACGTGTCCAGAGGAGGGCAACCAAAATGGTCAAAGGCCTGGAAACGATGCCTTATGAGGAACGGCTAAGGGAGCTGGGCATGTTTAGCCTGGAGAAGAGGAGGTTAAGGGGTGATATGATAGCCATGTTCAAATATATAAAAGGATGTCACATAGAGGAGGGAGGAAGGTTGTTTTCTGCTGCTCCAGAGAAGTGGACATGGAGCAATGGATCCAAACTACAAGAAAGAAGATTCCACCTAAACATTAGGAAGAACTTCCTGACAGTAAGAGCTGTTCGACAGTGGAATTTGCTGCCAAGGAGTGTGGTGGAGTCTCCTTCTTTGGAGGTCTTTAAGCAGAGGCTTGACAACCATATGTCAGGAGTGCTCTGATGGTGCTTCCTGCTTGGCAGGGGGTTGGACTCGATGGCCCTTGTGGTCTCTTCCAACTCTATGATTCTATGATAACATGCATGCACCCAGTGACCCCTGCAACATAACCCATGCCAGCCCCTCAATCAGAAACTGCCCTGAACACAGAATTAACCTGTGCCTCCATAGACAGCTGTGAGTCCAAAATGACTTCCAGGCAGTGCACCTGGTCCTTCAGGGGTACAATTGCCCCATTCAGGGGAGAGCCACTGAACTCTGATGGGTAGATATACATCACCACAAGCTGGCTTCTCCCAAGTTATTGCCTTTAATTTTTCAAATCATTCTTGCATTTGAAATACTGGAAGTCACATATTTGGACAGGCCGTGTCAACATTCAGAGATAAACTTATAATGAATATATTATGTGTTCATTGTCATATAAGGTGGAAGAAAGAGGGGGTACACTACATGCACATTTTCCTATGCACATTTTCTTCGTTGGGTTCCACAGTGTGCATATGCTCATTTTCAAGGCACTATCATATATCACTATGGTTGTACCAGTTGTCTTCCCAGTGGTGTAGGAGGAAGGTGAATTTGCTATCAGATGCAGCTTTAAAGGAGTTTAAAGGCAACAAGAAAGTGGTATAAACCCCTTTATGTTTTTTTGGGAAAAAATGTGCTTCCTTAAACAAAAACAGTTTTCAAAGATGCCCTATTTCAGTAGAAATACCTTTTCCTAATGCAAATGAAACTTTGTGCACTGAAGTAATTGAGAGTCAAAGTTAGAGTCCCTTTCCCTGTCTTTTGATCTGAACCTGATCAACATGTTAGGGATTTCATACTCTCTCAGCAGGGGAGACCTTGGAAGGGAGGCTCTAGCATGAACTTCAAAAGAGAAATGAGAAGAACCCGCTGCAAGTAAGTCACGACATTTATTCCTAGCTGCTATCTATTTGTTTAACTTTATATTTCAAGGAATTATTGCAGTCTTTCTTTACCCTTTTATGTCTAGCTAAAGAGAAGAAGAAGGAGCATGTGCTTTATGGACTGCGAAAGATTCCAAAAAAATATGAATTAGGGGCCATATGGAGGATTTACTAGGAAGCCAAGGCAGATGTACTAAATGAGCCATCTTCACTGCATGCTTAAATCAAAGAAAATGTTAAGAAGGAAGGAAAAGTAAGATGACCCAGGAAGCAATGGTGCAATTACATTTATAGGTCACACAACTGAAGTTCAGGTTATCTTTGGACTGCAAATGCCAGATAGATAGATAGATAGATGAGAGAGAGAGAGAGAGAGAGAGAGAGAAAGGAAGGAAGGAAGGAAGGAAGGAAGGAAGGAAGGAAGGAAGGAAGGAAGGAAGAAAGAAAGAAAGAAAGAAAGAAAGAAAGAAAGAAAGAAAGAAAGAAAGAAAGAAAGAAAGAAACTGGGGTGGAGGGGAGATAGATTATTTGCCATTGGGCAGTTCACTAATGTGGGACATGGACTGCTAATTACAAAGTCTGGGTCATCTTTTGTTTCAACTGAAACAAAGTTAATTAAATTTAATCTCTAAGATGCTGGTTTGAAACAGGAAGGATTCTTCAGGGAAACGAAATCGTAAAAGGTTGTTCTTTCTGATTTCAAGCAAAATATCCAACCAAAGAGCTCCATTTTCTCCTCCTGCGTGCTCTTTTATGGTAGCATGTTCTTCTCGGTTATATTCGCCCTCCACCATTTTCTAAGTATTTGTCCTATTTTCAGATTGAGAGCGTGTCCATTAAATGGATTTATACCAACCTCATACACTTTGCAACTAAGGGATTGGTTTTACAGCACTTAGGAAGAACTTCTGGATGCTCTCCAAGTAGCAGAAAACAAAAACAAACCTGCAGTTAAAAAAAATTACCTGCAAAGGCTGTACTTTGGAATGTTCCGTTTTGCTGTCTGGCATGGTTTAAATGAGAAGTTTGGAAGGAAGGGCGAGTAAAAGTCCTTTGCCAGCAGCAGACAACTTTTGAAAAGCAGGGTCAGTTTTTCAAAGCTGCAGCTTCTGCTTGCTCCTTCTTCTCTATGGGTGCACTGTAGCGCAGCAATAGATCAACAGGGCTCCTTTTCTCTGATGTATTGTTGCAATATATCATAAGAACTGTGTCTGGCAGGAACATGAATTTCAGACATGGACCTATTTTCTGTGCTTTATTTGAGGACAATCTTAAGAAAATCAATGTGTGAGTTTCAGAACTGGCAAGAAGAGCTTAAGAAACTCAGTGATACTTCCAAAATGGTTAAAGGGTTCACAAAAGTTTTTATCAACTCTCAAATGTAAGTGGGACATTATAAAGCTCCTATAAAATAATGACTCACTTTAAGGTTGACCTTGGGCTTTCACTGTAGCCTCATTGCTTGAGTGTCTGAGGTACCTGATTAAAAAAGAAAATATCATGCACCCTCCAAGTCTTTTTGGTCAAATCCACACCAAACATTTAAAGCGCTTTAACAGTCATGGTGTCCACTAGAGTAAGTCTCCTAGGAAGTGTAGTTTGTTAAGGGTGCTAAGAATTGTAGCTATGTGTGGGGTGGGTCTTGTAGCAACTTTCAGTACTCTTAACAAACTACAGTTTTCTTTCAGGGAAGCTATGGCTATTAAAGGTAAAGGTAAAGGGACCCCTGACCATTAGGTCCAGTCGTGACCGACTCTGGGGTTGCGGCGCTCATCTCCCTTTCTTGGCCAAGGGAGCCGGCGTGCAGCTTCTGGGTCATGTGGCCAGCATGACTAAGCTGCTTTTGGTGAACCAGAGCAGTGCACAGAAATGCCGTTTACCTTCCCGCTGGAGCGGTACCTATTTATCTACTTGCACTTTGACGTGCTTTCGAACTGCTAGGTTGGCAGGAGCAGGGACCGAGCAATGGGAGCTCACCCCGTCATGGGGATTCGAACTGCCAACCTTCTGATCGGCAAGTCCTAGGCTCTGTGGTTTAATCCACAGCGCCACCCTCATCCCTATAGCTATGGCTATTAAAGTGGTATAAATAAGTGTAGGATGTAGCTGTTACCTTTCCTACTCCCCAATGAATTCTTTGTAGAATAATGAAAATCTAGGCATATGCATGGATGCTCATAATCTGATCAGGATTCAAATGTTTCTCCATAGGAAAACGTGCTAGCATGGGACTCCACTAATGAGTCCCATTGGTGGAAGCCCAGAACAAGGACTTCTGCTTATGCAATGGGGCTTCCCAGTGCTTTTTTTCTAGAAAAATAGGTGTCAGTACTCACCATGAAGTTGTTACGGTAAGTGCCACACCTTTCATCAACAACAAAAAGAGGTGCTGGTACTGTGTACCCTTGAGTAACTCCTGGGGGAAAAAATGACTGGGCTTCTCTATGCTCCTGGATTTTTTTTAGGGCGGGTGGTAAGGAGATGTCCTAGAACAGCACATGGAAGGTGGTGGTGGGGAATCACTCCATATGGCAAGACAAAGTGGTTTTCCTGATGGAGCAATTGCCTTAGAGCAACATTGAATTCCTTCCTTGACAATGTTGGTCACAACACTAAAAGCCCCTTTCTTGATTAGTGAAGTATAGATCATCTAACTACAGATTAGCTAGCATCATAATGTATGCATAAGAATGTGTGTGTACACCCCCCAAAGGCCCATCTAGTCCAGTATCCTCTTCTCATGTTGACCAGGCAGGTGCCCATGTGTCCTGTATGCAGGACACAAAATCAATAGCATTCTCACCACTTGTGATTCCCAGCATCTAATGTTCAGAGGTATACTGCCTCAGATGCTGAAATTGGTATTTAGCCATCATAGCTAGCAGACGTTGATAGCTTTTTGGAGAATCGGCACAAGACCTCCATGGCATACAAGTAGCCATAAACAGCTTCTGCATAGTGGATTCTTCACACAAGTCCTCTTAATACATGTAGGGCAATATTCACAAAGTCAGCAGAAGCTCACAAAGAGCTGCATGGAAGAAGTTATCACTGTGATTGGCATCTTAATGACAAGATGCCCAGCCAAATGGTGTGTAGATTCAAGGAGCTGTCCACTTTTGATGTTCTTGGGGCATTATTGTTCTTCAAGGGAAATTGATTGATTGATTGATTGATTGGAAGGTACTAAGCACCAGGTCTACTGGTGGCTGTATCCAACCCCCCACAGAGTCAGAGTCTGTTGGCAGGGAAGGACAATTCTCTACAGGTGAGTGATGGGGAAGAGGGTCTTTGTTTGTATCACTTCAGATGAGAGATGGGGTGGAAATGAGTGTCAGGTTTTTTGGCTTTTCGCCTATTGTTGGATTGTTCTTATTCAGTGGACACATCTACCTCCACATGATTATTGGTTGATAAATGCTTGAGTGTTTTACAGAAGTGAGAGTTGAGTGGATGGAATGCTGTTGTGGGTGCAAGGGGAGTATGATTGTTGAATGATTGGGTATGGCAGCATAGTTCCTGAATTCCTGTTTCTATTTTATGATTCTCAGCAATCGGATTCTGACCAGTGGGGATTCAGACTAATAGAGGTGCCTGGGGAATGCTTTTATAAAAGTTCTAGGTCTGCTCTTTTGCTGTAAGTTTGCTTCCACCTGACCCCTATTTTTATTTAATCTCTTTTCTTTTTCAGCCAAGGGTTTTCTTTTTGTTTGAAGCACCTTCCTCTATTCAAAAAGTAGTGCCAGAATACAAAAAGCTGGTCCTGAGCCTCTGAACCTTTGACATTTTTCTTGGCCTGATTGGAAAGAATAAGCACTTCACTGTAAGTAGAAACTTTCTACAGAACACTCTCTTAAAAGAAACGGGGGTAAAAATAATCAGGATAAAATAACTCCTGACTTAGTTTGCCAGTCCGAACATTTGCAGTGAAGAAGAACTTCTCACTGCTACCATTAAAGGTCTGTTTTGAGTCATATGTCACTTTAGGCATAGCTGCAAAGCATTTGCCTGGGAGGCAGCACGTCACTTGCCAAACAGGACTATTTTCACAGAAGAGAGCAGTGCAAATGCATGTGAATCTTTCTGACAGCGCCAAATGGTTCCATTTCCTCCACAATTCTGTGAGAAACAGAATATCATTTTATACTTCGAAGATTAAACCGTTCAGCTTGTTTTTCTGTAGTAGGAAAAAAAGGTAAAATGTTGTTTTCTTTTTGCTCTGTCCTTGTTTCATTTTGTTTATCGGATAGCCCTCATTTCATATCACTCATCTTTAGTCTAAAATATCTCTTTTCCTGAGGAACCTTATGGATGCCTCAATTTCAAACCACAGCATCTCTGTAGTGTTCTATAGGCAAACACATTAGCTTATTTGGAGTAGGTTTTTCCCCCTTTGGACTTCTTGATATGTGCCAATCCTGTTTCAGGTTTTTCATTGCATATGTGGTCATTTATCATCTGTTGAATGTAATTCAATCCAGTACATGGAACGAGTGGCTTTAGAGCTGTGCATTACTTGCAATTCTAAAGAACTACACGACACCCTTGATGTCTGCAGACATTGCCCCAGGCAAAGCAAAGGTGAAATTCTCTGTTGCATTGCCTGGAATGCTGCTTTGAAGGGCTATCCCCAGAAAAACTGGTCCAGGGAGCAATAGCTCTCTATTTACAGAGCATTCTTTGGGCAAGAGGGTCCCTTGCAGGTTTTGCTGGGGAGGGCACTTCAAAGTAATTCAACCCAATCACTCATAGACTGGGGTGAGCTCAACCATCATTAGTAAAAAGAAATGCACAGCATTGTCACTTAGTGGAGAGGTTGCCGTCTAGCTGCTGGAGATGCAGATGGTACCCACGGATCTTTAAGCATGACATTGTTTAAGTCCATAAGTAACATGTGATGCTAAATCTTCAGGAATACTGTCAACATGAAGAACTTCTTAGTCACTATTGAACTGCTATATGCAGCCCCAGTCAAGTCATGTTTGCTTGGGAGCAAGCTCAATGGGATATAGCCCCAAAAGTTTAAATGGGACTTCAGCTAGTTAGTTCTTAAGCACTAAAGTCTGAGAAACTTGTTTTTTACATCCCTTCAGCATACAAGCACATGTTTTGTGCTTGACAAAGGAGAAGACCAACAGGTCCCTTCTCAGAGAAGCATGCAATGTGAGAAATGAAGATAAGAACCGTGGAAAGAACAAAAGAACCAGAGGAAGAGAATAAGAGCAGGGAATAAGAATATACAGTCAAACCCAAGATCCTAAATGAAACACTTTACACTGTTCCATCATAATGTGTTCAAAATTGTGTATGCAGGCAAGAAGAGCACATTTCATAAGAACAGTCCTCAGCAGTAATTCTTCTGAGAATGCTCACTTAGCAGTTGCCCGCCCTTCAGTGACATAGGAAGACAGTGACATACCCCAAAGGCAATATGATAGAATAGGAGGTTATGCTGCCTTTGCACCTTCAGCCAGCTCAGCACTCACAGTGCAGATCAGGTGGGAATTTATTTCTAGACAAACATCATTGCAGGTATCAGAAGAATTGAATCTATTATGTCTTGAAATTCCATTGAAGGGAGTAGTGAATGAAGCCCCAAATGGTCAGGAGCAACACCCTTGATAGATCACCTTTCCCAGTAACTCCCATTGCAGCCTTTAAGATTAGCTGGGGGGATCCTGTAGGTGCAGCAGTGACAGGTGTTGCCTGGTGCACAATGGAATGCAGCAGGACATTCACCATCATGGCATCTCAATAAATGAAACTCCCATCTATTGGACATACAAATAGTTTCCTTTTGTCACTTTCTCCAAGTGTGTTGATGCATTCCAGCTTTAGAAAGAGCTTGATGTCATATGGGCTATTCAGAATTCATTGTGATGTCTGTTGCTTAGCATGTATTATGATGTAAAATGCATGGTATTCACTTTTATGTATTAATGCATACTGCTCTATAATCATCTGATGATGTTCTGAAAATAATATGATACTTATAATAATGATAAGACAGTAAGCTTGGAGCTGTTTAAATTACCAAGCAGAACTTGGTTACAATAGATGGGAATGCCTGTTTATACACAGGCAAGGAAGGGAATGAAGGATTTTAAGGTACATGTTATTTATTCCAAAACATGTGCATGAAAAACCATAACAGTGAGTTATTTTCCATGGATGTCAAGGGTACAGAAGGAAAGGAGACTATTATATTTAGTCATGTGTCATTTGCTCCCTGAATCTGTACGCTTTATTTGGAATTAATTCATTTCAAACCAATGTTCTGGGACTTGCATTTAGGGCTAGGTTGTGAGATAGCAACCGAAGGATGCCTGCTGGATCACAAGATACCTATGCACACATTTGAGTAAGACCCAAATAGAGCAAATTGTTTTGGACAGAAGATCTAGCATAAGTGTCTTTTGAGTGAGAGTCACATACTGCCATAAAACATCAGATGGTCTAGAGACTTTGGTAGGGTTTTGTTAGTATTTTATATGGGCAAAATGCTGCACATTTAATCTTGAATCATATTTTGAATTCATAAGGAAAACATAGGACATCAAAACTTGGAGAGCTAATTTACACGTATTTGGTCATTAATATACTGGACACATTTGGCTGTTTGCAAATGTCAAGACCTCTGGCTATAAAATATGCCAGCTCGATTACTTTGAAATATTCTTGCACCAAAGTCTCTTTGACTGGATGCTGTAAATCACTTTTAAGAGGAACTGTTATAGCTACGGAAAGCTCAGCTTTCATATTGTAACTGGGGGGATGCAAACAAACAGCTGCGGAAACGTGAGATAAACCAAGAGAGAACAGGTATAAGCTTACATATCAACATACCTATCTGTGTACTTGTGGTAAAATAAAATAAAGATCGTTGAAAAAGGGACTGGGTACATATATCTTCCCCCCTTAACCTGAAGTTATCTCCATTTTGGTTATGGAAAAGGGCAACAGAAACAAATAAAGGCATGAAGCACCTTCTCTATAAGGAATGACTTAAAACATTTAGAGGTTATCTTGCGTCTATTTTCTCCCCCTCCCCTACCTTCCTCTTTCCTTGCATACACCGATTCCTACATAGAAATACAGTGGTACCTTGGGTTACAGACACTTCATGTTACAGACTCCGCTAACCCAGAAATAGTACTTCAGGTTAAGAACTTTGCTTCAAGATGAGAACAGAAATCGCGCGGTGGCAGTGGGAGGCCCTATTAGCTAGTGGTACCTCAGGTTAAGAACAGTTTCAGGTTAAGAACGGACCTCCAGAACGAATTAAGTTCTTAACCCGAGGTACCACTGTATAGGAAGCTCCCTTACACTGCGGCAAATCATCCATCCACCTAGCTCAGTATAATCTATGCTGATTTATGGTGCCTCTCCAGAATTTTAGACAGGGTACATTCTCAATCCTAATTTGGGATGTCAAGGATTGAACATGGTATTGAACCTGCCATGAAGTAGAAGATTCACCATTGAGATATGGCCCTTCCCTCCTTTCCTATTTTGAGGCAAAGTATGATTTGCTGGAGCAAATATGGATTCTGCTTGCTCAGACAACCAAGTGTCATGAACTGGCAGGACTTCAGGGAGGAGGAAGGGGAGGCAGAGGATCCTGGCATGGGGTGCAGCTGGGAATGGGTCACACTGGAGCAAGCTGGGGATGGGGAAGGAGGGTGTGTTGCAAAATGTGACAATCAACACAAATGCAAACACAACACGCTGGCTAATAACTGGTAGTGGATATATAATTAATTACAATGTCATTCAAAATATACTAATACACCACTGTTCACTGTTTTGGAATAAAGTATTCATCAGCTGGAAATGGAATAGAAGGCATTGCTAGCAATGAATGACAACAAAACTGAGAAACCTGCATGTATGTTATACAGTAAAACAAAAATTATAAAGAGGTACATGCCGAATAATTATCAATGGGAAATTTTCATAAAAGTGGGAATCTTGCTAGTGGATCAGTGCTCACTGGATAGTGTAGCTGCTGATGCTTACAACACAAATGCATAGGACATATAGAGTTGACCACAGGTGTTTCAAATAACAATAAATTGAAGACAATGTAAAGAAACTTAAAGGCACAGTACACCGATATGGTATCACGATGCAAAGGCAACCCATAAAGTGACAGACTTAATGTAGCACAGATTTGGATAGTATGAAAAATTTTCATACTATGACTTTATTCTGAAACAGTGAACTATTCCGGATACACTGTCCTCTTGAGACTTCCTTTTAAGATTTCTGAGAGATGTTTTCCTTTGAGACTTTTATGGACCATCTTCTTTTGAGAGACAGCTTGGCGTTCCTCATTATTCATTGACTTGTTTGACTCCTCATTTGACTCATATATATACAACAACTTACAGTCACTTGTATATTTTGTGAGATGTACTGTATGATATATACATTATTTTGAAGTGGCGTATTAGTATATTTTGAATACTCACAGGGTGACAGAGGATGATGAGGGGACAGGGGCTAGTGCACAGGAAGCAAAGCAGCAGGACCCCTCACCAGAGCCAGAGAGGCCCCCATCCCCATGAACACAGTGGGTCCTAAGAGGTAGGGCCACATGCTTCATCAAGCCCAGATGCTGCAATCAGCAGACACAGTATCTGCTCAACTGTCCATATTGAGGGACCTCGCCTGGGATTCTCTTTGGACCTTCATGGGTTTCTACTTTGAGATTGGCTCTGGACTGTATCCTGACTGCTGAACTTGTCTTACTTGGACTGACCCCGGACTGCGTGTCCTGATCTTTGGACCTGGCTTATGTGGATTGGCTCCTGGACTTGGAACTTCATTGTGCGGACTGGGTTTTGAACTTGGAACTTTGTCTTGGCACACTGTCTGCCAGGCAAGCCAGGGGATCAGAACAGCAGGGTAGTCCTGACATCTAGGCTTCTAATTTAGACTTCTTAAAAAATGCTCCAATAGAAAGTTACTATGGGAAAATAGATATGTGTGCTTGTGTTAAGTGCGGGTGTGAAAGTCAATCTCTCTGTGTCCCTATGTGTTTGTGCTAAGCTGGGAGGAGAGGCAGATCCAGGCGCCCAAAGAGCGCACCCCCTCAGCCACCGCCCACCACTGCTACCTTCAGGCAGCAGCAACAGAGGGGAGGGCAGAAGAGATGGGGGCAGAGGCAGAGGAGCCAGTGACAGAGGTTGTCATTTTCTGTTTTGCCTCAAAATGTCCTGGGCCAGTCCTGATTGGCTCCACCCGCTTTTGGCATGCAGACCGTTTGGCCAATGTAAGGTGTTCCTCATCCTGATAAAACTTCACTGATCTTTTTCTTCTTAGAATTCCCAGGCAATGCTCCATACGTGACTGCTAGTAAGATTACACTATTCATTAGTTAAAAGCTTAACGGCGCTGCAAGAAATATACATTCAAATATACAATTCATAGCCCTTAAAGCTAATTGTAAGCTGTATTCACTTGTGAGGGACTTGCACCAACAAAAAAGTGTGAGGATGTGGTTCAATGAATAATTGATTTTCCGGATTGTCACTCCATAACTACAGCATTGCTTTGGTGATGCATTTCATTCTGTTTGACATTTCAGTACTTATATAATCTAACACAGATTTGTTAGGTTTCGGCAGGTTTCTTGCCCCTGAGATCAAAATAATACAAGCAACCAGAAGAATTCAAACATTCTTCTTGACAAAAGTAAATTAAGAGCCAGTAGGATTTTATGCTGTAGAATAACAGCCTAAAATGTCTTTTTGGGTTGGAAAAGGATTGCCTAACTACTCTGATTAATGTGCCTGTCAAAATGCTGAATAGATTATTAGCTTAATAATTTTTACTTTATGGGGTTTTATTTTATTTTTTTAAGAAAAGCACTAGTTTCTTAATATTCCAAATTTCCTAAAGTATATGTAGAAAAACCTGATTTATCTGAACAGTTTTGCATATTCATCAAGGCTATCCAATACTAATCTGTAACGTGGTTAACTGGACAAAAGGAAATGCGATGCATTCAAAAATAATAAGGTTCCATTAACATAATATGCAGGTGGAATTCTGAGAAGCAGAAGGTCCAGGTGCTTGTTTGTTTAAAGCCCTTTTAACCTGCCCTTCAACTGATAGGGCTCCCAGAGCGGCTCATGAAAATCAGTGATAAAGGCAATCCCTTTCCACTGGCTGAAAGAAAAAGGAATGGGGAGGGAGGAGAGCAGAAAGCAAGCCAGGGTACCAGTTCTTAAAGTTCTTATAACGACAAGCTGGAAACTGTTCGGGTATTATGATGGAATGGTTGCTGCAGTTGCAGGAGGCTGAGGGCAGCTGGTCTCTAGATGAGCAACTAGCCCTGTTGCTCTTCTCTTCCTGAGCTCTGCAGCCTGATACTGCTGCTAGGTGACTTTTCAATGGTTTGTTGATCAAATGATGAAAACCCAACTGCTTCATGTGGTGATATTTATCTATAGACCACTCCTGGGCCACTGTCTGTCTGTCTGGGATCATTGGCTCAGATCAGTGAATCTCTGATGAGTTCTGGAATTTTCACTGAAATGAAAATAGCAATAAAATGAGATTCCACAGCAGGTCTTCCAGGCTCCTCAGACCACCAGAGCCCAATTCAGACCAGCAGAGCTCATTGGCCTCATTGCTGCTCCTCTTGCCATTGTCTCCTGCTTGCCCACTCTATCCTACTAGTGTCAGTATGGGGTAGAAGTGATGAAAACAAAGAGCAACTTCCACTGGCTGCACACTCATAAGCCCTACTTTGGATAGTAATGGGGACTGAGGTCAGAGTCACCGTGAAAGCAAGTGGGTGACTGTGTGGAGGAGGAGAGAAGACTACCTGAGGGCATCCTCTGAGCGCTTCCCCAAAACTGGAGCTGGCACTGAACCTTATGGTCATTTAGATAGTGTTTGCTCCTTTGTTTCATTGAGGTAGGATGTTTTTGTGCTTTGTTCTGTGTCAGGAATGTAGTTAAGATGCTAACCTGTGTGTAATGGTTCTAGGGGTTGCTCGTGCGTAAGTTGCCGCCACTCCTGGCTAGGTTACTTGGTTGAACCCTTTCTGTCTGGACAGCCCTTCACTTTGTGGCTGTCTCAGTCGCTGGCAGAATCCGTCAGTGGGCGTTTCTTGAACTTCTTCCAGCAAAGAAATTCTTTGACACCAAGTCTCCTCCTACTCTCCCTGCGCGGAAGTCTTCTGCGCAGGGAGGGTGTGGGCAGCGGAGGACCCGTGCTCTCCCCGCTGGTCTCCGGTGAAGAGTCCTGGAGCCTCCTCTCCGATTCCCCCATCTGCCCCCCTTCTCCACTGGTGTTACGCTGATCTCCTTCCCCAGCAGATGGGCTGCCTCTCTCCCTACTGGGACCCTCTCCGGCATCCTTCTGGAGCCTTCCGTCCGCCTCTAGCTCCGATGGCAGTTCCCTGACACTGTGACTTTCTGGTTTCCGTTTGACATGGAATAGCGTTCTATTACACATGCTTTTGTAATTTTGGAATGAAAAGTGGTTCCTCGCTCTTTAAACCAAGATGTAGCTTTGGATCCATACTCCTGCCATTCACAGAAAGAGAATTGTGCTCATGGGAGGACCCTTACTGTCAGATAATTGGCCCATCTAGCCTGGCAGTGTCTGCACAGATTGGCAGGGTTCAGTCATGGGTCTCATGCAGCCCTACCAGTAGATTGTCAGGGATTGAACATAGGACCATCTGCACACAAGCTAGATGCTCTTTGACTGAGCTGTGTCCCTTCCCCTCATGGAAGGACCCGCTCCTAAGAGCACAAGTCCCCTCCTGTGAACAGAAGTGCCTTCCAAGTCTAGCACATAAGTGGCAGTCTATACAAATGTGAAGAGAATGTATTGAGGAAGCAAACAAGCAGGTGTGGCCTTGTATAGTACAGCAGGTATCGGACCTAACCTCTTTCTATTTCAACCAGGGCTGGTACAACATGGATGTGAGTACATGGTTTACAATACAGAGATGCTCAGGAGGTTCTGAAGGTTCTGGCTCCAGGCATTTTCTTTCTTAGAATGTCAGACATTTCTGAAGCAGAGCACTGAAGCACACAGACAGGCAAAACTCCCCGAGACACATAACATGAAGAGGAGAAGTGTGATCCGCGATGTTAAAAGTTGTACTTGTTTTGTAGCTTTGCTTTTATTTTATTCTCATATAGTGCCGTAGGAATGACAGACTTAAAACAGGGAATGACAACACAGATCTGTCTTTCTCTTGGAAAAACCTTCATACAGGCCTAACACTGGGGAAACTTCTTAACCTTGCGTTAAGGATGCGTCTATCTTCCGAGCTTAAATGATGCATGAAATGGAAACCAAAAAAGGGGGGTGTTAATCCCTCAAGATGCTACTGTGTGAGTGTTGACGTGTTTGGCTATTTACTGAAATAATAAGCACACACAATTCTGAAAGCTCAGAATGATAAAGCCAGAGAAGAAAAACAGAAACTCTTTCCCATTATTTTTTAATTTTATTTGCTAGTATGGGATCCCTAGGCAATCCTTGAAGTTAACTGTTTTGTTTTGGTTTTTTGACAGCAAATGGCTCTTCTCAAGTTATTTTGCTAGCTGCAAAATGATGTTTCCAAAAGAACTATATTGTGGAAATTAATTCATGTTCCTTTTGGGCATTTCCCCTTCAAAAAACATATATTTGTAGAATCATTAGCATTTATTTCTTATGTTAATGTGTATTTATATGGGGTGCTTTTGCTATAGCACTTCATTTAGTGCTACAATTTTATCCATTCTATGTGGATTGCTGAACACCTCTGAGTGGCCAAAGCTGAACTGATAACATTAATTTCTAACTGATGTTCACATACAGTAATCCAGGTGCTCAAAAAGAATACAGTCTAACAATTCATATTTTGCTGTTTGTTTTTAATTATATCTTGCATTAAAAGGTCACCAATGGTGGAACTGAACATCATGCTAATATGATTGCTCCATCAGGCAAGCAGAAATGCTATGTCTGATGCAACACTCTCCCCTCTCCTGCTGTGCACTGTTCTGGGGACACTCCTGACCAGACCCACCCCCCAATCCAAATGGGGGAAGAAGAGGAGGAGAAACCCCCTTTGCACAAGCAAGAGCTCTTGCACTGGCTTCCACTAGTGCACTGAGTTAACTGAATCCATCCTGCAAGGTATTGTGAAACCATAGTGGACTGAATAAATTAAAATGAAACACCTCCTTGTGTACTTAATTTGGGGAACCAATATAAGAAGTTTAAGCTCTGAAATTATAGAAGCTATAACTGAGCCATCTCTCTCCCAAGTAACCTCTGTGGCCTGTTGTGGTGTTGTTTTTTAATCAGCTTCAGTTGGTAGGCCAGCTGTGATGGTCCTTGGGCTGTGATAGTCTGGCTACATTGGTCCATGAATCAGCAAGTCTTGATTACTGTAACACACTTTATGAGGTTCTGCCTGGGAGATTCAATTGGTGCACAATGCAGCAAAAGCAGACTTCTGGCAACATGTTACTCTGCTGCTGAGAAAGGTGCGCTGGTTGCCCATTTGCTACTGGGCTAGGTTCAAGATTTTTTGGTGTCAATTCACCAAGCCTTAAACAACTTGGGCCCAACATGTGTGTGTGTGTCTATGTATTGATTCTTACTAGGCTAGACCTTGCCAACAGCCTTGTTAAACTACAGTTCCAGAGAGCCGTTGTTGTTGTTATTATTATCACTTCTTAGTTTTTTAAAAAGTCTCAACTTCACAGGATAAAATATAAACACACGATAACAAAAAACAGACAATTTAAAACTGTGTACCATAAAAAATACCCGAAAGGCCCGTCTAATAACACAGTGATGAGGGCAAGTTCTACCCACCCCACTACAAGATGAGCATCACCCTAGAGGCCAACTTAGTTACTTAAAGCTTAATAGGGCTGTGCCCTGGATTCAGCCAAGGCCTGAGCCAAATTGGGCCAATTTGCATACACACCAGTTCTGCAGAACCAGCAAATCTAACCAGCAAAATCAAAGAACAAGAGGAAAGAGTATTCAATGGAGACTGGAAAATGTTTGTAGAATATATGAAGAATCACTGTAAATGGGTTAAAACGTTAGCAGGTTTAGAGTAAATTCGGCAGTATGTTTCGTTAAAAATGAGAGAGAGAGGTTAAGGATTGACTAGAATATGCAGTAAAAATGGATATTTGGAGGAAACCATGGAAGGGGGGAGGGAAAGGGAAGTCAAAGATCAACATATAGTTACTTTTATTGTGGAAAATTTGTAAGATGAAAAATTATTTTCTTCTGTCCTTTGTTGAGGTGGGTTGAGACAGCTAGGGATTGCTGATGGTTGGGTTGGATGGTCCAGAGTGATCTGCAACTGTATTTCTCAGGGGAAGGTCAGAGCCTGAGGCTACCTGACTTTGCTTCCTGCCCGATACAACCACACCCTGTAGGATTACTGCCTCTGCCTCTGCTCACTTGCTGGCAGAGAAGCTGTTTGCGAAGGAGCACCCTGCAGAACTGAACCCTCCTGCTTCGGGAGAGGGGGAGGACACAATTTGTAGAGTGGTAGCCTGTTTGTAGTTTGTAGAGTGGTTCTAGCCATTCTATTCAAGCAATCATATTTCATAAATAGGGCATTGTGGTGGACTTTAATAGAATATATCCAGTGACAATGGCTGATGTATTCAGCAACAGCTTGCAATGGAAACATTTTGAATTTATCCACTTTTGTGATTGTGATATAGTGTGCAATGCCAAACCATTTGTCGTTGAGTTAATGGGCTGTAGGCTGCATCCTTTAACGGGCAGTGTAAGTTGCAATTTTTTTACACTGAATTGCACTCCTTAATCTAGGTCGGAGGCAAGAAATCAGTGAATAAGATGACATTGTATGCTTCAAATAAAAGCATCATAAATCCTTAATCTGTTTTTAAAAGTAAACATTTGATTCGCTCACAAGCAGCTATGGTAAAGCTCTAAAAAAAATTAAGTCTTGTGCAAACATCCCTCATTTCGAACAACAAAAGTAGTCTGTGCAGAACCTGAAATTACCCTGGAGATACCACGAAGAGCTATTAAAATGCTGCAGCTGCATCAAAACAATTCAAATGTTAAAAATAAAATTCTAACCCTAAAAGGAGCTGTGAAACATATTTTGAAAAGATAAATACAATATGAAGTGTCACTTAATTATTTAGCATTTCTGAAGCACATTTATTCCAGTATGAACAGGAGGTCTGGCATGTTGCAACTATTATTTCTCCTTTTTAAAGGAAAATATATATACATGGTACAAAGATAACATTTCTCTAAGGAATTTCTTTAAAGTTATCTAGTCATCTGCATATCAGGTCATTGGATTAAAGCACATATGTACTTTTCAGTTCAAAGGAAGGAGAAAAAAAGACTATAGGTATACAGTGCTGATTTCCCTAAAGAAGTCTTTAGCAACCTCAGTATTTCTCTTTTCTTATGTATGTGACCCACATAAGGTGCCTCTGCTTTAATAACAAGCAAGTGCAACATAAGCTATAGGATTCTACAAATTCGCATTATAACTATGGCCATTCAAGACTGGCATATGGTGCACAGGTAACTTTGCTGCATGTGTTCATGGATGTAGAGTAAAAGCAGCATCTTGTTCCCGGATTGGTGAGCGTGCAAGATGCACCTTACCGCACTGAAACTGAGTGTACAATTCCAGGCCAGTTTGTACTTTCTGCAGTGCCTTGAGAGCACCAATCACTTGTTTGGGGGGGTAGGAAGATTGATTGTTCCTTCACTTTGAATGAAGACGAAAAGCAGGGTTATAGATTGTAATCAGCACCACAAACTTAGATCTGAAACAGGGTGTTATCATCCATCCCCTAGCCATCTCTCAGTGTAGTCACTATCATTAGGGGAAAGTTTGGAGGGATGCTTCTGGCTGACAATCCTGTTTGTACAATACCACCCTGCCTCTAATGTGGGATCATCTTTGCTTGCCCCCATTTAGGATAAATGGCATTGAACAGTTGGTGTCTGTTATGCCACCAGGGCCTCAGGTTGCTGTCTTCCCAGATCTGCCTGAGGGGTTAGCTTGAGTAAGTCTTCCTTCACCATAATCCTGCCTCGTAACTAATCCACGTACCCTACCATGACCACCACCCCTCTGCTGTCTCAGCATTGTGCTCCTTTCTCAAGAGGTAGCCAAAACTGTTCTTTGTACATTGTGGCAGAAGAAATGGATGGACAGACATGCATGTCCACAAAAGCAAACAGGTGACCACTTGCACTGGACTCGTAACCCAGTTCTATCACTTTGTGTCCTCCTTTTCTGCCCCCTCTTCCTCAAGGGAAAAAAATCACCTTAAGGAAGGAGTAATAGGTGCTGAAGACTTCCATCAACAGCAATTGACCCACAAAACATTGTTTTGTGCTAAGGATCATGGGAGCCACATAGTTCTAGAAAGAAAGGATGCCCCACTGAAGAGGAGGCCCCACAGTGGCTTTCATGGGGCGGCAAGGCTGCAACATTTAATAGAATAAAAATGCCAACATGTATGACATCGGTGTATATAAAAGCTTCAAGGTTGTGAACCATCACATTTTTGTCATGTGTTTTAAAGGCAGTTATGAACATGCCACTGCAGTACAGTCGAGTCTCATGGGTGGTAAAATTTCATGATAATCCATGTAGGTTGTTTTAAAGTATACAGGAACATAAAGGGGATTAACATTCCCTCACTTTATTGATGAAGGGCAGAGATTCTGTGTGATTTATTGGGATGACACAGAACAGAAAAGAAAAGATTTTGCAAATCTGTTTACCTAAAACCATTTCCCCAAAGGCTGGCCACAGAAACATTGTCAAACAAATCACGAGCTGTGATAGAAAGAAAATAACAAACACAAGACTGATAGCCTGACTACATGATTTCTAGGGAAGAATAATTTTTATAGTCTCACTACAAAGATGAGTTAATAGCTCATGGAAAGACCCAAATGGCAATAGTCTGCCCCCAAACTATCAGCAATTTCCAGACCAAAACTATTACAAATGTCCATGATAACCTATTGCTCCACCACAACTTAAAGCTATGCATTAGAGAAGGTAGTTTCGACCCTGACCTTTCCATTATTAGCCATCAAAATTTCCCTCCTATAGCTATCCATTTTATAGCAGAGTTCTTTATAAAGTGCACCAAATTATCTATTGTGTCATTCCTGAACAGATTCTCTTCTACACTGACAGGCTTGCTGTTTACTCTTAGCAACAAATAGCAGGAAAGTGTATGATGGAGAATGTATACCAATTCCCCGCCCCTGCCCTCGTATATATCCAACATGGCAGATGAATGTACAGCAGTTCTCTCATTCATTACCACCACCGCTAAGACTTCTTTAGCAAAGTTGGGCAAACCACAGCCTTTGGGCTGCATGAGACCCTCAGCCTCCATCTACAGCCCCCAGCGCCCTTGCTGTCACTGCCCCAATCCTCCTCCTGCTGGACAAAGAGAAGGGAGCTGTTTTAGGGGATGCAAAGTGGGGGAGAGAAGGGAGAATGCTCCATCACACAAAGAAAAATCCTTGTGCTAATGGAACATTCACCTTAGTGCTACGTTGAATGCAGGCCAATGAATGAAAGAGAGAACAAATGGATGGTCAATGCATGGGGTCCATGCTTGTGTTGGATGGGTGGGAGCTGCATTTGTGAGAAAGTATTCATCACCACACTCTTCTGATCATTTCATCAATGGAAGCGTTTGTGCTTGCCAGATGGAATGATCTTCTTTTCCTTCCCCTCTGTACTCTTCCTGTGACCCTTCAGGGAGGATTTGGGGGAGACACAGGAGCACAGAAAAAGAGAAGTCCTGTTGCACTAGCAGGAGTCTTTAAGCTGGCTTCTGTGCTGCAGTGCTGGATTTAGGGTGGAGCAGGTGGTTCCCCAGCACAGGGCACCAAGCCGAGGGGGCACAAAATTGAGAAAATCCATAATTGGGAAAATCCATTTGGGGACACCAAATTTTGGCTTCACACAGGGCAACATATTTTGAAAGATTACCAAAGTCTGCCCTGCGTGCTGGGTTAGTTGAATCCAAGCAAATAATCTTTGAAGCAGTACAAAAAAAAACACACACCATAAAACCTTAAAATGCCGTACAGTGGTACCTTGGGTTAAGAACTTTATTCGTTCTGGAGGTCCATTCTTAACCTGAAACTGTTTTTAACCTGAAGAACCACTTTAGCTAATGGGGCCTCCCACTGCCTCTGTGCCACTGCTGCATGATTTCTGTTCTCATCCTGAAGCAAAGTTCTTAACCCGAGGTACTATTTCTGGGTTAGTGGAGTCTGTAACCTGAAGCGTCTGTAACCCGAGGTACCACTGTACTAAAAAATGGTAGGAGAAAGCTTGCCAAATGTTAGGTTTCCAGAAAAATAATGTCTTCAGTCTGGTCATTCTTCATCCAAGCTGACTAGCTCAGCCAGTTACCTTATTATTTCCAAGTCTCTTGAAATATACTTTTGAACAGTCTTCAATAACAGTGGAAGTCTGTCCATATGGAAAATAACAAGATCTTTAGCAGAGAGATTTCAATAGTTCTTGTGCCAGTGGTTCATTGTGTAAGAGATCCTTTCCCCTCTTTCAACAGCGGATTGATAAAGCTTATGTCAAATGCCTGTTTGGATGGTCATCTGTCTTTCATTATTTAGCTGAGATTCCTGCATTGGAAGGGGTTGGACTAGATGACCCTTGGGGTCCCTTCCAACTCTACAGTTCTGCGATCCCACGAATTCCATCTGTTGGTGATTAGTATGATCAATTAGCCAGGTATGTGATTAAAAAACTAGACAAGCTGCTCACCATTTGTGGGTGAAGCAGATGTTCCAACAAGCAATGGCAGAAAGGCATTATAAATCCCATACCACTTTACAACATCTCCAGTAAGAGGGAACAATAGTTAACAACCCAGCCTAACGAGTGTTTCCTTTAGGTACATCTACTGATAGAACTTTTTTTTTTTAAAAAAGGTGAAATCCAGTTTCCAACAGACTTTCAGTTGAGCAGCATGGCTTCCCCATTCCACTTCTTTCCACAGCCCCTGCATACCTCTCAAACCTGCTTCATGGGGTCCCCCATATTTGAAGGATTGCAGGTGGGGAAAAAAGCAGAGTAAGTGCTATGGCACGAGTGGAAGCCTATTTCATTTGTGTTCTGCCACCAATAGATGTCACCCATAGTTTGCCAAATATTGTAAGACACTTTTTTTATATAAAAAAATCTATGTTTCAAAGGCATAATTTATTAAAAGTAACTTAGTTCTGTGAATACTTTGATGATACCCAAAATCTTCAAAAGAATATGTATACTATGTGAGTAACACTGTGAGACTTTTCATATTGTGCTGTTTACCTTAGTGTTATCTTTTTTTAAAAGAACTTACAAGTTAAACTAAGTGAATTATTAAACTGAATTTCTGAATACAGAAACCGAACCAAGCTGAGGTACAGAAACATGCCTTGGGCAATGAATGGAGTTGGACTTTAAATTTAAAAAACAAAACAACTTTGCCTCTCTAGAGTCTAATACTAAGTTTTGAAATGCTAAATCAATTATTAAATCAAGAACAGCAACCTGTGTGCCTTTTGCTCTTATGACAAGCTTTGTAACTTTTATTGTCTTTGTTGGGGGAGGGGTCATTTTTGGAAAAGAAGAACATAACCCTGAGTGGTTCAGGAAGAGAGAAGAAACAACGGTCAATAGATTTTCATTTTAATGTGCTATCTTTAGTTTGTTTTTCTCTCTTAGTTTTATTCCCCAAAACATTCTGCAGAAACTACGTGTGGCAGTAATAAAGAAGCATTGTCTGCAATGGGGTTCAAAGGTCAGAAATGAGGCGTGAAAGCTGAAACTAAGGGCACTGACTTGCATTGCTGACGTCAACTGAAATTTGATAGATGGCTTTGGTGACAAAAGAGCGGGGGCAAAAGATGAATGAGGGAAATATTAATTGGAAAAAAATATGGTCTGTGGCTTCTTTTAGGATCCTGTATTGCCAATTAAAGCAAGTAGACAGGAACTGAGGAGTATTTGTGCAATAAAACACAATCTCTGTCCCGTCCTGAAGTCCCTTAAAAAAAATATCTTTAAATTATAATTTAATAGTTGCATGAATTCTAGAACGTAGAAGATGTACTCCTTAGGTTTAATCATTTTTCTTGGTTCTTACCATTTATTTCTCCATTTAACTTTTAAATTCCCTCTATCTTACTCTCAGATGTTTGAGATAAAGAATCAATAATATAACCTAGGCAGGTTGGCAGTATGAAGCATCTTAGTCTTAGTCACCTTTCTGTAAATCCTCCTGCTGATTAAAGAAGAGGCAGCAGGTAATTTTGGATGGCCATGTAGTTTTCCCATTGCACCATTTGTGGTGCTGATAAGACTCAATTAAGGAGGATAAGATATAAGTGAGGTACACACCCACACCCCAGGTGTACAAAGAAGCTATTCACATTTAAATGCAAACTATAAAGTATATTGTAATGTGATTTCATGGTAGAACATATTTAAAGAAGCCATAGGTTAAGAGAGTGAAAACCCAGAGCAAAAGAATTTTTTTTTTAGAAAGGGAACATTACAGGAGTCTTCAAATTCATTGTTTAAGCAGTGTAGTGCCAGCTCACATGATTGCCCCCACACCAACAGAATGCAATGCAATGCAATGCAATGTGAGTGACATCTTTATTAAGGCCTCATCTGCACTGTACATTTATAGTAGTATCATGACAAGTTGAGCTTGAATCCTGGCAAGATGGAGGCACTGTGTGTGAGTAAGGAGGTCCTGTGTCCATCAAATTGGTCAGCTGCCTACCCTGGCTGGGGTTGCACTCTCTCTGAAGGAGCAGGTAAAGCTTGAGGGTGCTTCTGGACCCACCTCTGTCACTGGAGGCTCAGGTAGCCTCAGGGGATTGAAGTGCCTTTCCCCAGCTGCAACTGGTTTGACAGCTGTGGCCATTTCAGGACCAGGAAAGCCTTGCTGCAGTGGTTTATGCATTGGTAACTTCAAGACTGGATTACTACAACACACTCTATGTGAGTCTTCCTTCAAGCTTGGTCCAGAAGCTGCAATAAGTGCAGAATGCTGCAATTCAGTTCCTGACAGGAGAGAGGCCTTGTCAGCATATAACACCTGAGCTCAAAGATCTGCAGTGGTTGCTGATTTGCTGCTGGGCAAAGTTTGAGGTGCTACTTTTAGTGTATAAAGTCCTTAACAATTTGGGACCAGTTTACCTACAAGAGCGTCTTACCCTATATGTGCCCACTCAACTGCTCCATTCAGCAGAATTGGCGTTACTGCAGGAGGTCTGGGTGGGGAATAGGGGCCTCCTAACCACTCTCAGAATCCTAAACAGCTGGGTGGGCTTGTGTTCTGCAGGCATAATGAACTTGAGTTCATGTAAATTCTGCACCATCCTGACTATGAGGAATAGCTTAGTGTAATATTATTATAAGAGGCATAGCCATTGCGGTGCATTCCATATCTTTTGGACTATGATTCCCATCACCCCTGGCTGTTGGCCATGCTGGCTGGGGCCAATAAGTATTTCAGTCCAACAAAATCTGGAGGGTACCATATTTATAGCAAGATGTGTGGATGTGATATATCTGTCACCTCATGGTTATTCTTTTCTTTCCCTTGCTTCACTGATTCCCCAATATCGGGACCAATTTTGCTGATGCTCATAAAGTTTGGCAGTCTCAAGGCTTCCCAACTTTGGAAACGTTTGGGTACAATTTGCTGGCTATGTGCTATCACTGCTGGACAGAGCTGCTGTAAAAGTTCAATCAACAGCTCAGCTAAGCATGAGAGAGAAAGCAGCCCACTTTGAAGTGTGTTTCTTGCCACTCATAACAAGCCAAGACTCCCTCTAATGTTGTTGCCTTGAGCTAATTGCAGATGTTGCTGGACGGATACCTGGAACTAACAAAACTGACTCAACAGGGAGCCAATTTTCTCAGAGTGTTAATTTAAGGATGTGGTTTCCACTTTTTGATCTTAATCTTTTGTTATAAGAGCAACAGTGAAGTCAAACAAATAAAAATACATACCCAGTCCCTGAGACAACTGACCACATGAACTAGCTCTAAGAGTGATGCACCATCAATTTGCATGAATATCTGTAATAAGACTGTGTAAAAATTCTAAGAGCTTTGACTTTCAGTGGATTCAAGGGAATTCTTCTTAATTCTGGAGTGCACCACAGAAGCTTAAAACGCCCACACGTAACCAAAACAATCCAGTCAAATTTTGGCAGAGAAGCAACCTGCAGTTTTTGTGCCTGCGCTGGCTACAGCTCCTGTGTTACTCTGCAATAGCAATTAAAACTTCATTAATATTTAATCCATTTTGATAAATGACTCTGTAATATAGCTATAATAATGACACTGGGTTTGCCTTGAGCTCTAATTTATAATGTCTGCCTACTCGCTTCTTTACTTTGTTAGGAACAGATTGGGAATTAAATTATGTTGTCCAAGTATAATGCACTGTGTGCCTGATGAGCTGTGGCCCCTATTCACATATCCAGCATACTCCAAGAAGTGTTTCGCTGGGGAAATTACATTCTCTGTCACCGCTATATTAATCGGAAAATGCAGTTGGTTCACCTGAGTGCTGTGTGTATGTCAGAGTAAATAGAGTATACAATGAGGTGGCAGTTGTGTTCTTCAGGCCCATAAACTAGCACCATCTAGCACTCTCGCATTTTCCCTTCGCTTCTGAGTTGCTTGGGGAAAAGCTGGCAAGGAAAGATAGCCTGGTAGGATTTTTCTTTTTCTTCTTTTGCAAACTTTATTGAGAAAGATTCCAAGAGCTTTGGGGTAAATATATTACAAAGCAGGTGTGTGGGCGTGATTTGCATGCTTCAAAGTGCTGAACCAAGTATTAAGAGCAGCGCCAAACTTCTAGAAACTTGAGGAGGAATTTGTCACTCCACAATGACTGTCCATGAAAGTCACTGCTGTTTCTTTCTTAGAAACACCCGTCTCTTGAAGTGTGATCAATCTTGACAGTGCCAGCAGCATTAATCGCCAAGTTGCTCTTTAGTTTTCCTGGATAGGATCTATTCTTAGAGATGACATCACAGCAGCCCTCGTGACACAGCGGAAGCTTCACTCGCAGATCGATGGGAGGATATCTGTCATTGTCTGGAGCTGCCCAAACACAGACATTTGCTGAAGTGCAGCATGGTCTATCTCTGCCATTAATGCGAAATGAAATTACAGGTACTACATACGGTACGCAAAGTAGTCTTGGAAACCAAGCAACTTCCATTGGGGCCCATGTCCATGAGGTAGTTCTTCCACTTCTGTGGAAATATGTGTGGAGAGCTTTCCAGTGTAAGCCATTGTGGCCTGCCAGTTCCCATGAATAGCCTCAAGTCTATATGCCAACATGGAGCTTGCAGTCATACAACTTCACAGCCAGGTCATTTGCACATAGCTAGACCCTTCCATGCCTCCTTCAGGAAAACTCAGTGGCTTTTTCCATTCTACTCTCCTTGCAGTCTCTTCTCCCTGGAATAACTTTGGTTCCCATTTAGAAGCTTCTAGATACTCCTAGGAGGGGTACAGAAAGACCTCGCCTATGGACCGTTGGCATTTAAAGAATTTGTCTTTTAAAATGTCAACAGAATTTCACACAGAACAAAGCTATATAAAGATGAGGGTTTCACAACACTCTTGCTATAGGTCTTGAGCCTCTCCCCAGCTCATACTTCCCCTGACACAATGCTTGGCTCTTCCCTGATAGCTGCTTACAGCTTAACCCGGACAGGGCTGCTTATGAGCAATATGTTGAGAAAGTTTGTTATGTGTTATAAAATCAGCACCACAGGTACTGAATGAAACATACTGTAAGCAAAGGCCCTAGTGGGCATCCATCACTGTTCCATAATATTAACAGACCTTCCACTCCATCTGGTTCTGACAGCCTGTTTGCAGAAGTCAGCATGTATTGTATACCAAGAATATCAGAGGACTTTCGCTCTGCTTTTTATGAGACGTTGCTTTGTATGCCTGCCTGTGGATTCCAGATGTTACTTGATTAGCTTTCATTTTGTTACTGCATCAAGTTGACTCATCTCAATGCTCCTGAGTGGCTAAGCCATTTTCCCCTTTCCTCCCATCTCTGCACCAGGTCCCTCTCACTTTTCAATTACTCTCAAGCTTCTAGTCCTTATGGTTAAAGGTCACCTCTGGCATCTACTCCTTCATTTCTCTATTGTACACACTATTCTCTCCTTTTCGTCTTCACACTTTGCACATTTCCTTTCCGCACATCATGCTTCCACAGTCTCTTTTTCAGAGTCTGGTGAGGACACTCTAAATGTATTTAGGAGCATTTAGGAGCCCCTCTTCCTTCTTAGTGCATCCATTTTCAAACTGCTGTCTGATGATTGCAAGTGACACTACCACCGTGACTTAGATGGGAGCCGGAGTTGAACAACAATATTAAGGGCACCATGTAGGCTACCACTGTCCTAAATCTTAGATTCTTGCTATAGTTTACAAATGATGAATGAAATTAACATGCTCCACCTCGCAAGATTGGGCCATGATTGGGTAATACAGAAACAAATATAGTTTTGCATCTTTCCCAATTCTTGTTTTGTGAAAATCAGGAAAACAGGTAAATAAATAAATAATTTCCTACCTCATTTTTCACTTATATATTGGCCAATTTTTTTATTTTTTTTTAAAGTGCTAATGCACACAGACCAAATCTCACTGCAGTAATTGCAGTGTTCTAAGACTCTACAATTGTGGTCTTCTTTTAACAGGAAAATGATTGTACAATTCCTTCCTGGTTTTCTTTTTGCCTTTGCCACTGTGATTTACCCATTTCATTAACTGAAAACACAGCTCTGCTGTTTGCTGCTTAAGCCATTTGGAGTATGAAGAGCCTCAGTGGGATTCATCTTTTGACAAAATTATGCTCTTTATTTTTCTTGCCACATTTTCAGTGCAATTTCAATCATTTTAAGTAGCTATGATTAAAAGCTGTTTCTTTGAAAAATCAAGGTACTACTGTAGTTTCAGCTTGATATAGTAATCCCCCCAAGAACAGCAGGCCCCCAGTTTTTAGAAAGATAGGAGGAGGGAGAGAGAGAGAGAGAGAGAGAGAGAGAGAGAGAGAGAGAGAGAGAGAGAGGGTGTGGCCCCTCCCATTTTGGTCCCTGATCCCACCCACAACTGGCTTCAGCCCCTTCTGTTACTGCCATATAGCCTCTAGCCCATGCCCCCTGAAACAGTACTTTCCAACCTAAACAGAATCATCAGCGTACCAAATGAGGGATATTATACTGATGCTTAATCCAGACAGCCTGGAAATGTATCTGGCTGAATGGTCCATTTGACTGAGGTGGTAGGATGTTTAAAGTTCTGGATGGGATCGCACACTTTCTTAAGAATGGGGCCCACAGTTCTGAGTGCTGTTTTGGAGTCCCTTACTCTGGACACAAAGCACTCTTTGCCAGCTCAGGCTGGTGTTGGTCAGAAGTAGCAGGCTTGACTAACGCAATGTGTCCTACATGGACTGTCCTTGAGGACCTCCTGCAAACTTCAGATGGTTTGAAAGACACCAGTTTGGCTTTCAAATGGTAACTTGCTGGAAAGCTCTACTGGACGTTCCTCTCTATTTCTGAGTAGAATTCAAGGTGCTTATTGGTTGTTAGGAATTGGAGAACTTCTGAGAACATTTAAGACCCATGCAGGAATATAGGAAAGTGCTTTATACAGAGGCAGACCATTGGTCAATCAAGACAGTTTCCTAATCCTAAAAAAACCCACTCTGAGATGTTAAAACTGTAGTCTGCCCAGGGCACAGAAACTGCTAGTTCCAGTTCTGTTTTCAACTCAGGTTCTCCTGCTGAGGCTTTAAATATTTGGCTGCTGTTCCATGAACTTTAGACTTCAACTAAATACAACAGAACTAAGAAAATAATTACATGTGATAACTGAAACGGCAACCTGGAAGTGAGTTAAGCCAGTATATTGAGCAGAGGAAAGACAAGGAGACAGAGGAGTGAAGACAAGTAGAAATTGAACTGTCAGCATGTTGAACAGTACTAACATTTAAATGCGCAGTGCTATTGTAACTCTTGAAAGCACACAGTGACAAAACAGCGAAGCTTGTTTAACTTACAAAACCTGAGCAGGTGTGCATCCTTCACGAGTGACAAGATGAGTGAAGGCAAGATCTACTCCCATGTTACCCTCTTCAGCAGGGATCACACAGATTCAGGCTTTGATCCTCGAAGGCCGGCCACTGAAGAGCGCTGTGTCTAATGTATGCATATACAAGAGTCCAATTAATTCATGATGCTACTGTGTGCTGCAAACATTTGCAACATGGTAATCTTAGAAATGGGATGCGGGTGGCGCTGTGGTCTAAACCACTGAGCCTAGGACTTGCCGATCGGAAGGTAGGTGGTTCGAATCCTCATGGAGGGGTGAGCTCCCGTTGTTCGGTCCCAGCTCCTGCCAACCTAGCAGTTTGAAAGCACATCAAAGTACAAGTAGATAAATAGGTGCCACTCTGTCAGGAAGGTAAACGGCGTTTCTGTGCACTGCTCTGGTTTCACCAGAAGCGGCTTAGTCATGCTGACCACATGACCTGGAAAAACTGTCTGTGGGCAAATGTCAGCTCCCTCGGCCAGTAAAGCGAGATGAGCGCCGCAACCCCAGAGATGTTCATGATTGGACTTAATTGTCAGGGGTCCTTTACCTTTACCTAATCTTACAAATGTGTATATGAGATATTTCTATACCAGGTGTGTTGTTGTTGTTGTTTTTTAAAAAACATTTTAATATAAAATATCACTTATTAATAAAGACCCTAGAAGGAACAATTTGCCTCTTCCCCAGTGAAGGATTATAGGTGGGTGTCAAAGGCAGCCTCCTTGTCATTTGAATGGAATCCCTTAGTTTCAGTTTGTAGAAGGAAAAAGAGATGGTAGTCCATGACTTGCCTAGGGAGTAGGAGTGGGGATGTGGCTTGTGTTCAGTGTCCTCTTTCTCTTTATAATGTGTTGGGGAATACCTTCCTCCCGTGGAATGATATGATGATCTCCTTTCCTTTTCTGATACCATTGTTAATCTCAGTTTGTGGATTTTGACCACCGAGAGCTTAGTATCCCAAGGTGGCTGTTGTTGTTTTTCTAAAAAAAATAATAATTCTAAAGTACATTGACAAATTTATTGAACACATTACCATAATTAAAAATGCTAATAGTAATGATGACAAAGTTAAACAGGGTTGGAGCCAGTCTGGCTGTTGTGTGAAGGGCTCCTTTCATTTATGAAAGGCAGCCCATTTCACCTGAATAGAGGAAAGAGATGCTTCTCCCTCACCACCTTCTTCCAGAATGAGCTGAACTCCACTGGGCTTTGGAACCATAGTTGATACTCACTTATGTTAATCCAGTCTCACACTTAAATTTACAGTGCTGGATGCCACTAAGTTCTACTTAGAGTAGACCCACTGAAATCAATGCATCAAAGTCCCTCAGTTTCATTCAGACTGCTCTGGGCAACAGCTCACAATCATTAAAATGTTTATTTATTTTAAGATCATATTTCATAAAAGAGAATTAGGTATATTATTGTCACCTAATACCAAATAGGCTGTTGTTGGTAAAAATAATAATCCATATCACAAATAGACACATATTTTCTCGGTATTAACATTTGAATTGCGGAAAGCACCCCTTGGTTGTAGTTGTTATTCTTCTAATTAAAAGGAAGAGAATGCAATAAAAATACACATATAAATGGAACCCAGTGTTTGCTTGTTTGTCCGCTTGCTGGATCACTTTCTTTTACTTTTAAAACTAATTGTAAACAAATAAGGCACAATTCCCATGAGAGGCTACATTTTCTAGATGTATCTTGCCTTTAGTGAAATACAAGATCTGCGGATGCTTGAAGATCGTTTACAAAATAAATGCATTCCATTATTGGTCAGTTTTAATCTTAGGCAAAGGGACTGATGGCACAGGCTATAATCTGAACTTGTCTTTATCTTTTAAATTACGAAAAGGTGTACCACTCCTTGCCAGCCTCTACCATGCAAATAGCTATCGCACTGTGAAAGCTGCCAGGACATTAATCAGCCTGATTAGAATTCTGAAAGCAACTGGACACTACCAAATGAAACACAAGAAGGAGGGAAAAGGGAGGCACTTTCAGAGCAGCTTTCAGAGCAAAGCATACCATGTGCTGCTTCGTTTTCATTTTTATCTGGATCTTGCTGACCCCTTCTTGTAGAATACTCTGTTCAACATTTCAAAAAAGCAAGCAAGCAATTAGTTAACAGAGAAGGATTCTACTAAAATAATGATGATGTGGTCCGAAGATTAAATTAAGATACTGTTCTCATTAAGGTACAACACATATGCTGGGCAAATCATCCATTATGTATCTCATTCCCAAATAACGAAGGCTAACCATTTCTTTTTAGAACTTGCTGCATCGTTAGGTAAATGTTTAGGAAGGAATGTGCCCATTTTTGCCCTAGCAAAAAGAGAAGGAACAGAGGTGTGAGATGTGATCAGTTCTACTACTGAGACCAAGGAGGTCCGGCCTGAGCAGTGTCTGGGTGGGGATCATAGGTAAACTGTGGGAAGGCAGAATAGAAGTATAAAGAGCGACCGCAATCATATGGCACCACAACTCATTGCATGCAAGTAGATACTATCAATGCTAACTAGAGACCTGCGGATATAGAGCGGTACACAAATTTAATAAATAATAATAATTAGATACCAGAATCAGATGCCCAGTTGACCTTGTGTATACAGTAGTTTATCAAGGAAGAAAGGGACTCCCAATTTGGGACACAGGACCTTTTTGGGATGCGACTTTGGTCTAGCATATGGATAGAAGAGCGTGTGCTCATTGGAAATAGCTAATAAATAGTTGAATATTATTATTAGGTACCTAATATTATTGGGAACCAATTAAAAGCAAGTAGATTAGATAATTTCAGTGCTTTTTTTTTCTTTTAAAAAATGTTAGGGGTACTCTCATTTTCCTACTTATATTTAAATACTGCCCCTCAATGAGGCCAAACTTAGATTCACAAAATGTTTAGGGGTATGCGTCCCCCTTCGTCCCCCCAGAAAAAAGCGCTGGATAATTCTGTGGTTTTTCTCATGTAATTCTGATCACAGATTTTAAGGATCACAAGTAACTTCACAATAGGCATTTAAAAGGAAAAAAAAGGAAACTATGAACCTATGATGAAATTCAAACAATATACCAAGTCACATCCATCTCCATGTAACAAAACCTCAATTTTGAGTTCATCATTTTCATAATTGATATTTTCTATAATTAATTTTGAACTCAAATAACTTGGCCAGTCTGATTATTAAATATCCAAACAGTAAATATCATGCAACAGTATTTCTATTTCTAAAAATACATAAATTTTGATTTAGCAATATGTACAAATCAACTTGCTCTTGGAACTGGGTTTTAGTGTATATTCTATATTTTAATAGGCGGGTGTATTCCTGCATGAGTCTTACAACACTTCAAATCATTCAGATGTTAATCTTTCCTTCTGACAGGCATGACAGGTGCCCCAAGAGTGATGGTCATATTTGCTAGCTGATGTTAAAAACAAATAGTCTATCATGGAGCCGACTTTCTAATTGGTATCCATTCCTGCCAGCTGACTCAGAGTAACCTTTGCAAGCACAAGCTGTTAAAAGTGCAGTCAGCTCTATCCATCTTACATTTAGTTCCATAAAAAAAGGTATCAAAGTGACATTCAGCCCAGTCCACAGCCTGGTTAGACTGAAGTACATGGATTAAACCCAGATTAGTTCTGTTGGTATCTTAGAGCTTCTTCCCACATTGCATTTTTCTCTGTGTGTACACATAGGTTTTGCATAAACATGTGCCTAAAATTGTAACAAGGAGCATGTCAGACTCTTGGAAATTAACCAAGTTCTTCTGGTGGTGGTGGTGCAGCCCATTTTTCCAAGTCAGTCTGAGAGTTCAGAAAAATTACCTCATCTATCCTTCTCTAGAAGGGTGGGGAAGAGTAAATAAGTTGCAGGAGTGAATTTCAAGGAATTGGGAGTCCATTGAGTTTACTAAATTGTGCAAGAAATCATTACAGTATTGAGTTTATAAAGCAAAAAAAAAAAAAAGCTTGCATCTCGTTAAAGCATCTGGAATAATCAGACAAAGAGGGGAGAAAGAAGAAGAAAGCAAAACAACAAAAAAAATAAAAATGCTCCCAAATTTGGACTCCATTCTATTTGTTCTAATTATTCTACTGCTGTTCACAGAGTTAGCTGAGAATAGCTGGTAATTCCAGGAGTACTGGGGACATGGGTCAACTATGGTCTGTTCCATATACTGGCATATCTCGCTGGGGTCATTGGAACTATCGATTTTTCATTAATAAATTTGATAAAATAAACTTTGTCAACCTCTCTCTACAAAGGAGCTTTTTCTGATAAGGCACAAAACCCACTATACCAGTACACAATGATAGCATTTTACAAATGTTTCCAATATATTGGTGGGGTACAACTATCTAGAAGTCTTTCATTTACAGTTCTAACACAGCAGTGAAGATATTCCACCCCACATGCCCAATGAGGTTAGTTTCCAGCTGGAAAATCTGTAGTGCAGTTTGCTGTAAGTTCCCATTGAGAATTGCTGTTTCCTTGGACAGCACCTTTTGATTTCAGATGGCATGGGCAAAGGAAGTAGAAAGGGAGATGCTTCTTTTGCCAGCACAATTTGAAATAAAACCATGTGGCGGGGGAGGGGAGTCTTTACCTGCCTTCATGAGAGATTGACAGGTGAACAGTTCCACCCACCTGTCAAAGTGGCTCTTGAGGATTGGGGGATGTCTAAATCCAGCCCATCAGCCATATGCACTTCTGCACCCAGGCTTTTTAAATCACAGCAGGTAGCTCCATTTTTTACACCAAGTCCCCCTGCTTCCATGCTGGGTTGGAATTGTTTACCTTGTTTTAGCTGCTGGGTTCTGTATTGATTTTAAGTGTTTGCTGGTTTGCGCTGGGGTTTTTTTTTGCATAAGTGATTTCTTGGCTTTACCTTTTATTGTGAATTGTATTTTATTGTCAATACCCAGAGAACTTGGCTGGCTGGTGGGTATACAAATGTTATCACCATCACCATCATAATCCTATTGAGAATCAACAAACGATGCTATGGGATTACAAATAACAAATGAGCAAGATAGGGACTAGTTCTGTCTTTTACTGTCTTTTGCTAGAGATGTGCAGAGTGCACAATATAGGAGAAATGGAAATACCTCTAAATTTGGTATGAAAAAGATGTAAAAGAATGGTGTGTTCTCCCCACACACAAAAAATCTAGTACCAATAGTATCTAACACCACATAGATTGAGCTAGATTTATCATTAACACAGTAGCAGATTTTAAACATATATTTTGGAAATGTCCAATATTCCGTACAATATGGAACCTTGTTATGGAAATGACAAGATATTTGCTACCATTAGACGTTTTCCTTTTGGGTTACTTAAAGAATTCAATTACAGATGTCAATTTGGTGGTTAATCTTTTTGCTGCTGGCAAGATCTGTATAGCAACAGATTGGAGAAAAAAATAATCCTCCATCAGTCTCAGGAAGGTTTAATAGAGTTTTGAATATTATAATACTCTAAATTAACATACTACCAAAGAGAAAGTAATGGGAGACAACCAAATCAGTTTCCAGAATGACAGATTCTATTTGAGATGCTCTGGAATAACAAGTTTCAGACAATGTGCCCCTTTTTTCTGTTTATATTTTATCAAAAATTTTCAGTGAGGAAATGAAGTGAAGGAAAATGAAAAAAGAAAGAAAAACATGAAATTGTAATACAATATGATATATATAAATAATACAATTATTCCAACAAATGTAAAATTATTAACAAGTCATTATAATTTTCATAAATACATTCAAATTATCATATTTATCCATACAAAATCTGCATTTAAAAGCAATCCATTTGTATGTTTAAGAATTGTCGTAACGTCTATCCATTTATCAAAGAGGGCCATGGAAATATACAATGAATCAACATCAATCTCTTGGCAGAAGTAAGGAGGGAATCCATTTACACTGACCCATTGTCAAACCCCAAATAGTTGGTATATGGTTTAAAAAAATATTATCACCTAACCATTTTTCTCTCTCCCCAAAGTAGTATTTATGCATTCTGACTTTATCCATAACAGGCAAAATTATTGTGTCAAGCACTGAGGTGGGGTGTGTGTGGAATTATTTGACTTTTGATGAGCATGAACCTCCCATATGAACCATGTGAGCCATATATTTAGAAAATATCTAGAAATTCTATTCCTTGTTCCCACTATCTTGAAGCGTGGTTGGTTACCACCTGAGATAGGACCTTCTCTGCAGCTGAAGTGAGATTATAGAACTGTCTGCTGAATAGTGATGTTGCTGAAAGTCGTCGTACCTGAACAGAATACAAGTTTATTGGCTCTCAATGCTCAGATGCAACACAAACTGCCCATTATTTCTCTCCCCCAAAAATTGTTCTGCAGCTCAGAATGCTGTAAAATGTATTCTGTGTCCACTTGGGAAGGTTTTATGCTGTTGGGTTTGTTTGTTTGTTTACTGATTTTAATTAATACATGATTACTGCATAACTTTTTTTATTTTACAAGTCACTTAGAGATTTTTATTGATATAAGCTATAATAATAATTGTCACAATGTTTTTCAAAGTTTATGTGTTTTCAGAGAATGCTTTGTAACTGAAGTCTGTTAGGCTATACATAAAAAGAAGTAAGCAAGGAGGACTTTTCAAGCTCTAAGTAGAAACGGGCATGTCAAGTGATGTCCCCCATGCATTGAGGAAGAGGTTCTGCAACACTGCACTTGCCTGAGTGCAGGTAAAGCATAAAGGTAAAGGGACCCCTGACCGTTAAGTCCAGTTGTGGACGACTCCGGGGTTGTGGCATTCATCTCGCTTTACTGGCCGAGGGAGCTGGTGTTTGTCCGCAGATAGTTTTTCCAAGTCATGTGGCCAGCATGACTAAGCTGCTTCTGGCGAACCAGAGCAGCACACAGAAATACCATTTACCTTCCTGTGGTACCTATTTATCTACTTGCACTTTGATGTGCTTTCGAACTGCTAGGTTGGCAGGAGCTGGGACCGAACAACGGGAGCTTCCCCCCTCGTGGGGATTCGAACTGCCGACCTTCTGACTGGCAAGCCCTAAGCTCTGTGGTTTAGACCACAGTGCCACCCGCTTAATGCTAAGCAAAGCAACCCATAGCATATGCAGAAGCTTTCATTGCTAACTATGTTCCTCTAAGCTACATTTTCTTGACCTCATTGTGGAAATGCAACAACAACAACAAAAGGCCTCCCACTGAACAGTGAAGCACCCAGGATGATGATGATGATGATGATGTTTTTGTGTGTGTGTGTGTGTGCGTGCGCATCACTATGCATTAGAGAGGCGTTCCCCCCCACAATCAGTTCAGTACTAAAGTGCCTTAGGTTTTAGGGAATATCCCCTTCCTAGTTCTTATAAGATAATTTTGTCACCCTCCCCCTTGATATCTTTGATATCTGTTCATGTTTTTTTAAATTTCTTTTTGTTTTTCCCTCTCTATGATTTTTTTTCATTTTTATGTTTTTCTCTTTGTTGTAAACCACTGTGATATATCTTTAAATATTTTTATTCATAAATAAATAAAGATGGTCTTCAGGTTCATCTTGATTTTATTGGTTCTATGAATCATATTGCCCCATATGAATGGTTTCCCTTTTATCTGAACATTTTAATAATATCCAATACCCCCACACCCCCTATGGCTTTCATTGAAATGTTGCTGTTTTCCAAATGGCCCAGAGGCACGATTCTGTTTGAAACATCCTAGTATGGTGTTGTAGCAGATGCTTCACAGTGGGCCAAAAGGAAAAAAATGTTGAGACAGTTTGCCCTCTCATCAAGAAATCTTCTTTAAATGTCACGAGTCATTCTAATTCTTGCCACACAACCCTTATCCTGCAGGATACCAATCACTCATAAATCAAGCCAAGGTTTTCATAAGGAACTGAGGTTATACAATATATCAAATAGGGTTTGCTGTGATAGGCGGCATAAATTGGCAGATGTCTTGGCAAAGTTAATCTAAATGAATCAGTGCCAGTGTCTGGTGTGCTAGACATCTGTGATTCACTGAAGGGTGGAGATCTGCTCTGCACACTGACAAGATGTTTGGTGAGAAAAATAAAAGGAAGTGGTTTATCTCATAAAAGATTGTCATCTGCTTTGTCGATTTAAATTTTTTTTTTTTAAGAAAAGGATTCAACATGAAAGCTCCTCCCTCTAAAGAACAAAAAAGCAAGCCTAAAATTCAGGCATTCCACTCTATCTCTTTTCCCGCTTTATTCCATCTGTTTCCTATAGAAGCATAATGTCTTTTGAGCAGCCTGTTTAATCACTCATGGGTTTGTCCTGTTGTTAAGGCTGCACCCTGACCTTCATTTGTCAGCTTCTGTGTGTCCCACTCAATGCATATTTCCCTCCTACTCCTTTTTCTCCATCACCAGTTTGCATTGCATATCATCAGCTCATTCTCTGCTTTTCAGAGATTGCTTTGTTAAAACCCACATGCGACTTTCCGCAGAAGAAGAAATCAATGTCTCTTTATGTAGGCACTCCACCTGAGATTCTTTCTACTTCTGAAAAAAAAAAATCACAAGTTTTGTGTCATTTTCTTCTGACATTCAATGACCTCCCCAACCAGCCAGTGTGCAATCTCTCTCTCTTTCTCTTTCCCACCCCCCACCCCGCCCCACTTTTTCAATAGTTTCTTACTTGTGGGACAGAAAAAGAAAACATGTTCTGCCTCTAACAGAGATTTGATGAGTGTTGTTGTTGTTTAGTCATTTAGTCGTGTCCGACTCTTCGTGACCCCATGGACACCAGGCACTTCTGTCTTCCACTGCCTCCTGCAGTTTGGTCAAACTCATGTTGGTAACTTTGAGAACACTGTCCAACCATCTCGTCTGCTGTCGTCCCCTTCTCCTTGTGCCCTCCATCTTTCCCAACATCAGGGTCTTTTCCAGTGAGTCTTCTCTTCTCATGAGGTGGCCTCATGCTTCAGGAGCCTCAGCTTCAGTATCTGTCCTTCTAGTGAGCACTCAGGGCTGATTTCCTTAAGAATGGATAGGTTTGATCTTCTTGAGGTCCATGGGACTCTCAAGAGTCTCCTCCAGCACCATAATTCAAAAGCATCAATTCTTTGGCGATCAGCCTTCTTTATGGTCCAGCTCTCACTTCCATACATCACTACTGGGAAAACCATGGCTTTTACTATACTGACCTTTGTTGGCAAGGTGATGTCTCTGCTTTTTAAGATGCTGTCTAGGGTTGTCATTGCTTTTCTCCCAAGAAGCAGGCATCTTTGAGTGTTAATCCCAATTTATTTAGTCATGTAAGATTTGCACAACGTTATTAAATGAATAGCTGCAATGGGCTACCTGCCACAGTCCCACTGGATTTTTGGCCACTTTCACATATTTATTGGGGGCAGTATCTGGGGCTCACCATTACAATGCAAGGTGGTACAGGATTCCATTGCTATTATTTCTTTTTAGACACAAAAAAGTTTCCTTCCTCCTCCAAGCACTGGTAGAGCTACAACCAGCAGGAGCAGAGTGGCAATGAGAAGCCTGTCAGAAAGTAGTAGTATTATTCAACAGGGCCTTTGGCGTGTGTGTGTGTGTGCGCGCGCACGCGCGCTATCATCACTGGGCAGACTTGTGCCCATCCTCCAGACACTCTGAAATGGCCAAAAGGTATGGACAGAATGCTTCAGCCCATTGCGAATAAACATACTCATACCATTTCTAAGACTGTAATCAGTGCTTTTTTTCTAAAAAATATATCTTTAGGGGTACTCTCATTTTGACTCAAGAAAACCACCATTTTATAGTTCAAATCGGGGAAAATTAATACAGTAAATAGACAAAAGTACAAAGAACATGCATTACCTCATATAAGACAGCTGACAGCTCACACTAACTTCCACATTGGCATGAGGTTTTGTGCACTAACATCTCTGCTTGCTGTTGGTGTCTGTCACCAGATGTCATCCTTTCAAAAACATTTACATGCACTGAAGGCTTAAACAAAGGAGGGCCTACTGATTTCATAAACATTAAGTTGGCTACAGGGTTTAAATGCAATGAAGCTCTTGTTGGAGTCAGTATTAAATTCATCTGAGAGAAGCCATGGTCACACTCACTTGTTGAAATTGGGATGTACTTGATTGTGTTTAAAAGAGGCATAAGAGATGATGGAATATTATTTTCTGAAAGGTACTCAGAAAAGTAGTTTTAGTATCTTCTCCCGTTAGATTCACAAAATGTTTAGGGGTATGTGTACTCCTGGGTCCCTCCAGAAAAAAGCACTGACTGTAACCAAGCTGAGCATCTGTTACTGAAGCAATTACACATTCTTGCAATTGCCTCCACTTCTCTTTCCTTCATCCATGGTTTCCTGTGTCAAACTTTAAATGGTAAAGTCCTTGGGGGCAGGGACCAGTTAGTTCACTTGTACACTATAAAGCACCATGCATCATCATAAAGCACCATAATAATTTGTATGTAGGCTTGTAACTTTAGCACTGTGAATACATAAATCTTATTCAAGGCTACAACTTGCTTTTTATTGTGAGAATGGATTCAGATTCATTCTGATTCTGTGGACTGTCCTTCTGAAAATTGGCTGCCCAGATAAATTTGTAAATATCATTTGGTTCCTCAATGATAATATGATAGCAACAATCACAGATAACAATGGCTCTCAAAGAGAACCATACACAGTGGGATCAGGTGTTAAGCAGGTTTGTGTTATTGCCCCAACTCTATTCATTATTTTCATTGCCATGATCCTACACTTTGTCGAAGGGAAACTCCCCACTGGAGTAGAAATCATTTTTTGAACAGATGGAAAGCTCTTCAATCTGAGCAGGCTGAAAGCAAAGAGTAACGTTACCGTACTCTTCCATCATAGAGCTTCAGTATGCTGATGACAACGTAGTGTGCGCACACTCAGAGGATGACCTCCAAACTATCCTAAATATCTTTGCAGAAGCTTACAAAAAGCTTGGCCTATCATTCAACATCCAAAAAACCAAAGTGCTACACTAACAAGTACAAAATAACCCCTCTGCAGCACCACAAATCCAGCTCAGTGGTGTAATGCTGGAAAATGTCGATCACTTTTCCTACCTAGGCAGTTATCTTTCCACAAGGGCCAACAGTGATGCCAAAATCCAGCATCACCTGAGCTCTGTGAGTGCAGCTTCCTCCCGATTGAAGTGCAGAGTGTTTGAGGAACGGGACATTCACCGGGAAACCAAAATGCTTGTTTATAAAGCTATTGTACTACTAACCTTGCTATATGCTTGTGAAACATGGGCCACTTATAAATGCCTTCTCCAGTTCCTCAAAAGATTCCATCAACAGTGTCTCCAAAAATTTTTACACATTACTTGAGAAGACAGGCGAACTAATATCAGTGTACTGGAAGCAGCGAAGATCACCAGTGTTGAAGCGATGATTCTTCAACATCAACTTCGTTGTACTGGTCATGTTGTGCAGATGCCTGTTGATCGTCTTCCAAAGCAACTACTCTATTCCAAACTTTAAAATGGAAAGCATAATGCTGGTGGTCAACAAAAGAGGTTTAAATACTGTCTCAAGGCAAATCTAAAATTTTTTAGTATAAACACTGACAAATGGAAAACACTGGCCTGCGAGTGCTCCATTGTAGAACAGCCTTTACCAAAGGTATCATGGGCTTTGAAGACACTCAGACTCAGGACGCAAGGGAGAAACGTGCTAAGAGGAATGCACACTTGGCAAATCCACACCATGATCAACTCCTGCCCAGAAACCAATATCTCCACTGTGGAAGGAAACGTGGATCCGGAATTGGTCTCCTCAGTCACTTATGGACTCATTGTTAAAGCTGTGTTTATGGAAGACAATCTTACTCGGCTACGAGTGATCGCAAAGAAGAATACCCAGAAATGTAATGAAGTGATGAACAATAACTGATGGTTAATTCCACAATACAAATCTATGCATCACACTCATACTATGCAGATATTCAATGTCTTGTCCAACAGCTACTCCACTTTACCTCATGATAAAGCTTGATCTACTACAAACAGTGAATGTGAGCCTTACAGGGTTGAATGCTTTTGCATGACCATCGGTTCTCAAGACTTGTCCCAGTGTTCTTATTTACTTAGTGCAAGGGAAAGGCTCTTTTCTATAGGCAGCCAATTAGAGTTCCAAACTGAGCAACACAATCCTAAGAATATTTCTCCCTTACTACGTGTCTTTGAAACAAGTAAATGTGTGTATGTGCAGGGGCTGAGGAATCCACTGAGACCTATGCCATGGCTACCCAATTTTGATCTAAGTTCCAAGCTTAGTACATGCGAGAGCCAGGACTTGGGAATTTTTCACTGCTGTGCAAACGTTTAGGCACAGAAGGCATGATCAATACAACTCAGAGCAGTTCATTCTAATGTTCTGATGTGGTGTGCACAAGTGTGTGATGTTGCCCTCCAGTTGTTGGTCCATAGAGATGATAAGTTGGTACAAGCGGTGGATATGTTACCATTTCTTTACTCAGGCAATAAAGTCCTACATTTCTGAATGTAAAGGACCCAGTCTTTAGTCCCAATTCCCTAAGAATGTGTATTATTTATCTGTTGCCTGCAGTGCTAGGTTCTGTTAATACAGGTTTCTGTTGAGTCTCACTTCTTTGATTTATTATATGCTGAGTTGTAAGTTACATACTCACTTGCAGTTGTGGCTGGCGAAGAGGTGAAGCGGGTTGTTTTGTAATATAAATAATTTGCAAGGAGCAAAAGCCACTGGCATAAATCCTGAAACACATTCCTATAGTATGCAACAAATTTCCAGAAAGCTGTAGCGTAATATGAAGAAATCTACAATCTCAAGGGATGTTCATAGGTCAAGATGAGCAAAACGATGCATTAAATAGAGCCAAATAATCCCCTGGTTTGGTTTTCCATTGCACACTAAGAACTAGGTTTGAAGCATGAATCATAGAACCCAATCCTTTTATTATATTTCATTACTGAAATAGAAAGAGAGCTTCAGCATGTGCGCAGCATAAAAAGCAAAGTAAATGATAGGAAAAATTAACCAGGAGATGAAGAAATTATGGAGAGATTCAGATAATCACACTTGTAAAGTGTGTCTGTCATGATTTTATTAATTAGTTTGGTGACCAGAACAAGAATATAAGAGGAATGGCACATAAAATGGGTTGAGCTTGGGCCACATTTTATTTAAGCAAACATTCATACATGGAATGAACAGTGTAGAGAACTAGCCTAAATGAGCTATGCCCTGTCCAGAACAGGGGGCACTACAGGGTAAGGACCCCTTTACCTGGCCCTACAGATGGGGAAGAAATTCAGTTTTGTTTACATTCTAATGAGAAACTACCTAATTCATACTTCTTGAATCAATACATGAACTGAAAAAACAGCTATCCTTTGAAATTCACACTTCTGTGAATTTTGCAGTGGAGTTTGCCAACCCTACAATGTGTACAGAAATGCATTATATTAGGGGAAGGTGTGAATAAAATTGCATATTTTGTTGAAGATAGCAAACAAAAAAATTGCATTAGTTTGGAGAAGCTTGATTTCTCAAAAATGCCTATCTTAATCAAAAGTTTGTTGAAAATCCTTGTGGGCTGTATACAGGTGCTATGTATTTATATTTATTTATTTATTATTGAATTTATATACCACCCTATACGGAAATCTAAATAAACCACACTATGGACAAGAGCTAAAACAAGAGCTGAGAAATGATAGGAAAAACATACTGTGTTCATGTCCTACATGTGGGCATCTCATAGGCATCTGTTTGGCCACTTTGAGAAAATGATACTGGACTAAATGGTCCTTTGGCCTGATTCAGAAGGACTCCGCATATGGTTTCATGCATATACAGGAAGGCAATACCTGTTAGAGTCACAAGCACCTCTATGGGCAAGAGCTAAATTCTTGAGAGGAGACTGATGCAACTACAAGAAAGCAAGCTCTGTTTGAGTCACCTACATCACTCACACCCTCTTTTTCTTTTTGGATATCTGGGACATTCTGCTTTCATATTGCCATTGGTTCCACCATAGGATTCATAAGCACCAACCTGCTTGCAGCAATATATATTATACTGGCAGGTAATCACATTCCAGTGAAAGGTTATGCTAAAGCAAAATAATTGCTCCGTGTGACCTTCCCATGTATGTGGCTTGAGGGATCATTTTTCAAAGCTGTCTGCCTTTGAGTAATTGCAGCATACATTAGGCAGCAATCACTCCATATCATCAGAAGACTTTCCCATTGATATATATTATTCCTAGTGTCACCCCAGCTGATGTATAATCAATTGCAACTTAACTATGGTTGTGGAAGATAAGCTTGCTAAGCCATTGCAAAGATGGAAATGTTCAGAAGCAATCACCGTGGTTCTGCCCTTTCTCCTCCTTCCATCATTAGACTTTCTAGGTTAAACATGGAGTCATACCTGTTTTTATGATATTGATAGCTAGATACAATTTGGTAATGACATCTGCAGCTAGGTAAGTTTCTTCATTAGGTGGACAGGTGAAAAAGAGGGCAGGGGTCCTTACAGCTGTTGAAACTGAATTTCTGTAGGAATTTCAGCTGAGATTGATTACCTTGGCATATAAACTGTTGATTCCCTTGCTGCTTAATCTCTTCATTGTGAATACTGCTTGCTCTTTGTGTTTGTGATTTTTGCAGCTGTTAAACGTACAATTGTTTGCATTGTAAAATGGCTGGATCACTGCTGCTTTTTCTGCTTGCTTTGTCTGTGCATCCTTTGCATAGTAGGTATAGTTCAGCTATGCAAAAGCCAGAGGTTTCTACACTTTGGTCTCTCCATTCAGGGAAACAGGAGTTGAATGCAGGCAAAAGAACTGTGTGAAGTGGGGCAGGTGAGGGGTGTGGTCTGGCCAAGGGAGGCCCAAGGGCCAGAGAGAAACAGAGAGGGACCTGGAGAGTTGCATTTGATCCCTGGTCCTGCCATTTCCCATCCCTGTCATCTGGACCCAGGGGTGATGGTGGTGGTAGACAATAGTGAAAAGCTCATAAGGCCCTGTAGGCTTCACCTTGCCTATTCCTTTCCGGGAAGACTGGGGGGGGGGACCTTACTGGTTTCACCCTTCAACTCACCTTCATGATAAAGTGCAAAGCCTCATGGGCGCTGCAGGGGGCGCCACAAGGTCTGCCACTGAAGTAATGACTCACATCTGCCATTCATGGGTGCTAAATTCTGAGCCAAGGTGGTGTCTTTTAGATGAGGAAAGGGAAGGAATCTCCATCCTACCTCCTCATTAATCTTCTGTACACAGAAACGCAGGGAGGTGATATTGCTGCAGATCCCCTCAGAACCCACGTTAAAACAGCTGTGGCCTTTATTGACACTGTATGTTTTGTTTCCATCTTCATTCCAACTGTGGTGGCAAAACAGATTATTCCATGGTGACTCCACTAATTTAGAAGTTAATCTACCCTTCATGGTAAAAGACTGGGAATACTAACCCATAAATCCTGTAGAATTTATTGTGCAGCTCTTGCTGGACTGAACAAATGCAAAATTATTTTAATTAATTAATTATACTACCTTTCACCCAAACACCACAGGTGGTTTACAACATAAAAGCCCCAGTGAATAATTCCATATGTGAATGCTCAGAAACCTGTCAAATGTCATCTTCATCACTAAGCACACAGTAAATCCTACTTACGAACAATAGGGGAAACCTTTACACTTAAACTCCTAGGGAAATGCAATACATACTGGGGAAATGTTATATGGAGGATATCTGGACATCTTCGTTCTGAATGGCAACATGCCATTCTGCTGATTGCATGTCTTGCTTGCTTGTGTGTCTAATGCTGTGCAAAAGTCTCCAAAACATATATATCCCCAGAGGGTTGCCTCTCATGTTTCTGTCTCAGTGTTCATGCCAGCAGTGAACACTTTTGCCTGAGTGCTGCAAAAGGTTGCCTCAAAAATTAACAGTGTAATATATCATAGGATGCTGTTTTAAAATTTATAGACAGAGAAAGATGGTGGTCCTTCTCTTTGCTTTCCTAAGCAATTGAAACATTGTTAATGTTTTAATTGCACCTCAGGTAACTGACTCTTTACTCTGATAAGTCTCCTGGACAGATGACAGATCATTCGGTTTGATGAGACTTGTGTGTGCATATGCTTTAAAGAGAGAGAATATAACAGATCTAGCTATCAGTCAGCTTACCAGGCTACAGGCAGTGCTTTAATTGAACAGATATGTGATCTATTATTTAACCCCAATAGATTAGGCAGTGTATCAAAGGAAGTAGACACCTGTATCCTGTTGCTTAGAATAGATGACTTGTGGATTATTTACCAGAGGGTGGGGTAGAATGTGTGCTATGCTGGGGGGGGGGGGAGGCAGTCAAAACTATGTAAACTATTTAAGACCAGGATCTCAATGACATTCAAGTGCCTTTCTGTGCTCACACTGAAGTGAGTTATGGACTCTGATTGAAATGTGTGCATGCACCAGGGATTGTAGGGTATTGTCAGGACCACACTAGGACTGTGGCTAGCCATAACCAAATCTAAACTGAGAGGGGGTGTATTGAGCAACCGGGGGTCCTGGAGGTAAATGGATGGAGGATGGATGGTGGCTAATGAATTGAGGTTGAATCCTGACAAGACAGAAGTACTGTTTTGGGGGGACAGGGGGCGGGTGGGTGTTGGGGACTCCCTGGTTCTGAATGGGGCAACCGTGCCCCGAAGGAGCACGTGCACAGCCTGGGAGTCATTTTGGACTCACAGCGTTCCATGGAGGCACAGGTCAATGCTGTGTCCAGGGCAGCTGTCTACTAGCTCCACCTGGTATGCAGGCTGAAACCCTACCTGCCCACAGACTGTCTCACCAGAGTGGCGGTTCCCTCACCATGAGAAGCAAAGTTACAGGGAACCAGGCAGAGGGCCTTCTCGGTAATGGTGCCCACCCTGTGGAACACCCTCCCATCAGATGTCAAGGAAATAAACAACTATCTGACTTTTGGAAGACACCTGAAGGCAGCCCTGTTTAGGGAAGCTTTTAATATCTGATGAATTATTGTATTTTAATGTTAAGTTGGAAGCCACCCAGAGTGGCTGGGGAAACCCAGCCAGATGGGCGGGGTATAAATAATAAATTATTATTATTATTATTAACAAATTGCTGGATGTGGAGTAGGGCAACTGAAGACAATCGAGAAAACTTGCCAAACTGAGGAGCAAGAAATTAGATCCTAATGTACAACAAGTAGAGTTTGGGATGTGTAAGAAATGAGGTTTCCTCTCCCACCCAGAATTCTATTATTATTATTATTATTATTATTATTATTATTATTATTATTATTATTATTATGTTATTAAACATCTTTCCCCCTTCACCATTCATTCCTCAAAACCACATTTGTTTCATGATGCATACATTCATTCCATATGCTCCTGCTACTTACACCAGTTTTCATGTATTTCTTTTTCTTCTACTGAGTTTTTTATATTTGCCATGCAGCTACTATTCTGGTGAGGATGTGTGTATGAGCTGGCTGCTCCCCCTGCCCCCAAAATATTCCAGAACAATACAATGTGTAGGGCATTTGGGGGAAAGAAAATGGTAGGAGGCACCATGAGGCAGCCACTGACCGACTAGTCCTCCGTTTCTGCTGGAGAAAAGTCTTCATCTCCACCCTACCTAGTCTGGATAGGTATGGATAAGAGAAATGAACAAGGAACCTATTCATGTCTGTAAGTTACCACATTTGGTTCAGATATATAAAAATTGAACAGAAGTATCCCCATCCAATTCAATGGTTTCATTTGTCCCCAAACAAATGTGCAAGCCTAATACTGTTCTGCTAAGGTCCGTATAGTTAAAGCCATGGTTTTCCCAGTAGTGATGTATGGAAGTGAGAGCTAGACCATAAAGAAGGCTGATCGCCGAAGAATTGATGCTTTTGAATTATGGTGCTGGAGGAGACTCTTGAGAGTCCCATGGACTGCAAGAAGATCAAACACATCCATTCTTAAGGAAATCAGCCCTGAGTGCTCACTGGAAGGACAGATCGTGAAGCTGAGGCTCCAATACTTTGGCCACCTCATGAGAAGAAAAGACTCCCTGGAAAAGACCCTGATATGGGGAAAGATAGAGGGCACAAGGAGAAGGGGATGACAGAGGACAAGATGGTTGGACAGTGTTCTTGAAGCAACAAACATGAGTTTGACCAAGCTGCGGGAGGCAGTGGAAGACAGGAGTGCCTGGTGTGCTCTGGTCCATGGGGTCACGAAGAGTCAGACACGACTAAATGACTAAACAACAACAATACTGCTCTGCTAACCAAGAAAGGTCAGAGAAGGCTAATGACTATTGTTAAATACCAAACCTGGCCAATCCAGAGAACGTTAGACTCAGATGAATTTTTCACAATGGTGTTTCATATGTCAAGGAGGTTTTAGGGGCTAAACACAGAAAGTCCCAGGAAACAAGGGTCCTGGTTCAATATATATCTACAAGCAACACGGTGCTGCTTTTCTCCCATCTACATTTGTCCAAAATCAGGAAGAGAGAAGTGTAGCATCTCTCATCATACACAGAAGACATTCCCGCACAACATATCACAATGGCCCAGTTTAGACTGATACAAGTCCATTGTTCCATCTAGCGCTGTATTTATTGTCAATTCTGAGAAGTGGCAGTACTCTAGGTTCTCAGGCAAATGGCTTTCACCCTACCTGCTACCTGTTTTAACAGGAGACGTGAAGTATTAAATCTAGGATTTTCTGCATGCAAAGCATGTACTTCACAACTGAACTATTGTCCCCCATGATGCTGGCATGTCAGCAACCATTCAAACAGAGTTTCCACAGCGACAACAAAATATTTGTAAAAAACAGGCTTCTTGTTTAGCATTCAGTGTGCTGGGTAACAAATAAATACTCAATTTCAAGTGCTTAACTCAGTCGGAGAGGTGTAGCCTGGGTCAGCCTGAACCCACTTACAACAGAGCTGTCTGGAATACTAGAGGAAGCCTGGTTAAATTAGGCCATGGCTACCCTAAAAATGTAGAACCATCTAATCTGCTCCTTTCTCCCTCATTTGTAAATAATAACCCGCAACACCCAGCACCATCTAGGAACTTGTAAGTATTTAAAGGGTTGACCAAGGCTGGGCTTGGGGCAGGGGCACCTCACAGATGCCCTTTATCCGGGGTAGCTAACCTGAAGTTCTCCAGATATTGTTGGACTCTAAGTCCCATCAGCCTCAGCCCATATGGTCAATAATCAGGGATGATGGGAGTTGGAGTCCGACAGCATCTAGAGCCATTTAGATGCCTCATCTGTACCCTATATGGTCTCTTCAGTGTTGAGCAGTTCTGCTTATGGTTGGTGCTGTTTTGTTCTCTCTGGGTTTAACTCACCAGTAGTTTCAGTTTAACAAAGTTTTTTTCTTGCTTTTTTTTAAAGAAAAGATTCACTGGGGAGGTTTATATACACCCCCACCCCCAAAGTGAGATGTTGTCACAAACTAAAGTTTTTAGAAGAGGGTGCACTCTTGCTTAGATATAATAGTGTTTAAAGGGTTGGGGACCAAAGGAATGACCAACATAGGCACCAAGCGTGGCTCCGAAGGGACAGCATTGTACAGATTGGACGCCACCTCCAAGAAGGGGTTTTTCCCATTTGCTAGGGATCTCATTTTGTAGGGGCACCCAGAAAATAGAAGCGAAAAGGTCCCCAGCTCAAGAAACATGGCAAAGTGGTGGGAATTTTCAAGGAAGAGCATCTTGCCCCTCCCAATGGGCCAGGCATTTCTCAGATCTGAGACTAATAGTGATATCCAAGGAGCATGGACCAACATCAAGCCCCTATCTACAGGTTTGCACATGAAAGTCAAACCACACATTTCTCTTGAAATATCTCCTTTATCAAAATGTGAGCCCCAAACCCATTTTAAACACTTAGTCATTTAACAGCAACGTTTTACTCATAAGAAGCTCCTGTAGAATACCAATCTACATTTTAATTAAGTTTTACTCAGTGTAGACTAGTTAAAATGAATGGGCTTAATTTAGTCACATTAATGTGTCTATTCTGAGTAAAACTTAGTTGATTACCACCCAAGGCCAAAATGGTACAGTCCTGGGACAAAGCTTTTGCAAAGCTGTAATATTAAATCAAGCCAGCACTGTATTTTGCAAAAAGAGCTTTCTCTCTCCTTTTTCTTTTGTTGAAAAAAACCCAACAGAGATCACCACCACAATTGGCCAAGGTTAGGAACGTGAAAGAGATCAGATCAGCAACAATTTCCACCTTCATCACTTGAGGTTGAGAGGAAGGCAGATACCTGACCTACATTTTAGAAAGTTTGATTCCTGGAAGTTTCTACAAAGTTTCCTGGGCTACACACTTTGTTTCATCTGAAAAATCAGAGGTCCTAAAATTCACTGGTGGTCACACCACACTGTGCAGATGCCATGACCTTCACTTTGCTTTGCTGTTCCCATCTTAAATGCAAGTTGCTCCGTACAAGAAGAGCAAACACCATTCAAATTTCACAATTATAATGTAAGCTATTTGGTAAAGCCATTCTTTTGTTTCTCGTCCCCATTACTTTTTCCTCCTTTGCTAATCCTGAGAGAAAGTCAAATGAACCAATGTTTACTCTTTCCCAGCCCTCTTACCCTCCTACCGTCGTCTCTGGTGAATCCATAATGTTGGATCATCACATTCATTTCCATGGCAACAGGTGCTGATGCCATAAATAGAGGTTTAATTTCAGGATTAAGCAGGAGGCAAAAGCTGGATAGTGAATTGAAAATTCTTATTCAAAGTCAAATATGAAAAGATAATTGCGAGGTGTAGTACTTGCCTTCTTACATGAATAGTCTTTTATCCAAATAGCAAATATTCACTTTCTGGAACCCTGATCCTTTTTCAGAAGGGCATTTTTCTTCTTGAGAAATCCTGATTGGAGATGATTAAATATGCCACTATTTATCTTACTTTGGATTATTCTTGATTACATGATACCCATCTGTTTTTCCGTATGAGCTGATAAGCTAGTTTGATGTTATAATGCATGAGAAAGTGATACTTAATTATATGCAGAGGCACTTGCATATTATAGATCAGTCACACTGTAAGATTCCGGATAAGTATCCTACATTTATAGGAAATCCAGAAATTGCCAGAATTTACCGAAGATCTATATCTGATCCTGTCTCATGGTCACACTTTCCAGATTTACCCAAAGTGAGCTGAGGGGGCCTTTAGATGACTCTCAATGATTTCTTAAATGTTTCTGCAATATAATACAGAAAGTATAATCTGATCAAATAATGCAATGGTATTTAAAGTTATTCAATGTGTGATTTACATTTAGGCTACAGTCCTGTTCACAGTTCTCTGGAAGTAAACCTTATTGAAAACCAATGGGTGTTGCTTCTATATATGTATAGAATTGTGCAGTTACATTCAAAATATTATGGGACAGAACAGATGCAACAGAAGATATTCATCATTGAAACAATCCATTCTTCTTTATGGGGGGTAGGGCGGGGTACACAAGCCATTGGAAACTCGGTTTTGATTGGACCAGTAGCATTGGGCTGGATCTAAAGAACACAGGAAGCTACTTAAAGACTAAGTCAGACCATTAGTCTATCTAGGTCAGCATTCACTACACATCAAGTGAATGATGTTTTGGACTACAAATCCCATCAGCCTCATCAACGCAGCTAGTGTTCAGGGAAGATGGGAACTGCCTTTCATCAACCTGTTCAACTTCCATAAAGGCATGGACTCTTTCTATACACGACTGTCACCTGTCAGGGAATGGTCTGGATCTGAGGATTGGGGAATGCATTCTCAGGCTGATCAGCTTCTCTCTGAAGAAGAGGAGGAGGGGGAAAATTCACCCTCTCCTGTTTCCAGCGGTTTCAGGAGCAGAGAGAGAGACAGACACTGAGCAGCTTCCACAGGAGTTGCCTAGTTACAAGATAATGGAAAGAGAAACAGAAAGGAGGGAACAGCCAGCAGAGATGTCATTAGAGAGTGTGGGAAGCCCTCCTTCCCCAAGAACTAGGAGGTCCATCCGTATTAGAAACAAAGAATGCAGAGAGGATGAGGAACTTCTCGTTGGCACCCAGGATGTTGCTGGGGATGGAAGAGGAAGGATTTAGAGTAGTCAACTGCTCCCCTTGTGGAGAGATGTGGCTTTTTGCTTGCAACCAGATGACTGAATAAAAAGGATTATAAAATATGAACTGCTTGTTAATTCTTGCTGTGAAGTTACTAAAGGGAGGGGAGGACTCTCCTTAGTCTCATGTGCGATGGAACTTCCTGTCCCCTCATACCTGCATGTGTCCGCATCCTCCCTAAATTCACTCGGGAGGATTGGGAGAACTCCCACAAAATATTTATGGGGTGCAGAGGGGTAGGAGGTGGGGAAAGCTCCAGTATACAAGTGTAACTCCTTGCACTGATGAAATTAGTTATTTGGATAAAAAGGTAAAGGGACCCCTGACCATTAGGTCCAGTCATGACCGATCTTGCTTTACTGGCCGAGGGAGCCGGCATACAGCTTCCGGATCATGTGGCCAGCATGACTAAGCCGCTTGTGTCGAACCACAGCAGTGCATGGAAACGCTGTTTACCTTCCCGTTGGAGTGGTACCTATTTATCTACTTGCACTTTGACGTGCTTTCAAACTGCTAGGTTGGCAGGAGCAGGGGCCAAGCAACGCGAGCTCACCCCGTCACGGGGATTCGAACTGCTGACCTTCTGATTGGCAAGCCCTAGGCTCTGTGGTTTAACCCAGAGCGCCACCTACGTCCCAGTTATTTGGATACCACCTCCATATATTTCTATATCTACTGACAACAAAATGGAATAGAGACTTGTGCAAAATAAACTAATTGCAAAAGACTGGAGGGCACCATGTTAACTACACCAGCCTACACTGATTTACTGGCAACAAGCCTCCAGGGTTTCAGACAGGAGTTTTTATGCAGCCCTAACTGGAATGCCAGGGATCATCCCTGAGACATTTTGCATGCAAAGCAAGTGTTCTGCCTCTGAGCCACAGATGTCCCCCAGTGGATTTAACCTTCTCCATTCACACTGTTTTCTAAATCCAATTATTACTTGAAGCTGCTGTGGGGTGGGGGGACACAGGCACCTAAGTCAAGCCTCTTTTTTCCATAGTGGTGCTAACAGCAGGTGATTTACATTGGGAATAACAATACAGTGGGTTTTTTTTTTAAATGCACCTCTGGAGACATGACTCTGTTCACAGCTGGATCACCACTGCTTCAAAGTATACATTTAAAAGTGAGAAGATCAAGTCAAGAATTTTCTTCTTGATATATCTGTTTCAGCCTTAAGACTGCTACACAAACTTATGGGCAAAATGTATTTCAGGGGGAAATGGGTTGTCCACTTCAATTCACACTCTTAATGTAGCTTGCTGGAGTTTGGAGGCTTCATATGGCTTGCCTTTTTATTTTATTTTCCTTGACAGCACTATTCCCCCTATACATCACTTTGCAGTTCATCTGAAAGATGTATTTATGTGACTTCACTTTTATACTTTGAGGTCTTTGGCAGTGGGGAGGGAGTACTTTAAAGCAACTGCACAAAGGTTTACAGAAAAGATTAAGCCCGGTCTTTGATATTTGGAAGCCTTTAAGCTGCTGGAGGTAGCAAGGCTTTTCAAAGGATCTATATGGTTCCAGGTTATATATTTGCAATCCTGATATACTGACGGAAGGACACTTACATATTTCAAAATCGAATATATAAAAAATCCTCTGTAAAAAGAGGCGGTGAAAACCTGGCCTGTGACTCAGGCATTCACTGCCTCGTGAATTCTCTGTGCCGAAGTACCTGTGGAGCTGACCGTGTTCAGATTCAATATTCTTCCTTAAACTTTCTCTTTTTAAAAGTTACACTTAGAATAACATTGGGGACGATCCACTTGCAACTAAGAAACATGGAGAAAATGGAATGTTAGAGGGAATTTGGAATGGGGGTATCTTTGTCAGAGCTGGCCCAAGACATTTTGGTGCCTGAGGCAAAGGGCAAGATAGAGATCTCCCTTCATTCCCTATTCAGAAGTCAACTGAACTATTGTATCAGAGGGCAGCTCAGGGGGCACAGGGCAGGTTGTGCTGTACGCACACAGCTTCGTCCTCCATCATCTTGCAGCTGCTTCCCACCCACAGCTGCTTCTGTAGCCTGAGGCAGTTACCTCACACTGCCTAACGATAGGGCCAGCTCTGGTCTTAATGAACCTTCCATATCTCAATCTAGTCTTTCCCTTTCATGCTCAAAGCAATAGAAGTTTCTTGGAAGGCATGGAAAGGGATGGATGGATGGATGGATGGATGGATGGATGGATGGATAGATGATAAGGTTTTGTGAGGCACGCATGGACCTCTTTTTCTCTGGTACTACCTACAAAGCACCTTTGCAAGTTCAAAGCCGGAGCAAAGCTTATTTTCAATAAACCTCTTGCAAAGCTCATTGATAACTTGGTAACATATTTTAATTGTGTTTTTAATATTTTCTTGGAAGCCGGCTAGAGTGGCTGCAGCAACCCAGTCATATGGGTGGCATATAAATAATATTTTTATTATATTTAATGTGAGGGGCTCTGGTTTGCTGTTTGTCTCTTACAAAGCTTATGTTGATTGTCTTGATTAACTCACTGATAAGCTAAGAATTGTCTTCACCATCAAATGTCCTTCATTTTGTAAAGTTTACCTTAAATCTGAACAGCTGTTGGCCTAAAAGTTAACATGACAAACCTTTATTTTAAAAGGAAGTGGTTAGATGAAAACAAAAATTACCGGAAAACACATAAGACTCAGAAGTGGTATAAGTATACGTTAGAGAGATAATCTATCACCCCCAAAAGGTGAAACTGACAGGCCTATTTTTGTTTTGGGGATTTATTTGCTACATTTGTTATTTAACTGTCCCTGAGTGGTAACTAAAGGGCCTATCGAATTTTCGACCAGGTTCTGATGCATATGCCACTTTAGCGAAAATGGACTATTGCTATAAAGATTGGAATGTTGGAGTTTAGGACTTATGGTATATAATCTATTTGAAGTTAGAGATGAGGTGAACAGAAATGTTTATCTGCCCATACGATTGTGCACAAGTTAGAGTTACTGCAAAAGTCTTCCAGAGCATCTTCACTGGATTCTTGTATGCCCGTCTTAATCCCTCATGTAGTTCAACTTGAACGACTGGCTGACGAAGTGTCAGAAAAGGAGCCAATTCTCACAGAAAATGACTTGGAGTATCACTGTAACCAGCACCGAGGAATGCCAAACTGGACCACTTTTTGTGAGATGGGGCATCAGTGACTGAAGAATTTCTTCTGAGCTTTCCACAGCAAATCTGAGCCCTGAGGAAGAAGAGCAAATTTAAGGGGCTCTGGGAAAGAGAAACGTCAAGGGTCCCCCACCAGGAGGGCCAGTTACACATCACCAGAGAGAGAGAGAGAGACTGAAAAAGAGAACACCGATTTGCACAACGCTGGTGTACTCTCATTTCTGTAAATTTTAGAAATCTTTATCAGTGATTAGCCAGTAGAGGATTTTATTTGCGTGTGTATTCCATTCTGTAGGTCAGGGTGAGGGCCAAGTCAAATAAGTCAATTGAATTGTGTGTGGGAAAGGGAACAGGTTTGCACAGATAGCAAGTACCTTGAGGCACTTTTCAGGCAAACAGAGTTTCTGGATAATCTGCATCACTCATTTAAAGTTCTGGGGCACCAAGCGGACACCAAGAAGGCCTTCCTCATCACCTGAAGACTTGTAGGACAGCGGGAGAGGTGAAATTACAGCCACTTTCCCTCTCAGTATGATAGGCTCACCCAATTTTGACAGACTTAGGTGCCTCATAACTATTTTGGAATATTTCCCACACATTGGTTTCATCTATCGGAGGCAGTTTAGGGTATTGCGTCGGGTGTGTCTGCACTGGTTGCCACCCTGCAGGAGGACCAAAACAATGCTGTAGAATGGAGCATGAGAGGCAGGGGGGGGGGTCGAATTTTAGCACCGCACAGGGCACTGCTGAAATTTGAGAGCCTACCACTGCCCCTATGCAGATCACAAATTATAATTAATAAATTGGTCCTAGCTCTAATTTGGTCCTAGCCTTGTGTCTTGCCTGTTTAATCTGCTCTCCTCATGTGGAAGAATAGAAAACCCATCCACAATCTAAAATTACAAACGGGAAGGTCTTCATATGATGCAAAAAAGCTTGTAATGTCACTGCCAGGCATTCTTCCTTGGGGATGGCTTTGCAAAGTCATTGCAGGAAAGGCCCTCTCAAAAACTAAAGCAGCACTCCTAAAGTTTAAGATTAGAGACACGAGCCTCGAAAAGAGACTTTGAGGCAAGTTAGAGTCTTGGGACACCTCTTTTTAAAAGAATTGTAAATCAGTGTTGGTTTTACTTTCTACTTAGTGTATGATAACAATATCTTATTTATATGTATATTCACATGAACTTTTGTACACATTCAAAAACTGTAGCCCTGCACTTTTTTGTTTGGGAGCAAACCCAAGACCCATTAAACTAACAGGTGATGCATATCCCCATAGAGTGAAAATAGTATGGAACTGATTATATCAATCACCCACAATGTAATAAAAATATGAACTTCCTTAAGGATTTCAGATCTTAGGCCTTCTGGCATTTCTTTTCATAACCTGTCATATATTCTAGCTTCTTGGTTTTAATATGAGCTTTTAATGACAGAGGTATTTGACAGGGCATTTATCAAAGTGGGGGGAGTTTTCTTATTATAATAGTAATTAGAGTATGATCAGCCCCTGGTTCAAAAGAAATGGCAATTAACTTGTTTTTATCACTGCCATGACATGCACCTTTGTGTCACATCCTTGATTGCCATTTTGTATCACTGTTAGTGTCTTTCTAATTTCATGTGTACAGTAAATAACTATAATCCAAAGTTGTTTGGGGGATTTAGACATAAATGTCTTTCGTTTAATGTGATTGCTTTTTTTGAGATTACAATACAAATTCAGTCAGGCCAGAAGGAGTGATAACACTAACATTAAAATGATGGATGGCAAACAACCTTGAGAATTTCCATTCCAGCATAATTCTTCAGTGATGACAATCAGTCCATTTCCTGCCCTCAAACATAGGAAATCTGGAACAGCTGAAAGCCCCAATGTAAGACGAGTGTTGTTTTATATACTCTTTATGGGCAGTCATTAAATAAGTCAAACATTTACCCTTAATGTTTATGCCCTTACAAGTACAATAGACTCTGAATTGGCTGTTATTCATAAAATGTGTTCTGTTATAAAGGTCTGCTAATAACTCATCAAAATCGGAAGAGGAAATCAGGTATGAAAAACCACAGAAAAACCCAATTCAGGTAGGGTTGCCATATTTCAAGTAGTAAAAACCAGGACACCCCGTATTTCCCCCTGACTGGATTGACTTGACTCCTGGACAAAGCACCACCTTTCAGAAATTTCCCCTGGACATAAATTCTGCCTTTGAAATCCTGGCAATGCATGGCAGCCCTAACTTGGGTGATATTTATAATGAATTCTGGCCACAGGCAACCATCAGCATATGTCCACAGATTAATTTCATAGCTCAAAAAGGCAGTCCTATTAACCCTCTTTAGCCGTCTCAGTACTAACAGAGGGTTGGGTTCAGAATTTAGCCAAGGATGAAAGTAGCAGGGAGGGGGTGCATTGGTTTCAATTGGCTCCAGAAAGTAAATCTGCCTTGGATTGTGGCCAAAAGTGAACAACCTCTGGGCATATTTACTTACTTACTTACTTACTTACTTACTTACTTACTTACTTACTTACTTATTGCTTTCTCAGGGTAATATAACATCTTGAATGGGGCAGAATATTAGAACTCCATAGGGAAACTAAAGACAGAATTCATTAGCTGGACCATAAAGAAGGCTGATCGCTGAAGAATTGATGCTTTTGAATTATGGTGCTGGAGGAAACTCTTGAGAGTCCCATGGACTGCAAGAAGCTCAAACCTATCCATTCTGAAGGAAATCAGCCCTGAGTGCTCACTGGAAGGACAGATCCTGAACCTGAGGCTCCAATACTTTGGCCACCTCGTGAGAAGAGAAGACTCCCTGGAAAAGACCCTGATGTTGGGAAAGATGGAGCACACAAGGAGAAGGAGAAGGGGACGGCAGAGGACGAGGTGGTTGGACAGTGTTCTCGAAGCGACAAACATGAGTCTGACCAAATTGCGGGAGGCAGTGGAAGACAGAAGTGCCTGGCGTGCTCTGGTCCATGGGGTCACAAAGAGTCGGACACGACTTATTGACTAAACAACAATCACATATTATTATTATATTATATTATTATATTATATTATATTATATTATATTATATTATATTATATTATATTATATTATATTTTGCAGTCACCTGCTGTTATTATACTACTGTATTATAGTTCACCTGGGTGGTCTGCTTCTCAAAGTCAACTTGCATCCTCCAGGTAAGCATGGAATGAAGAACAAGCTTGGGGAGGAAAAGCACTTTAAAATGAGCCTCAAAGGCAGTCAGGGATGCAAAGTGCTTCCAAGTGCTGAAGCCAATGAAGCTTCTGAAATGAGAGATAACATTCAGAGGGCTCCCATGTCTGGGATGCATGCAGTTGTGGCTTTTATTCTCTTTTGTTTAGCATATGTGCAAGGTGACTTCTGGGTCAACTCTGACAAAAATCAGACAAGCTAGGCACAACACAAGCTGCTGAAGGTTTACGGTGTTTAAAAACAATCAAAAAGGAGAACAGATGGGGGACCAGGTAGCTTAAAGGAATGGTGGAATCTATTCTTCCTCTTATCATAGAATCATAGACTCTGAGGATCATCTAGTCTAACCCCCTGCAATCCAGGAATATGCAGCTACCATATTAGCTGCAGGGATCAAACCTGCAACCTTGGTGTTATCGGCACCACAATTTAACCAATTATGAGAGGGTGATGAAATAAGCATGGTATGGAAGTTCATTTCATTTTTTAAAATGACTTCTGGGCCACTTATGCTACAGAAGTGGTATGCCAGGCACTGTTTGCAGCCTTTCAAAGTTCTCTTTTGTGCCTGTTTAGGAGAGGGGAGCATATAATTGTGTAACTGCTACATTGCCTCCCTCCATTACAGTGCAGGTAAACTGTAGTGAGACTGGAATTAGGAGGGCAGCCCCCCCCCCCGCCCCTGATAAAAATGCATCTACCACTCCCCATGTGGCCAACTGCTGTGCTGCAGCAAGCAAAACCCATCAGCAGATGATCCCAGATATTTTGCAGTTCTCCTCGTTGGAGTTCAGGACACAACCATAACTTTTATAACTAACTAACTAACTAACTAACTCTATGCTACTTTATAGTGTCTTCTTTGTGCTCCTTATTTTGCTTCTTTAATGCTGGCCACTGACAATAGGGATTTGGGCTGTGCTTCACCACACCAGCCGCCTCTGCCTTAGACCCTGGCAAAAGAGCTGCTGGTGAGAATAGACAAAGCTGAGATAGAGGGGGAAGTTGCCTGACCTGATATGATGCACATCATGTGATCCTGTGAGTGCTTTGTAACAAAGATAAAGATCGGTTAACCCTCAGCATGGAAGGGAAGCAATTGCTTGCTTCAGGTAAATTGCTCTGTTTGTGAACCAAGAATAAATGTGCTAGGCTGAGTTGGAGGAAAGGCATTTCCTAGTCGGAAGCCTTTCCAAGCCAGTAGTTATCCCTTCCACACACACACACACACACACACACAAACCCCCATGTGCACCCCCCACAAATAATCACTTTTAAATAATAGTGTAACTGTTAGTAAGACTCACAAAAGACAGCCCCAGCAGCTGGCCCTCATCACTTTGTGGTTTATCATCAGAGTAATTGCATTTCAGTTATGGATTATTGCTATGCATCATACAAATGAGATGCCTCAATGATGTATTGATGGAGAAGCAGGGGTTGTCCAGGAAGAAAAAGATTGAGGAAGTCAACAACTCAATTTTTGTATGTGAAAGAGGAAAGATGACTCAGAACGAGAGAGGGGAGGATGTTATTAACTACTTCATTTAAGCTGCTGGTGGTGATGCTACTGATGAATGAAATTTCCACAGTGATTTCTCTGTCATTAAAGCCGTCTCTTTCCCTCTCTCTCTACAAAAGGCCCTCAAATTGCTTTCCTTTTTTTAGAAGGTATTGTTCCTATCCAGAATTTCTTTTTGAAAAAAAACAACAACCCCACAAAACACTTTCTAAGCAGGTCCATTTGAACCAACAGCTAAAAATTGTTTTCCAGGCTGAGAGACACTTCAGTTGATCACAGAATCCTTAGCTACTCCCTTCCCTACTGGTAGGCAGTTTTCCGCTGACCATTTCCTCATGAAACCCACACACATTCAGGTTCACAGTGTCCATGAAGAACAGTAGTGAACCAAGAGGCAGCAGAGGCAATGGTGGTGGAGTAACCATAGAGCAAGATTAAATGCAAGTTACAAAAGTCTAACATGCAAAGAGCATTTCAAGAAGCTCTTGGCAAGCCTCCACCTCCAGCAGTCAAAATGACAGTTTCAAAAGTGCTTTTTCTTAGGTCCATAGCAGCAGCCCTAATCTGAATACTTCTTAGTCTCTTACAAGCGGTCCTGTAATTAACTTGAGTTTCAGGGGTGCTGTGTGGCAGACTTCTATGGGGGCATAGGCAGAATAAACGAAGGTGGGAAGTGCTCCCTCATGTCAGAACCACTGGGTTAGACTCATTATCCCATGTTAGGACTGTCTTCCCCACAAACACCAGTTTCCTCTTTACAGTTTCTATTTAATTGGTCTGGACAATGTTATCTCATCTGTCACAGCTCTTTAGAGTGCTACTAATAACAACTTCATCAACATCAAGATGTAGATTTGCCAAATATTGCACTGGAGATAATAATAGAGTATTGTGCACCTAAATAGATATACACTTCATTGGCTATTTGAGGCATGGGAGTAGGTTTTTGTGCTTATATTATGAAGAAATTGCTAATCTAGTTAAATTGCCCCTGTTTTACCATGCTGCTGTTTCCAAAAGAACTGACCAGTTGTGATCTAGACACCAGAGTAAATGCTTTTATTTACTGTTTTTTTTATCCTGCTTTTCAGAAGAGAATTTCCCCACACCCCAAAAGTGGCTCACATGGAGAGAGAGAGAGAGAGAGAGAGAGAGAGAGAGAGAGAGAGAGAGAGAGAGAGAGAGAGAGAGAGATGGCTGCCAAAGAGACAAGACACACAAGAAAAGGAAAACAGGTGGGAAACCCAGAGGAAGACCAGTTCTTCATGGTCAGAACAATGAGGTGACTGTATATACCCAGCTGAGGCCAGGCTGATCTTACCTTGCTGGTTCTTCCTTAAATAGCGGTTGGTGGTTCTTGTTCCTTTGGCCAGTGGATGGAGCTACAGCTAGATGGATAGAGGCCTTTATACCATTGCTTCTGCCATGGTGCTGATCCCATCTGAGCACACCCACAGCTGCTAAGGAAAACTCCCATTGCCATCAGGCTTGTTCAGGATGCAAACAGCAGCCTATTGGGATCACGGTCAGAGTAAAAGATGCTTCCTAAACCCACACCACAATCTCAATTCAGATTCTACCCCTGACAGAAACAGTAACTCAGATACTAATTGTGTGAATGATGTCAGGGATAACTTGGCCTTTAGGAGCTGTCTGTCGGCTGCAATAAAAGCTTCCATTTCATACAACCTCTGCAACCTTAATTTGTAAACAAATGTTCAACAAATGAAGTCACTCCAGAAGAAATGATCACCTCTGTGTATTCTACTTTAGATACTCATGGAAGAGATTGATGGAGACAGCAAGGCACCTGGACGATACTGACATTCAGCTGATAAATATTGGGGGCTGAGTTTTTGTTTCATTTCTATCCATTCTAATTTACAGCATCATAATGAGCTGTATGCATGGAGCTATTGAATTCACATTTGGTGGCAGTAACCACCCTGGAAGGCTTATTAGTTTCATCATCCAAATACCCTGAACACTCTAAACAGTTCAGCAGAATTGGCACCATCTCCTTCATTTGGAATAGTGCTCACAATTCAGAAGTGATTTAAACTGGCATGTGGTCCCTGTCAAAGCAGCACCTAAGCTGAGCCACTGTAATTCGTCTCAGTTTCATGAGCATTATGTACACCCAGCCTGCGGAAGAAATAGAATTTTAATCCATGCCAAATTTAACTGCCAGAAAGTATAAACAAGGACCTGGAATGGAGAAACCCACCATTTATTCAGAAGTTCATGCAGATCAAAGATAATACATACTTAAAGTTCTATTGGTGGTACTGAGCTCATTTATATATTTCCAATGAGAAGCTCAGTCTTTTCCTATTGATTCCTATTCCACTGTAGCGATGGACAAATCTTCCTAATTCCACCCAATTTCATTGTTGCTGGCACTCAGTCATAGGTCCATGCCTCCCGTTTTGTGTGGATTTTTTAAAAGAATGCCTTAAACATTTGCTTTGCAAATTATATGTATTATTGTATACATTGCTGTATGCCTTTCCCTCTCAAAAAACCCGTATTTTTCAATACTGTTCAATGTGCTTTACCATAAAATACATATTTTACATGTCCTTTAACTAGGTGATCAAAAGAGCCATTTATCACAAAGGCAGCAAGCATTCAAGTAACAACAACAACAACAACTTTTTATTTATACCCCACCCATCTGGTTGGGTTTCCCCAGCCACTCTGGGCGACTTCCAACAAAAGATTAAAGCTGACCAATACCCATTTTTATGCATATGAAATATCCTACATGCCTCCTCCAGGGACTGGGATCATTGTGGGATGAGCAGAGACGGTCTCTTCATTTGCTTCAACTGCAACATAGCAGGGGTGATATGTAAATGGAACCTCCCATCCACTTCCCCCTTTTTCCTGAACCACCTGGATTTATACCACTACAGTGGAACTTGCACCCTCTCTGCCTCCTGTATGCTTTTGCCCCTTCTCCAATTGCTCCAAATGGTTGGGGGAATGCCAAAAACAGATTGAGGAAATGCATGGGTAGGAGAAGGGAATAATGGTTCTGTTGCAGAAGCAGAAATCTTTGAATGCTTGGAACATTCATGTAGTGCTACTTTGGAAACAACAATTTCTTTATAGCAGATAATATGAGACTCAACAGTGCCTTTCCCTTTCCTCCATGGGCTCTATTTTCACTCACCAGAAAAAAAGAGTATTTTCTGATAATGATACTGTCTTGTTTTGTTCACCAGACAAAATAATAATACCAAAGGTCAACCCTCATGAGAGATATCTTGATGAAGCAATCAAACCCCTAAAATAGCCACATACTTTCTGTTTCTTTCCATACTGAAGCAAAATAATGAGACAAGAAAATGTATTCCTGATAGTAATGAAGGCACTTTTACACAGAGGGCAACTCTCATTTCATCTGAAGATAATATTTATTTCCTCCTCGTCTCTGTGTATTTTCAGATATCCATATTAGTCCCTGGTTAGATACTAAGCAAGAGGCTTATCCAGACTAATCTGTGACTTTTGAGATCATTCTTTATGGTCTAATCCAAACTCATTTTAGCTCACATTTTAAACTCAGAGATGTGTAAGAGAACCTGGATGGTCCCAGGGGCATGTCTGGAACCTAGCGAGAAGAACCAGAAATATAGTTTGGAGGACCATGACATGCCACAAAAGCAGGAACAACTCACCCAGCGGGGTGGAGCTGCAACACTAGCTTCCTGGCAACAGTTGCACTGCTGCTCTTTGAGAGGGAGACAGGGAAGGTCAAGGTGGCAGTAAGGTTGGTGACAGTTGAGCAGCTCCCATCTGGTGCTCTTGATAGTGTGACCGCACTAGGTGACATCAACACAATCGGTACAAGCAGAAGCTCATGAAGTATGTGCAGAACAGATAACCAAAAAAATGTGCCACCCTGGACAGTCACCTGAAGTTAAAAATAGATTGATCAAGTAATTTCATTTATTGTTTTCTTCCTTTGCCCTGTGTACTCCCCAACCTAGTGGCCACAGCTTCCTGTCATTCCTTTTGCAATTTCATTTGTCTCAAAGCTGACCCAATACAAGCTCTTCAACTTCCGCTGCTGCCCTGATGCATAAGATTAGAAAGCAGGAGTTTGTCCCAAATGGTCCACAGCACCTCACATTCCCTTGGTGCTGTTATGGATCCTATGCTGTTGAGGTAATGTTAGAAATTCATCCGGAACGTATTCCTCATACGGTTGTGAAAATGCCTGGTGTCAGCGGCACTACTTTTAATTTAGTCAAATATATGGGTTGCCTGTTCTAGGAATCGTACAAGGGCAGGCACATTATTTGAGAGATGTTTACGCACTGCCTATTCAGAAGGAAGCATCTGTAGACACTTTAATGGAAAAATAAATCTGGTGGGAAGAGCAGGGAAGTTGTTTCTTTTTGTGGTGTTCAAGTGAGCTGATTCATGTGTCAGCTCTTCTTTCCCCCCACTCTAGCCAGCTTTGCATTCTTGAAAGAATGTAGAGGACAAACCAAATGACTTTAATATCCTCAGCTCGTGGTGCTTTGTCCATTTAAACTTGTTGAGATGGGGAATGCTTTTGTGATTATGGCTATTACCACTCTTCTGTGATACGTTCACGTAGAACCCTTTTCAGAAATGTGAGCAATGACATTCATGCCTGTGCCGGTAATTTCTCTTATGCCTGTGAGTTGACTGAAGAGTCATTATTGTATAAGGATGCATCAGTCAAGGATAAATATAAAATTGCAACTTTCTGTCACATATCCGTATATTAGATGTGTTGGATATCCATGCTGAAATAGGATATAAAAAGAAAACACTCCTTAGTCAGATTGATAGGGCAAGTCCTTCAAAAGTGAGCCATCCAGAAATGGGCTAACTCTTAAGCATTCACACATTGGGTTCACTCTTTATAGATCTACCACCGCAGGTGACTCTCAATGGATAGTTTATCCCTCTGTGTCTATGCTCTTCTTTTTTGTGTTTCCAAGATACAATAGTCTCTTTGCAAAGGGTGTTCAAGGTGCTGTCTCAAATTATGGGGAAATGGGGGCGGGGTCATAAGACAAGATTTGCTATCTCTCAAATTGCACTCCAAATCTGACTTCATTGATTTTCAGCTGATACTCCAAAAAATTTAAGATCCACCTATTTGGGCGAATTTTGTGATTTCTAGGCAACCATACCACAATTTCTCAGAAACTGATTAACTTCTCTGACTGTCTGTTGACTGACACAATGAATTTTCCTATCATGTACTGGGTACATGACACAAATTAATGGTTCAGCTCATATGAGAGAGGTGGAGCAGGCAACAGTTTGAGTAAGCAGATAAACATCAGAAAGAACAGCATCCACACCAAAAGAAATCCAAAAATGGCTGGTGGGTATGGCATTTAAAATAACATATAAGTGTTATTCTCCTGTTCCATTAAACTAAAGGGGGGGGAAAGAATGGAATTAATAAAATATTAGCACAAAAGAATTTATTAATCTACTACTCCTCAAGGAAGTTATATCTTAACCCACTTGTTTCTCATACTTCACAGTGAATTGGAAAAAACAAGTGAGTTTGGATAAAACTTCCTTGGGCAATGGCGGATTAAGGAATTCTTTTTGTGTTGATTTTGTGCCCTCAAAATCATGAAACAGTATAGGCTTGTAAAGAGTGCCTTTTTATCTGTTAATTGGCAGAAATTCAGGAGAAGTGGAATACATTAACTCAGCTAGATGAGAATAAGCATGCGTAAAGAGCTATAAATTTACATTTAACACAGACCATTTTTTTAAAGTGTCAGACTGTACAGTCTTCTTGTCAAACATAGTGTTTAATTATACTGCAGTATCAGCCCTGGATGTATTAGTCGTCTTCCACAGTCACTTGCTATTTCTCCAGAACACCGAGTCAGTTCACAACAGCCAGTTGACTGGTTGAGAAAGAAGGTTGAACAGAAGTATAACAGGTGCCCAAACAACCATGGGGTTGTCATGCTACCACAGAACTGCCAGAAATGTGGGCTGTTCAGCAGTGAAGTAAACTTGGGTTGAATGAAGATCTGACTATATAGTAAAGCAGAAACACGGTTGCTCTTCTGTACAGTGATGCTTACATGCATCTTCTAGTTCTCATGCCCAACTAAGCCTAGGTATGTGCAGCTGAATCAACAACATATTGAATTTTAGACCATGAGCACTGCAAAGCAGGATGTATCCTTTTATATTCTGTAGAGCAGGGGTGGGGAACCCCAGCCTGCATGGCCAATGCTCATTGATGATAGGAGTTGTAGTTTAACAATAAAACAATGAACACGGTGGTGATGCAATGACTATTGAGATTGACAAAAGGTAATATCACAAGGCAACTACAGTGGTACCTCGGGTTACATACGCTTCAGGTTACATACGCTTCAGGTTACAGACTCCACTAACCCAGAAATAGTACCTCGGGTTAAGAACTTTGCTTCAGGATGAGAACAGAAATCATGCTCGGGCGGCGCAGCGGCAGTGGGAGGCCCCATTACCTCAAGTGGCGCTTCAGGTTAAGAACAGTTTCAGGTTAAGAACGGACCTCCGGAATGAATTAAGTACTTAATCCGAGGTACCACTGTATCAGTAAACAAACAATAAACGTCCATAAAAATGGCAAAAGTAGTTTTTCCTCACAAATTAGTTTTATCTTTGTTGTTGTTTAGTCGTGTTCGACTCTTCGTTACCCCATGGACCAGAGCACGCCAGACACTCCTGTCTTCCACTGCCTCCTGCAGTTTGGTCAGACTCATGTTTGTAGCTTCGAGAACACTGTCCAACCATCTCGTCCTCTGTCGTCCCCTTCTCCTTGTGCCCTCCATCTTTCCCAACATCAGGGTCTTTTCCAGGGAGTCTTCTCATGAGGTGGTCAAAGTATTGAAGTCTCAGCTTCACGATCTGTCCTTCCAGTGAGCACTCAGGGCTAATTTCCTTAAGAATGAATGTGTTTGATCTTCTTGCAGTCCATGGGACTCTCAAGAGTCTCTTCCAGCACCATAATTCAAAAGCATCAATTCTTTGGCGATCAGCCTTCTTTATGGTCCAGCTTTCACTTCCATACATCACTACTGGGAAAACCATGGCTTTAACTATATGGACCTTTGTTGGCAAGGTTTGTTTTATCTTAAGCAATTGCAAATGCAGTAAATAAAGAGCTCACTTCTGATATACCAGTGGTTCAGTGCTCAGACGTCGTTCTGGTAATAACTGGTAATAACTCGTTCCTGGTGCAACTGGACTTCTCCGCGACCCTTCCCCTCTGCAGGGAGGTGGGACCAATTCGGATGGTCCGCCCCCGCCACTTAATGGATCCAAATGGTTTCCAGAGAGTGGTAGGGGATGCCTTATCCCATGTTGATGGCCTTTCAGCTGATTCCCTGGTGGCCCGCTGGAATGCGGAGTTAACCAGGGCTATCGACTGTCTGGCTCCGAAGCGCCCTCTCCGATTGCATGGAGCCCGGACAGCTCCGTGGTTTTCTTCGGAGCTGAGGGCGATGAAACAATCGTTGAGACGGCTAGAGCGTCGGTGGCAAAAAACTCACTCCGAATCTGACCGGACACAGGTTAGAGCTCAACGTCGAGCCTACCAAGTGGCGATAGCGACGGCGAAGAAGACTTTCTTCACCGCCTCTATTGCATCTGCAGAAAATAGTAGCAGGAGACTTTTTCAGGTGGTTCGTAATTTAACAGAACCACCTTTACCACCGGGGCTTTGTAAAGACCCCAAGATCTCCTGCAACGATTTTGCAAAGTTTTTTGCGGATAAAATCACTCATATTCGGAAGGAGCTAGACACCACCGTGGGAGCAGGGCTGGGGCGGGAGAGTGCTAGAGCTCTGCCTGGTCAAGTTGCATGGAATCGATTTCAATCCATTACCCCCGAGGATGTGGACAGGCTGCTTGGACGCGTGAAACCAACCACCTGTCTCCTGGATCCTTGCCCATCCTGGCTAATAAAAGCAAGCCGGGAAGGGCTGGGCGATGGGCTCTGCGGGGTGGTGAATGCTTCCCTCTGTGAGGGAGCATTCCCAGATCCGCTGAAGGAGGCGGTCATCAAACCGCTTCTTAAAAAACCATCTTTAGACCCGGCCAGTATGGCCAACTATCGCCCAGTCTCAAATCTTCCATTCTTGGGCAAGGTGATTGAGCGCGTGGTTGCTGAACAACTCCAGGCACGCCTGGAGGATGCGGACCATTTGGATCCCTTCCAATCGGGATTCAGGCCTCATCATGGGACTGAAACTGCCTTGGTCGCGCTGGTTGATGATCTCCGGCGAGCTAGGGACAAAGGTGAGAGTTGTTTCCTAGTTCTGCTGGATCTCTCAGCGGCCTTTGATACAATCGACCATAACATCCTTCTGGACCGTCTAGGAGGGCTGGGAGCTGGGGGCACTGTTATACAGTGGTTTCGCTCCTTCCTCCTGGGCCGTGTTCAGAAAGTGGTGGTGGGGGATGAGTGTTCAGACCCCTGGGCCCTCACTTGTGGGGTGCCTCAGGGTTCCGTCCTCTCCCCCATGCTTTTTAACATCTATATGAAGCCGCTGGGAGAGATCATCAGGGGGTTTGGACTGGGTGTCCATCAATATGCAGATGATACCCAGCTCTACCTCTCTTTCAAATCAGAACCAGTGAAGGCGGTGAAGGTCCTGTGTGAGTGCCTGGAGGCGGTTGGAGGATGGATGGCGGCTAATGGATTGAGGTTGAATCCTGACAAGACAGAAGTACTGTTTTTGGGGGACAGGGGGCGGGCTGGTGTGGGGGACTCCCTGGTCCTGAATGGGGTAACTGTGCCCCTGAAGGACCAGGTGCGCAGCCTGGGAGTCATTTTGGACTCACAGCTGTCCATGGAGGCGCAGGTCAATTCTGTATCCAGGGCAGCTGTCTACCAACTCCACCTGGTACGCAGGCTGAGACCCTACCTGCCCGCGGACTGTCTCGCCAGAGTGGTGCATGCTCTAGTTATCTCCCGCTTGGACTACTGCAATGCGCTCTACGTGGGGCTACCTTTGAAGGTGACTCGGAAACTACAACTAATCCAGAATGCGGCAGCTAGACTGGTGACTGGGGGCAGCCGCCGAGACCACATAACACCGGTCTTGAAAGACCTACATTGGCTCCCAGTACGTTTCCGAGCACAATTCAAAGTGCTGGTGTTGACCTTTAAAGCCCTAAACGGCCTCGGCCCAGTATACCTGAAGGAGCGTCTCCACCCCCATCGTTCTGCCCGGACGCTGAGGTCCAGCGCCGAGGGCCTTCTGGCGGTTCCCTCATTACGAGAAGCAAAGCTACAGGGAACCAGGCAGAGGGCCTTCTCGGTAGTGGCACCCGCCTTGTGGAACGCCCTCCAATCAGATGTCAAAGTGATAAATAACTACCTTACTTTCAGAAGACATCTTAAGGCAGCCCTGTTCAGGGAAGTTTTTAATCTGTGATATTTTAGTGTATTTCTGGTTTTTGTGGAAGCCGCCCAGAGTGGCTGGGGAAATCCAGCCAGATGGGCGGGGTACAAATAATAAATTATTATTATTATTATAATATGTTTCGTCCCTAAAGAGCTTAGTCATTGAGCTTTGTAGTAAATAATATACAGTGGTACCTCGGTTTTCGAACGTCTCAGATGTCAAACGTTTTGGTTTTCGAACGCCGAAAACCTGGAAGTAAATGCTTCTGTTTTTGAAGGTGCCTCGGAAGTCAAATGACTTCCGCTGAGCCCCCCCCCCCATTTTCTCTATTGAATTTATAGATAGCCCTTTGCGTCTCGGTTTTCAAATGTTTTGGAAGTCAGACTATCTTCCTGAACAGATTATGTTTGGAAACCAAGGTACCACTGTACAAGGGAAGACAGCAGGAGTATATCTGTCCCCATCTGCATGTTTCCATCAGGAGAAGTACAGAAAGAGGATGATGTCTCTATCTCCCAATGTCTTCCATCTCTGCCTCCAAGCACCTCCCCACATAAAATGATGCTTTGCTGGCTACGCATAGCGGGAGGAAGGAGTCGCCAGCATGTACATATGACATCCTATATCTGTGGCATGGTGGCAGGCACCCACAATCCTCTGGGTCAGATGTACTTGTGTATATGACGTGTAAGTGTGTTGGAGGGTCTGGAGCTCTGCTCTGGTTCCTACTGCTTTTGCTTACCATTTTTAAAATTGCCGTTTTAGACTTGCTCAGCCATTTAGCCAGACGTTCCTTCCTGACAAAAGACCAGCAAAGCCCTGGATGCATTATGGGAACAGGAGGCTTTGTCTCAAGTATAAACCACAGGTTTCCCCATACTTATCTGAATCAGGGCTATTCTTTTTTTTTTACATCACATGAAATATCCAGCAATTTTTCAAAAAATGGAATTTGGATGGGATGCTCACAAGTGCCTCCTGCATTAGTAAATTGGCTATTGTGTTTTAAATATTGCTTCTAAAGCCACATGTCTTCCTTTAAGAACCCTTGAATATGGAATAATAGAGAGAGAGAGAAAGCAACTAGTCTTGCAATCAGTTTTCCAAAATGATATAATCAGCCATGACAATCTTCATGTAATGATCAAATTTAGGTTCTGAAATTGTTTATTAAAGAAGAGGACTAGAGAACAGTGTGTGTGAACAGCATGAAAAATGGAACTGTCTTATTGTTTGATTGAAACCTTCATATCTGAAATGCATAACACACCAGCCTAGCTATTTCAATCAAATTAAATATTTTATAACCATTTTCAAGCTAACCATTAATTTTACATGTATGAATTATTTATCCTGTGCCAACGGTGATAGTTCGTTCAGTTCTACAAACCAACAAAAAAACCCAATACCCCACTCCATGATATCTATAACTCTCCAAAACTCTAGTATTTTGTGCATGCTGAGATGGAAATTGCAGGCCAAAGACGGAAAAAGAAAGGAAAATGGAAATGAATTGTACATAGATTTGTAGAGACATGGAGAGAGAGAGAGAGAGAGAGAGAGAGAGAGAGAGAGAGAGAGAGAGAGAGAAGAATCATTAAGCAATAATGTTATTGATGGACGAAGCGTGTTTTGTGCTGTTTGTATTTCACATGCCATCATCTGCAAAGTAATACAGAATAGCTGGAGGTCATGACCTAGACCAGTCCATCACAACTTGTGATTCACCAATCCTGGTGCAAGACTCCCAGCCATATATTCCCCTCCCAGAGATGCAATTATCAGAGTTATCTTGGAAGTTATGAGAATTGTAGCTCTCTGAAAGGAATAGGGGTCTCCTAAAAACTCTTAGCTCCCTTAACAAGCTGCAGCTCCCAGAATTCTTAGGGGGAAGCCATAACCTTTCAAAACGGTATGCTGTATGGTCAGATTGGGCTTTAGGGAGGAATTCAATGGTGCAACAGTGGAGAAACACTAAGGTGATAGTTCTATCAGGGTAAGCATCTCATCTTGCTAGATGGAACAATCTCCTTTTCCCACATGCCATGGGGGGGGGCAGTCTACCAATCCCTCCCCTAAGCCAGTTTTTAAGTCTTTGCACAGGGCTTCTGCTGAAAAGACTCAGCTGAATGACACTTAATCATTCCCACTGTCTTGAGGTAAAGCTTTCCTTCTATTTACATGAGAGGACTGATGGCCCTGTGCTTGTGGTAGTCAATGTTTTGTGAATTCGACAGCAGGAATTGGATGATAGGGATGCCTTGGAAATTCCAACATGAACCAACAGCCTTCAGTGTGTGCACACTGGAACATAGTTATCCATTGGCTTTCATGTTTTCCAAACTGATGTGTAGGTGGGGTCAGGCATGGCCCAAGACCAGATTTCAGCTCAAAAGAATTTATTGTAACAACAGGAACAAGTCCGACAAACAAGGTCACTTAAGGTATACAGTGACACCTCGGGTTACATACGCTTCAGGTTACAGACTCCGCTAACCCAGAAATAGCACCTCAGGTTAAGAACTTTGCTTCAGGATGAAAACAGAAATCATGCAGCGGCGACGCAGCAGCAGGAGGAGGCCCCATTAGCTAAAGTGGTGCTTCAGGTTAAGAACAGTTTCAGGTTAAGAACAGACCTCCGGAACGAATTAAGTTATTAACCTGAGGTACCACTGTATATATACCTGGAGCCGGCCCAGGCAAAACACATACCTTGCCTGTTATAGGTCGTCTTAATGCTGCAATTAGCAAATTACAACACTGGCTATATTTCAGCAGGGATTGGCTGCCTGACAGCTACTAACAATGTCATTGTAGGATTTTATAATCCTCTTCCTTTTGTTATGCAGATGAATCTCCTGAGCTCCAGGAGGCCTTAAGGCCTAGGCCTGCATTGCATGCATACAGCCTGGCTTCAGCCCACAATGCCTGCATACACAACACAAACATTTCTATTCAAAAAGAGTATCAAAATACAATTAAAATGGCCTCCCTACCTTCTTTTTAAACTGCTTTCTTTTCTTAGAAAATACATATTAAAACCTATATTTTAAAATGTAGTGCAAATTTTTGTGCAGCTTTTTATTTTTAAAAATAGTTTAATGCTGAAAAATACAGCAGAATTGAATTTTGGATAAGCACTTGCAAATGTGGCATGGACTGGAAGCAGACTGATTCTTCCACCTTTGAACACATGCACGAGAAGAAAATGTGTAAAATTCTGTTACCCTTAGAAGAGCATTTACTGCTCTTCATTTTGAAACAATGCCTTCAGCCTATTGGGAGAGAAAGTATAGCAGGATTCTCTATGCCCAGCCCACCAAAGATTTCTAAAAATTTCTGCCATGTACTGCAAAAACACCAACCACAATTGCATCTTGACGTTATCAATCCTCCTTTGCAGCACCGCACATCCCTGCCACCACCAGCAGCGTGGTGCTGCTGTAGCGGCAGCCTCTGGTGATATCTCACAGAATTCTTGTGATATCTCCAATATCTCATTGGAAGCTGCTATAGCCACATAACACTGGTAAGCGAGGCTTCGGCAGGGGGAGGGACTATCCCTTGCCATTTTGCCTCAGGTGGCAAAACAGGATGGGATACCCCTGAGAATTATTATTCGTGCTATGCTTTGACCCTGCATTCCTGGTGTTTGTCCTAGCAGTCATGTAGATTTGCTACCAGTATTTGTGATCGTGTACATTTGTGTACACGAGGGACGCGGGTGGCGCTGTGGGTAAAAGCCTCAGCGCCTAGGGCTTGCCGATCAAAAGGTCGGTGGTTCGAATCCCCGCGGCGGGGTGCGCTCCCGCTGCTTGGTCCCAGCGCCTGCCAACCTAGCAGTTCGAAAGCACCCCCGGGTGCAAGTAGATAAATAGGGACCGCTTACCAGCGGGAAGGTAAACGGCGTTCCGTGTGCTGCGCTGGCTCGCCAGATGCAGCTTTGTCACACTGGCCACGTGACCCGGAAGTGTCTCCGGACAGCGCTGGCCCCTGGCCTCTTAAGTGAGATGGGCGCACAACCCCAGAGTCTGTCAAGACTGGCCCGTACGGGCAGGGGTACCTTTACCTTTACCTTTACATTTGTGTACTCTTTAATGTGCAAGAATGGCATGATTGCCTCTCATACCAGAAAAACAAGAAGGGTTGTGCACGATGGCTTCCAGTTTATATGCATAGTAAATATCTACATAATCTTTACATTAAAAATTAGACTTATAATGGTGCATGTCTTTTTACAAATGAAATCTCTCTCACACACACATGCACACACACACCTCTATAGTGAGATACGTTCATGTGTGAAGAATCTCTGAGCTCGAAGCCTATGCTGATGATATGACACTGTACTGATGCCCTGGTTAGCAGATAAAAACATGGCTCTCCCTCCATCTAGCTCCTTCCATATACAGTCACACCTTGGGAGTCAAACAGAACCCATTCCGGAAGTCCATTCGAATTCCTCCTGCAGCCAACCGGAAGCCATGGAAGCCCCATCGGACATTCGGCTTCCAAAAGAACATTCAAAAACCTGAACACTCATTTCCAGGTTTCAATCGTCCGGGAGCTGATTCGTTCGGGAATCAAGATGTTCGTGATCCAAGATACGACTGTATAGATGTTCTATGTACTACCCATGCAGGAGCCAGATGGATTGCATTAGATGTAGCCAATGTAATATTGGCCTCTGGAAAACTCCAATCAACCGCAGCCAGCAGAGTCAATGGACAAGGTTGATGGGTGCTGTCGCCAACTACACCAGAAGATTGGGTACCCTTGGATTAAATATTTAGGCCTTTCAAGTTTGCTTAATTCAGTTCTGCATGTAGGGGAGTGCTTAAGTGTCAGGCAAACATTTTGCCGTCAACTAAGCTTGTGCTCTAATCTTTATTGTCATTTGAGTTTTGTTTCCCATTTGGGGTTACTTTTGTTATATGCAAATCAAGGTGATTTGCAAGGCAAGAAAGATTCATAAATAAATATTTGAACAGAGGATGGTTGGAATATACACAATGATATAAGCAGCCTGCCAAGGAAACAAACAACTCCCAAAATGTCAGTCACCAGTGAAGTGTACTCTAACATACCATGCAAATTTTTCTCCCTTTACCAATATGCAAAAGAAGAAGAAAAGACTAAGCCCTTGATTCAACATCTTACAATATCTTCTAAATAGTAATTTTGCACAAAAACGTGGTGCCAAATTCTTGACTCCATGTTAAGGTTTTTTGTTCTACATCTCAGAAATGTGACTGGTTTGGAATGCCTTAGAATTATTCAATACAACGCCAAACTAAATTACAGCTTGTATTCCTATTATTAAACACACACACACAAATAGATAATGAGAAATTTTGTGAAGATGTATTCAGTGACTGTTGCATGAACAAAATTCCAAATACTCATTTTTATAAAGGGGACTTTTCATTAGAGTTGAGAGCTCTGCAAACCAATATAGCAATCAGTGTCTCTGTGAAGATGTAATTGAAGCTCTGAAATAAACACAAGTCCATGTGGACAAACTAGGCCATGGCAGGCCATATGGGCATCCACCCTCATTGCTCCTCTGGGAATCAAATCTGCCAAAGAACATGCAATCAGCACACTGGAACATTGACAGGATAACTGTGTAAGGTGATCTGTTCTCACCTCCCATCTCTTGTTTGTTTGGGTACAACAAAAGCCTAATATACTATTTGACCATCCTGGATATTCATCTGCTCAAGGTCCATATCTGCCTATCTTTGAACCTGAGTATGGCTACAGTGGATGCAGCCCTGATTCTGAATTAGGTTGTTTGAAATCTGTGATAAGAAGTTATAAAAATGAACTTGCTTTGAATTGTCTTTTTAAGAAGCCGGCAGGTCACTTTAGGTGTTTGTGTAATGCTCATATTAAGGGGAAGGGAGAAGGAAAGATTGGCAGATAGGAAGAAATTTATTTATATTGAAGTGGTTTACAATATAATAGCATATATAAAACAGTTACATGTGTAAAAATAGTTGAAAGGATTGCATATAAAAACAAATATAAATATAAAAACAGTTTAAAACAACAGCAGCCCATACATAAAATAATAAAAAGTAGGGGAAATTGTTGTATGGGAGAAAGAAAAACAAGCAAACACAAAAAGTCAAATAAACTAAACAATAATAGCAACAATAATAAAATGGAGATCCAATGACTCATTGGAAATGGATAGAAAAATCAATTTTTAGTCTCCAAACTTGATTGGTATTGTATCTAAACTTTCAAGTACTATAAAATCCATGTTTGTAAGTGTGGCCATTGTGTGTACAGGATTGTATCCTAGAAGCATTTTCAAGGCTGTGTGCAACAGGGACTGAAATCAGAACACAGGTATTATAAAGGTATGGACAAGAAAAAAGTTAATGGAAGAATAAATTATAAAAAATAATAATACTAAGTCAGTTATTTGTGGTCAGGTTCTTTGGTGCATTAGGAGTAGATAATCAGCAGTTATATACTGACTGCACTGAAGAAATATTATGGTGAAAGAAAAGATCCTTTTCTATATAAGTCTTGATCAATATGAAGCCATTTCATTTAATAGCCAAGATTTTACACCACCATTTATTTTCAGATTCATTGAGTTTTCTGGCTAGTGCCTTTGTTGATTTTTTTCAACTCCCACATCCATAAGTAAATGCAGCGATACCTAAGACCAAGACAGAGAGAAAATATTAACTTGCTGATGCCCAGTGAGTTCCTTTCATCCACTCTGTGTAGTTTTTCCTGGGTAATCAGGCAACTGTGTTGCATTCAACTTTGTTAAGCAAAGGTGTGAAATAATATGCAAGCTATAAAAAAATGCTGATTGAAGATGACAAGAACTGTGGAAGGCCAAAAGAATTCCTATTCCTATCCATTTACAACCCCACCTTCACTGAAAAGTTGCTTTAACAAAGGACACGCACAATGATACAAGTTGTAAAAGGGCCCTGAACAGAAACTCAAGAATTAAGATGGTGATAATGTGTGGAATAAAAATATATTATTTGATGTACATATACAGGTGTGAGAAAACATGGAAAATCTCAAAGGAAGTCATGACACAATTATATATACATATATTCTGAGTTAAGCAGACGTTAACATTCTTCTGTCAAAAGTTTTCTAGGATACAATAGATGTAGTTGTGTTTGAAACTCACTTAAGAAAGCTTATGTTTCTGGGCTTTGCTGCTGTTATTGTCTGTTCCCTAGGTTGGCATAATGTACTGTATTTGTTCACACTCTTGTTTTCACTCTGTTATGCTTCAATATGGAAGATTCATCGAGTGCTGCTCTTTACCAAGTTATATAGAAGCCTGTTTTATCCAGGTGAAACTTCAGGGAGTTAGATAATAGACATGTGTGCAAAGGATTTGGACAAATGCTGAAGCAAGAAGTGAAGAAAGCCTGTTGGAAACATCCAGGGCTTGACAAAGCAGGATCTTTTCTAAAGCACCCCACCCTGAAGGAGAGACCTCCAAAGAGATTTGGAGATTCAGATGTTTTGAAAAATGTGCCTTCAGTTTGACTGCTAATAGGGAAAGTTTTCAAACTTTTTCTGGATTGTTGTTGTTTAGTTATTTAGTCATGTCTGCCTCTTTGTGACCCCATGGACCAGAGCACGCCAGGCACTCCTGTCTTCCACTGCATCCTGCAGTTTGGTCAGACTCATGTTTGTAGCTTCGAGAACACTATCCAACCATCTCGTCCTCTGTTGTCCCCTTCTCCTTGTGCCCTCATCTTTCCCAACATCAGGGTCTTTTCCAGGGAGTCTTCTCTTCTGGGTTACCCTGTGCCATCTCCAGTTCAGTGTATAATCCAGATTCCAAGATTTTCTGTTTAAAACAAAGCTCTGTGTTCCCCATTCAGTTCTATGGAGACTTCTTTTTTTCTTTTCCTTTTTACCTAGAATTCTTTTTCACTTTCAGGAATCACTGTCAGGAACCCCTCTGGAGTGGATAAAATCTGCCAAATTGTAGACATGTAAGTCCAGGGAATTTTTGTGGGGTGTGGAGGGATATTCACTTTCCTCCATATCAGGGCAGTATCTTTAATGAGCCAAGAAAAGCTCCCAAAGGTATACATTTCATATGTCCAGAAATCATTGTACATATTTTTTTTAAGAAAAGGAAAACAAACTGAAAACCCATCCAGTGTCATCTACCAGGTAACAGTTCTCACATGCCCTGCAGCATGGAATGAGACTGTGGGGTGGATCTCAATGCTGGATTTATGTATAGGCTAAGTAGGCTGAAGCCTAGGGCCTCTAAATCTAGGGGGCCTCACCAGCCCACCCGCTCCCCAGCAGGCAGTTTCCCTTCTCCCAAAATTGCAAACCCAAGACTTAATGCGAGGGCAGGGCAACTCGGGCCTCTAAATCTAGGGGACATCGCCAGCCTGCCCTCTCCCCAGTGCCAGTCTTCCCTCTCCCAAAATTGCAAACCCAAGACTTCATGCAAGGGCAGGGCAACTCAGGCCCAGCAACTATGAGACTCAGGGCTTACTAGTGGGGTCCAAACTGAAGCAGTGGGGCGCAACTTGATTTTTTTTTTTGTAGAGCCCCAGTTCACAGGCAAAGTCTGCGAAATCTTATAGATATAAATAAAATCCATCTAGATTGCCCTGGTGTGGGCCCCGCCTTAGGACCGGCTTGCGGGGCCCAATTTGGCCAACTTGCTCCAATTGCCTTCTTGTCAGCCCTGGTGAGACTGTGCAGGGGTTGGACTGACAAGCCCTGCATCTTCTAGGTCCCTGATGTCACTGTTCAGAGTACAGATTCAAGGACTTGTTATGGAAGTAAAGGGGGGCACTTATTGGATATCAGTTTTGTCACCTCTCCCCCCCCAAACCCCGAGACAATGAGCCCAGCCACCTTTTATCACAGTCACAAAACCACTACACTACAGCATGGCCATAAACCTGTACGTTCAACCGAGTCACTCCTGCCAGGTAAAGTTTTTAGGATGCATCTCACAGAGCAGGGTTTATTTTCTGGTCATAAGTGGCACATGAACAGATATACAAAAAAGTGGTCCTGAGCCTTGTAGAGTTTTCCAGATTAAAACCTGTAACTGGGCCTAGAAACACACAGGCTATCTGTGCAATGGAACAACACAGAGTGTGCATGGTTGCACTTGTGAAAACAGTAAAGAGCCACATTTTGCAAGAATCAGAAAAATAATCTTGACATAGACACATCTAAAGTCAAGATACATTTTGTAGAAATGACTGCTATTCAGACACATGCTTCATTGTTTTTTCAGTGTCATGTGTCAATGCTGTTTGTGTACAATCACAATGGCATAAGTGGGACATTCCCCAATTTGCAGAGTGCTGTGTGCACAGAAGACCTGCAGGGTTCTGGATAGGGGCCAACATCAAAATTTCTTCAAAAAAAAAAAAAAGGATTTTCTTTTGGCATTAAATGGATTACATTTTAGCCGGGGGTGGGGGGACAATGGAGATTAGAGCGTATCTGAGGCAAAATCATGTTAAAATAGGATCATTGATGTCTGTGAGTCTGTTCCATAATAAGCGGTGAAAGGAAGAAGGCAATAATTTCCAGTCTGAAAAGAAGATAAAGTACACCCCAAAGGGAATTGATGTACCAAATGTTTTCAGGATTGAGAATGCGAAAACTGTCATAGGTGTGAAGTTTTAAAGTCATCGCCACTGATTAATTCCTCCAACATAACACACACACACACACACACACACACACACACTGATTTAGACATGGGAAGAGTGAACAGGAATCCATTAGGAAGCAGAAAATATGGCATAGCTATGAAAATCAATGCATTTGGCAAAACTGAAAACAGAAAAAAAGAGAGGCGTGCAATCATATCTCAAAAAGGCACTGTCAATTGAACAACCATGAAATACAACTGTGGCAGCAATAGGGTACAACACTGTTTTCTATTCAGTGCTGGGGAAAAGGCAGGGTGGTATTCAATTTTATAGCAGCACACAGAAAATAAAGGTATTCATAATACTGATGATATGTCGTAAGAATAGAAATATAAATCTCTAGAATAGTAAAAAGAAAAGAAAAGAAAAAAGGGAGGGAAAGCAATTCTAATGTACAATTTCTTTTGGATTGCAATGCCTCAAGCTAACACCATTCCATTATTATTATTTTTTGAGGTTCACTAAAGAAAATGGGGCAGCAAGGTGATTGTTCTCTTAAGCACCCTTAACAAATTACAATTCTGGGAGATTGTTGTTAAGCACCCTTAACAAACTATAATTCCCAAAGGATGGCTTTTTCTGGTTTGCCTCAGGCAGCAAAATGTCTTGGACCAGCCCCCCCCCCCCCCGATGCATACACTCCATTTAACAAGCTGCTCCCCCACACACACTGTTTGGTTGAAACGTTCGAAAGCTCTGCCTGCACTAACAACACCATAGCTATAGCTGTAAAAAATAAAATTTTAAAAAGTGGTTTGCTTGTGCATTAGTGTGAAGGTCTCTCAGTCCTTCAGATGAGCTTTTCAGAGTTAGAATAAGAGGTATCAGTGAAAAATCACCATCCTTCTTCCAGGAGGCACGCCCCACAAGTGCAGTTGCACTCACAGGTGTCCCAGATCCGAGTCAGTATAAGCTATTTGCTTCCATAACTTAGTGACTTAATTGTTGCTGCTTTGTGGTTTGAAGTGGACTTTTTAGAAAGCAATTGTGATGAAATTACAGCTCTTGGTGAAGATAAGACATTATCCCACTGGCCACGCTCATCACATGGAGCTGCTTTCCTAGCAGAGCTGGGTATACGGTCTGTTTGAAGGACCTGGAACAAAGGCCAGCTTCCTATCCCCGCTCTGTAATAATTACATGTGCTTCACATTACAAGATTGCAGTATGTCAGTATGACAGCTTTCAATTGACTGTATACCCCTTTGTCTTTTATTCCTCTCTCTGTACTTGCAGCCCTTCCATTCTACTCTTTCATGCTGCTTTAACGAAGTTGACTGCCACATCTATTAGCCTTCCCCATCAATACATTAAAACATTCTTCTGAGAAAAAAGCGCTGTTAAATATTACCTTGGTTAGTAATGTAATTGAACAGGATAATGACAGCACATTGACATTGTTAAGGTTTGTGACCTAATGATTTATGAGGCAAGTTACAATTGCAGACACATTGATTTCAGTAACTAGGCCATGAACAAGAGCAGTGAACAATTTGCTCATTTCTTTATTGTTTTAAAACATCTCGCCCTATGCCCACCTCATATTATGTTCATCACACAATTGTGTCTTTGAAAGCTTGCTGACTCCCTAGGGGAGTGATGTAGGAAGTGGTGTTTGCCTGAGAAGGTGAGCTAGTACAGGACTGGTCACAGAGGTCAAAACAGTTTGCAAAAGTACACTAGCTTTCTTCTATTGGAACAGAGAAAACAAACAGCTTCTAGACTCCGTTCAACAAGCATGGGGTATTTTCAATGTGCAAATGCCCTACTTCCTCATGGTATGCCTACTGATTTCCTCACCATGCTTGATGAGTTATTCAGATGTAAGTTAGTACAAGGAACACTGGAAAATTCACTGCTGGAACAATACTATGAATGCATCAGCATTCACTGAAGTCAGGAACCAACACCCTAAGCAAAGATGGAGACCATGTAGCCCTCCAGATGCTGCATATCTGGACATAGGGAGGGAGGAAATTTATCCGGTTCACATTCTAATGTGAACCTACTTACTTCCTGGAACAATACACAGACCATGATCTTTTGAAATTGTGCTTCTCCAGATTTGGCAATACAGATCTCCAACAACAAAAATGCATTAAACAGCAAATATTAGAAAAAAAATTTCACACAAAAAATTGCATTGGTGAAAATAACATACAGAAATACCATATATTGCATAATGTATGTATACTAAACTAAATTGTGTATATTAAGTGAAATGCACACAAAAATGTTTTGATTTCTCATATGGACTTTTTTTAAAAAATGTGAAAATACGGAAAACTGAACTTAAAACTGGAAAAGATGAGACAAATTGAGATAACCCAAAACTGACGGATTTTGGCATTTCCACCCAGAGGGCCAACAGGCTGGCAATCTCTACACTAGAGAAGGATGAGATATTTTAGCATACTGAAGAAGTTCTCATAATTATCTCATCCTTCCTCTCAATAAACCTAGTAGGGCAGATCACTTGCATTTCTATTTTAAAGACAAAAATCATGGATTTGAGGTAGCGACCTGACTGAGATCACCTAGGTGATATATATAACAAATATTTTATTCTAGGTTTCTACACTTTAGACAACATGATCATGCCAGGTAATAACTCGATTGATGGACAAAACAATCCAAAAAAAAAATTCCTTCCAGTAGCACCTTAAAGACCAACTAAGTTATTTCTTGGTATGAGCTTTCGTGTGCATGCACACTTCTTCAGGTACACACCTGAAGAAGTGTGCCTGTGTACCTGAAGAAGTGTGCATGCACACGAAAGCTCATACCAAGAAATAACTTAGTTGGTCTTTAAGGTGCTACTGGAAGGGATTTTTTTTGTTTTTTGTTTTTGTTTTGACTATGGCAGACCAACACGGCTACCTATCTGTAACTTGATTTATGGAGTACATTTCCCCTCTTTGCCTTGGCATTTTGAACTTCCTTATTGTCTCGCTTTGCTGGGAAGATGGCAAACATGAACATGCTAATTCACCTTTTCCTTTACCGGGGCCATGCAGTATGGGGTGGTAGCAGCAATGGGCTGCCTTCCCTTCATGGAACTGGAAGAAGATGCTGGGAATAAATAGTGGCTATGACTTAGAACAAAGAATTCACTGTACATTCTCAGATCCGGTTTACAAATTATACTCATTTTCTCTATACAGTTAGTCAAATTGGCTTCACACCACATGGAAAAATAATTGCCTGAAATCAAAGCATCTTGCTCATCTGCTGTCAACTCAAGTCACTGTGAGGTATAGGCAATGGATCCCTCATATTTGAGGCTGCCATTTTGGGGGAAACGTTACATGTTTTAGAGAGCTTTGAATGGGCAGCTGAGATGTGTGTGTGTCTTTCATGGGAGTTTCTTTGATCAAGTGCCAACATATAAACTCCTGAAATATGAGACATTTTTGAACAGATGGATTAAATACAATTCCACGCAAGAGACAGTGAACACATTTTATATCCTAAGGGCCAAAATATCCCATCAAATTTACCTAAGCCATATTTGGTATGACTTTGAAAGGAATCAGAGCAACCAGATGCTGTCCTCTATCTCTGTAGTTAGAGGCAAAAAGGCAGAAGGCTTGGGAACGGCATATCCCCAAAAGCTTAGTCTTTTTGAGCTTTTGACTGACAGTTCATAAATGGTTGGATAACTTTTTTCTATGCACAGTGTTGCTGCAGTGTAAGCAATGAACTAGTCAAACATGTTGAAAATTAGACAGCTGGACAGTTTAAATTATACACGTTCACTGCAAATTTCATTTCCCCGTCTTCTTTCTCTTCTGATGACCGAGAATAGAAAGGAACCTTGATGGTGACCTATTTTGAAAATTGCTTGCATTAAATGGCAGATGCTTTGCATTTTTTTGTTTTGTTCATACTCTACATTTTATATATGCAAGTGTTCATTTCTCTGCCCGAAACGATGCCATTAGACAAACAGAGGGTCTCCACAGAGGTGATTCCAGGCTGCATGTGGCTGATACATGGCAACAATTTGCGTGGCAAGGAAGTGATCATATGGCAGAGGAACATGAACTAGCACTCCACAGGTACCAGGAACAATCACGTGTTCATATATCATATTGCCACCATTTTGCCACAGAGTTACACACAAGGGTTTTACACACATCATTTAATTGGCCACAGAATGACCCTCCTTGTTTTGGCATCTACTTTGCCTACTCAAAAGTATGTCTAATAAAGTCAGGTTTGAATATCTTTCTGCTACTAATGTGTAGATGTCAAAGGCCTATATATTTCATGTGACCAGTAGGTCAAGGGGGAGACCAATTCCCTGTTCGTCTCCCTCATTATTGGGGCCATCATTCTTTGCCTTTAAATCCAAGGAGCCAGGCTCCATGTCAGGTCTATAACATTTGTGTATTGGACAGGGGGGAGTAGCCATATGAGGAAACTGGCCTTTTAGGTGATTATTTGCTCACAGCAACTAAAAATAAAATATTATATATAGGAATAGAGTTATCTTTATCTCTCTGCTATCTTCTGAGCCTGAGTTTAAAGAAAAGCACTCTGCTGAATCCCAAGAAAAAGAACAGATAAGCGGGAAAGTAGAAACTGGGGTAAATGGTTGTCCAGTTACACCATTTATACAGATGTCATTTTACAACTGAAGAGGGACCCAGCATTGGTGAAGTAGCAGATATTATCCACAGTGAGTTGGGGGATTCTGAATACCTGGGTCACACATCCACACCGTACACTTTAATTAATAATATACTTTAACAGTCATGGTTTCCCTCAAAGTATCCTGGGAACTGTGGTTTGTCAAGAATGCTGAGAACTGCAACTTTCAGTATTCTCAGAGAAGAGGAATTGATTGTTAATCCACTTTGGGAACTGTAGCTCTCTGAGGGGAATAGGGGATTCTCCTAACAGCTGCAGCACCCTCAACAAACTACAGTTCCCAGTATTCTTTGGGGGAAGTCACGACTGTTTAAAGTGGCATTATACTACTTTAAATATAGGGTGTGGATGTGGTCCCAGTTTCCATGTGGCTCAGGTATAATGAAAACTTTAGAAGGAGAGCTGTCTTGAACCCTTCCCTGGCCTGGAATATTCCATGGAAACTAACTCATTACAGTGGCAACAACCACTGTACCCAACTCAGCTTGGGAAACTAACTCATTACAGTGGCAACAACCTATTTAGTTCAGGTCTTTTCTTGTGGGTTTTTGGATTCCTTATGAAGAGCCCAGGGTTCTGAGATTCAAGACGTTGTCCATTCAAAACTAGCAAGAGAGATGGGAGGATCAGTTTTCTGGTCCTTTCATTGTTCTTTCTTTAGGATATCTTAAGATATCTCTGTTTGGAGTTGTTCCAAAACATTTCCTGTGAAATTTCAACATTCATCACTTGTCTTACCCTGCTGTGTCACCTTTGCTTCCATTGAAACGGTTGCACACATGGTGCCTCACTGTGGTCAGAATGTGCTTCTGGGCATGTGTGACATGAAATATGGTTTATGTCTTCTTCCTATTCATCCTGATTATTTCAATCTACAGTCGTCCCTTGGTTTTTGAACAGCTTAGTTCTCGTACGTTTTGGCTCGCAAACATCTCTAATCTGAAAGTGAATGTTCCAGTTTGCAAACTATTTTTGGAAGCCGAACATCCAACGGTGCTTCCTCAGCTTCTGATTGGCTGCAGGAACTTCCTGCAGCCAATCAGAAGCTGCACTTTAGTTTCTGAAGGTTTTGGAAGTCGAATGGACTTCTGGAATGGATTCTGTTCGACTTCCAAGGTACGACTGTATTCAATTTTTCTTCTGAAGGCACTCATTATTTGAAATTTTCTCTTTGCTGGTAAGATGAAGTCAGGTACGTATTTAGATCTCATGCATCCACTGGGTAAATTGGCAGAGGAATTTGGATTTCCTCTGCCCCTTGGGGAAAAAGATCTGAGGACTTTTCTCTGTCTTAAAGTTCCTGGGTGTCAAATTGAAATTACAGGTTCAGCACTACTGTTTGCCTTATTCAAAGTTGTCTGGTTTAGGGGGGCCACTACGTGGTGCATCAGAAGATGGCTGACAATAACATCTCTCCGACCCACACGAGGTAATTTGGAGGCTATGATGGGGGTAATTAGCCTCCTTAACCCCCCCCAGGATTATGGGGGGACAGCCCTTGCCTGCTGTGCCCTATACCACCCCCGAATTTGTGAGGGTGGGGGCACTAGGCACAAAGCCCTCCTGTGGGATTTTCGGCACTCCTCGACGCCGTCCCCGATTCGCGCCGCTGGTTGCAATGATCTTTAAAAGAAACAATTTGGACGTGATTAATTGCACATACATCAAGGAAAAAGGGGAGTAAATACTGCTGACAGAAGAGATCTCTGATAACAAGACAACAATAAAATACGAGAAGAACGTTAAGATACGGTATGACAAATGACTGAGGGGGGAGGGGGGAAAAACCTGCCTTTACCTTTTCATGTGATTTAACAAGAATCCCCCTCCCCTAATGAGTCAGAAATTAAGGACTTAAGCTGTGGATTTAAGGCTGTGTGGAGATAAACTTTCGATCCAAAGCAATGTTTCAAGATGAAGCTGGAAAGCTAAGAGTGCTGGAGTGTCGCACTCAGAAAAAAAAATGCCGTCGCCATTTTGTGAGGCATTGTGGGAGCTCTTGGGTCTGGGAGGAGAAAGAGAGAAATAGAGTTGTTTACATATCGTGAATCAACTTCTCGGTGGGACTTAAGAGCGACAAATGCCAAAATTTACAATGGAAAAAGTGATGTTATCTACGAAGGAGATATATGGAAACCATCTGGACTTAGTGGAGGAACGGGAAATCCACACAGGATTATTACACTTGCTATCGGCTTAAGGAGACTAACAGAAGAGATCGTAAAGGAAAAAGAGAAATTATACGAACAAGATATGATGTGGCAACACCAAGATAAGACTGGATAGAATTATGAACTTTGGACTGATTGGGACTGATTTGGACATTAACGCAGTAATAAGAAGATGATCTGAATCCCCCTTTGGATCTTGAAGTATGGGTTCCCCCAACAAAATTTAAAAATTTGGCTTTGTAATTCGGAATTTATATGATGTGATTTAATTTGATGTGATTGGCCAGTTAATAAAAATTATTTAAAAAAAACAACAACAAAGTTGTCTGGTTTAAGGATTAGGTTACCATGTGCTATACAGGATAAAATATCATTGACAGAGGTGCGTTTTAGGTTTTCATTTGAATTTAGCCTGCAAGGTTGTTGCCCTAGGCACAGCTTCTTTTTTAAAAAAAACACACACACGTTTGGGATGCTTCTTTGGCATACCCAACATCATTTACTTGGGATCTTATTTGTCTACATTCCTATGCAATCACACTTTCTTTTTGCAGATAGTATTATTTTTCTTGAAGTTGAGCTGCAGACTCATTCAAATGCTGGTGCTGGTGCTGGATGCTGGTGTCTATTTCCAGGGTACCTGATGTACTGAGCAGTGGTATGACACCAGGAAAGCTAATGGAGTTACCAAGTACTTGATGTTCTTATTTAAAATAAAAATAAAATACTTGCAGTTCACATCTGGGCTGATGTTTTTGCAGATAATATTTTGGTATGATAGCCAAGGATATGTATAGGTTATGAATTAGTTGCCATTCAAAACACCAAAGATGAAATACAACATTCCACCTACACTAGCATATCAGCTTGCCAGATGCAATGCTCAACACTCGCCTCCCCCTGCACACTTCCTCCTCTGGGGGTTCTCCCACTCCTGAACCAATTTCAGGGGTACAGGGTGTACATAGAGGGAGCAGAGGGGGAAAGCCCCATTATACACATGGAAGCCCTTCTGCAGGGCTTCCACTGATGTAGCTCTTTAAGTGAATCGTGCCCTAAGAGTGCTGAAGAAATTCTAGGCTTTTGTGCATCAGTTCCATAATCACAACATTCTTTTCATTGCCTACTATGTACCTCAGCTCAATGATAAGAATCCAGGTTTCTTTTCTCATTTCCAGGTGAAGCACTTTAAAATTTTAGCTCAAGAGGCAAAGCCTAAGCCAGATGCTGTGTTTGCATGGCCATGGCACCATGGAAAATCAAACAGAGTGGGCCATAGACGTTTCCCCTGGCTCCCAGTACATGTATTTGGAATTCCATTTTTTCAGAAAAGGGGGAAGTTGTCTGATGTTTGACTTGTACCAACAGAACATATTATTCATTTCTCTGTAGTGTTTAGGGAATCAGGCTTCACAAAGGGATCTGTTGCAGGAAATTGGCTGGTTTGGTTTTTCATTCCAAGCTGGATTATACTGGGAACTTTTGTATTAGGAAAATGCTTGAAGGGTCAGCTAAAAAGTCCCCACAACAGCCCAGCTCATGGTGCTTATTGTTGCCATTGCTGAATTTGGTTACCCACATGGCTCTGATTGACGGCTTAATGAGCAATTCTCATTGAAGAAATCACTGTACTGTTCATTCTTTTCATCCAGGTGTGATTGTTTGTTTCTCATTCCTGACCTAACCATATTCAAAGGATAAGGGAAGACATGACTGGGACCTGGTCTGAATAGCTGAATATACCAGGAGATGCACAAAACATATTAATGCACATGCTATCCCACAGAGAACACAGGATCTTTCTGCAAAATTCGCAGTTGTGCTCTTTCATATAATAGTACTGACCCCTTTCAACAATAGCATAACCTTACAGTATTGCTAAGCAACAAATTGAATGTGACACAAACTTTCCCTTTCCCCCCTTTTTGTTTTGCATTCTCTTTTATTCTCATAGAAAATGTGAACTGCACTTCAATATCAGGACTGGTGGTGCCCACAATGATGGCTTCAGAAAGGTCACCCAATTGGTAAGTCAACATTGCAGCTTTGAATTTATTTTTCCCTTGGCCTCCAACTGTCTGTTCCTCTTCTAGTCCTCTGGTTCCCTGATACATACAAATATAAGAACAACATTTCATTTATTTTTTTCTTGAATGCAGAAAGTCCAAGGTAATATAGTCATGGAAATGCATGGAGTTATCAGAAGTTCAGAAAAGCCAAGTCAGATTTAATTATGTATTTAATTCTGCTTGTACAAAGGAATCTCCATTCCCTCTCCTCTCCCCATGTGCACCCCCTCAAATCTGCTTAAGAAGGCTAGGAGGAAACACAAAACAGAGAGCACCCAGGGAGAAGAGAGAGAGTAATACTGCACAAGCAGAAGTCAATGCGTGAATAAGGTGACTTTGTTAGATACACAACCCAAATATTTTGGTGTGGATATCAGCTCTAGTACAGTCATACCTGGGATCCCTAACACCTTGGTACGTGGACATTTTGACTCCCAAATGCCACAACCCCCAAAGTGAGTGTTCCGATTTGTGAACGTTCTTTGGACCCCAAACGTCTGACAGGGCTTCCGCGGCTTCCGATTGGCTGCAGGAGCGTCCTGCAGCCAATCGGAAGCCGCGCTTTGGTTTTCTGAATGTTTAAGAAGTTGAACAGACTTCCGAAATGGATTCTATTCAACTTCCAAGGTACGATTGTATTACATTTTAGTGTTTTATCCACTCCTTGTAGATCTGACTGCAGCCCAAGAGGAATTTCCCTTTGCTACCTTGACTTCTTCTCACCGGAAAGGTTTGCCCAGGAAACTCTTAACAAAGTTTTCAGCCCATACTTCCAGAAATCGGCTTTCTGAGTCAGACTATACACCCTGCATCCCACAGAGAATCTAGCACCTTAATGACAAAAGAGAAACAGGCAGGGAGGGGGGTGAGAATGAAAGGAGAGGAAAATATGTTCACCACATGTCAAAACATGAACAGAATAATAAAAGCAAAGCGACATTAGAGCTATCAATAATTTCTTCCACTCAAATATCTGAACTGTAATAAGAGATTACTTTCTGATATCACACAGTTGGTAGTGCAAATAAAAAAATGTCACAACCGTTGATCTTGCTATCCTAATTATTTTGCCTGCATGGAAAGAGAATGACTCAAGTACAGGCAAAAGGCACACACACGGTCTTACCGGGAAGAACTATAACATTTACCATAAAGTATAGTTGTTCCTGTTTACATGTTTTTAGTCTTCTCTTGTTAGATAAACAGCAGTAATGGAGAAAACCTGATCAGTCTCTGGGCGGGGGGGGGGGGCGGGCAGGCAATGGAGAGGGAAAATTTAATACTTTCCCTCCCTGCTACAGATGGGAGAGGCAGAATCTTATATGAAGCTGCTGTTTGTACAGTGGTACCTCAGGTTACCTACGCTTCAGGTTACATACGCTTCAGGTTACATACGCTTCAGGTTACATACGCTTCAGGTTACAGACTCCGCTAACCCAGAAATATTGCTTCACGTTAAGAACTTTGCTTCAGGATGAGAAGAGAAATTGTGCTCCGGCGGCACGGCAGCAGCAGGAGGCCCCATTAGCTAAAGTGGTGCTTCAGGTTAAGAACAGTTTCAGGTTAAGTACAGACCTGAGGTACCACTGTATTCCATTTTACATTCTCCTTGGTATCAATAGAGGTTTCCCTTTAAATGCAAACTGCAACTTTGTAGAGTGATTTGAGTATACAAAATAGCAGTCCAAAAATGAAAAATAAATGATGTCTCACTCCAAAAGGGAATTGGAGTTGTTCATATGAAAGGCTACCTGTTGCTTCATATCCTCCCCCTTTCCTCCTCATCTTCTGTGCCCATGGGCATAGGCCAAGGGGCGGAAGTGGGATCCACAAATATAATTGAAAATCATTGAAAGTAGTCAATGATCTGAGGTTCTGCCCCCTCGCCTAGCAGAAGCCTGCACCCTGCAATGTCCTCTGCCCAGGACACAAGCCTGGCCAGGATGCAGGCTGAGGTCATTATGGGCATGCACACTGGTATCTGTTTACATGTAAGCACACGACACACACACACAAATTTCTCAGTCCATCAGATTTGCACAAAACAGCAGCTATGTGTATGTGGGTGTGTTGCGGGCCTGTCTTAACCTCCTAGAGTGTACCTCCCACTGCTCTCTATGCCTCAGAATCCACCTTGTTCTGGCCTGAGATCAGTGGCTGTGAATCTCCAGATCTGCCCCCTGCCTGGCAGACAGGTCTCTTCCACCTGGCTCAGGAGAACTGGGTCTTGGCAGACCACAGTTACAACAGACTGTGACCAAGGCTGCTCAACACCTTAGACCACCAGTTGTAAGTTTTGCAAGTCTTGTGGCTGAAGAAAGTAATGGGTTAATCTGGACACTGGGAGAATTGAAGGACTCACTGTTGGGTCCAAGTGTTTTCCTGATTTCTCCTGCTTGGTTTCTCAGGTGCTCATCTTCCAATCTGGCTAGGATTTAGTAACACAAAACCATTCAGTTGGTAGTCATTTTCAAATCAATCCTCTTTATGACATCGAATGCATTGTGTGTTTTAGCACTCATAAAAGAAAACACCTTATACATTTCAAAATAATGTCTGCATTATCCAGAGTTGCCCACAATTGGCTTTTGAATCTGATCTATTATTTTCTGTAAATTATAATATTTTGCCATGTCATAAAATGCTCATTTTGTTGGCTGTAGGTAATGTCTCTTGCATAAATACATGTAATTGTTTTAATGCCTTGCAAGCTGCCATCACCTGATTGAAGAGCCCGGACAAATTGGTTTGGCTTATTTCATGCTAAGATTCTTAGCAGAAGTTGGAGGTGTGCCAAAGGACTAAACTACCCGACAGATGTTAATTGTATATTAGGTTACACTGCATGACTCCATATTGAAAATTACTTGAATTGTTACAGTCACTCAAAAGTAATAGGCTGTGTTACCCACAGAATATCCCAAACTTTAAAAGTCTTCCTAGACACGAAAGTTTGTTAGTGAAATACTTGCATCACATGGTATAATTGAACTGGGGAAATTAGGCTAGAATATTGACACAAGCATGATCCACAATCCTATTCCAAAAAGAAAAAGAGCTTATTCTTTAAAGAGCAAAGAGATATGGATCATTAAGCAGCTGTGATTTTCCTCTAAATTACATCACGGCATCACCCATAGAGTGCAAGAGCCTCTGTCCCCTTTAGAGTAAGGTCAGCTTAGAGCTGTCAGCTTCCCCTCCCCGCCTGCACTGGGAAAATGCAGCAAATGAAGATCCTAAAATGAAGATAAACTACTTTAGGGGAGGGGCAATTTAGATGAGGGAAATGGTACCCTCTCCCAGAGTACCACTTTTCAAAGCATCCCCATGAGCCTGCAAGTACTATAATTAGCAAAAGGGAAAATGATGGGAAATCTTCCTCGCTGACTTCCCACATTTCTTCTGGCTTGGTTCTAAACTTGTCATGGGGCTTTTAGGCACAGATGTCAGAAACAAAGCACTTGAATGTATGAAGAATATAGTCTGTCACATGAAACACCAACTAGTCCACCAGGTTGGTGTGGTCTACACTGACTGAAAAAATGTTTTTCGGGGTTTTAGTTCTTCACAGCTATACATGGAGATGTCATATACTGAATGTGTGATTGAAAACATGGGTTCTACCTGCTCAACAGTACCCCCTTCCTCAGAATGTGCAACAAGTTGGAAATGTTAATGCCCATTTGCCCATATTAGTATAATTAGTTAAGACGACTCTTTTAAATGTTTTAGTTAAAGTGTGGGGAACCTGTGGCTCTCCAGATATAACTGGACTATAATTTCTATCAGCCCAGCCAACATGGCCCAATGGGCAGGGCTGATAGGAATTGGTCCAGTAATATCTGGAGGGCTGCAGGTTCCCCATCTCTGTTGTAATGCTGCCCTCAGTTGAGGAAGGAAGGAAGAAGAAGGAAGGAAACTTCCCAGCCCTGTTTAGGGAAGTTTTTAATGACAGAAGAAGAAGAAGAAGAAGAAGAAGAAGAAGAAGAAGAAGAAGAAGAAGAAGAAGAAGAAGAAGAGATAGATGATGATGATAGATAGATGATGATAGATGATAGATAGATGATAGAAGATAGATATAGATAGATGATAGATAGATAGATAGATATAGATAGATGATGATAGATAGATGATGATAGATAGATGATAGATAGATAGATGATAGATAGATAGATAGATAGATAGATAGATAGATAGATAGATGATAGATAGATAGAGATAGATAGATATAGATGATAGATAGATAGATGATAGATAGATAGATAGATAGATAGATAGATAGATAGATAGATAGATGATAGATAGATGATAGATAGATGATAGATAGATAGGTGATAGATAGATGATAGATAGATAGATAGATAGATAGATAGATAGATAGATAGATAGATGATAGAGATAGATATAGATATAGATATAGATAGATGATAGATAGATAGATGATAGAGATAGATAGATAGATAGATAGATAGATAGATAGATAGATAGATAGATAGATGATAGATAGATGATAGATAGATAGATAGATAGATAGATAGATAGATAGATAGATGATAGATAGATGATAGATAGATAGATGATAGATAGATAGATATAGATAGATAGATGATAGATAGATAGATAGATAGATAGATAGATAGATAGATAGATGATAGATAGATGATAGATAGATGATAGATAGATAGATAGATGATAGATAGATAGATAGATAGATAGATAGATAGATAGATGATAGATAGATAGATAGATAGATAGATAGATAGATAGATGATAGATAGATGATAGATAGATGATAGATAGATAGATAGATGATAGAGAGCAAAAATCCCAGCTCAGAGAAAGCAGCATTTTTTTACTGCCACTTGTAGGGTAGAGTTTTTCCTCTAATTATAATATCACTTACTTGAAGTCTCGAAAAAATTAGCAGGTAGGTAAGCTGCCTGGTTGTTTGACATCATCATGTGGCTATGTCACAGTGCAGTCACTAATAGTTAGACACTACAGCATATAGGCAAGAAATCCAAATAAATCCGGGCAGCAGTGGAGCACAATCGGAAAGGGCCAGAATACAATAGCAGACAGAACAAAGCGGGACCTGGCTTGCAATCCAATTAACAGAAATCCAATTTACAGGAAAGGTGAAATTTCCTTTTCTCTCCCTCTAATTCTGACCTCATTAAATACTAATGCAGCAGCATTGTGGAAGGTGATTATGGTGAGACTGAAACATTACGCTATGCTAATGTTGAGGAATAGCCACTCCAAGTGTTCTGTGGCTGGAGGCAGAATCTGAAGAGAATCCCCACTTGCTTGCTATGATAGGGGACAGGGCTAGCTGTGAAACTATGAAACAGCATAATTAAAAGCAGGCCAAGCACCCTTGGCTGTCCAGGTTGGGCAACGGCACTCAGAAAGGCCCCTCAGTAGCCCAATCTGGCATTGCCAGGTCCAGGTGGTGGCATGTAGGCCCTGCTTTCCATACACAGCAGCCTTCACCTCTCTGCTTTGCCTGGGAGCCTCTGAGCTTTAGAAGTCTTTCCAGCAAATCCATCCGCTATTGCAGGTGGCAATTTAACAACAGCAGCAACAAAAATAAGTGAAGGGAAAGGAAGAGAAGGAATAGGTTAACAGGGAGCCAAGGGATAGTGGTGGCATTGCTCTCAGGCACTGCAAATAACTGAGACAGCACTGGTGGCCAAATGGCCAAAGTTTGGCAGAGGGCCTGGAAGTGATTGCCAAGCCTCACACTGGCAGTCAGCTTCTTGGTCTTCCTCAAAGACAGCAGAAAGGCTGGACTTCTCCATTGCTGTCACACTAATTTTAGTCCTGGATTGTTGTTGTGGGCCTTATAGAATTCAGTGGCAACTTAAGCATAGCAGAGCTGGATCAACAACATAGATGGGAAACAGAGTCACCATACCCATGAGGTGAGGTGAGGTAGTCATCCCCAATGGCAGATCTCGTTTGCAGCCTCCTTTTACTCCTCTGCTGCCTTCGGCATGGGAGTAGACTGCAAAGGAGTCAGGAGCCTGCGGGGGAAGAGGTGGCAGTGTGGGGTTGCAGAAGAGGAGGCAGCAGTGGGAAGCCACACAGACTGAAACGTGTCGTGTCTCAAGGCCCAATTGTACGTCTTTGAAGTAGCATGCTTAACCTGTCTACTGTTATCTTGGAGAAAGAACCATTGTAGAGCCCCAACATGTCCAACCCAAATCATGTCCTTGCATTGGTTTTCCACTGGAAATTTATTCCCCGCCCCCCCGACTGTATTTTGCCCCCCAAAGTGCTGTTATGCATACCACACTGGCAGCTGTCCCACTGCCACTGGGGGCCTGAGAATGTCCTTGGGATTGCTGTTTCCTTGAGAAACTCAGTATTCAGAGCAACTGTAACGTTTGTTGTGAATATAGATGACTCTAACAACAGATTCTGGGTTCTTTAATGTGTACAATACATCCAGTGGTGTTCATGCATTATTCACTGTAGATAAAACAGCAACAGTCCTTGAGCTTGGGTGTTATGGATTTATACGATGAAGTAAGTAGACAGAATATCTATTGATATGTTTATTTTGTTGTTGTGGAGATTCATTGGAGTCTTGTGATAGTATGGATAGGAGATTGCACCCCAATGAATCAATCAAGAAATAGAAATAACTGATTGGTATTTGCATCCAAAGTGTGTTTTCCAGTATAATGTCTTTGGTGATTTTGTACATGATGTTATGCGCATATGGGTCACCTTGATTTAAAATACATTTTCATGCACTTAGCTTTGCATAGGATCATCTCCATGATCTCTCTATTTCTTTCAAATGCTACATTTACAGCTCAGGGTTATACTATGCAATAACAAACAAGTCTGTTGTTTGCTTCATTGGCTGTCCTGGGTTCCAGTGGTAATGGGGTGGACATTTCATAAATGTATACACAAACATATCTACATAACAAGTGCATGAATACAAGTGTGCTTCAGGTGGATAATGTATTCAATAGAACAAATTCATTACCATTGATAGAGGGGGTCCTAATTGGCATTCCTAGTTCAAATCAGAGGATCCCTCTCCTTCACCCTTCTGGGAGGGGGAAGTAATATTTCTTCATTTCTAACAGTCCCTGCCCTCACTTTCATCCCTGTCATTGTGAGACTCGGAATGCTCTGCCTTCACTGGAATGCTCTGCACAAGTATAACGCAGCTAAAATATCCACATTTTTAACTCATTCACATTTTAACTTTGTGGATTCTAGTTCATTCTGGGTGATATAGCTTACCTTAGTCATAATCAATGCACACCCAATGGAATCAGTGGGCTGTTCTATGGGTCTACTCTGAGTATGAGTATAGTTGGCTGCCATCCTTTATTGTATTCGCATTTTAATTGTTTTATTCTTTTCGTATACTGCCCTCAGAATATGATTGGTGGGCGGTATAAAAAATACTGATAAACAAACAAACAAATAAAATCAACTGAACTTTTCAGTACCTTATTTATCATTGGGCCACAACTTGCATTATTTGCATATTTGACTCTGATTTCTTTGTCTTTGCTGAAAACTTTATTTCCTGCCAGCTTTATACAGAAGCTTTAATTATTTTATTTTTGGTACTGTCTTCATTTCTACTGCTGTGTTTATTCGGGGGGGTGGGGGGGGTGGGAGCCACATGATGCATTCCTGCTCCAACACTGAACCTTTGGGGTGGAGAATTTAAATTAATAAGCAAACATCTGCAATAGAAACAGTTTGATGAATCCAAAAGTAACAGATTGAGATTCAGCCGGACATGGATTTCAGCATTCTAGTCATAAGCATTTGGACATCAAGGTTAATAAAGGAAATGTTGACAGAGCCATAACCATGATTGTGTGCTAATACCAATTAAAATGTCTTGTTTGCCTACCACATATTTAAATGTTCACATCCCTTAACCAAGAGGAAGAACTCCTTTGTTAATCGCTTCTCTGTGCATTGTGAAATAGATTTCAAACAGAAAACGACTACCATCTAAATACTAGTGTCCGATTGAAATTTAATCTTTGCTTGACTTTGAGTCAGCTGCTCAGGAAATATGATTTTAAATTAATCAAAAAGATCAGTTAAAATATTCATGATTTTTTTTTTAAAAAAAGGATCTGTAAGAACATCTACCTTTCCCATCCCAAAACATGTTCCACAGTGCTTTCATTTTAAGAGAATTTTTTTTATAATGTTTGAATAGATTAAGCATAGGTTTTTGTATTATTAAAAATTTTGAGCACAGCTTTGAGTGGGGAAAGAATCAGCTGTCAAAGTACAGAAGTTCAAATGTATGCAGATTGCTCCTCACAATTTGCAATTTTCTGAAAGGTGGGATTTAATCTCTTGGTTGAATAAAGCTTTCTGTATTAATAATGAGATGAGAATGTCTTTCTGAGGTGATACTTAACATTTGCCTCTGGCTGGTAATTGTGGGTAATGCAACATAGAAAAAGGCATCATTCTGGAAATTCTAAGCCAACAGTCCAGGGGACAAAACATTATACATAGTGTGTGTGTATGTGTGTGTGTGTGTGTATGTGTGTGTGTGTGTGCGCGTGCGTGTGTTTTAGGTTGTATGTGTTTAGGACGTGTGTGTGTGTGTGCATGCACAAAACCATTAAATAAATAGATATCTGTATAGGAAATATACATCTATTATGGGAATATTGATTATCCTCTTGTTGTGCAAGCAAAAGAAAAACATTGCCACCAATTTTTATTGCATTATCCTCTCCTTTTTGGATGGTAAACACAGTGCTCACGAGTTGAACATTCAGATTATCAGCTCCTGCTCCTTCCTCTTCTGTAATCAGTACAGTGGTACCTCGGGTTAAGTACTTAATTTGTTCCGGAGGTCCATTCTTAACCTGAAACTGTTCTTAACCTGAAGCACCACTTTAGCTAATGGGGCCTCCTGCTGCCGCCGCGCCGCCAGATCACGATTTCTGTTCTCATCCTGAAGCGAAGTTCTTAACCTGAAGCACTATTTATGGGTTAGTGGAGTCTGTAACCTGAAGCGTATGTAACCTGAGGTACCACTGTATTCTAAGGTTAATACTGAACTGTATATTTTGCAGAACTGTGAGCCGAAGCAGATGGAACCAACCTTCAGTTAATAATAATAATAATAATAATAATAATAATAAGAAGAAGAAGAAGAAGAAGAAGAAGAAGTGGGCAGTAAAGTGATAACTTCCATCTCCATAAGAGATGAATGAGCAGCATTTATTCCCATTGTTGAGACTATTATCCATCAGCATACCTTTATGCCATTAACATCCTAATTGAATTGAATATAAGATGTGTGTTCTCATGTCCGCGTTTGTTAACATGCAAGGACACAGCATGCACATGGAATGTGCACAATACCAGATGGAGAGTTAGCTGGTGCCTTCATCTTTGATAAAGTTCAGGCACCAGACGAGGAAAGATGCTTGGACTCCATCAAAGCTGAAAGCACCAGCTAACTATCTGTCTGGTATTGTGCACATTTCATGTGCGCGCTATGTGCAGCAGTGACCCTTGGTGGTGGATTACTACCCACCCACCTATGGCACCCACCTGAGAGAATGATGGAGACAACATCCAGAAGGAAACAAGTGTCCTTGCGACTTAGAGCTGGCCATGGTGATTCTTACAAACCGACAGAAGCGATGTCTTTCGAGGAAGCGTGACATTGCTCCACTAGATATGCTGTTTGTGCCAATGTAGGCTTGAAAACTTTATTTTGTTTAAAGTTTAGCTTGACAGGTGTTTAGATGTATAAATCATCCTCATAAATTATATGTGTCCCCCACCCCCGAACAGCTTTTGCGACCGACAACAAACAGAGAATAAGGATGTCATCATTTATCTAGGAGAGTGATGAAAAATGACACAACTGAGGACCTTGCCTGCCCTTGGAGAATACCAAGAGTGAAAGGGACAGGAGAAAGTGAAAGTTAACTGCCCAGCCCCAGCATGAAGCAGGAAGTGGAAATAGTTGCCCTTTTTCTACCACAGAGATGGTGTGGTGCCCATTCAAGTCATTTGCGCATGATGGGAGCTTACAAGCTGCTTTATGTTCCATCTTCTAAAGATGCACTTGAACTTTCTGTTAATTTATATCCATTAAGTGGGATCGGCCGCTCACATCTCATCATCACAAGCCTACCACTGCTGTTTAAGTCCATTAGATATTAAGTGCAGACAGGAGGGGAAATGTGCAAATCCTCATCATTTCAATAATGTGCTCCAGCCTCATCTTGCTTGCTTTCATTTAGCATTACTCAGTGTTCCCATTTGGTATGTGACTTCAGGAAACACTGCAGAGGCATTTTTCCCAAGTGCAAATGCAATTAGTCTTTTCCTCCTATTTTGTTCTTCTTTTCCAGACAACTGCTGCAATGTAGAGGGGTTGTGCATGTGTCTGCGCATACAAGAAAAGGCTGGGGTGGGGGAGATGGAATTATTTATTATTGAGCCATACCATTATTTAAGCTAGTTCCCAGCAAAATAGCTGATTTGATCAGTTAGTTGAAAATGAAACTTATTTTAATGGTCACACTCTCTGATTTCTGCCTCACGCACACATGCTTGTTATCAGAGACTCCCAATGGCAGAACAAAAAAGGACACTTGCTGAATTAAGATTACCTCAGCATCAAGTTCCCTGCATAGTGGGATGGGGGAGTCCCTTTGATTCAATTGTTTTAAAGTTTGGTTTTTAGTTGGGTTTATCACTAAAATTTGTATGAGGAAATATATTTTACCAGCAATTTAGTGCAGTCCACAAACAGCATTATCCCTTTCTGCCGTAACCGGACCAGACAACAGCACTTTTACTGGACACAGCCCCAGTGTATTAATGCCCCCACCCCAGGCCCAGAATTCTTTTTTCCACTGTCCTAGCTTAGCTCAGCTCAAGGAGGTGGGGACACACCTCATAAGTGGCAACTACTTCCTTTTGGTTAGATGTTGTGGCTTAGGGCAAATGCTTTAGAAACCACACCAGCCAAGTTCTGATTCCATGTGTATTTGCTTAGGAGAGAGTGAGAGCTCTCCTTCAGACATTTGGCTTGTTCTAGCTCAAGGCTAGGACTTGGATCTCCAATTTGTTCTTCCCAGGGAATAACAGATTCTTCTGCAGCTAGTACAGTGGTCTCCCTTCCTGACTCTTTGCCACACATCATCACAAACAGGGTTGGGTTTGCTTCAGACAGCCATGATCCAGGGCCAATCTCTGCTGTCGGAAATCAGACATTGCTCTACTACAACCCCTATCATTCCTGACCACTGACTGAGGGGAGTTGCAGTCCAACAACATCTGGAGAGCCACAGGTTTACCCAGTGCTTTTTTCTGGGGGGACGTAGGGGTACACATACTCCTAAACATTTCGTGAATCTAAGTTTGGCCTCACTGAGGGGCAGTATTTCAATATGAGTAGGAAAATGAGAGTACCCCTAAAAAAAATTAAAGAAAAAAAGCACCAGGTTTACCATCCTTGAATTGGGATGAGTAAGAAATTCAAGGGGCTCTGCAGAAAGGTACCCTGTATCAGCTTTTCTCAACTTCGGGTCCCTAGATGTTGTTGGACTACAACCCCCATCATCCCTAGCTGGCAAGACCATGGTCAGGAATGATGGGAGTTTTAGTCCAACAACATCTAGGGACCCAATATTGAGAAAGGCTGCTCCATACCCTTATATCTTCTGCCTCTCTTGTAGGACTTCTGGAATTTCTCTGCCACATTCAAAATGGGGTGGGGCCAACAAGCTATAGGCTGTATTGGCTGTACTGTATTGTTGTATTTGTGAATAAATCAAAACAACATGTCTTTTTGAAGGGATCAATGCATTCCAATGCAGAGAAAAGAAGGAAAGGTCTGCCACCTACAATGGCCTGGCCAGGAGTTAAATGGTTGTTGCTTCAGCATCGTTAGCATCATTTGGTTGCTTGCAAATGCTCTCTGAGCGCAAAAATCATTCAAATGAAAATGAAAGACAGTCTGGTGTTGCTCATTCATTAATTTTCGCAGCAGTTGGTGCCCTGCTGGCATTTGAAATTAGCGTTAAGGAAAAGTTCAAGAGATTTAGCTTAGTTCGTGTTTACCGCCATGATTTTTGAGAAATGTTTCAGATAGATTAAATTGCATTAGGGAAGCTAATTGCAGAGCAAAAGAGGAGAATATTAAATGCTAAACAGCAGAGCTCACTTCAAAGCCACAGCATTTTACCAGCTGGATAAACCTACCAATGGCATAAAAAGATTACACTAGAACTAATAAAGTGCCATGACGGTACCTGGATATCACCGCACAGTACTTGAATCCCAAAAGCTGGAGCCCACTGGAGTGTTAAATGACAAATGGAAAAGAAGGTATTTTGTGCTGGTGTTCATTACACAGCTCCAAAGCCGTCTTGCCTTCTCAATGGAGAAAGCTCCTGTCTAAATAAATACTCCCCCTGTTTTGGACTTTGTAATCTTTCAGGTTTCTGACAGAATTTCCAAGTCCTTCAAAATGTGGAGAGGCCTGAAAGCAAAATGAACATATTTCACAAGAAGTGCCCTTGCTTGCTGTTCCTTTTCAAGTCACGTTGCTATCATGTGTATCAACAAGCTCCACCAGTGCACTCCACCACTGCACATTTAGGATTAATTATGGAGTGCCTGTGAATGAGCGCAGGGAATATTGCTTAGTAATATTGGCAAGAATCTGGGTGTTTCAGAGAGTTCACATTAGGACAGGGATGGGAATATTGGCCATGTGGGTTGGCGTTGGTGGGAGTCAGAGTCCATCAATATCTGGAGGAACACAGGTTCTGCCTTAGAACAGTGGTGTAACATGGAGGGGACCACAGGGGCACAAAATTGTTAGGGGCACAAAATTTCAACACCTTAATGTCTCTTCTTTTCTTATTTCTATGGCTGCAATATATTGGGCGATGTAGACGCCGTCAGGCAGCTCAGTGTGTACTCTGTCCATTTCCCCCCAAGTGGCCCTGCACATTGGCAACCCACGCTACGCCACTGCCTTAGAATATGAAGTGACCTCTTAAAGAGAGTTCAACATCAGCAACACTCCTCAGACATTAAAGGGGAAAGAAACTGAACCAGGCCTGAGAGCTTTAGCTTTCTTTTGCTGGTTTGGCAGGCAAAGATGAATGCTAAGCACAAAACAACCTGCCTTAACCTTATCTCTTCAGTATTGGCTACTGTTTCTCCTTTGCAAATTAGGGAAGTGGGGGTACAATTTCTAGCAGAGTAGCAACAGGGAAAAGGGCGGGGTGCTGAACCTTCTCCCCTGTACACAGAACCTCTGCCCCCAGTAGCTCTCTCACACACATCCCACAAACCAGCAACCTGAGTACCAGCTCTGTATTTGTTATGCGGAGCATGAAACTCTGTCTGGGGGAAAGGTGTCTGGGGAGGGGTGGCACCGTGAGAGGAAAATACAATGAATGGAGAGCGGGGGATATGCTTTAAATATATTGTGTGTATGCAGCCTTGGTCTCTGTGCCCTCCTTCTCCTATCTTGCATTTCATTCATGACAATAGCCACAACATCAGTCATGCAGGGAGTCCCTATGTCAAGATCAAGAGCTCTTTTAAAAAAACACCTATGAGCAACTGACATCAAAATTCTGCTTCATATGTGTGGGTGGTGCATTCACATAGCTCTGGATAGCAGCGGCGTTTCTACTAACGCTATTAACAATGCAACGGCGGTACAGAATAGCACAATACAACCCAGAAAGACAGCAGAGAATTAAAGCAAAGCTGGTGCATGAAAGTAATAAAAATAACATTTCACCACAAACATAATTCATGGCCTACCACACAGAAGGAGTAAAAAAAAAATGCCAAAAGAAAGCTTTTGCATTATCCTTGTATTCAAAGGTTTACTGGACACATTGTTAGGAATAAACATGCCCAGAATTTGGTTTTGTTTTCTTAACAAGAACATAGTCATTCCTAATACTTAAAAAAAAAAAAATTATCAGAAGGTGTGCGGTAAAATTCAAAGAGTTGGAGAAGAATAGAAAATGGGGCTTATAATTCATTTTATTCCAGTGAAAGAGAAAATGCGCAGCATGGGGGTGACCTAGGAATTGTCAAAACACAATTCTAAGCTTCATAACACAATGTATTGGGATATTAAAATCAAGCAGGCAAGTTATAAAATTCACACTGGAGTCAAAAAGGAAAAGGATTTTTTTTCAGGCTTGCATATATAATTAGTGGGGCCACCTACTGGGTGTCCTTCTGAGTGCATTGCAATTGAATGTATACACAGGGATTGCACCATTAATGAAAAACCGATGCAGCCCATTTCAAGCTTATGTCTCCTTGGAATATATATCTATGCAAACTTAGGCTGTGCTGCGCTTGTGTGAAGCCTCGCCACAAGCAGGAGGGAGGAAGAAAGGTGCACAATGGAGAGACCTGGGAAGTGGGGGAAAGGAAGGGGCATACATGAAAGAAGGGAAAGAAGATGATCTGGACAGGGGAGCCTGGGGAGAGAGGAAGATGGGGAAGAGAAAGACTATGCATCAAGAAGAGGGCTGAGGCAGTCGAAATAAAAAATTAAAAAATAGTCCAGTAGAGCCTTCAAGACCAACTAAGTTAGTCCTGGGTATAAGCTTTCATGCACATGCACACTTCTTCAGATACCTGATTCTAGATTCAGGTAGGTAGCTGTGTTGGTCTGACGCAGTCGAAATAAAAAAGTGTGCATGCACACAAAAGTTTATACCCAGAACTAAATTAGTTGGTCTCTAAGGTGCTACTGGGCTATTTTTTGATTTTTTATTTCGGCTGCGTCAGACCAACACGGCTACCTACTTGAATCTAAAGCGCAAAAAATGAAAAGGAGAGCCTTGTCTGGTTCTCTGGTTGGATAATGAAACAGTGAGGTGGAGTGTGTGTGTGTGTGCATGTTTTGGAATCCAGCAGCCCAAAGGTTGTTTACAGCCCTTGACTGCCAGCTAAATAAGACTTCACCAAAATGGTTGGAAACTAAATGCTCATCTTTCTCAAATCCATTTGTCATATAGTGCCACTCATCCAGAATAAGGAGAAAGCATATGCATTGATAACAGAAATTTATATAGCGGCAGACATGTACTATATATGAACTTGTTTTAAGAATACACTTAAAAAGAAGAAGGCAAAGCAATAAGTAAGTGGTTCTGGATGCTGTAAAGAACCCTAGAAAGTATGAGAGTGAAATGAGACACCAATCTAGAATGAAGAGTCGCTTGGCACATTTATTGTGGCATAAGCTTCCATAAGCAAAGAGCTGCTAGAGAAGATGTAGATCCAACACCTTCCACAGAGGTATCTTCTTGAAGACTCGGTGTGTGAGTCTGTTGCAGCAAAATCCATGGTATTTTATCCAAATAAGTTCTTTTTTGGAAATATTATTCATGCTTCCTCTGAAAACTAAAAGTGCTATGAAGGATAATTAGGGGCTGAGAAAGCTATTTGGCCTTAGTGACCTGTATTCCAGTTCCATCTTTTTAAAAATTGAAACAATTAAAGCAATGTCACTGGAGCATTTGCCCATGATGATAACGTGGTTCTATTATACCATAACCTTGCAAGCCCTGCTCGTGTTGCCCCACTGAAGCAGCGCTTGCCCTTAATTTGCCAGATCAAAGGATGCTTACCCCAAGGTAAAGCTCAATCCCTGACTTCTGGCTGGACGTATTTGCTGTGCACATGGATGAGCATTTCTAAGAAATTATGCATCCCTAATTATGCTTCTCTTCGGTCCTTAATATGTAAGGAGATGGAGGAAGGAGCATAGGAAGCTTCTTTCTACTGAGTCAGACCATAGGTCCATCTAGCTCAGTATTGTCTGGCAGTGACTCTCCAGGGTTCCAGAAAGAGGACATGCCCACCCTGACCTGGAGCTGCCAGAGCCTGGGACCTTCTGCATACAAAGCAAATGTTGGGCCACTAAGTTATGGCCTTTCACCATGTACAAGTCTCTGGAATTTAGATCTTTGATCTAGCAGCTCTCCTTCCTAAACCCTCATGTATGGAGATGCTCTACAGCAGGGCAATCATTCTGGAACATTGGCCTTATTGACCAGAGCTGACAGCATCTGGAGGCACCTCAATGGCTATCTCTGGTGGACAGCATCTGCATACAATAGATTAGGGATGCAGGCCTAAGAGTAGACCTAAAACAACAACTAGCATCCGCAACATGACAGCCATGGATACCATGGTGCCTCCTGGTGCCTGTGAAGGAACCCTGATTCTTTCAATGGGGGGAGTTTTGGAGGGATTTCCTTGGGGGCGGTCACCTGCTTTTCTTTGTCTGCATTTGTTTTGGGTTAGACCCATAAAGAGCTTGTCAGAGGCCTGGGGTGGGAGTCTTGTTCTTGTACGTCTGGCAGACCCCTGGTAGCCCCATCTCCCGGTTGGTTTAGCCCAGTGGTGTATGGTCAGTGGACTAGGGGGACTAGGCTATTCCCCTAGATGTTCCCCTAGATCAGGGGTGCTGGGTACTGCTGCTGCCGGGCTGCATTGGTCTGCCCTGCCTCCGGGTGAGCAGGCCATGCGAGGGCGGTCTTTTGTGGTTTCCCAAGAGAAGCTTAAAAATGTTTGTGGTGGTTTCCTGTTCCCCAGGTACAGGGGGTGAACGGGGCTTCAGTCTAGGGTTGCCACCTTTGGTTGGGTACAATATGGGACACAGGGATAGAAAATCCCAATCAGAGTTTTTTTTTTGGGGGGGGGAATCACGATTGGAAGCCAGCTCCTGGCCATTGGCAACGAGGGCTGGGGGTGGTAGGGCAGTGAAAAGCACCCTGAAAGCCCCATCCCCACTCAGTTCCTGCCCGGTTTCCTTTTCCCCTATGAAAAATTTCACTACACGCCACTGGTTTAGCCTTCTGAGGCCTGGGGCAAGTGTACCTGTCTGCTCCCACCTTCTGCAAGGCCTGTCTGTAGGTATTACATCTTTGGGCACCACCCAAAGTGTTACATTGTCTGAGCATCAGACCATATTTTCTGATTTGCCACCTACACTTAAAGTATTTTCTAAAAGCACTGGTAGGAGGTTAGCTTCTTCTTTTTCTTCTTCTTTGGTGTTTACTCGTAGCCGAGTAAGATTGTCATCCATAAACATGGTTTTAAAAGTGAGTCCATAAGTGACTGTGGGGGCCAATTCTGGATCCACACATCCTTCCACAGCAGGGACATAGATTTTCGGGTGGGAGTTGATCATGGTGAGGGTTTGCCAAGCGTGCCTTCCTCTTAGCGCGTTTCTTTCGTCCTGAATTTGAGCATCTTCAAAACCCATTACAGTACACCTTTGGTAAAGGCTGTTCTCCAATTGGAGCTCTTGCAGGCAAGTGTTTCCCAGTTGTCGGTGTTTATATTACATTTTTTAAAGATTTGGCTTGAGAGAGTCTTTGAACCTCTTTTGGTGACCACCTTTTTTGTTGACAGCACACCACCGCTGTCCAAACCGCCTTGCTTGCTTCAACATTTGCTTGGATTTACTCCTTGATGATGAAGACAAATCCCAGGTTGGGTAGACATCACTTCAAGAGATGGTCAACATCTCTCTGTAATCTCTCTTTTTTAATTATTGCTTTAGACATTTGGCAGTGCTGCATTGCTGTTAGAACCTGGTGCTCTTTCTGTCTGCTGTTTTACTGCCATTTCATGGTTTGTATGTATGCCATTTTAAACTGCAGTTAAACACAGGGATCAACAATGTCAAGGCTCTTTTCATGAGAACTAATACAGAACTGTTTGACCCTGCTGCTTATCAGGGTTCTTCGTGCTATCTTACAAGTTCCTAGGCAGTTGTAACAGCTAAGAAGTTTATTGGCAAAAGGGCAAAAAGGTTGTAAGGTGTCTTGTATGAGTTTTAAAAGAGAACACAAGAATGAAAGTCAACATGATGGCAAGAAGTCAGCAATAAAATACACACTGCACTATTTTAATTTTTTTTTGAAAAATGAACTAATCAGAGCTGACCTATGTAGACAAACAAATAATGAAAATCTCACCCACAGCCCAATGTTTCAATCTATTTGACTCTGTGTAACAGAAGCCCAATGCCAACGCATGCAAAAACCTGGGCTGTTGCATGCATAAAAGGTAAGGGTAAAGGGACCCCTGACCGTTAGGTCTAGTCGTGACCGACTCTGGAGTTGCAGCACTCATCTCACTTTATTGGCTGAGCGAGCCAGCGTACAGCTTCTGGGTCATGTTGCCAGCATGACTAAGCTGCTTCTAGTGAACCAGAGCAGTGCACAGAAACACCGTTTACCTTCCCGCCAGAGCGGTACCTATTTATCTACTTGCACTTTGAAGTGCTAGGTTGGCAGGAGCTGGGACCGAGCAACAGGAGCTCACCCTGTCGCAGGGATTCAAACCGCGACCTTCTGATCGACAAGTCCTAGGCTCTGTGGGTTTTTTACTACAATTCCCATCATCCTCAGTCAGCATAGGGCTGATGGGAGTTGTGGTCCAAAACACCCTCAGGACACCAGGCTGGTGTAGGTATACACACTTATGCACCTAACTGGATCAGGGACTTTTGTTAAAATTAAAACACATGGTAGATGTGTTTTAGATGGACTGGTAAAACTTTGAACATTAGGAGAGTCCCAATGGATCAGATCAAATGCCCATCTAGTAAGCATGATGTTTTCCTTGCTAGCCAATCAGATGCCTCTGAAAAACCCGCAAGCAGGATATGAGGGCAATAGCCCTCTCACATTGTTGTTCCATAGTGATATTGTTTCTGATCCTAGAAGCTGCATTTATGACTAATAAAGACAGATGGCCTTGCATCCCATTAATTTGTCCAGGTTGTTTTTTAAAAAAAGTTATTTATGTTGGTAGCCATCAGCACATGGGGGGGGGGGGCAAATGTGTGTCAGGGGAAAAGTTCCACATCAGGTTGTGCAGCAACCACAGTATTTGTCCTGTATACTTACTTATAAAGTTTGGAAACAGCTCAATATGTTTCAGGTTCAATTCAACATTCAGGTTCCAAACTGATCTGCTCATTCCATTGAAGAATCTAAAAATAGCCATAACTTCCCACTTGTCCTGTACATGGATAAAATTTGAAGGCAAAGGAACCACTCCAAAGCAGATGAAGCATGCCAAATTTCAGGCAGCTCTATCCATAGGTTTTCATTAAAGGAATCCTTAATCCTTTGAAGAAAATATCTCAAACTTTTTATTTTTTGCCAGAATTGGAAGCAAATCACAGGCATGGTCACCATTTCTGAGAGGATAAAGCCTGCCAAATTTCAGAAAGAAAGGTGCAGCCTTTATCCCAAAACAGCAGACTTGGCTTTTTTCTTTGTTTCTTGAGGAGATGGAATAACATTTTCTCCCCTGTTTTTTTTTTTTAAGGTGGGAGTGAAATCTGGGAACATGAGAAGGATGTCCCTCAGGAAGAAACCTGACACAGAAAAATAATTCTAGGAGTTTTTGTGCTGTTGTGATTTAACCTTCCCTTTTTTAAAAATGGGGAAATTTGTTTTTTCCTCACACACACTCTTCCTGCAAGTGGCTTCAAAAAAAGAGAAGGGGGCAAGAGAGGAAGAGGGAGGGAGGCAGGAAAAGAGATAGGTTGTTTGTAATTGCTTGTTAAGAAAAATAACAATTGAGACAGAGACTGACCACTCCAATAGTCTAACATCTTATGCCTGCTAATGCCCTGTGGAAAGTCTGCGCACTTTAATATCCCTCCCCCAAATCACTGTAATTGGAGTGCAATGAGACAATAATTCACTGTGACTGAATAAAAATATAAGATTCAAAACACAAACACAAAAGATTCCTTCACCTCTCCATCCCCTCACTTCTCCTATACACCCCATCCCCTCTGAAGCGTTGGACACTTGCCAGTCAGCTTGGTTTTTGCATCTCAGAAATAAAAGAAGGGGAATTAAGGACCTTGCATTTAACTTTATGGGGGAAAACTTAGGCAACAGAGCTAATAGGATGATTGGGCTCTCCCTCATGCTCCTCAACACACCTTGTTAACAGTGTGTTCAAACTCAGTAATGTGAGAAACTACCCAAAATGACCCCAATTATTTGGGTTGCATACAGAGATGATGCACACCCCTAGTTTCACAAAGGGACTGTCAGTAGACGTTGAAGCCTCGTCGGGCCGTTCCATTTCCCTGATGCCAGCAAGATCCATCATATTCTTGCCTTTGATTATGCTAAATGCAGCACTCTCCTTTAACTTATTCAATGATGGTGACACACACACAAAAAGCCCCGATAGAACTTGTACCCAGGAGGTCATGCCTATACTGGTCTTGCATCCCCAATCAATTCAGTACTTATACATCATCTATCACTATCCTGACAGTTCCTTTCCTTGCTATCAAGGTCTGCTGTGAATCAATCTTCCAGAATTCATGTTGGGTGCCTCAGTTAAACATTGAAGAGTTGCTGGTCCTAATTTTTTTATGGGTCTTCACTCCCTCTAATAGATCAGCTTTCTAGCTCGGGGTGATCCAGACCCTGTACCAGGTTCCTGGGTGGTGTCTCTGGCCCAGGGGACTTGTCATCTGCTTCAATTACTGCACCAGCGGTTCTCTATCCCAGGCAAAGAAGATGTCACTACTCTTATTGTAATGCTAACTCTTTAGTAAATTCCCAATTAGATTACTGCAATGCACTTCACATGAGGCTGTCTTTGAAAAATGTGTGAAACTACAATGGATTCAGAATGCAGCACACAAGTTGTTAACCAAGGTTCAGTGCTTTGAGCCTGTTAATCTAGATATGCATGGAACACATTGTGCATTATCCAAAGTGTTGGTATTGGCATACAAACACCTAAACACATAGACCTTAGACCAGAACCAGAGTATCTGTAACAGACGTCTTCTGTACCAAGCTCTCTGTGTACTGAGATGGTCAACAGAGGCCTGCTCTGGGCACTCCATAGTTGGATGTTAGGAAGGTCTTGATGGAAGAGTGGACCCCAGGCTTTAGAGGTTCCTCCCAGAGAAGTACACTGGGCATTTTTCTTTGTTATCCTTTTGAAGGTAAGTGAAGGCAATGTTGTTTAGGGGGATGTGGGGGGGGGGAGGATGAAGTTTCTGACTGTTCTCATGTGTAGTTAAATTAACAATGTTCTTAATTGATTGTAGTTTCAATTTTAATGGTTTAATCTACTCTGTTGATCTCACTGGATCTTTAGATAGAAAGGGGGGTATATATTAAATACATACATATCAATGTACTACTATTACTACTCCTACTCCTAGTAATAATAATTATGCAATTTTGCAGTGGAGGAAACTGTCCAGGTGGCCTACAGAGTATGGGCAGTATCCAGCTAAATAGCTCCATTTCTTTTGGCTGTGTAACAGAACACAATCTCCCTCTCCTTTCTCTTTGTGTTCCCCAATCTACAGTGGTACCTTGGGTTATAGATGCTTCAGGTTACAGACGCTTCAGGTTACAGACTCTGCTAACCCAGAAATAGTACCTCGGGTTAAGAACTTTGCTTCAGGATGAGAACAGAAATCGTGCAGCGGCAGTGGAAGGCCCCATTAGCTAAAGTGGTACCTCAGGTTAAGAACAGTTTCAGGTGAAGTATGGACCTCCGGAATGAATTAAGTTCTTAACCTGAGGTACCACTGTATTATGGAGATTCCACCAACTGCCTGGAGCAGATTTAGGGCACACAAAGAGGTGGGTGAGGAAGAGAAGAGGGTGAGGAAGTTATTTTGCTCATCTAAAAGTGCTTGCGCTAGTGGATCTATTTAGTGGATCTATTTAGCTGACAAATTGGTAGATTAGCTAAATACATGAAATGTAGCTAGGAAACATCAGAGGAAACCTGGGTGGATATCATCACATTTAGAAGGAGACATTGTGAAGGAATTCTAAGCATTTCTTGTTAATAGCAGCCTTTTAAAAATGCAACATGAAGCTTTGTTGTATAGCATTTGGTGTTTTTAAAATCACCTTGTCAACTACTTTCCCGGTGCCTTTCAATTCCATTCCACTCTCTCTGGCTTGTCAGCATGCCTTGTTTTATTTATTGCTTAATTATTATGAAATAGTAATAACAAAAAATGACAAACGACAATATAGATTTTCACTCATAATGTACCAGTGTTCCATTTTGCTAAAGTGCTGTAAAAGGTCTATTCCTATTAGCTACGAATGTGCTGACTGAAATAGTTGAAAAGACCAAGAGCCAGGCAGTAAATTAAACAAAAAAGGGAAAAAAGAAAGAAAAACCCTCTGCAGATGCAACTGCTTATCTCCTGTTCATCTAGTTGCTTTCTGTATGGAAGCTACAAAAGGATTTTACATCAAGGAAAGTGGTCAGTTTCATTCACTGGACGTAATGCAATGCAATGCTGTGAGAGGAATTAAATATTGCTGTTTACAGTCTGCCTCTCCACAATTGCCTTGAGCGCCACAAATGGAAAACACTATACTGTACAAAACATGAAGCATTCTTGAAAGCTACATAAATCATATAATGACTGATGTCTTGTATGGCTGGACCCAGAATTGCAGCCTGCCTGTAATGATGCAGGCTCATTGCCGTTAATAGGGGAATGGTGTTTCAAATAGATGGGTAGCTAGGCTTAGAAGCTTTTATATGTGTAGAATCTAGGTGCAAGGGAACTGTCCAGAAAAGTCTTCTGCTCTGTATCCTTTCTAGAAGGATGAGAACATGATCAAACAGTTGTAGTGATATATTTCTGAAGTGTAGCAGTCCATCATTACATGCTCCCAAGAAGAGTCCAAAAATGCAGTCTGATGTGTACACACACACACACTATGCATAGTGACCTGGGAGTAAGCCCTCTTGAAGTCAATGATGCTTACTTCTGAGTGCATAGGTTCAACTTGTACAATAGATGGAGCTTTAACAAAAGATCTTCAATCTTTAACTTTTAATGAGAAAATCTTACAAACAAGCAATACTTCTGGTTTGAAGTAGGGACCCCATGAAAGAAAAAGAAAACCATTTCCAGCCTCTGCTTGATTTCACCTCCCATTCTCTGTCTTCCTATGTAATAAACCTACTATGTTTTTGAAGAAAGTGTTCCTGGAAACTGTGGTATGATTTCATTTCCTTTTTATTGATTCATTATTACATCAATGTGTCACCTTTCCTCCAAGGAGTTTAAGGTGGTCATGTGGTTTCCTCCTCTCCGTTTTATCCTCATGACAAATCTGTGAGGCAGGTTAGGTTGAGAGACAGTGACTGCCCCAAAATAACCCTCTGACCTTCATGGTTAAATTGGGGTTTGAAGGCCGTACTCCGACACCCTAACTACTAAACCAAAGCAGTTCTCAGCATCAACCATGCTCCTTAATGAAATATTGAGGCTACGTTTTAAATTACAAAGACTGGCAAGTTCAGACTCAGAAGGCTGAGGATAAATGTCAGAATGGCAAAAGGAACGAGGAAGAAAGAAGGAAGTATGAAGCCAGATGAATAAGGACTAGCCTGAGGGATTAGAAAGATAATGGAAGGTTAGCGAGTTGAGGGAGCTTAGTACATATCAGAGAAGGTTCATGGGAACATGAAGCAGCCAAATAATTATGAGGCGTGTTTTGACATGAAAGCAACAGAAATCACAGGGTAGATATCAAAGACACATCAAAACCAAAGCGTTCATAGATTCAGGAAGCCGTGCAGCCACAGAGCTTGAAGATCTTTTGATAGAAGGTATCTCTGTAGACAAAGAGGAACGAAGCAGCACATGATTTGGTAAAGTACCACAAGGTCAAGGAAGCAGCTTTCAAAGAGACTTTGGATATCACAGTGAATGAAGGTAGGACAGATGAAATCAAGGTATTAGAAGCAGGGAGTCCTTAGGCCAAGTAAATCCATTTATTATGAAGCGGCCAAGGGCAGGCAGGCATCTCCCTGAAGCCATCTTTCCAAGATTTTATCTCTTCAATTATGCTCAGTATGGTCACTGCCCTTCAACACAGCATCACCAGCTTAGTACGACCACGCAAAAAAGAAGTACAGATGCACTCCTAGTATATATTCCACCAACATTCCTATTATTTTAGGTTTACAAATAAAACCAAAAGTCTTTGAAAACTGTAGTGCCCTGACAGTTGCCATACAAAGTTTCTGGAAGAAGCAAAACAAAAAGTCCCCTAAAATATACACCTGGATTTGTTTCGATTAATTTCTATAGCAGTGTTTCCCAACCTTGGGCCTCCAGATGTTTTTGGCCTACAACTCCCATCATCCCTAGCTAGCAAGACCAGTGGTCAGGGATGATGGGAATTGTAGTTCAAAAACAGCTGGAGGCCCAAGGTTGGGAAACACTGTTCTATAGGAGACTTTGTGGTTTTTAAAGTCATAATTAGGAAAAACTGTAATAATCACATATAAAAGAAACAGTACACAAGAAGTAAATAAGGAGGCCATTTGCAGGATAAAGGAAGTCTTTTATTTTTATGTTATGTTTTCTTTGTGTAAGGAGATAGGAGTTTAATTTTGATAATTAAATTGTCAATGGTGGTGGGTTTGTTTGTATGTATGATATGTTGTGGACTATCTTGTAAATATAATTTTATTTTTATTTTTTTAAAGTAATAATAAAAAACAAACCTGTGTCAAGTTAAATTTGCACACAGTTTCATAGCGTGCACATTTACTGGGACAACTGAGTTTTAAAACAACAACATCAAAGGACTAATTGAGAAATATTTAAGTTACAGATATGTTTTACAAAAGCTAAAATGGCTTCCCATGCATTTCTAGGCACCCCACACAGAACTCCTGGTTACCTTTAAGGCCATGAATAGAATGGGCTCTAAATGGCTCCTTCTTCCTTCTCTTGCATGAACTGCTGAGAAAGATCTTCCCTGCATCTCACTGATGGCTCAGGTATGACTGGCTCAGATGCAAAAGAGAGAATGTATGCCTTAATGTGTGGCTGCAGATGCAGAAGTTACAAAGAAATAGAGCTGATTATCAGCAGCATAAATTGAGAAGATCAAAATAAGGCAAAAATGACAAGGAGTGATAGATCTCTGTTTCTATCAACTATTTTGTGGAAGCAACCTCCCAGAAGTCAAGATAATTTGAGGGGTGATTTGTTCATCACAGAGAAAGCAGAGCAGCAGCACATTTGAGTCAATTCTGCTCTCTGGAATCTTCATGTAACATTCAACCTAATAATTCATGCATCAGCTCCATGGGGACATCCATATGCCCTAGATGACCCCTGGGGCTGAAAGACCTGTCCATAGGTCACAAGAGAAGATAGAAGTGACAGATATACCAATTGCTAGAATTGGCTTGCACAACTTTTTTTGAGGGGGGATTCGATATCCTGCTTTATCACTACCCGAAGGAGTCTCAAAGCGACTAACATTCTCCTTTCCCTTCCTCCCCCACAACAAACACCCTGTAAGGTGAGTGGGGCTGAGAGACTTCAAAAAAGTGTGACTGGCCCAAGGTCACCCAGCAGCTGCATGTGGAGGAGCGGAGACGCAAACCCGGTTCACCAGATTACGAGTCTACCGCTCTTAACCACTACACCACACTGGCTCTTGAAACAGACATGCACACTGGTCAAATTCATCCCTCTAATGGTGGCCCATCATAGGTTAGTTTTTGTTCCTTCCTAACACTGCAAAAACAGGAGGCTTTTAAAAACACTTGTGGACCACCATATATTGCTGGGGGAGCACCACTTTTATTGCCCCACACTAGTGTATCTCTTTCTTGACATTTATGTATGGACAGCCTGCCATGTGCTCATATGCTTGACATCGTGATGGGTGTTTAGCACAGCAACCTAAGAAAGTCCATATAAAAGTCTAGAACTCTCTATTTCAGAACAGTGAGAGATGTATGGTAGTGTTGTATAATGTCCAAAAACGAATGTTTGCAGACTTCCTTAATTTGAAAAGGGAAGTTGATTAGAAGACACAGCAGAAACACACATGCACTGCACAGCTGAGTTTTCTTTCCTGTTCATCAATATTTTAATCTCAGGTAGCCTGCCAGAAAGAATACAGGAAAATCTGACCAGATGGTGGTTTGCAAGCTGATGCCACGAAATGGTAGCACAAGAACATGCCGCAGGGAGGGTGGGGAGGCTTACACATGTCTGCAGGCGGCAAAGGAATTGTGCTCAATATGCTGTATGGACTTCAAACTTACTCAATAAATCATAATAGAAAGCTAGCAGAACTGCAGACGTTTAAAATGCAGCTAGCTCTTCCTGAAAGAATAAACAAGGAGACATATGTCCACCTAATCAGTCCAAATCTTCAGGCTCAGTTTGTAGGAGGGCTGTCCTGGATGCAGGACCATTAGTCTGGTGCAGGACAAATGAGTTAGGATAAAATGATATAGCAAGGAGAGAAAGGCAGGAATGATTTAGGCACACAGGAAGATGTCTAATAGCATGTAAAACCATTGTTCCATTGAGCTCAATATTGTCCACATTAATCGGTGGCAGCTGTCCATGGTTTCAGAGAGGGAACATTCTCAGACTGGTTTGCAGATGCTGGAGATGAACTTGGCATCTTCTGCATGCAAAGCAAGTGCTTTAACATGCACCTACAGCCCTTCCCCTAAAGCTAAGTGGTTGTAAAAAGAAAGTATTTTTTTTCAATATGGGTGGGGTGGTAACTTGGGTGGCGAGGTGACAGAGTTTGACCATTGACCTCCCAAGCTCAATATTATCTATAGTGACTGGCAAGATTCCAGATGGGTTCTCTCTCAGTCCTACCTGGAGATGTCACAGTTTGAATCTTGGACCTCTGGCTTGCTAATCATGTGATCTACCACTAAGCCACTTGTGATCTACCACTAAGCCACTGTGGTGGCCTTCCTTCAAACAAAACCAAGATCAGAACCTATCAATAAACCTCTCAATAATTTGTAGTAGGGTGACAAGGGTTTCTGATTCCCAAATAACTAATAATAGGAACAAAAAAAGTGCTGTGGTTCTAAAGTAGGCTTCTGAAATAGAGAAATCTTGCACAGTATGTGTGTGCGGAGGGACTAAACAAATTCCTCAGCTGAGTGTGGGCCCAGAGATGCTGGCAATTTATTGAAAATTAGCCAGTGATTTCAGAACAATGCTGATTATATGAGCTCATTATAGATTTTGTGCATTCATAGGATATCTATGATGGGTTCATATAATCCATGTTGATTGCTAGGTAGCATTTGGTCTCGTAATATTTATTTTTGGTCTCAAAATATTTATAATCTATTTAATGTTCTGGGGAGAAATGGCTCTTCATACCTCCCTCCCTCCCTCCCTGCACATTGAGTTTTGCTGTATGAGAGAATGCAATGAGGGATCTATCAGAAACCAACCATGCTACAATATCAATGTACATTTGGAACGAGCAGTTTGCAAAGTGAATTCTGTGCTTTCTTAAAACCTGCAGCTTTTGGACTTCCTGGAAATCCTGTAGGCATGATAAAAAGCAGCACTTTGCAGATTTGGCTGATTTCCTAAACAGTCATAGAAATGGCTAAGATTATGCCTTCACTCTCACTGCTGAACATATGACTCTCATCCAAACGCCTATGCCCAACCCTTCCTGACCAGCAGTTATAAATGAAAATAGATTTTACATTTAAAAGATTCCATTAAGTTCTCCAAAGCAGCTATATTTCTTATTAATTTTAGTTTTCACTGATATTGATGTGGATATTACATATTAGACATGAAAAGTATTCTGGAACTTTTACCGAAAAAAAGAAAAATGCATTTGACATTGATTTTTACACATGCTGCATTTATATAGTTTTCTGGTACAAAGGTCTCCCTAGAAGTTTTAAGCTGCCAGAGAAGTTAATTTCTGCTTTTTATTCTCTATCAATCATCCTCAAGTGGGAAAACATTTCCATCCAAATACTTATCTCATTTGTTCTTATTTAAAAAAATAATAATTCAGAGCTCTTTTCAATTTCATTTTTTTCAAAAAATAAAATATGAATAAAAAGAAATAGGGAGAGCTAATTGCTCTCCAAATAAGTTTCATGATAGTGCACAGTGCAAATGAATCATACAGTAGCTGAAAGCCATGGCTACACGACCTTCCTTAATGCATGGCCTGTTGTGGAACGCAGTTTTCAAGTGGAGAAGAGGCATATTTGATTCTGCCATTTCACTTCACCGGTTGAAAGTGTGTGTGTGTGTAGATACTTCTACCATACCCTACACTGGTTCATGCACATTTCATGGAAAATTCAGACAACATGGTTACCAGATTGTGACATTTGGTTTTTCTTTACTGTCTTCCTATTTCCCAGCCCCACTCCTGAACAGTTTTTTTTTTTTGGTGATGTTTATGGACCGTACTATGTAACTGAAGAATCAGCTCCTTGGGGAGCACACAAAGTTGGAGACTGTGACACCTGAAAGGGACCACTTTGCCTATCCCTGACCTACATTAACTGGAAAGGGCTTCCCAGGATGTCATCTCCCCCAGTTTTCCGGTGCCTTGCAAATTGGATGCTCTACCACTGAGCAATGGCTAGTCTAGCATTTTTTTGCTCCATTAAAGGAAACCAGGGAGACAGGTTGTCCTTGAATATCTCAACCACATGCACCCCCCCCCCACCATGTGGCTTCTCCAATAGCTGCTGAACTGAAAATTTTCCCAATGTCCTAAAATCAATATGCATCTAATTTATCATGTTTACTTGACTTCCATATTTTAGGAAATAAAGTGCACAATGTTCATCTCTTTGTAGTGTATAAATAGCTCAAAGGTCTTCCCCATAATCAAAGGTGGTTCCATTGAAATATCTGATTGCAGGATGCCCTACTGGTGCTGGAGTCCTTTGCCCTTACTGGGGAGTAAGCCCCATTAAAGACAGTAGGGCATCCACAGGATTGGGTTGTTAATATGGTTGCAATCTTCTAGTCAAACAAATACAAAGCTGTTTTTGGATTTGGATTTGGACACTGTTAAAGATAAAAATCACAACTCCATGGTGCACACCTGGAAGATGCTCTGCCCGTTTCCCTACCTGTCCCTTGCTCCCCCCTCCATTCTTAAGGAGGACGTTACCTCGACCTTTGCTTGCCAGCCTGCTTTCTCCAGGAGCAGGAGCACTTTTAGAGTGGAGGTAAGGAAGAGTGGCAGTGCCTCCAGAACCTGAAATCCACATATCGTTACTAGGATAATGTGATGGTTGCATTGGAAACATCTGCCTTGCGCAGAGAATGTCCCAGCTGTGGTACCCAGCATCCCCAGGAAGGGCTGGGAGAGCTCTTGCCTGAAACCCCACAGAACTGCAGCCATTTAGAATAGGCAAGGCTGAGCAAGACAAGACTGGCCAATGATCTGACTTGGTATTCTCTGTGCTCCATAACTCTCCCAGGAAAGTCTCCACTTGCTGTCTTGCATGGTGGTAAAAGGCACTTTGCTTCCTCCTACAGAATTCCATGAAAGCTGGAGGGAAGGAGTGGCCAATACAGTCCCCTCATTAGAGGATGGCATGTAAATCAGCCTCCCAGACATCAATTTCTGTGGCAGATCCAAGTTGTGGTAACCACATGGTGTACACTCAAACTGGCCATTCTTGTCCATGGCAGCTTACCTAGTATGCATGTTCATTTGCAATCTCACAGACTGTTTGGTTTCATGGATCTAATTACTCTTAGGGCATTTGGCACTTTGTCTTAAGCACACCATATGCTATGCTTTCAACAAAGACAGTTGCTTGGCTATGCAGAAAGTTTGTGGGTCAGCATTTAAAAAATAGACTGGGAAAAATCAGGAGGAAGTTCACAATACCAATAGCACGGCTGTACACAAGCTCTCATTAAGCAAGTGATGCAGCAAGGTTTGGGAATCAATAGTGCCACAAAAGCAGAAGGCTTAAAATATGAAAAAAGAGAGGCTAGGATGTGCTGAACTTTGTTTTACCGCAGGAAACAGTCCTTGAAATTCTATTCTACAAAGAGCTCAGAGATTTGCTCGGGGTTTGTCATTATAGGCACAGCTGTTATACATGCACCTGCCCCTCAAAACTCTTCTCTGTGATATAAATTCACAGCCCCGCTGCTGAGAGACCACAAGCTCAGAAGAAAAGACCTGACCTTGCAACAAAGTGTTTTCATATGTACTTCTTTGATAATTGCCTTTCAAGATAATATTCACAGGGTTTTTCCCCAAGGACCAGATGTGTTCATTTAGAGAATCTAGTCACTGAAATCACTCATGAGTACACCTGTGAAACCTGTCACCAAGTACATTGAACATAGATCACCAGCAGTGTATGGTGGTCCATTGAAGGTATTGAATGTATTGTCTCAATAGTGTTTGCTACAGCCACAGCAAGCCATTTTGCCTTGAAATGAGAGCCCTCAAAACTTCAGAATGGCCCCTTACCTTAGAGCAGGCCTCCAGATGTTTTGGGACTACAACGCCCATCATCCCTAGCTAACAGGACCAGTGGTCAGGGATGATGGGAACTGTAGTCCCAAAACATTTGGAGGGCCAAGTTTGGCCATGCCTGCCTTAGAGTATGTTTGGTAGGACCCTATGTCTCCTAGGCATTTGGGACTCTTCTCATTAGAAGGTCTTTGTGGAGTATTGGACCCATGATTGCTGCTGAGGTTTTAGCTGCTGAGGTTTTATCCCTCAAGCTTTCTACCTAGTGTACTCTTTGGGTTTTAGGATGGGCTGACTTCATTAGCTTCTCATTCTGCTTGTCTACCACTTCCTGGGTTATTTGGTTCCCCTTCCTCCTTGCCCTGTAGCACTCTAAACAATTCTGTTCCCAGCAGCCCCCTCTAATGTGGCATGCAACTCACCATCAATACAGTACTTTATAGTGGTACCTCTAGATATGAATGGGATCCGTTCTGGAGCCCCGTTCGCATCTAGAGGTAAACGTAACTAGCGACGGCACATCTACGCATGCACGTGTCGCTTTTCACCGCTTCTGCACATGCGTGTGATGTCTTTTTGAGCGTCTGCACAAGCGGCGGAACCCAGAAGTAATGTGCTCCATTACTTCTGGGTTGCCAAGGAGCACAACTCGAATGCGCTCAACTCGAAGCATATTTAACCTGAGGTATGACTGTACTTCCATTCCACCTCTGTTTACATCCAGACAGCTCAAAAGTGGGTCACTGTTGAGTCTGGCAGGAACTGCCTTTTATCCTTCCTTCGTCATTTCATCTATATTACAGATGGGAGAAAGAGACCGAAAGTGACTCATCCAAGGCTACCCAATGAGTTCATGGTTCTGATGAGTATATAGCTGCACACTTGCAGCTCTGTGCTCCTCCAGCACTCATATGATTAGCCATTGTTACAAGCAGACATTGTACTGGAGTAGATAGGATTCCAGAAAGAATTCTTATGTTCAAATTTCTGGCTCATTTGTAAAGTACGAAACACTTCTGTGCAGATGTACATTCAAATCTCAGTGGAACTGATAAACCTTGTTTGCCATTCATGCAGCCTCAACAGCTGATCCCCTCTATTTTGATTTTCAAGTCAATTCCACAAACGAATACTTAAGAATGACAGGTCTACACCATGAAAAGAAGAGCCTAAATTTAAGGAAAGCAGTTTGAATAAACAAAGCAAACCTTTCACCTTTTTGTAATTGCATCTTATTGACAATTCATTATGGGTTTTTAAATGTTTGATTGCTGTTGGAACTTGTTTTCGGAGCTATCTAAGGGTGATTGTGCCCTCCTAGGTTTAATTGGGCCCCATGGGAAACATTTAGTCACATAAATTAAAAATGAAACATCAGTATCTAAAGGTTAATTATTAAACTTTAATGGCTTTCAAATTCCTATATAAAAAAACACACCTGAAAATGTGTGTGTGTTTTTTAAAGCAATGTAAAACGTTGACACTTTGATAAAATCCACTGCTTCACACCTGGCAGTATTGCACTGCACACTAATCTCTTGTGGATTGATTAATTAAGATTTTCTGTGGCTAAATTTACACACGTGCCTGTGCTGAATTTTCTACCTTTTCCATGGAGCACTTAGGTGTCCTTGAAAAACATAGCCACAGCTGCATGAGAGCTGGTAACCCATGATGTGGAACTGTGGAGCTGGGGCTTGAATGTTAATGAAGCAGGCCATCTTGGCTGGGAGTCCTGGAAGACCTGCTCCCTGCCTTGCAGGCCTTTTCCCACCTGGTCTGCGAGGGTGAGGCCCTGACCAATTCCAGCTGCAAAAGCTGAGATGACTAGAGATCATCTTGGCTGCCCCTTAGTGCAGACCCAGGTCATCAAGCTTCCATCACCTTTGCCAGTCATGAACCACCATTGGTTGGATTGGCAGCAACAGCAGCAGGTATATTCTATACTTATGCTGCTATTTTATTATCTTGTTAATTATGGTGTTTTAAATGTGCACTTTATATTTGACTTGCTCTAGTAATGTTTTCTTGTTTAATATATTTTTTGTAAACCATATTTTTTCCATTAAAAAATATGAAGATACAAAAATGAAACAAAACGAAATGAATAATAATAATGTAGATATCTGGTTCCAAAGAGAAGAACCCATTCAGCTAACTGAGAAGGTCCAGCAAGCAGACTGGGGCAGAGGAAGAAGACAAACAGAAAGGTGTGTTGGGTTCTGTTGCAGATCAAAATTTCATTAAAAATAGCAGTTGAAAATAGGTCTTTCAGGACCCTGGACAGAGCCCAGAGAGCAGGCAATTGTTTTCCAGTGACAGTTCACTCTTCTATACTACCTTAACCTGCATATCCTTTTCAGAGTACACCAGGGTTGAAAGTTCCACTGTAAAATTTTTGGAGGGGCAGCTAGCTTAACCTGAAAAGCAGCCAACTGTATAATATATTGTCTAAATTAGAAATGGTTTTGAACTTTGAGGTATTATCTAGTAGCTTTATACTTCCAAAATCTGCCAGCTAAAATGTATTTATTTGCATTTAAAAATGTTATGTACCATGTTTTGTTTCAAAAGAAACTGTCTAAGAAGTTTATAACACCCTAAAACTATGACAAATAAAAGCCTAATACAGGAATCACAATAAGCATTTCACATTTTAGAGCAGCAAAGATAAGTTAGGTAAGATATCCTCTTAATCATCAATATAAGCTGAAACAACAAACATATGGGGACCATCATGACTACCAGGATATCCAAAATACAGTGGTACCTCAGATTAAGAACTTAATTCATTCTGGAGTTCTGTTCTTAACCTGAAACTGTTCTTAAGCTGAAGCACCACTTTAGCTAAAGGGGCCTCCCGCTGCCGCCGCTCAATTTCTGTTCTCATCCTGAAGCAAAGTTCTTAACCCGAGGTGCTATTTCTGGGTTAGCGGAGTCTGTAACCTGAAGCGTATGTAACCTGAAGCATATGTAACCTGAAGTGTATGTAACCCGAGGTACCACTGTAGAGAAATCCAGTGAAGCAAATGAAGCCCAACTGCCATATATATGGATTCTTTAGGTAGATGAAGCACTCTGTCTTCTGATTCTTTAAGGATTTCAAACCCTGCATTTTGAAGAGTCTGTTTGCTTGCTTGCTTGCTTGCTTGCTTGCTTGCTTGCTTGCTTGCTTGCTTGTTTGTTTGTTTTTTATACCACCCTATACCCAGAGGTCTCAGGGTGGTTCATAGATAATAGGAGCATGCAAAGAAAGAAGAGGAAGGAAAAGTCTTGTCACACAACCACTATGCCACTCACACAGTGTTGGATAAAACTCATTTAAAAAGCCAAGGCTCAGTAGAGCAAACTGCAGGAGCTGAACTATGGGAAGAGCAGCATTCAAGGTGCAAAAATTCAAGGAAAATGCTCAGAAATTTAGTCAAAATGAAATCCACTGGTGAATATTGCAGCAGCAGCAGGAAATCAAAGGGAGATCATCACAGTTCCAACTATGCCACTTTTAATCTCATTCATTTCCGTTTGATAGATAAACACATTCTTAATTGAATGAACAACTCAATTGTGCCCACAGCCTTGCCTGTATTTATGAACCATATTTTCTCAATTTTGTTTAGTGGCAAGTTTTTATATCCAAAAAGTTCATATAACCTGAGATAGTAGGTCTAACAAAACAACTCCCCGCTCCAACAGGCCCCTTGCATATGAAGCAATTATTAAATAATTGGCCTTCTCTTGTCACTGAAATAATTGTATTTTAAAGTTATTGGTCTTGCCTTTCAGTTAACATGATTTCCTGCTCAATATGAATATAAGTTAATTCAGCAGGTTGGGAAAATAAGTGTCATGATTACTGAAAACATTTCTAGACAAATGATGCAGTTTAGCTTTATTATTATTGTTATTATAAATCTTTGGCAAGACTTCAGCTGGAGCCAGCATATTTCATACCATTCGCCTAATGAAATTATAGGTGTCGACATTTTACAAGGTCCAGCTAAATCAAATGTCTGGGCTAGGCATGAGTTTCAGGCTTATTCCAAATATACTAAAAATATGAACGCTATGGATGGTGTTTCCTTGCTTTTTGATAGTACTGTTGAATTAGTTCAGTATTAGAGCTCGTCCCCATTTCCATTTTTCTCCGGTGTCTAGAAAGCACAGATCTTAGCAGTTTTCCACTGGACCCACACTTTCTAGGCATGGATCTGAGTGGTTTTCCCCTTGCCTCACTCCACTCCTTTCCAAGGGAAAACCCAAATTGCTGTTTGCTCTAAATGGGTGTTGGAGAGCGGTTTTCCCTGGGGGGGGGGGGAGCAGCAGAACAAGACAAAGTGTGGATAAACTCTTAGTGGTGGCTGGGTTCCTCACCCTCTTAATCTTGAGCTGAGTATAGATAATTTTAAAACAGGTGAATTTAGAGATGGTCTGCTTGGTGTACTCAAATTAATTCATTTTAAAAGAGACCTCATTCTCAATTAGAAAGACGCCTACTCATCAAGATACACTCAGGCCTACCTGCTCCCAGTGCCCTGTCCTGTTATCCCCTGCTTCAAGCGGCTGTGTAAAAACAGGGGCATCTGTCCCCAAAGAGCTGCCAGGCATAAAGAAGACTTGGACACTGCTGCACATTCATGACACATCTAGAATTGTTGGGTGTGATATATTTCCCATGACACCCAACCACTTAGACATGATACATTAAAAGTTGACTGCTCATATCAGGGGTCAGCAACCTAAGGCCCATGGGCCACTTGTGGCCCATGGGAGTCGTTTAACCAGCCCCCGAGCCGCCCCCGAGCTAAGCCGCCTACTCAGCGAGTCCCTGCACGCTGCTCTAAACGGGTGCAGCGCGGCGCAGGGACTCACTTCCGTGGTGCCGGAAATCTCATCTGCGCAGACGCTGGAAATCGCAGGTGCACGCGCTCACATGCACGCACAATCTGGCCCATGGTGTGATTTCTGCTGGAGTGAACCAGCCCAGGTGAGTTAAACCTTGCTGATCCCTGGCTCAGATCATGGTGCACAACTTATCAGCAAATGATCCTGTGAATTCAAGGTGTATCACTTGGTAGATTTCACATTCATTTTTAAATTAATTTATCTTCACTGTAGTCCTCTTTTTCTGTAGTCCTCAAATTGTCCTTGCTGGTTAGGCTAGCACACCTGAATTGTTTATGAAGTATACCTCACCCTTCAGTAGATATAAGGAGAGAATTTCCTCTACAGATATAAAGAGAGAAACTGCAGAAACCATAATTTATGATGCAGCAGATCTCACAGCATTAGTCACTAGTGAAATTAACCACCTTTCCTCTCTTCTCCCAACCACTGATTAAGTGCTTAATTTGAATAATCCTTGGCCAATATTGTTTCCATACCCAATTTACAGCCCTCAGATGCTCAATGATGATGAAATGCCTTATAACCAATAACACCTCTCTATCAGTCAAGCTTCATCTTAAGGAACTCAGCCTATTTCATTTAATGCTAGCAGCATCAATCAAACAGTTTCTCAAATGAAGTGAATTTTCATTTATGTATGAAATGCTACATTACTTCAGCTTGTAGCTGCAGAAGCAAACTGATTTCTTTTTTAAAAAACCACTCACTTCTGATTGAGTTTATTAAAAGCAAAGATGTCTTCAGGATGAATGAAGATGAGATCTGAAATATACATCCTATGTAGTTGTAATTAAAATGGGTAGTTCTGAGATCTCGTACACCAGTGGTTTGTCACAATAACTTGTAAAGTTGTATAAAAGTCTAGCAAAAAAAGGAGAAAGAATTGCAGCCACTGTCATGATCAAGTAGAGACATGATAAAGGTAAAGGGACCCCTGACCATTAGGTCCAGTCGTGGCCAACTCTGGGGTTGCGGCGCTCATCTCGCTTTATTGGCCAAGGAATGTGTATAAATGATGCATGGAGAAAGTGGTTAGAGAAAAGTTTTTTCTCCATCTATCATAACAGTAGAACTTAGGGATAGCCAATGAAGTTGAATGCGGAAAGATGCAGGACTGTCCAAAGGGGGATAATTCTTCACACTTGTACATGTTAAACTGTGACATTCACTCCCATAAGACATCATGATGACCACCAATTTGCATGGCTTTAAAAGAGACAAGTTAATTTAGGATAAGGCTGTCAATGGCTACTTCCCATGGTGGGTGTTTTCTTCCTTTTAACGTCAGAGGTAGTATTGTTCAGTTTCTGTTAATTGATTCTCATGGGAAACTTGCAGATTCTGGCTTCAAACAATTAACTCAAGGCAGTGTCAATTTACTCTTGGCAGAAAGCCCAGGTCAGCTTGACCTAGAAACTGCTTACTCTGATTGGTTAACGACCAGCATTCAACTCTTAACTAGGGATTGCTAGCTCAGTTTGATGTGAGGTGTGTTAGGAGTAGAAGTGCTGTGTATGGTTTTGAGAGAGAGAGAGAGGATTTATTTTGCTTTTATTTGTATGCAGAAACTCTGCTGGTTTTATTTTCTCCTTTTTAATAAATCCTGTAAATAGTTATTCTGAGTCTAGCTGACTAGTCATTACTGCCGCAACTAGCTTCTTCGCTGTGCAGGAAAACTCTGCTACGTTTGGGCTAAAGCCAATAGGGCTATGCCTGACACTTCAAAGTTCCAAGAGGTTATGGGCATTGTGCTGCCAGCCTGAGTTGCGGTGGTGTCAGCATCAACGGCGTTGGTTCCAGTAGTTCCAGAAGTTGTTGTTCCTGGCTGGTTCCTGACCGTGGTGAGCTGGTGACGCAGCGGACAGAAGGACAACAGCTGCAGCGTGTGAGTGCTGGGTGCTGTGGTTCCTGTTCTCTCTCTCGGTGGTCGTGAGTTGCTGGTTCCGGGTTCCAGGGACATCGCTCTCAAGATGGCCTCACAACCAGTTCAGATGGCTTTTGAGCGTCTGAATGACTCCAATTACTTGCTGTGGTCGGAACGCATGCAGGCAGTGCTGCAGAGGGATCGTCTCTGGCAAGTGGTGAGTAAGTTTCCTGCGAAGCCTGATGATGAAGACCTTGATAAAGACCAAAGAGCAAGGGCCACAATTGTCTTGGGGCTGGAAGATTCCCAGTTGCCGTATGTGAGTGGAATCAAGACAGCTAGAGGTGTGTGGCAAGCACTTAAAGAACTCCACGTGCGTGAGACAGCGGTTTCCAAGCTGTTCATTCGCAAGGCATTGTACAAGGCAATGTTACAGCCTGGGGTTACAATGCAGGAACACCTACACAGTTTACAGTTAAAGTTTACTGCGCTACAGGAAAGAGACTGTGCGTTAGACCAGCAGGAGAAGGTGGCTATTATTTTGAGTTCTCTCCCGGAAAGCTGGGATAATTTAGTTTTGTCTCTAGAAGGCATGCAGGAGCGTGATTTATCCGTCAGTTACGTTACTGGGCGTTTGATTGAAGAATGGCAGAAGAGGCAAGAAAGGTCGTTGGCTGCAGAGGCTTCTACAGGCGGGCGGTTTGGAAGGAGTTCTCATGCCGTGCCAGAGGTGAAGCAAAAGCAGCGTACCAGTGAGGAGTCAGCATTTGCTGTTAGGCGTTGTTTCCGATGTGGGTCCTCAGCGCATCTAAAACGACAATGTCCGGAGTTGGTCAAGTCTCAGTGGCCGGTGCAGGAGCAGAGACGTGATCAGCAGCAGCAGCAGCGGAAAAAGAAATTCTTCAAACGAAAACAGTCGGCTCAGCTGGTGACCGCCGAGGTCAAGATTGCTGATGAGAAACAAGCTGTCTGGGTGGTCGATTCGGGAGCTTCTCGGCACATCGTGAATTCAGATGAATTGTTTGTTTCCAAGAACTCAGCACAGCGCAGCCAGGTGGCTCTAGCAGACGGAAGTACTTCCGAAGTGATTTCAGGGGGTGCAGTTTTTGTTCCTTGTCTTCGTGAATGTCTGCAAAATGTACTGTGTGTGCCTTCATTAAGGAGCAATCTGATGTCTGTAGATTGTTTGCTAAAAGCTGGGTTTAAAGTGTATTTTGAAGGAGACAGTTGCATTATTAAGAAGGCTGGTGAGATTTTAGGCACTGCTAAGTCAGAGGGAGGTTTGTTTTGGCTTAAAGCAGGATCTCAAGTTGCAGCAGTAGTCAGTAAATCTCAGCCTGCAGTGAATAACAAAGCTATACATGACAACTGTGTGCACTTATTGCATAGGAAAATGGGGCATGCTTGCTGGAAAAGTGTACTAAAAATGTCTGAATTGGCTGATGGGGGTGATTTAAAGAGTTGTAACAAGTACCTTGATTGTAATGTTTGTAAAAAGGTTAAAACCCACAGAGTCTCTTACCCCAGAAGTGACAGAGTTAGTGAGTCACCGCTACAGCTGGTTCACATGGACGTAATTGGTCCATTTGCTGTAAGCAGGGGTGGATCGCGTTTTTCACTAACAATTGTGGATGACGCCACACGTTATTCTTGGGTTTTTCCCATGAAGAACAAGGGTGGCGTGTTCACTAAGTTTAAAGGCTGGGTGGCATCTGTGGAAAGATTTCTGTCCACTAAACTTAAAAGGATTCAGACGGACAGAGGTGGCGAATTTATGTCAAATGCCTTTAGAGATTGGTTACAGAAGCGTGGCATTGGGCATAGAAAAACAAACGCTTTTTCCCCAGAGGAGAATGGCATTGCAGAGCGAAAAAACAGATCTTTGCAAGATATGATGTTTGCCATGCTTGATGATGCTGATTTGCCCATGTCTTATTGGGGGGAGAGCATGCTCACCGCGTGTTATCTCCAAAATAGGCTCTTTCATCAAACAATAGGTACAACCCCGTACTTTAAATTGTTTCAGAAAAAACCCAAAATTGACCATTTGCATGTGTTTGGATCAAAAGCCTGGGTATTAATTCCAAAACAAATGAGAAAGAAGGGAGATCCTAAGACCAAACAGTTAGTGTTTGTGGGCTACCAGGAGCTGGGAAAAGGTTTCCGTTTTGCTGAAGGGACAAATGGCATTGTGATCTCCAGGAATGCCAGTTTTTGTGAACATAGTGGCTGGGAGAGACTACATGCCAATACTGAGGTTTGGTTTGAACCTTCCCAGGAGCTTCATGACTCTGAAGGTAGACACAGGGAGTCAGAGTCTGAGGGGGAGGAAAGTTCAGATAAGAGCTCTCAAGAAAGTGGAGTTAGCCAGAGACCAGTTGCTAAGCAACAAAAGAGAGGTCGTAGTTCTGAAGAGGAAAGTGGGTCAGAAGAAAAATTTTCTCCCAGAAGATCTAAAAGACAAAACAAAGGAGTGCCTCCAGTGCGTTTTTCTCCTGATACTGCAAATGTTTTTAGTGTGATTGCAGAACCCAAGAGTTTTCAGGAGGTGTTAAAGTTACCAAAAGAGGAGGCAGAGCGCTGGAAACAGGCAATGGAGGAAGAGATGTCCTCTCTGAATGAGCACAAGGTTTTTACACCAGTAGCAGCGCCTGAGGGGGCAAAGATTGTAGGCTGCAGGTGGGTGTACAAACTTAAACCTCTGGTGACAGGAGAGTACAAATACAAACCTCGTTTAGTGGCACAAGGATACTCTCAGAGGCCTGGAAAAGATTATGACGAGACTTTTTCCCCTACTGCTAAGGCGGACAGTGTAAGGCTGATTCTAACGCTTGGAGCAAAGAGAAAACTCCTGTTAAACCATTTTGATATCCAGACTGCATATTTACATGCATCAATATCAGAAGACCTGTATCTAGCCGAACCGCCTGGTTATGAGACAGGTTCCAATAGAGTGTTAAAATTAAACAAAGCTCTATATGGTCTCAAACAGGCTGCAAGATCTTGGAACAAATGTTTCCATGAGGCCTTAGTGTCATTTGGTTTCAAGCAGAGTACAGCTGACAATTGTGTTTATGTACGTGGTACAGGCAGTGATCAAGAGTTTTGTCTGATCTATGTAGATGATGTATTGTATGCCTGCAAAACAGATAAACAAACTAAGAGGTTTGCCAAACAATTGTCCAGTAAGTTCAAAGTGAAAGACTTAGGCCCGGTTAGGACATATCTAGGGTTGGAAGTGTGCTGGGCCCAAGATGGCAGCTGCCTAATTAGTCAGCAGAACAAAGTCAAAAAACTACTGACTACATACAGGATGCAGGATTGCAAAGGGGCAGTAGTGCCTATGGATCCAGGTTTCATAAAAACACTTCATACAGATGAGAGTCCTGAATTTGAACATCCTGATGTATATCATTCTGTAATTGGAAGTTTATTGTATCTAGCACAGTGGTCCAGACCTGATATTAGCTACGCAGTAGGCATATTAAGTAGATTGGTCTCAAAACACACACTAGATGCCTGGAAAGGGGTAAAACAAGTTCTGAGGTATCTCAAACAGACAATTGGCTATATGTTACAATTAAATTCTTCAGAGGATGAAATGTTGAGTTGCTTCTGTGATAGTGACTGGGGAAATTTGCCGGATAGAAAATCTGTCACAGGACTGGTCATAATGGTCGGTGGAGCTTTAATCAGCTGGCGGTCACGCAAGCATGACGTTGTAAGTGTGTCATCAACGGAATCAGAGTACGCCACATTGAGTGAATTGTGCAACGAGGTGATTTATTTCAAGCATTTGTTAGCAGATTTAAATGTAAATTGTGGAGAACCAGTACGAGTTTACATTGATAATCAAGCTTGTATAACTTTAAGTAAAACAGAGGGTTTCAAATCACGTTCTAAACATATCTCTGTAAAATACCAAAATGTGCGTTGCTGTGTACAAGACAATATAATCACCTGTACTTATGTATCAAGTGAAGAAAATGTAGCAGATGTGTTAACTAAACCATTGGCAAAGGTAAAGAACAAGCGAATGTGCAAGGGTTTAGGTTTGCTGGAAAAATGATCTTCTACATAGGTGTATTTGATGTTAATTGTCCAGCAGAATCTGTGAGGGGGTGTTCAGTTTCTGTTAATTGATTCTCATGGGAAACTTGCAGATTCTGGCTTCAAACAATTAACTCAAGGCAGTGTCAATTTACTCTTGGCAGAAAGCCCAGGTCAGCTTGACCTAGAAACTGCTTACTCTGATTGGTTAACGACCAGCATTCAACTCTTAACTAGGGATTGCTAGCTCAGTTTGATGTGAGGTGTGTTAGGAGTAGAAGTGCTGTGTATGGTTTTGAGAGAGAGAGAAAGAGGGGATTTATTTTGCTTTTATTTGTATGCAGAAACTCTGCTGGTTTTATTTTCTCCTTTTTAATAAATCCTGTAAATAGTTATTCTGAGTCTAGCTGACTAGTCATTACTGCCGCAACTAGCTTCTTCGCTGTGCAGGAAAACTCTGCTACGTTTGGGCTAAAGCCAATAGGGCTATGCCTGACACTTCAAAGTTCCAAGAAGTATGCCTCTGAATAGCAGTTGCTAGGAATTACATGTGGGCAGAATGGGAGAGAAGGTGCAAAATTCTGTCCCCTACCTCCTGCTCTGACTGCAGCAAGTCAGCAGGGTCATGAGTGCAATGGTTGCTCCACCCCAGAATCTCCTCCATCTCAAGGGTAGGATCATCTCTCCTTATGGTACCTTGTAGGTAGAATCCTATAGTATAGTGTTTCCCAAACTTGGGTCTCCAGTTGTTTTTAGGCTACAACTCCCATCATCTCTAGCAAGTAGGGCCAGTGATCTGGGGTGATGGGAATTGTAGTCCCAAAGCAGCTTATATGTGATTTAATGACATGCTGAAGAGCTGATGGATTTTGTTGCTAAACAAAATATCTAGCTTTTAAATATAGCACAATAAATACGAAAACACTTTAAATATATTTCAAATGACCAAAGTAATACAGCACATAGCTGTCAACTTTTCCCTTTTCTTGCGAGGAATCCTATTCAGAATAAGGGAATTTCCCTTTAAAAAAGGGAAACGTTGACAGCTATGATACAGCAGTAGCAGATGTATCCCTTATCTGCAGAACATCTTCATGTTCTGGATTAATCATGTGTATTCTGTAGCGCTCAGGCTAGGGATTAACAGAATGATCCTGTGTATGTTTGCTTGGAAGTAAGCTCCCTTGTTTTCAGCCTTAGGCTGCAGGTCCACACCAGGGAAGACATCTCACGGAACTTCTGAGTGGACATGAATTGAGTTGAGCTCTAAGACAAGGCATATCCCACAAGGTGCCTTCCAGATAATATTGAGCGAAAACTCCAGTCAACCCCGGCCAACATTCCCACGGGTAAGGGGTGATGGGAATTGTAGTCTAACAACCTTGGAAGGGAACTGCATTGACTACCACTGGTTTAACTGCACACCAGAATGGAACTGAATCAGAACTGAGGCTTCTGAGAATAAAATCAGGAAAGAGGGACTAAAATGATTGACAGAAACATGCACACCCTCTTTCCTTAATCACCATTCAAAAGTTTTATTGCTGGAAGAAAATATTATCACAGTAGCAAGGAAAGCTTCAGCTGAGTGATAATTTAACAATCATATTTTGTCCATCTGGTTATTAAGGAAATCTTCTCCCCTCCATGCCCCCCCAAAAAAATCCATGAAGCCTTCATATTTTAAAGAAAATGAAATAACCTAATTTTAAAATGTTTATCTTAGGTTTTCAACATATTCGCCATACAGTAAGCCTCAGTGATTTGGTTCTGTAATTAAACTTATTGATGTCCTGAATTGATTTGGCAAATGGATTTTTTTTTCAATTTGACCTTCTCAGCCTGCTGATTCATGTGTGAATCATACAAATGGTTGAATTCATGCATTATTCCCAAGGAACATATGCAATACCCAGTGGATAAATCTCTGTACAAACTATTCTATGCCTAGAATTTTGAATCATGAACACATAAGAAATATACCGTAAACAAGCTCTTACAAACCTAGACACCCATTGTGGCTGGGGAAACCCAGCCTAGAAAAACTATAGTTTCAATCTCGCAGGTCAGATCAATTGCAATCAGTCAGAGTATGGTGGTCACCTGAGGTGGTTGCCTAAGGTTATAATCAGGTCAGGCACTGGTTGTCTGCCCTGAACACATGGACTTTGATGTGTATACAGAGGTCTGCATGGGGGCAACCAGCAGTTGCCAGCAGGGCAGACAAGGTAGGGTGGCATTGATCACCTGGTTTCCCAGTACCAACCATTGCTGCCAGATGGAGAAGGGGCAAGAAGTTTAGCGCAGTGTGGCTGCAGCAACAGGACTGCTGGATTGGCTCTCTATTGCACCCATGTCACACCGAGCTCCCTGCAGCACTGCCTCTCTGTAACCAGCAGCAGTGCTCAGTTTTCGGATGCCAGGGGAGCAACACTGCCCTGCCTATGTTGCCCTGCCGCCTACTGCCAGAGGCAATTCTTTTCCTTTCGGTCCTGGATATATTCCATAAAAGCTTCCCTGTTGCATGCATGAAAGTTCAGTCAACACTGAAAGGAAAAGAAATTGATCTGTTCAGATGAAGAGGCATGTTCATCTGACTAATACAATCTGCATTAGATACTAAGGCTGAAGAGAAAAGGTAGTGTAGGAAGCCTATTCTTTTGGAATGAAAGGAACTCAGCAGGTGGGGGTTGATCAAGCTCGTCACATTTGACACAGAGAGACACCACTAAAATTATATCTTAGAGAATGCTGTATCAATATCATGAGCACCTAAAACGATGAGCAATTAGGGTGCCTGGATTAAGCGTAATAACTAGGCTGTGCTGAGTTTTTGCCTGTGCAAAGGTAAACAAGAGAAGGTTCACAATACAACACACACACTCTTTCTGAATGGTGCTTTCCACCTATTTTCAGCTGCTTCCTTCCCTAGTTACCAAACAAAAATCAGAGACTTCCTCTTTAGGGATCATAGTGTTGCATCGGGCACTAAGTCAGGTATAAGATATTATGATATTGTTGTGATGCCAAATCAAGGTGAGGACAGCAAGCGTGCCAGCAATCTGAGTAAGCTTCCTAACAATGCGGCATGACCAGTCAGGCAGTGTTTCCTGTCCTTATTTTGAATGAGCAAACACTTGCACCCAAGTTTACAGCCCCCTTCCCCATGCCAATATGGGAGTGTGCATTTCATGGTGGGAGATCCCCCTCCTGCAATAAAAGCACCTTCCTTCATCATGCGTCAGGTCCAATAATAAAGATGAAGGGGCATGTGAAACAAACTAAGTTCTACAGCTATCATGTTGTGTATAGCTGGAACAAGCTTGTGTAAGAGACAAATATCCACTTCACAAAAGCGGAAAGGAGGCAGAGAGTGATGCTCATAATGACACCTTGGATAGGCAGAAAATTTAAGCCAGGTTCAGGCTGAACACTGAAATTTACTAGTTTTGTCTTATGCTCCTTATTTGCAGGGGGGACGCAGGTGGCGCTGTGGGTTAAAGCCTCAGCGCCTAGGACTTGCCGATCGAAAGGTCGGCGGTTCGAATCCCTGCGGCGGGGTGCGCTCCCGCTGCTCGGTCCCAGCGCCTGCCAACCTAGCAGTTCGAAAGCACCTCCGGGTGCAAGTAGATAAATAGGGACCGCTTACCAGCGGGAAGGTAAACGGCGTTTCCGTGTGCGGCTCTGGCTCGCCAGAGCAGCGATGTCACGCTGGCCACGTGACCCGGAAGTGTCTCCGGACAGCGCTGGCCCCTGGCCTCTTGAGTGAGATGGGCGCACAACCCCAGAGTCTGTCAAGACTGGCCCGTACGGGCAGGGGTACCTTTACCTTTACCTTATTTGCAGAGGGAGTATAAGGTCTCAGGAGCACTCATTTAGTGTGCCAGAGTCCCACAGCCCAGCACTACTAAATCTGATTTGTCTGCAGTCCTTATGATGCAGCTGATACAAATGGTGTGCATTCTGTATGGAGGAAACACACCAGCAGAGGACATGGTGGGATGCTGCCACTCACCTGACCTCTGGTCAGTCATGCTGCCATTACTTACCAAGGCAGGGGTTGGCAAGGTGGTGATAAGGTCGGCAGGGTTGAGCTCTGCGAGTGCGGCTTTCTCTCGATTGAAGTGCAGAGTGTTTGAGGACCGGGACATTTGCAGAGAAAGCAAAATGCTTGTTTATAAAGGTATTGTTCTACCAACCTTACTATATGCTTGTGAAACATAGACCACTTATAAACGCCATCTCCAACTCCTCAAAAGATTCCATCAACGGTGTCTCCAAAAAATTTTACACATCACTTTGGAAGACAGGCGAACTAATATCAGTATACTGGAAGAAGCAAAGATCACCAGTGTCAAAGCAATGATTCTTCAACATCAACTTTGTTGGACTGATCATGTTGGATGCCTGATGATCATCTTCCAAAGCAACTACTCTATTCTGAACTTAAAAATGGAAAGCATAATGCTGGTGGTCAACAAAAGAGGTTTAAAGGCTGTCTCAAGGCAAATCTAAAAAAATGTAGCATAAACACTGACAACTGGGAAACACTGGTCTGCAAGTGCTCCAGTTGGAGAATAGCCTTTACCAAAGGTGTTGTGGGCTTTAAAGACACTCAAACTCAGGACACAAGGGAGAAATGTGCTAAGAGGAAGGCACGCATGGCAAATCCACACCGTGATCAACTCCTGCCCGGAAACCAATATCCCCACTGTGGAAGGACGTGTGGATCCAGAATTGGCCTCCACAGTCACTTACGGACTCATTGTTAAAACTGTGTTTATGGAAGACAATCTTACTCGGCTATGTGTGATTGCCAAAGAAAAGAAGGTTGGCAGGAAGCAAATGCAGCAGGAGGAGCTCATGACTGGCTCTACTGGTGCATTTGCACCATGCTGACCTAACTGCTGCCTTGCCCCACCCCTTCTACCTCCTGGTAAACAGCAGTAACACAACTGACCAGTGGTCTGCTAGGTGGCACCACCCCACCCCACCCCACCAACTGCTACTGAAAGACACCATCTCTTTTCTCAGAAATATCACTTCCTGTGTTTTCATTTATATGCTACTGAAGAAACCAGAGGCAAAGGAACATTCCTGTGCTGCCGTACTCTTCATTGATGACAATGTGTTTGCTTGCTTAAATATAAAAATAGCATCCATTCTTAACAGTTCTGTCTACCAGTAACAACAACAACAACAAGGAGATGTAAGAATGACATCCCATACAATGAAATTAAACTACCCATGCTGTGGCTAAGTACGTTCTGAGAAGAAACAAACAACTTATTTGAATAATCAAACACACCAAAAATGCAGCCTAAAAGGTGCACAGATAATGGTGAGAGGTTTGTTTTTGTGAATTTTGAAAGAATGCAAGGACAATTTATATTAGCCTATTAGTATTAATGCAGCGATATTCCAAGTGAGTTCAGCAGACTCTAGTTAAACATTAGAAGCAAGAACTGTTGAAAGATTCTATTTGTAAGGTTTCAAGTGCTCCCTAACCTTGCCCTCTTGTTGAACTAAAAGCACTTTGTTAAAGTAGCATTCAGATGCCATCCTTTATGATCCTTACTGTTTTTAATTTCTTATTCCTGTTTTTTAATATTTAAAAAAACAGGTGTACTAGTAATCAGGCAATGATTTTACATAGGCCTTCCTTGGTTTTGATGCTTAATGGGGAATGAAGGGGAAGGTAATGCCTGTAGTGGTTGGTGAGGCAGCAGAGGAAGGCAGTGTTAATCCTCTGACTTTCCAACACCAAGCATTGCTGCCGTTTGCCAAGGAGAGGATAGGGTGGAAAAATGGGGAGTTCAGTGTGGTGCAGCATGGCAGCAGGAGCATTTGTACAACAGCAGCAGCAGCAGCAGCAGCAGCAACAACAACAACAGATTTTTCACTGTGTCAGCACCCACACTTTAGAACTCCCTGCCTGTTGACATCAGGCAAGCATCCTCATTGTATTATTTTCCATACCTACTATAAATATTTATGTTTAGGCAAGCCTACCCAAATATGTAAAATGTTGGCTTGCGTTTTAATCTGTTTCAGCTTATTGTTGGTTGAAATTATTTTCTCAATATTTTAAATAGTTGTTTTTACTGATGATTTCATTGTTTTATCCTTTTTCTAAAATGCTCTGAGGTTTTTGTTTTTTAAAAAAGTGGTATATAAATTTTATGAAATAAATTAAATAAATCCGATGGTTTCCGCCACCACACCTGCACCACACTGACTCCTGCAACTCATACCTTCACATCTCTGTAACCAGCAGCCTCCCTGATTGAGCATCAGTTGACTCTTCGTCTTCTTCATTGTCTTTTTTGAAGATCATGCTGAATGTTTTGAGCTGCAGGATCATTTCCTTTCTTCCTTCAAAATTTTATTTATTCATATGTTTTTGTTTTTTTAATCAACCACTCACATTATAAAATATCAGAGTGGTGTACAAAAAGCCAAAATAGGTATAAAATAACAGTAGAACAACAAATGATGATCAGCAGACAATGATTAAAGATATCAGTCAGAAAAAGCCTGGGTAACTACAGTGTCTTGAGGATATATCTAAAAGAGTACATTGTTGTGGCTTCCTTGATCTCAGCTGGTAATAAATTACACATTAAAGGTGCCATAACTTTATCCTCAGAAGCCTTACCAAGTTCTGTATCACTCCAGACTTTCCACTGGGACACCTAACATACTATTCAATAGTCAATAAGGGTCCTCAAGGAAACATGAAAATCCATGAGATATAAGAGACCCAAATGTAACAATACTCATTTCAAAGCAAAGAGCTCTTCAGGAGAGTGACTATCCTTGCCAATGACTAACCAAATAACCATGGATCAACTGATGATGGAAGAAAGTGCACTTTCTTCCTGAGATAGGAAATTAAATATCTAGTGCTGCAGACTCCAAAATGGGCATTGAATAGCAAGCAAAATGGGTCTTGGGCAGGGGTGGCTAACTTGAAGCCAATGGGCCAAATATGGTTTATCAAAGTTGTAATGATGGTCCACAAGGATCCAAAAAAATCTGCAGTAAATTGGCAGCAAGGTGGGGAATGATGCCCTCATTTATTATTGTTTTTTTTTTTAACAGTTTAAGCATTCCCTTACCTTTATTTGGCTTCCCCAAGTGCCCTCAGGTACTTTTGTCCACTGTCAATGAGGGCTAGTTAGTGTACCCCAGAATGATTCCTGATCCTCTTTCATTGCAGTTTCCAGGTGGGCTAATAGCAGCTGATTGCAATGCCATTGGGAGATAGAGCAGCACTAGCTGAGGTCAACACCCAGTTATTTACCTTCAGCACAGGGACTTCCTGTAGCTTTACACCAATGTCTGGTGAACATAAAAATTATTCAGAGGAGTCAAAACACAAAGCTGCAGAACGAGCGCCAAGCACTTTGCCTGCTCTTGAAAATGATGGCTAGAGAACATCTCTCTTTGGTGGGCATTGGCAGGAAGCTACAGGAAGCATTGTAGCAGATCTCCCCAGCCCTTGCATGGAGGGAGAGGGTGAAGAAAGCTCCTATGGCAGCAGTGGTGGCTGCCTTTAGGCATGTGTGTGTGTGTGTGTTGCTGGTCCTATTTCCCCTGCCTGTTACGGCTGGATTTGCATGCATGCTTATCTGCCTGGATGTATGTTCCCCCTTTGCTGAGTGTGTGTATGCTATGTGTGTTCTGTGAGTGAGCTTGTAAGTGTGTATGCATGAGTGCCAGCATGCGGCCCTCAGAGAGGTGAAGACCACTAGGTGTGACCTTTGGTCTGAAAAAGGCTGCACACCCCTGGTCTACAGAGTGTAGTGTTTGCATCATTTGGAACAATGGTGTGGGTAGGAGGAGAGAAAGAAGATGGTATCTGATGGCTATAGTAGAACATGGGACAGTTCTTCAGGTGACCCTGTTATGACAATCTCCATTTGCTGCTGAATATGCGTCAACACGTGGGATGCGAGTGGCGCTGTGGGTTAAACCACAGAGCCTAGGACTTGCTGATCAGAAGGTTGGCGGTTCGAATCCCCGCGATGGGGTGAGCTCCCGTTGCGAAGTCCCTGCTCCTGCCAACCTAGCAATTTGAAAGCACGTCAAAGTGCAAGTAGATAAATAGGTACCGCTCCAGCGGGAAGGTAAACGGCGTTTCCGTGTGCTGCTCTGGTTTGCCAGAAGTGGCTTAGTCATGCTGGCCACATGACCCTGAAGTTTGTACGCTGGCTCCCTCAGTCAATAAAGCGAGATGAGCACCGCAACCCCAGAGTCAGTCATGACTGGACCTAATGGTCAGGGGTCCCTTTACCTTTACCTTTAGGCGTCAACACGAATGCTCATGGGGGTATATCCTGCATCAGTGTGATGATTCTAACACTGGTTTGCATACCTTTCCTAGCTGGTTCGCTAGACCCAGAGATAAAAGCAACAAAAATTGATGGCCTCATTTGCATGAAAATTTAAGTACATTTCACAAATTAATCAGCTGCAGGATATGAATTCTTCTGTGTTTCTGTTGTGTTCTTTAATGCAAACCATAGCAGGGTAAGGTCTTGTTTATCAAGGACTTTTATTTTTAATGAAGATGTTGTCCTGTGGGCATGTAGTGAACACAGAATTTATACACAGAAACAGAAGCTAATGGAAAAAAAAAGCAATATGCTTCCCTGCATTGTCCCACACTATAAAGCATCCCAAGGGAACTTGGCTTGTAAACATTACTATGCACCATGAATTAAATAACCAGCACACTGCTAACATTTTGCATTTCAGATGTGAGTAGCACTGCTCTTGGCAGATGCATCACCTTCACCAAGGGGGAAAAAGTCACTAGGACTCCAATTCAAAACATGCACAGAATTATTTGTCTAAACAACTAGGAGATTATATATGTTTGATTTCCCTCTCTCTTTTCCTTGTGCAAATCCTAGATGTATATAAATGTGCCAAACCCCAAAATCATTAACAATCATTTCTATCCTTTGAGTTGATGCTACTGTTTTTAAGTGAGTAGCAAGCTGCATAAATAACATTCAGACTTAAAGCCAAATACTGAACCAGAATTACAAAGCAGATGGGCATTACTAAGCAGACCCTGATATCAATGTCAAAGAGCTTTTCCATTATATTCCAAACTCAAAGATCATTTCCACATTAACATTATTTCCATATCAAAAATAGGTTTATTATAATACAAATAAAAAACTATAGCTCTATTAGCATTTCAGTCGCTTAAGTCACATCCAAGGTATAACTCTGCAATGTCCTTCATCATCAGGCTCAATATATTCTGTAGTCCACTAGGAACCTGCTAACTCAAATGCTTAACTTTTCAAGTTCTCCCTAGTGTCTGTGGCTGCCAGAAAAGGGCAGTTTGCCTCAGTGTCTGGCGTTTCAGTATTCAACCCAAAAGATGAACCTTGACTTACTGTATAGCCTTTTCTTCTAGGTGAGCTTTTGCCTTCATCCTCCCTCTGAAGGCTCCTTTCTCTGATGCTCTCATGTTGATACAGGTCATGCCTCTTAAGGCTAGTAAGCGTTTAGTCCACCATCTAGCTAGACTATAATGTATACCCATTTCCCCAGGCAAGCAGAGGCTGCTCTACCATAATTTCAAGGAATGGTCCATACTTCTAATTCTACTTTGCACATGTAGTTTTCCTCAAGCTTTTCCAGAAAATTTGGATGTGAGAGTGGAGGTAGAGACTAGCACAAATAATTAACTGTTGTTACAGAGGGCCAATCTATGCACTTATCTGTCTGAAGATCCTTCACTCCATAGAAGAAAAGGCATATGTTAATGCCAGGTTTGTCATATTATCTTATATATATATGTGCTGGGGCCATTGTCTGCTCCTCAAAACACACAAAGCAGATCCTCTGTCAGTAGAGCCCTTAGCTGTATGTAAAAGCCAAATAAATATATTTCCTCTGAGCAAAGTCATTTGCTGATGAACATTCCTTCTCCTTTCTGGGCTTCACCTCCATTATGTTCATCCAGTTGCTCTTCACTGGGCCGTGTGGCTCATTGATTGTACAGGATAGAATTTGCAGATAGGAGCAACACCTGGATGAACACAATAGTTGCATGTGCCAAGTTTATCCAACCTATGCCATGACTAGCATGCTGTGGGACACACCTGCTGTGGGCTGGTCAAGTGTGTTGGTGGGAAAAGGTCCTTGATGCAACAGTACAAACATCTCCCATTTCATAGATATTTTCCTTCCTTTTCCAACTTCCCCCTTGATTTTGAAAGCTATGCATTTCCTCTCTCCAGTACTGAAGTTGTTGTTGTTGTTTAGTCGTTTAGTCGTGTCCGACTCTACATGACCCCATGGACTTTCAGTGCCTCCTGTAGTTTGGTCAAATTCATGTTAGTAGCTTCGAGAACACTGTCCAACCATCTCGTCCTCTGCCGTCCCCTTCTCCTTGTGCCCTCAATCTTTCCCAACATCAGGGCCTTTTCCAGGGAGTCTTCTCTTCTCATGAGGTGGCCAAAGTATTGGAGCCTCAGCTTCACAATCTGTCCTTCTAGTGAGCACTCAGGGCTAATTTCCTTAAGAATGGAGAGGTTTGATCTTCTTGCAGTCCATGGGACTCTCAAGAGTCTCCTCCAGCACCATAATTCAAAAGCCTCAATTCTTTGGCGATCAGCCTTCTTTATGGTCCAGTTCTCACTTCCATACATCACTACTGGGAAAACCATAGCTTTAACTATATGGATCTTTGTTGGCAAGGTGATGTCTCTGCTTTTTAGGATGCTGTCTAGGTTTGTCATTGCTTTTTCCCCCAAGAAGCAGGCGTCTTTTAATTTTGTGACTGCTGTCACCAACTGCAGTGATCATGGAGCCCAAGAAAGTAAAATCTCTCACTGTCTCCATTTCTTCCCCTTGCATTTGCCAGGAGGTACATCTCCCTAAAAGTTAGGGAGCGGGTATGCATCTTAACCTTCATTTTGTGAAGGTGGCACAGCCCAGTCGAGAACATAAGATCTCTTTGCCAATTTCATCTGCTACTTTCTGAAATTGACATTAATGTGTTGCAAAGATTCTCGTCCCCTATCAATATCCTATTATAAGAAGATTGGACATGATACCAAGCAAATCACACAATATGGGGAGAAAGGATCAGTTTATATGCACTTGGCAAAGTTATGCAGGTAAACCTACACACAGGTAAAACTGCAAGGAAAAGCACTGCAGTTCTTTATACTGTTTTTAAAACCTCTTGTGAAAACAAAAGATAATTTTGCAAATTAAAACCAAGTCTTTAACTTAAAGATGTACAGCTGGAGGAGGAGGAGAAAAGGACAGAGGGTGAAGAAAGAGCTGTGAGTGGAAGGTGAGCCTTTCCCCATCATTTGTACCCACTGGGAAACTTAACAAACCTGCTGTACCTGGAGCTGGGATGTGGAGACACAGCTATGGGCAACCTAAGGAAGTACCACCCAGCCTGAGGAAGTCCCATCCACCTTGTGCTTGCCCATAAAAAGCAGGTCTAGAGTGAGAGACTAGGGTGATGTTCGCTTTCTCCAGGAACTCTTCTTGTTATGAGACTTTTGTGAGTGAGTTGAAAGTTTGTTTGGACCCTGTGTGAGGCTGAGAGGGAGGGTGTGTCAGAAGGAAAGTGAATTGATATTGATTTTTATATATTAGTAACTTAGTATTGATGCAACACTTCTGCATTTTTGTAACATTCTGTTTTAAGTTGTCTGTTGTTGCTTGAGTGTTTTGTATACTGCTTATATTTTAAATATATAAGTGGTATAGAAATTAACTAATCAATCAACCAATGACAGCAAAGAGATTTTATTAGAGCCAGACTTTCTGGCTTAGCTGAATAAAGTAATAATGTTAATAATAATATTTCCAACGCTATTTTTCTAGAAAAAGAGGTGCCAGAATTCACCATGAACGTTTCCCTCACTCTCATAGAATGCCAATGGCCACCACCTGAGAGGTGCTGGAACCGAGTTCTGGTGAGTTCCTGCTGAAAACAAAAAAAGCAGGCTGCACAAGAAGAAAACTACCATTAGAGGAAACTACTATATGTTCTATAGTGGAAGGTGCTGATAAATAGTCCTTAGTTTAGAAAAGAAGCATAATCATTTGTGTCAAGTTTCTTAATAATTACCTGTCTGGAGTACATGCTCAAGGCAGTATAATTTCTACCCAAGAATCTACATCACTGTTAGATTTGCCAATGAGAGATTAAACAATGGGAGAAATGAATGGATGGAAGACTTCTATAGCTAGTTTCAAATACTCAGGAACAGTCCAAATTATCACCATGTTATTTGTTCCCTTTTTTAAATCTGTGAGATACTTTTTGTTCCCCTTTTGCTGAAATAAACACAGTTGTGTCAAAATCAACCTTTTGAGGGGAAAGAAAGACACTGTAGAAGGCTCCCTCTGAATTCAGAGCATGGAATGGGCAGGTCAGGGAAACAGCAGCCTGGGATGGCAACCACCTCTATGGGGCACCTATGGGGCTCCCCATGGGGATAGACTTTGTTGGGTCCTCAAGCTTCTGGGGCTCAACTTTTAATACCAACGCAAAAGGAAACCCCGACAAAGGAGGGTTCCCTGGTTCCACTGTGAGAACAGGCTAGCAAGCACTGTACAAACCAAACCATAGGAATTCCTTGGGGCTATCAAAGGGCGTTGAGTTACTGCGTTCTAAACAAAGGACACACAAGGACGGGAAAAAGAAAGAAGCAAGCCCCTTTCAATTATATAAAAAAGAGATTCAGTCTTAAGTCATATCCCTGCCCTCCCCTCTCTCCCCCATCTCTGTTTTCCCAGCCTTTCCGCGGTTCTTGCTGAGTGGCTGCTACAGGCTGTCTCTGCTGCCCACCTGCTCTTCCTGCTCCCTTCTGCGAAGCAAATGAAATATGTTCAAATGGCCTTTCATCCTCCCACATACTTGAGCAGTCTCTGCCCTCTCCTCTCTGTTCTAGCTGAAGCTGCTGGTTTCTCCGAATAAGAAAACATCAATTTACTCTCCTGGGGAGCCTGAGGCAGGGTTGGTGAGAAGGGGGCAGCTAGTGCGGGACACAACTCTGGCACCACCACTTTGCAGTCATCTGAAGCAATTCTTGGCCTTCCGCTGGCAAGCAAATCACTTTGTTGTGCAGAAGGTTATTGATGGTGGCGGTGGTGAAATATTAAAGGCCGCCTCTGTCAAGATTGTTCTGGGAAGAATAAACTCCTTGCCTAAAATGAAGAAGACAAATTTAGAAAGTGTCTTAACAGCAGAAGTGCCCTGCTGGATCAGCCCATCTAGTCCAGCATCCTGTTCTTACAGGGGCTGACCAGATGTCTGTGGGGAATCTGAGGGCAGCTCCTGAGCACAAGACTGCTCTCCCCACCTGTGAATGTCAAAAATTGCTATTCAGAAGCAGACAGCCTTCCAAATTGGAGGCAGTGCATAGCCATAGCGGCTAATAGCCACTGACAGCTTTATCCTACATTTTCTTTTTAAAATCTACAGGAGAGCAGGTGAAACCAAATACGGGAATATTTTATAACGCAGAGCCTTTCTGGATGGGGGGAAACTGTATTGAAACTGTTAGAACTAAAGAAATCCATTTTGATTAGCAGCCAATCTTGTCAGTAGGGTGTTGTCAGGAACTGGGCAGAGGGGGAATGGTGGAGAGTGCCTCCCCAGCCTGACTTTTCCAAAGAAGGAGACAGTTCAGAATTACAACAGGGGTTGAGGGAGGTTACAGCTCAGAGGCAGACGAGGGGGAAAGCTAGGAAATAATGGGAGAGGAGGAGAAGGAAGAAGAAGTACCAGGGGAGAGGCAGCTGATGGACTCAGTGTCTTTAGAAAGCCTTCCAGACCCTCCCTCCTTGAAAGTAGGAGAGCAAAGAGCTCAAAGGCAGAAGGCACTTTCTGGCACTTTCCGGCACCCACAACGATGACTCATGAGGAAGTGGGAGAGACGGTAGAGGTGGGGTTTCACTCGGAGCAACACCATTACGCCAAGAGGCTGCAATTCTAAGCCTCTCTTTGTGAATATTGAATTAAAAGCATTGGTAAGAACTTTCCTTGTCTTATCCATTTCTGGCAACCTTGGGAGGTTGGATGCTCTGATGCCTGACAGGTGTGTGGGAAGGAGCCGCACTGTCAGCCCTCTGCTGACAGCAAATGACAGGTGTAGGACATCCATGCCTGCATCATGGTAGTAGCCATGGACCCTCTAAAGTGCTATATTACAGGTTACAGGCAGATTTGTTTTTTTTAATGAGGGTGGGGAGAGCACAGAAACCTTTCAATTTTTTATGTGGCCCACACATACCCAAGTCTGTATTTTCACTTCAAGTATGATTTAGGTTGAAGCAAATGCAAGTGTCATGGCTCCCCTCAAAGAACTCTAGGAACGGGAGCTGTGTGAGGATGCTGAGATGTCTTCGCTGCAGATGCCTTGGCTCTCCACAGAGCAGCAGTCATTTCTCCACTGGTCGTGACCTTTAAATAGGTTTTGAATGGGTTTAAATGAGTGTGGAATACCCATTGACTACTTGCCTTTTAATAAGCTTGTAATGAAAGCTACTTGAGTCAACAACAAGACTTCAGGGGGGTTAAAGCTGGTCTTGTATTCTAAATAAAATCATTGAGTATAAACAGAAATATAATGATTCTATTATGCATGCTTATATCAAGTGTGATACCTGGGGATCCCTGACTTTAACTATTCCCAACTTAACATCCAATTAGCGTACCTTAAAGGCTTTTATTATGAAGCAAGGCAAAGTTAGAATAATTATCTCTGTACCCATTACCAAGGGCATGTTTATATTCATATGCCTTTTTAGGGGGAGAATTATCTGGAAGTAGCACTGCACAAGAGATTTTATGTGATTCATTAATGCTGTGCACAGGTTTCTTTCCCAATTTATTAAGGAAATATCAGCATAACCATATGGAATTAATTTTCTTGAAAAGTGCTAGATCTGAGTGAAATATTAATAATGATAATTTCAGAAGCTTGGCTTTTATCGTCCCTCCGGACTTAAGGGACAGATGAATTAAAACAGGTAAGATGTACCCCACTACATAGACATACACAATGAATTCCACAGAAGGAAACAGAAGGATCTCAACCTTACCTCCTCTCTCTCCCTCCTCCATCCTAGAATGTCTTACTTCACAGGCACAGAGCTAATACATGTCCCATTCCAGAACCTTTAAGGCTTGTGATATTTTAGATGCCCTACCCTTCCATTTCACTTTTAAGTGATGTGCCCTAACTACATTTTCATGAATCTCTGGCATAACCCAGAGAAGCACAAGTTTTGTCTTCTCCTCTTGATCAAGGCCTACACAACTTGTGACCCATCAACTCAAATGCACCTGTGGGGCTTGCCAAGCCCCCATCAGATCATAAAACGAGGCTGGTCAGCTGTACTTGGCTTTGTTGGACACATTTTTGTACGGGCAATTCTTAGACTGAGACCATGGCAAGGTGCCAAGCAGATGGCAGGACCAGGTCCAGCATCAAGGGTTTGCATGGCACCTGCCAAGGGGTGTACACCCTAGCAGGAGGACAATTGACAAGAGCCCTCTGGGGACTCTTCCTTTCTTTTCTTAATGGCTCATCTCCCAGGTGATTACCTCATCAGGAAAGTTGCCTGGCTTATCTTTTAACCCTTGCTGGATACAGGGATTTGGGAGGCTTGATTAAATTCTAGCACTTACTAGATCTGGGAATTTAGGGGAGTCTGGTACCTGTAAACTCATGACACTATTATAGACTTTCCCAGAACATTATTCCGGGAACAAAACAGCTGCATTAAATGCTAAGGAACCTGTAATCCAGTTGCTGCCCTTGTTTGTTATCCTTACCAAGTGAGAGAAGCTGCAAGAGGAGGGATAATTTCTTTGGGGCTTAGCAAAGAAGCAAAATGACCAAGACTGCTAGGAATCTTTGCAGGGTGGTAATTTATTTGTAGAAACCTAGCTAGATTTAAGCTTTCTAAATCCTTGAGCACATACTATACACAAAACTGGAATGCTCTGTAAAATAAAGCAAGGTTACCATTTCATTTTCAAGGTTACATTAACAAGGAAAACTTGTCATCTAGAGTTTGCCCTCCTAGCACCAGGCATATGGAAATCATATCTTTTTGTCACTGCAAAGAGACAAAATGTTGAAGAGAAAATGAGTATATTTGAAGATGTCTCAAAAGTCACTGATAACTGTGCCTAAAGCTCTATGTGACAAATTATGCAAACAGAATTTCAGGTGTCTAAATACAAATTTGTAGGTATTGCTGTTTTGTTTTCCTTGAATTCAGATGACTGCAGTATCTTATATCTTGGGTCATTACAACGTCCTGGGATGTCAAGTATATCCCAGCCTGAGGGAAAAATGCTTTGCTTTTTCTACAACTGTTGTGAAGAAAGGCTTATAGAAAGTGTGTATGAAATAAATGGTTTTGTACATATATGAGGAGAAATGTTTTAGGCTCCTGATATTAGACATCCACCAACAATGTTCAATTTCCACTGCACACTGAAGACTTTTAATTCTGATGAGCCTTGCCAGAGTCATGTATAATTGTCAGTCATGTATACTGCAACATCTCAAACACTAAAAAACTAAAAGAAGGGGGAAGGAAGGCTGAAAGGATTGCAGAGCACCCAGCTTACATTTACCTTGGTGGGTACCAAATTTTGGAGGGCAAGGTTAGCATAAGGAAATTGGGTAGGTCCTATGGCTTTAAAACACCCTGGAAATATAGCCTACTGGTAGCAAAAGTTTCTAGCGGAATATTCCCGCTGCGTCATTCTGTACCATTTTGTTTTTCAGTATCCTGTGTTGTGACAGCCTCGATCAGGGACAAAATAAATGAGAAACAGAGCTCGATCTCTTCCAATGGAATTGGAATGGAATTGCAACTTGTATAGTTTTGATCCTCGAAAGCTATCAATCCCCGCATAAATGACTGTATAAGAGATACACGCTTGAGCTGCTAATTCTTTTATTTGAGGTAATATCCTTGAATGGATAAAAATCAAACATGCTGAGGGAGGCAGGTGCCACTGCAGCTGCAGATGCCACTGCGAAATAGATATTATCATGGTTGCTTTTGGGATGACCCTGTGGGAAATGAACTAGGTTTGATAAAAGTGGCTGGTGGTTGTGTTCCATAATGAAAACTGCATTTAAACTCAGGTGAAATTTCTATGCAAATCGAATCCATTCTGCTGGATTTGAATGGAGACATTTCAAACCCGTTTAGGAGAAATTCAGAATGCATCATTATTCCTGCCATTCATTTTCATACAGTGCCGAATATTGTTAGGGTTTATAATGGCACATTATCATGTAAAATGGGACACAGTTGCCCTGCACATTATCATTACGAGAGAAACCATATCTTGCAGCCTAGTTGCTTAATGTGTTTCAACACAATGACAACATTGTTTGTTACTATGGAATTCCTATCTTAGTTTGGAGGGTGTTTTTATTTTTTTTGTTATTCTTATCATTTGCTAACCTCAGAATTGGATCAAAAAGATATTTCAGTCCTGTGTTGTTGTTCTTCCTGTGACAAAATGAAATCCACCTCACATTTGAATTATTGCATCAAGGGTGCGATATGAAAACAGCAAACCACAAGTTGCGAAGTTATTAAGCCACAGCACTAACACAGCTCTGCAGGCAGGAGGTGGGGGCATCTCCCTCCATTCGCTGGTAGTTAGACAATGGCCAGAGGTGAGGTACGTGAGGTAGAAGCTAGGTGCAGGCTGGGCAGCTGAGAGCTAGAGCCATGCCTGATTTCTGCTGGGATCCAAGGCTGTGGCCATGGGAGAAGCATGACCTTCTTGGGATGCTATGTTGTGAGCCCTCCATCATAGGCTCAGGTTGTATAGATGTGTATAGAACCCATACATCCTAAAGTCACCAGAGACTCTACTGTCTCTTATTTCAAGGAAACCAAACCTTGGGTACCCCTGAAATCTTGCACCGCCCAGAGTTTGGGGTGGTTTGCAATGGAGAGGGGGTGTTTGTGGGTGGGTGTATACCTTTATACGGCACACCTATATTGTGCAATTGGCAGTTATGATTGTGGCCAAAACAATAATGCTGGCCAACCTCTAGTCCAGCAACGTAATGTCTGGGTTTAGTTCATGGTGCTGATGCAGTAGGCATTCCGCTCCATGCATATGGATTTTGTTGTTGGTGCAATGATTCATAGGCAAAAAAAAACCTTGTGCAAAACTCATTCAATATCCACTAGCAGACCAATCTGTCTCAAGCCCAATTTCAATTATTGGATGAGTGCTAGTTCTCAGTGGTGCCAGGGTTAATTTTTAAAGGCTTTTCATTGTTCAGACTGTTGTCTGGGGCCCACACTGAGAAAAATTATCACCTCATCACTGCATCACTGAATCACTGAAATTAGAGATTGGGGATGCTAGCCAATCTATCTCTCTGTGTCAATGAAAGATTTATTATCTACTGCACATTTTCTTCTGCTTTGTTCCATTTATATTTTAAATTCTTTAAGTGATTTGGCAGCTGAAAGGGGCTAACACTACACATTCCTTTCAGTTCCACAGCCTAATTAATCTGTGCCACAGTGGCTTTGCTAATGCTCAATCTAAAGTGTCTGGGTTCTTCTTTTAAAAATGAAAAGAATTGCCCCCCTTTTGCATAGTTATTGCTCCAGAAGTAACAAAGGCAGCTAATGGTTTTCCCCAACCTACAGCCTATTTTCATCTCTACGCTGCATCCATGAGCTGGTTTCCACAGCTGTGCATTGATATACAACCAGCCCATGAGATCTGTTCACCATACACATGGCAATGAGCAGGTGAATAGCTCCATCTCCACCGTGGTGCAGACTAGAACAACATGGGTTGCTCTGTGGTGCAGACACTGTGGTGCAGACTATGAGCAACACTACTATGCTTGGCTCTGCATTAGATTAGGAGCAATGATTCAATACCATCCCATCCTTTCTTTCGAACATGGTTGGGAAACTGGATCCAACCCCCATGGACTACTTTGACAGATGAGCAGACAGAAATCACCATGATTTCAGGTGAAGTGATTTGGAAATGGTTTCCTTTGCCTATACAGCTTGATTTAGAGAGGAACAATATAGTTTGCATCCCTTTCTCTGACATTAGAATAGGTCAGCATGACTTGTGTGACCCACCAAGTCACAGGCTTTCCACAAGCCATGTATCCTTGTTGTGAGGGGCTTGACAGCCCTCTACGTTTTGCAGAGCCACACAGGCAGCAAAACTGGGTGATTTAATGAGTTCCTTGTGCATGGCTGGTGGACAGCATTTGCAGGCCACAAGTTGTGTAGTCTTGTGTCTTTCCTTAGCTGTGGCACCAAAATATGCACACATAGCCACACAGATGTACGATGCCCCCTTATATATATTCTGATCAGTAGACACAGCAGCTCGCCAGGGTATGGTCTTGATATGAAACCTGGAAATTGACTGGAAATTGGAGGAGGGATAGGAATAGGGTTAACTTTGTTCTCTACCTGAATTTCTCAATGAGGTGGGAGGGAGAGGACTTGCTTACTTATTTATTTTTTGACTATTTAGGTACTGCTTAATTACAATAGTGTCTAAGCAGTGTACAGTGAAGTCAACAAACACAGTAAAGGTAAAAATAATCAGTTTAAAACTAGAAAACTGAGGACTATTGAGTCCTATCAGCAGAAGCCCTGATCAAGGACTTCTCCTTGCACGATGGAGCCTGCCTCTCTCTTCTTCCCCGCCATGCCCCTGTGGCCCCTGCGGGGTGTCAGGAGAATCCCTGGAATAATATATGAGGAAGAGAGGGGGGTTGTTCCACCTGGAAAGCTAAAATGCTGCCCCTGACAGAACTCACCTTAGTGTGCTGCAGAACTCAACACAGAGTTCACTCAAAATGCCTGCTGAAATAATAATTTAAGAAGGGCTTCAGTGTGTTCCGGAAGTTTAGCAGGGAGGGAGCCTGTCTGATCTCAGCTGGAAAAGAATTCCACATACTTGCTGAACACATGATACAAACCATGCATCTAAACTGACAGTGACTCCCCAAAGACCTCTGTAACTGAGCAGGGATATAAAGAATCGGGTGGTCTATCAGGCATCCTGGGCCTAAGTTGTTAGGGGCCTTGTAAATTAATACAAGAACCTTGAACTTGACCCAGTAAAATGTGGGCAGACAGTGCAAGCTTTGAAGCACTGGAGTTCTGTTCCTGTCCCCACCAACAGTTTAGCTACAGGATTTTACATCAGCTGGAGCCCAAGAATAGAGTATATTGCAATAATCAAGTCTTGAGGTTACCAATATATGGATCACAGTGGTCAGACCATCTCTGTCCAAGAGCAATCATAGCCATAGCTGCTGTACCAGCCCTGGCTGGTTAAAATCCTCTTCTCTGGAGCAAATATGAATTTAGAAAGCAAATAAAACTTGTTTCCATCAGCTTTGTTCTTATTCACGTTTTATCATTGGGATATAGTACTTGTCCCCAAATAAATGTCCAGTAAGTGTTATTCCATCTATTTAGAACAATATAATGTATGGATTTGTGGTGTAGCCCAGAGCAACAGGAAGATTTCATGTTAACGCAGATAATGCCAATTTTATTCTGTACACCAGAAACAGCCCGAGACAAGTTTCTCCATGTAACTGTGTAAATTTGAAAATTGCAAACTACACCTAAGGGTATCACGAGGCCTACTCCTACATCTGTGCTGAAAAACCTATTTTGCAAGAAGTCCAAGGAATGTCATCTTGCCGCCTTTTAATACTGTTGCTCCCTAAACTATAGTGATTGATTTTGTTTGGTCTGGCAAACACAAATTATCCCACAATCATTTCTGCCTGCCAACCATGCTTACATTGACTTGCCTCTGTTGGCTGGGAGGAGGGAGAAAAGGGAAAGATTGGTGTGAACAACGGAAAGAAGTCGAAACAAATAAAAGGTAGTTTTTTCCGCCTCCTGTGCTGAGGAAAAATTCTTCAACTTTAATTGTCAAGCCAGAATAGCTTTCATTTGCTGGTGACGTAAAGTGAATTTAAAATAAATAAAGAGGGCACTCGCTCATTGCTCAGAACGTGGCCTCCAAACTCTTCATAATGTGCTTCTTTGAGCCATTGTATGTGGCTCTGCTAGTTCTAAATCAGAAGAGACTGTACAAATGGCATTTCTAAATCACTTTAAAATAGAACATGATCAGAGACAGAGCAAATGTGAAAGCCTACATCTACCTCCTTGAAGGTGTTTGAATGTGAAAGCCAGCTGGATTAAAAACTACAAGATAGCTTTTCTATACCAGCAGCAACATCCAAAGAATGTCGGAGGTGTTCTCCCACTCCCAGATTCAGCAAATGGACAGATTCCTGTTTCTCCCTCTCAAGAAAGGAGCAGAGACAAATGGGTTTGGTTTTAATTACTGGGAAAATTACTTCCATATCAGATCTCCTAAACTGTAAAGTAAAATCTGCTAAATGGGGTCCCAGAACCCTTGGCTACCATCCTTATTTACTAAAATCACAATTTGTTGTGTGCTTGTGAGTCTCTTCTTGAGCTTGCCTCAGGAATATGGCTGTATTACCTTACCTTATTGTGCAAAGATATATCAATTCTGCAATATATTTATGCTTGTATTTCCCAGGCATGCCTTTCTTTTCTCTTTGTGACCATGTCCAACAGCAATTTATACCTGGGGAGAAAGTAAATGGACCAAATAATATGGGCTGAGCAATTTGCCTATCAGTAATGCAAGGATGAAAATATTCCTTGCAGCCTCCTTTATTTTGCTGGTGAGCAGAGGAAATAGTACACCCACACAGATTTCAAACCTCTTTCTTTTCCCCGAAGAAATTCTAGAGCAGCATTTCCATAATATGCAGGTGCTGGAGACAAACTGCAGAGGGGCGCTGTCATCAAATTTACCTGCTTTCTCTTCTGACCTACATCTCCTGTTCGCATTTGACTAGATATTGTTAATGGCGCTGATGTCATACCCCCCCCCATGAGATACCTCCTCTTCTGAGGAATATCCAGCAGAGGAGGATCTGGAGTCCTGAGGAACTCAGGAACAACCTAGAACAACAGCCAAGGAGGAGCTGGAAACTTCTGTGGACACTGGCAGGGATCCCTCTCCAAAGAAATGGAGCTAGGTGTCTGAAGTAGACAGAACTCTAGAGCACAGTGGTGCCTCAAGAGGCAGGCCAAGACAGTCACAGTCAGGAGGACTGTAAGTAAAGGGCTTCTCAGGAGTGGAGCGCTTCTCAAGATGGGCACTCTATGCAGCTGGACCCAGGGTGAGGTTCTGACAGCTCTGGGTTCAAAGCCTCAATATGAGGTTGGAAGAACTGCTGGAATAATGTTTTGCTACCAGCACTGTGACTTGTCCCTCAACCTGTGGCCCTGCTGACCTGGATCTTAGGATGCCTCTTGCTTCTGCCAATGTTGGGATAGACAACTGCAATGCATTATACATAGGGCTACCTCTGAAGACAGTTCACCCCTCACTGTACCTGCTCTGCACCCTGTGTGGTTTGGCCTAACCAAAATGAGTCCTTCAACTTTGATAACACCTGTTTTTCTGCTGAAACAGCCAGCAGAGTTCCTCCAGAAGTTGTGGGCTACAACTCCAGTTGGTCCCAGCCAACATGCCAAGTGGTCAGGATTTGGGGGTCTTGTAAACCCCCAAATATATCTGCAGGGTACCACATTGGCCAACCCTGAGTTATACCATGTAGTTTTGATTGCAGCAATGTGCAGTTCTCCTAGATTTGAGACTGCTTTGTCTCACCCATATTAGCATTCTACTGACATAGCTTATCCCTCATGGCTTCTTTTCTCTCTCTCTCTGTAATTCACAATGTTAGGGGAGCATTGAGTATGTGGCTAAATCAGGAGCCTTCAACTTTTTCAGACCCACTTTTAAACCAAACATGTGTTTGAGAACCCATTTTGTAATTTTATTTTAGCATACATTTATATGGTGGTAGTTCTGCTGCTGCAGCCCACCTTTATCAAGCTGGGGCCTAATGGTGGGTTCTGAGCACTGTCCTAAATCACACTTTCGGTGCTCCCACATGAAGCATAATATATTTGAAAAACTGCCGAGAATTACAATTGTGAGTCAATTCCTTTTAGCTCTTACCGTTTTCGAAAAAGAAAAAAAGTTACAGTATTGTCATCCATGTAATGCATACAGTGTATTGTTGATTACCTCTGGGAACTTTTGCTTTTTCCAAAAGTTGCAGACCCAGGCATTACTCTTATTCAAAGAAGCACCTAGTTACCAGAAGTGGGCCTATTGGAGTCTGCTGGGTCCTCAGTGATGATTGCACAAGGGAAAACTTCCTGATTCTTTCTTCTTTGATTAAATGAGAGAATAAAGTTCCCAGATTTTGCTGTAGGTAGAAATGAAGCAAGTGCCATTTAGTGTCAGACTTCACAGGCTATTTTGCAGCTTCTTGCGGTTTTTTTTTATTATTATTCCTTATACTTTTACAATAAGAACAGGCTTTCTTTTTCCCTTGCCAACACTGGATCTGATCTGCCCATACAGGTAAGGTCACCATAATGTGTTATTCAGTTCTACAACGATTTAGATAATTGCATTCTTTGTTAGACTGCCGTAGAATTTCTAAAGTTCAAATTCCAATTCAGGTCAAGGTTACGTATTCTAGTTAAGATATAACGAATGACTCATGTGGCACACAGAGGCTGTGAAGGGGAAAGATGGTTTTATTCTCGTAGAACTGAGGGGTGGATACAGTTAATATCAAAAGGCCTAAGAAGTAATTCAAATGTGCATAAAGGCTACTTATGCATCTGTAGTATCCCAGAACATATATCTAGGGAAGCAGTCAAACTTCCTTCTCATCAAATCCTCCCTACACATGGGAAACTTGCACATCAACCCAAAGACTAGTCATCTCTATGGGACATTACCTTTCCACACTCATGGAGATAGATAGATAGATTCTTTATTGTCATTACACAAGTGCAACATTGCACAAGTGCAACGAAATTGGATGCCATACAGGTGGTTTGAGTGCACTTTCAAGACAGCAGTCCCCAAAATTCATTCTACAGCAGTAGTCACACAAAAGGGCTATATGTGGTATATATCTCATACTGTAGACCATCCTCTTCCTCCTTAGCTTCCCCTAGCCACTGAAAGTTCCCTTTTGTCTCTCTACACATTACTCCAGGTTTGATGGGGCTAAACCCCACCATGGCAGCTAATGTAACAGAGTGCAGTACACTCTATCTAATTTTTTGCAGAAATCATATGCTTCGTCTTCCTGAAGCCACAGACTTCCAAGGCTCTGAATGTCACATAACATATCAAATGTAGAGCTGAACTGAGTTTTGATGCATCTATGGAGCTCTGTGTGAGATCATCATCTGATGTGGAAGTCAACAGAAAAGCTCCAGCTTGCAGAGACTAAAAGCTCATCCATACTGTCATTTAATGTGGAAGTAAGCTTCCTGTACCTCCATTAATTCTTCGTTGTCTATATGGCATTCCCCTCCATTTGGAGTATCCTTGGTAAGAGGATCCTTGGCCTTCCCACACTTCCCCCTCCCTCAGTCTGGATTTCCTCTTACCAATGATACTCCAAAAAAGGAGAGTATGAGAAAGTCCACATTGAGGAGAACGTCATATGGATGACAGATAATGAATGGAAATAGAGGAAGCTTAGTATCCACATTAAACAACAGCATGGATGAGCCCTTACTAGCATCTGCAGTGTATATCAGGGCAAATGGACAAAGTCAAGCAGCCCACAGGTTTTCTCCATATCAGCTATGGAAGTGTGTCTCATCTGTTTGCCTGCTGTAGTCCATATAATATAAGTTTTTAATTACAGCCATTACCGTTTCACTAAACAATTTTCTCCAGTGCAATGTCATGCTTTTTTTGTTGGGACATAGCACAGAGGTTATAGAGACAGAGTAAGAATTTTATTTCCGTGGTTGCTTCTTAAAAACTAATGAAGTCCATCACTGATAAGCAGCAGCAAGTCCTATTCTCCAGCTATTTTCAGCTACTTTTGAGCAGTGCTGCATACATCTAGACAGAAGGCCAGTTCGAAAGAGAGGGAGACCCCTGGAGTCTAACAACTAAATTATTCACAATTTTTTGCTCAGAATGATGCTGAAATACAATACTTCTCAGCAAGGTTTCTTTCTAATGACGAGAAAAATGTTATTTATATTTCATCCAGCTTGGTGCAAAAATTAGCAGGGCCTTGCTGAGACAAGACAAAATAAAAGCTGTCCCCCACCTGAAATTGCCACAGTACTTGCCTAATGCTGATCGTCGATGCCCTATGGTTTCTCCATCTCCTGTCACATATCGACCTGCCTTCTGTTGATATAATGATTGTTGCTGTAATGTTTCAAGAACAGCTTCTTGGGGCAATATTATCACAGGTACAAAGAAAAATTAAAACAGCCCATGGTCACTGACATCTAGAAAATAGTATGCAATGGATCTATAGACTGGAGGGAGGACAGAGAGAGAGGAGAGAGAATCTGTAGATAGAATTGTGTTTGCAAGCTGGTTTGATATTTTTTTTAAGTCATACATTATTTGCTAACCTGAGCATTGTATTTGTCCATCAATAGGTCATCACTGGACTTGTGATCTATGCTGGAGACCAAACTCTTAAATTCAGGCCAGACATGATGAAAGAGAAAGAGAGGGTATGAGCTTCGTACTGCTCTGCTGGAGGGCAAAGTGGACCAATCCTATGAAGTTCTGGTCTCTTATCTTGATGGTGCAGCATATAGATATGGGGGACTAAGAACAATAAACCGAGGTACACCCAGCTGGAAGCACACCAACATGGAAGAACAATCACCTTCAAGAATCTCCCATTAATTGCTACATTCCAGGATGTAGAAAGAAGCACTTGCATCTTTCCCTCATTTTAAATGTGTTACCAAGAGGAATTCTTTGTACTTCCTAACTAGTCTGTCAAATATTATGTAGTCATCAAAAACAAAGATGAAGGAAATAGCCATACTTGCCTACAGCAATGCATCAAATTTGGTCATGTTATTCATTTCTGACTTATGAGAGAGCTGAGGCTTAGGGGCACAATAACCTGCTGAAAATGACTCTTGTAGGTGGGAGGGGGGGCAGTGGAAGCCACAATACTAACGTGAAAGAAGGAAACAAATGGAATCCATCTTCTGTGATCCATGTGGCATAGGGCCCTCAACTTTTAGCCTGAATGAAGCAAGAGCTTCAAGGATGGAAAGCATGCAATGTTTATTGATCTCCACAGAAATAATCTCCTCTTCACTGTCCCAACCCATTCCGTTCATCAGTGAGCTAGATGGACCAGGGGGTCTGAGAGTCAGTATAAGGCAGATTCCTATGCTCTTAGTAGTACTTAGGGTATTATAAAAAGTACCCCTTTTCCATGTTAGTACATCAGATGCAGTAAATATTCATATTGGTGTACATAGTTACATGTGCACAAACAGAAGAGGATTATTTCCACTTCCGTCAAAAAGCACAGTTAAGGAGCAATCTTCTAAATGGTTGCAGCTGGAACAACTTAGAATAATTCACCCCTATGGGTCTGCTCCACAAATCAACATCATCCTGGAAGTTATGACTTAACTGTCTTTTGGATCGCAACCTTTTCTCTGCTGATTGTTATTCATAATCAGCCACCCACCTGCCAGCTCCTTGTGGATGCTTCAAAGGAAACTTCAAAGACTTACTCACAGGGAGCAGACAGTGATAGGATAAGAAATTCTATTGTTCTTGTAATGGGCCACAGGGGATTTAAACAGCAAAGCAAGAATAAAAAAGAAAAAGCACCAGTACCAAAAGAAAGAAAAAGTTGGTGTCTCCCCCCCCCCCCCCGCCAATGCCTTTGAACTCTAAATACAGAGACGGAGAGAGAGAGAACTCAGAAAAGACAGAGGGCAGCATTTTCAGAAGAAACCCACAAAAGCATATTGAAGAACCTTAAGGTTGTCTTGCCGTCTCCCCTAATAAGAACGATCAGCAAACAGTGGTGTTGCTGAGAGAAAGAAAGCCTTCTTCCAAATGAAGTTTATCAACAGCGATAGAACTTCCGAGTTACAGAACTGAGCCCTTAGGCTCTTCTAGTTACAGAAACTATGTGATATGTCTAATAAGAAAAGGCTTGACCACATGGGTTGCCGCACAGTTGCACAGACTGCTTTCAAATTTAAAGGCTTAGCAGTCAAAGGGTGTGTGTAGAGAATGGGGTAATCTGCTCGTTCAGATGTGCCAGACTTTTCCCACCTCCTTCATACGGCGATGTTGCTATGTGTCGATCCAGCAAGGACAACAGTGAGAGAAAAGCAGCATGTTGTGGTCCAGGATGTTTCACTGTGAATGGATGTGTGAGGGTGGGGAGAGAGAAACGTGTAGTGGAATCAGACTAGCACTAGGGGGATGCAGATTCAAATCCATAGCCAACCATGTAACTCCCTAGGTGACCTATGCCATGGACCTCTCTGCCTCACCTTACTTACAGGGCTGGTGCTGTGGGTGCAAAACGAGAAGGAGAAACCATTATGTCACCTTGACCTTTTTGGTGAAAGCAGAGATGCAAATGCTATACAGTGGTACCTCAGGTTAAGAACTTAATCCGTTCTGGAGGTCCGTAATTAACCTGAAACTGTTCTTAACCTGAAGCACCACTTTAGCTAATGGGGCCTCCTGCTGCTGCTGCGCCACCAGAGCACAATTTCTGTTCTCATCTTGAAGCAAAGTTCTTAACCCGAGGTACTATTTCTGGGTTAGCTGAGTGTGTAACCTGAAGCATATGTAACCTGAAGCGTATGTAACCTGAGGTACCACTGTACATATATTAGCAGATTTGGAGGTGGCTTCCCAATCATATACACAGTGTGTGTGTGTGTGTGTGTGTGTGTGTGTGTGTGTGTGTCTAAGTGCTATAAAAGCCTAAAAATCAGTTTTCTCCAAGGTGGGGAATGATAACATAGATAGCAATGCCACTTTGAGCTTATATAAAGTCTGTCTTCAACCAGAAGTGCCACTTGTTTATATGGTGGTCCTAGCCTTGAAATTACACATTTTATTCCAGATTATCATTTAAATTGGTTTTTCTGTGAAGTGATTTTCCATTTATAAATAGTACAAAAGTTCAAAAAATAGTCTATTACTAGAAGAATTTTTCTTCCTCTCTCACAAAGAGCTCACACAGGAAACCAAGATCAAGCAAGACAGATTCTCCACTGTTGCATCACCTTCTATATTAACTGGCATGTACATTTTTTCCAGGTTTCATTTGAAAGTCAACATTCATCTGGTCTTATGTTTTCTGTTACCCTGTACTGTGCACTGCTATAGATACATAAATATGAACAGTATGACCTAGATTGGACACAGGGTTTCCCCCCCCCCCCTGTGTCCCATCTAGGGTGCATTGTGCTGATATTTTCATCTTGGGTGGAATCTAGACACATAAATAAATGCTGTGAAAACTCTTTTTTTAAAAAAACCGTTTTGAAAAATATGTTGAATTTGCCATAGCTCACCATCGCCATTTAGTGTGACATTTGTATACTGCACTTTACAGCACACTTAAGACGTTTTATTTGCAACTGTATAGCTGAGTCCTTGGTTTTATTTATTGGTTTTATTTTATTGCAGTTCATGCTGAAGATGGACAAAATGAAATCACCTGGCTATTGTGGGGAACCAGATGTAGGCAAGATGTAGGCCTTTCTACATTTCTTTGAGCCCAACATAGTGTGGTTCCCAAAACAAGCAACATGCTTTCTCCTTGAACCCTCCCTACAGAGAGAACACTTAAAGGTTGTGTTTCCTAATGGGAGGAGCAACCTAGAAATAAAAAGGAGAGTTCTCTAAAGAAGGGGAGTTGCCTTGAGTTATTCAAACTCAACAGGGAATTTGTGAAGATGACTGGGCATTTGCTTTCCTGCTTTTGATATTGAGTGAAAAAGGATGGTGGCAAGTAGCGTGTGCAGAACTGAATAGAGACTCTAGGATAATGATGTCTATCCCAGGCTTACTACAGCGAGTTTTGTGTGCAAACCCTGGTGAGTGGAGGTTCAATCCAGCTGAGGTCTGCTTCCCGGGGTGTTCCCTGTGGGGAATGCACAAGCTTAGCAGACCTCTGCAGCCTTCTTGCCTGATGCTTCACCCCCAAGTCAGTCCAGGCAGCCTAAATCAGGATGATTGGGGCTGTCTCACCTGATTCATCCCAATTCCAGATTCCCCTGAATCAATCTGATTAAGTTTGGGATTCGGGCTTCAGTCAAATCCAGTGTACAGCCCTAGCAAATATCTATTAACACTGTTAATTAAATACCATTGCTTATCTTTTACCAAATCCTGCAAAATATCAGTTCTCAGATATCAAGAGCTAAAATAAAATATTTTCAATATCAAACAAAGACACTCATTATACAAAAGACATGAGGAGGACATTGGAAACAGTACTCTATACCAATTCCCAAGTGTTTTCAGCTCTGATGGAAAAAGAAAAGTCAGTGAAGAGTTTAGTGAAGTTCAACCCAGCAGGGCAGGCAGTGATCAAAGGTAATATGGAGTCCCTACTTCTAATGCAAAATGGGTTTGATATTAATACCTAACCATTAGATCCAACTCAGAGAAAAATTCATAAGCAACAACTAAAAATGGCCCAAACTCTGAAAGTCTGAAACACATTTTTAACAGGTATATGAACTTGTTTGTGCTCATTCATACATTTAAGTAGCTGCAAGGCACAAAAGCCAAAAACAGAATCATTCACTTCCCATCCCAAGCCTTGTCCAAATGAGGGCAACAAAAAGGACCACAAACTTTGGCAAAAGAAATGCGAATAGACAGTATGCTAAAAAGGAATTTCAGGTGTACATTGTTAAAACATAAGAACCAACAATAAAAAGTTCTTAAAACGCACTAGTAGCAGGAGACTGGGGAATTCAGCTGGACCCTTGGATGACAAAGGAATCAAAGGTGTGCTAAAGGAGAAGAAGATTTCAGAGAACCTGGATGATTTTTTGTGCATCTGGCTTCCCAATGAAAGATGCAGTGTAGGGCAGATGACAGTGCCTGAACTAACTTTTGCAGCAGAGGAGATATCTGAGGCAGATAGTGTTGGTGAGAGGTGAACTTCTAGACCTAATAGACAAAATAAAAACTGACAAAAAGTGGTCCAACTTGGGTGGCTTTAAAAGGGGATTAGACAGCTTCATGGAGGATACTATTGATGGCTACTAACCATGATAGGTAGGTTGCAACTCCACAGTCGGTGGCAGTGATGCATCTAGTTCATGGGTAGGCAAACTAAGGCCCGGGGGCCGGATCCAGCCCAATCGCCTTCTAAATCCGACCCGTGGATGTTCCAGGAATCAGCGTGAGTAGAATATGTCCTTTTATTTAAAATACATCTCTGGGTTATTTGTGGGGCCTGCCTGGTGTTTTTACATGAGTAGAATGTGTCCTTTTATTTAAAATGCATCTCTGGGTTATTTGTGGGGCATAGGAATTCGTTCATTTTTTCCCTTCAAAATATAGTCCGGCCCCCCACAAGGTCTGAGGGACAGTGGACCGGCCCCCTGCTGAGAAAGTTTGCTGACCCCTGATCTAGTTGCTGGAAACTGCTGGATAAGAGAGGGTGCTGCTGTGCTCAGATTCTGTTTTGGGGCTTCCCATGGACATCTGGTTGGTCACTGTGAAAACGGGATGCTGGATGCGATGGTTCATTGGCCTGATCCAGGCTGTTCTCATGCTGTTATGTAACCAAGCAGAGACAAGCTTAGGAAAGGGAAGAAATGGAGACTGGGGGATGCCGGGGGTTATTCACTTTGGTTATTACAAGCAATAATGAAACAAAACAACAACAATACAGTGTATTGTTCTACAGGCCACCACTCATTTTTTTCAAAGGTTAGTAGTAAATGTGTATGGAGAACAGATCTAGAAAAGGGAACCATGTAGAGTGAAAAGATAATTGAGCTGTTACAAAAGTAGAATACATTTTATGGTTTGTGGTGGCACAGGAGCGACACAAAGCATAAAACAACACTGAAGTTCCTGAAAGGGAAAAGAACTGATTGGTGTCATCCCAAATAAGCGGTTGTGTACATGTCTAATATGAAAATAAGAGGTTAAACAGAGAAATGCCATAAAACCCATTCAAGCAGAATGGAGGACTGTGTTCAGCATATAATCAGGGCAGGGAGAAGCTGTCAAAATGAATGAGATAATAAAGCAGCATACAGTATCTCAGTGAAAGGATCTGACCCTGCAAATATCTATAGCAACAAAAACCATGTATCACAAAACAGTGGCATTTCCCACCAGAAGAACAGGACTGACGTGTATTACTTAGCATTTTCCTTTTTTCACCAGTTTCCCACTGTTTGGCTTACTGTGTCATGAGAACCAGATCATTGCTATGTGATAAACAGGGTGTACTGGAGCTACAGGGCCAGCTGAAAAAGAGAACAGGTGTTTATCCCTAGATTCCACTAAGGGCCAGATTCCACTAAGCTGTTATACTAGTGGAAACCAATACAATGAGTCACACTAACTTGTCCCCCTCCTGTCGCCATGCCCCTACCCCCACAAATAAAAATCTGCTTGGGAGGGTCTATAGAACTCCCAGAACAGAGCATGGGAGGATGAGGGGGGGAGATTGTTCTGTTGGGCAAGTAGAAATGTGTTGATGAATGTTCATAATTACGTTACATTGAACTCCACCCTAAATGTGCACCTTGCAAAACCTTTCCAAAGCTAAACAGGTCTAGGTCTGATCAGCACATGGATACAGACAGCCCTGGGAAACCTACAAGCACCACCTTGCATTCCCTTATGGAGAAAAGGAAGCACATTAAGTAGAGAATAGAATGATATATGTAGAGCATGGTAGAGTTTGGTGGTCAAAAGTGGAGGCTGTGGCAAATCAGGACACAGCTAGAATTTTATCTGGCAAGTAGTTGGTGAGAACTGGCAACATCTGGTGACTTAGGGATGGAACCTAGAAACTGGCTTTCCCAGAGCAAGTGTTGGTTGCCCGCCATAACAAAAGTTTTATTCTGGAAAATATTTGCAATCCTAGGCTTTAGTGCATTTCCCAATGTCTTTTATAAAATGCATTTTTTCCTCCAAACTCCCCCCCCCCAGTGGGTGAATGATTTTAAAGAAAAGTAGGGAATGTGTTATTCATAACTAAATCAGCTACATAGGATATGCATAGATTTAAATCAGTCCAGGTGCCATCTTTTCTCATAGCAGTCTGCAATTTTCACTTCCATCTCAACTTGGCATATTTTATACTGGGGAGGTGGTGAAATAGCTTCTGTTGAATCCTCATATCATTTGAGCAAAGTGTTGCTTTCCATTGGAAATTTACCTGTGCAAGAACTGCAAAGGATTAGGTCTTAGTGATGGATTAGAAGAGAAAATCCAATCACAACGTGATTTTCCTCACTTCCAAACTTTCTATTTCGCATTCTTCAAAAACTGCAGATGCCATCTACCTACCAGCTAAAAGCTTCCTATAATTTACCAGAGATTTAAAACGAAACAAAACATTTTATATGTTCGCTGTTAACTTCCAGGCTGTCTGCTCACATCCTATTGAAATGCAGGACCCATCTCCTGTCTCAATCTGTGTTCTTCTCACAGTCACAGCAGTCCTAATTACCCAGAAATTCTGCATCCTCTATCATATCATCTAGATAAACCAGTCATTTGCTACCATAATCGCCGTCAGTGACTCACAGCCATCTGCAACTGGCAATATCAGCAGAAATGCCACTTTCTCCTTCTGTTTTGTCTCTACTGGATATGTCAGGATTCCATCTTCAGAAATCTCTGATCTCCTCTCCTTCTGCCACTTAATCTTACATGCACCACCAGCTCTGGCACACGCGCCATCAATACATATTTTAAAAGAACAACCTAAATAGCTTTTAGCTACTACACACATTGTGTTCACCAACCGGGTATACATTTCATTGACTTCTCTTACGAATCCCATCTATTAAAAGAGGGCTGAAAGTTAATAATCAGAAAATAAACAATATTGATCAACATTAATATTGTGTCCTCTGTGACATAAAGGTAAAGGGAAAGGACACCTGACAGTTAAGTCCAGGCACTCATCTCACTTTACAGGCTGAGGGAGCCGGCATTTGTCCGCTCCACAGACAGTTTTTCCGGGTCATGTGGCCAGCATGATTAAGCCACTTCTGGCGCAACAGAACACCGAAACCAGAGCAGCGCATGGAAACGCCGTTTACCTTTCCACCGGAGCGGTACCTATTTATCTACTTGCACTTTCTGGGGTGCTTTTGAAATGCTACGTTGGCAGGAGATGGGACCAAGCAACGGAAGCTCACGCTGTCACCTGATCAGCAAGCCTGTGAGGCTCAGTGGTTTAGACCACAGTGCCACCCGTGTCCCCATCTGTGGCATAGCCCACTATTTATCCCATTTAGCATCATATCTCTTATATGAAGGCCACGTCACATGACCCAGTAGGCTGGTGGTGTTTATTTGAAAGAGCTAGGCGTATCAGCTCCCTCCTGTTTTGACTAGGATAAAGATATTATGTGTCACTGCATTTAAGGTAATTTCATGCAAAAACCTTAATAACATTCCACAAAGGCCATCTTAGCCTTGCTATATGCAGATGACACGGTACTCCTATCCCAAACAAAAGTGGGCCTGAAAAGATTGATGAGGGCATTCACAGGATACTGCCCAAAAGAACAATGGGCTGTGAATTACAATAAAGAAGAAGAAGAAGAGTTTGGATTTGATATCCCACTTTATCACTACCCCCAAGGAGTCTCAAAGCGACTAACATTCTCCTTTCCCTTCCTCCCTCACAACAAACACCCTGTGAGGTGAGTGAGGCTGAGAGACTTCAGAGAAGTGTGACTAGCCCAAGGTCACCCAGCAGCTGCATAACCAAAGTTATGGGTTTCTCAAGAAACCATAGGGCCTATAGATGGTAAATGGATAATTAGAAGACTGAACAAGTCAAAGTCATTAAATATCTTGGGCTTGTCTTTCAGTCAACAGGGTCCTGGCTAGTACATCTGAATTATGCAAAGGAAAGAGTATCTCAAAGTGTCAAAATTTTGTTGTGTTTATCCCCCCACAAAAGGCGGTAGCTACATACCCTCACTAGGAGTGTTCAAAGCTAAACCCCTGGCCCAGCTACTATACAGGGCACAGATTTGGCCTGGGGCACACCTTGACAATAAAAACTGTTCAGTTCAAGTTCTTAAGGCAAATTTTCCATCTTGTGCCATCTTGTGTTCCAAATGTTTCACTGTGCTTGGAGGCCAACCTTCCCTCAGTTGAATTACAAATTTGGTACAGGACATTTATTGGTTTCGTCGAAATTTCACCCCCACCGGTCTATTTCCTTTAATATTGCAAGACTGTCCCAAGAGTGCTTGGACCAAAACTGTAACTCAAAAGCTCTGTTCCTCTGGTTTATCACCTCAACAGTTATTAACATTGGGTTTCGATAATGCAAAGAATTTAATTAGGCAGCACCTATATGACATTGAGCAACAGAATAATTTAGCCACCGTAAGAAAATTTGGTCCTTGGTACGATTTTTTCTGCCTAGTTTCCTCCACACATCCACATCCTATCTGCAAAACTTAACAGTTTTAAAGTACAGATGTGCCTTCGCCTATGCAAGATTGAATGTACTGCCGTCGGTGGGTCACTTCCGTCAAATTCCACTTGAAAAACAATTATGTCCATGCGGAGACGGCAGTATCGAACCTGCAGTGCATGTACTCCTAGCCTGCTCTCTTTATAAAGATCTGTGTAACAAAGTTATTGCCCCTCTTCTATCATCCATACCAGGTCGTTCATCCACTGCCACAGTGTCCTTCCTTCTTGCAGGCCAAGATTACCAGGTGACAGCAAACAGGGCAGAATTTTTAACTGCGGCAATTAGAATTAGATCTACCATCTGACTAACCCATTTAATGCCTAGTAAAGAAAGCCCACTCGTTCATATGTTTTACTTGTGGTCAAGGTCAGTTTTTAATTCTTTTATTTGTATAGTTGTAAACTTTCAAAACGCATTTTGTATAGCCAACCATCTGGCTATATCTGTATTTGATTGTATTTGATTCTTTAGCTATGGTTTGTGGCTGACACAAATAAAGATTTTATGTAAAAAACAAACAAACCAAACCTTAATAACATTCATGGTTGTTATACATGGATAGTTGTCTATAGGAAATCAGTCAACATGTGCAGCTATTTTAAGTAGCCACAGACTCTGTACCCTAAATCCCATCAAGATCAAGGAGCTGCAATCACTGCAACTCCCCAACACCAAAAGCTGAAGCAGGGATGATGAACCTACAGTCCTCCCAGTGGTAGTAGAGCCCACCTGCCAACAACCTCTGACAGAGTGACCAAGAATTGGATTGTGGAAGCTGTTGGCCTTTCGGGTTTTGGTTAAAGGACAAATAGATATAAATGAATTCCTGGATGCCAAGATCCAGGTTTAGAGCAAGTTGTTTTTGGTGAGAGAACCCCAGCAGAGATTTAAAACCACAGAAGCTGCTGTGGAGATAAAGAACAGCCAGCTTTTTAGTTGGAATGGTAGACATTGGAAGACTTGTTGGGAAGAAAATGGGCTCGTTGTACACTTGGGTATCTGTTCACCTAGTCAGCTTACACAGTTACATGATTTCCCTTCCATAAGAACTTGCTTTGGGGTAGGGGTGAGCATCTTCAGAAGTTTGAATCGGGGATAATTCCTGCTAATAATTGGTGGTGGAATTGTGGAGGAAAACCAGGAAGATGTTTTAGGCAATTGTTTATTTCTTCAAACATTTCGAACAGCAAATGAGATTGCGGTGGATATTTAATTTAAAAGGCCCGTTCTCTATTAACATAATGCTCCTGTGAATACTAATGTCTCAGACATAGATTCACCCAGAATGTAAATATGGATGATGTTCTTTGAAATATATTAAAAATGCTGCTTCCATTACTGTCTGCAGAGAGTAACCTGAAATGCTGTATTAAAAAGAAAGAAAGGGTGGCAAGTCCATAAACAAGTGCAGGGTAAGGAAATTGATATAAGACTTTGGTATTTTACAGCCATTGCTTTCTATTCTGACATGACTCTTCCGTATGTAATCAGATAACATGGCCTTGCCATTCAATACCTGAAGAAAAGAAATACTCGCTTCAAGCTGAGGTGATGTATGGGGTTGATGTACTTAGTGGAGATACATGGGGAATTTCTGGGAATAGTGTCAGAAGAGACAAATGCCACCAATGAAAAGAAAAATTCAACCAAGTAAAAAAGCCAAGATGGTTTCTTTGAATCACATCAACATAACAGCATTCAGCAATGGTGAGACAGAGAGGACAAGTAGCCATTTGCACAACAAACAAAGGCAAAGTCATACCATACCTTCCAACATTTCTCTGATGAAAATATGGACGTCCCATTCCAGAATGATAATTTTACTATTTATACCCCATACATCTTACTAGGTTGCCCCAGCCACTCTGGGCAGCTTCCAACATATTTAAAACATAATAAAATATTATACATTAAGGAAAAACCTTCCCTATACAGGATTGCCTTCAGATGGCTCTAGGGTTGGATAACTCCATTCCCTCCAACATTTCTCCAATGAAAATAGGGACATCCTAAGGAAAAGTGGGAAATTCTGTAATCAAATCAGAAACCAGGACAGCTTCTCTAAATCAGTGATGTCCCTGGAAAATTGGGACACTTAGAGATACCGTCATACCAATATGAAAAATCAATTCTTAGGCACTCAGGTTGGTTTGAATATGTTCACAGAGTGCCAATTCTGCAGTCTTTCCAGCACACATTAATAAGCTGTGAATCCATGAAGTAACATTCTTAGCTAACATTATGGTAGAATGCTATAATGTAACACGCACAAACTAACAGTGATAATTGGGAGGCTGTAACATTCTGTTTCGATTCAGAGAACATACTAAAACTTTGAAAAATTGTGAGATAGCCATGCTGGGATTCTTTACAGTTTGAATTCCTCACAATATATATGAACAGTCAAAAGTTCGAAATAATAAGGTTATATGTGTTTTTCAGTATGAGGCAACTGGTTATAATAAATTTTGGGAACTATATATGGACAGGCAAAAGACATGAATAGAACTGCTTCCCTGCTAGGAGAAGTAACCTTACCCTTAATACTTTCCCCTGCCTTTTGAAACTTGATTGAACACAGCGTCCCAGGAAAAGACTTTCACATAGTGCAATCTATTGCTACCCAAAGATAAACTAATAAAAAAGAACATAGTTATGGCACATTCTGTAGTCTGTTTTCACACAATCACGTGCCACTGTTGGGGTCCCCTAGATGGCTTAAATTGCTCCATCCTTTTTTTACCCTGCCAAATAACGCTGACATCCAACAAATCAGTTTTCATCACTGGTGTGGGGGGGGGGGGGGTTGCTGAGTCTAAGCATCACAAAATGATGTTCTTCCCCCACCCCCAATTTGGAACCAGCTTGGTGATGGTGATAATAACCTTAGATATTCAAGCACTTCCATTTCAATCTGTTTGGAGGTATGTGGAAAACAGGCCCAGGTATATTAATGACGCACCTGCTTTTTGGTGTAACCCCGAAGTGCCAAAGCACTGACTGAAACAGTTCTGCCTGAAAGCAGAACAGAAGGTAGTGTAATGAAAGCGAAGACCAATAAACTCATAGGCTATGGGTATTTTAATAGAACAGAATGTGACATATTTTTACAGTAGCTTCAAGTGCCCCCTTCCAGCACTCTGTTCATAGTTCACCTGTGTGCAATAAGTCTTGACCAATATTGCTCTTTGGCACAAGCTGTAAAATGCAATCTAAAAGGACCCAGTTGAGAATAAAAGTAAGCATCGTGACAGAAAAGATGTTTTCTGATATAGTGTTTTCCACAACTTGTGGTACCCATGGCAAAATAATCGCCCCATATTGTAAATCTGAAGTTTACATGCTTGTTGTTGTTCTTTTTAATCACTGGCACATATGATAACGGCTGGTTTTGTTGTTCAAAGCACTATATGTGATATTCCACATTCCCACCTCTTGAAAAGGATATTTCTGTGGCCCAGAATAGCCACTTATTTCATATGTAATTTGTTTTTCATAAACATAAGTTGTAACAAAACTATCAAAGTATATACAAGAATTAAAATACGTAGCAGAGCATATATCTGAGGATTAACAACAATATTACATCCTCTACCAAAGCAAAGAATCAAGCTGTAAGAATATAAGGATAAAATGCAACAAACACTTACAGTATATTCTTACAGTTTAATTCTTTGCTTTGGTAGAGGATGTAATATTGTTGTTACTCCTCAGATTCCCATTACCTACTGGTATCTAAGCAGAAACAGTGGGAGGATCTGAATCACTAAGTATCACCTTTCCCAGGCAAAGTGGAGACAATGTTTTCAAGTCTATGTGTGTAAAGGTGGTGTTTCCCTCTTCGCAGTAAAACTCCAGCATACGCAGCGTGATATTTACAGTCTTTATTACATATATACAAAGAACAGCTGCAGTTCAAAATCACGCATCCGAACCTGTTGAGTCAGAGTCGGGGAGTGGCTTCCTTCGATTTTGGCGCCAACAAAGTAGACGTGGAAACCTCGCGATACGTCTTTGCTCTTTACATTTCATTTCCCTCCTTGCCTGTGCTGGTGTGAAAGCCCCCCCCCCTTTCTGAGTCTGAACTTCCTCCTACTGGCTCTGGTGGGTTGTAGGGCTCTTCACCATCCCTGATGCCCTGCTCCTCCAGACTACGCCCCGGCCCCTGCTCTGCTTTGTGCGTCAGTTCCCTGTCTTCCTCTTCTGCCCGTTCCTGCTCAGAACCCTCCCCTGTTACTGACGAAACTGCGCTTTCTGGCTCTTCCCTGGCAATGTGGTCTCCTAGATCCAAGACCAGAACTGCAATCATTGCACCAAATGGGTCGTTTCCCCCCGCCACTTGCCTCTCTTTTTGAATGGTTATCACTATCCCATCTGATAAATTAAGCTACAGAGATAACTGGAAATAAATGGTGGGCAGAGAAATCTGACCAGTAGCTTTTCCTTTATTTGTGCTGGGCTATAACCTTCCAGGGGACACGGGTGGAGCTGTGGGTTAAACAATAGAGCCTAGGACTTGCCAAACAGAAGGTCAGTGGTTCTAATCCCTGTGACGGGGTGAGCTCCCATTGCTCGGTCCCTGCTCCTGCCAACCTAGCAGTTCGAAAGCACGCACGTCAAAGTGCAAGATAAATAGGTACTGCTCTGGCGGGAAGGTAAACGGCTTTTCTGTGCGCTGCTTTGGTTTGCCAGAAGCAGCTTAGTCATGCTGGCCATATGACCCAGAAGCTGTACGCCGGCTCCCTCAGCCAGTAAAGCGAGATGAGCGCTGCAACTCCTGAGTTGGCCACGACTGGACCTAATGGACAGGGGTCCCTTTACCTTTACCTATAACCTTCCAGCTTTCATAGCAGGTTAACTTCAAAAGTTGTAATAGGCAGAGCTAGGCTTCTTAGCCACACACATGAAGTATGTAGTCTGGATATTGGTAAATGTATATTATCAAGACCTGCTTCCATGGGTTAGCATCTGCTAGCTCTAGGGTCCATTTACAACTCAGGGATAGGGACTGAAACATGTCATCAGCTAGCTACCAGAGTCCATAAGAGTCTGCTGTCACCATCTCCCCCATATTCCTAACATATTGTACCTTTTTGTGGTACACGAACCCTTCTAACAATGAACTGAGGGGCTCTGTGCCGACAGATATGGAGCCTAAAATGACACTCACAAGAGAGATATCAGCATGCTCAGGAGAACCCCAACATTGACAGAAGAACTATTCCACATAGCACCCGCCCTGTGGAACGCCCTCCCGTCAGATGTCAAAGAAATAAACAACTATCTGATTTTTAGAAAACATATGAAGGCAGCCCTGTAGAGGGAAGTTTTTAATGTTCAATGTTTTGTTGTGTTTTTAATATTCTGTTGGGAGCCGCCCAAAGTGGCTGAGGAGGCCCGGCCAAATGGGTGGGGTATAAGTAATAAATTATTATTATTATTATTATTATTATTATTATTATTATTATTATTATTATTATTATTTTAAAAAAGCAGGGAACTCATCCACAAACAGTATGACAACTGAGTATGTTTAATGGTCACGAGAAGCCACAAAATATTGAATGCCAGTTGGGGAAAGAAAAAAAGAAGGAACCAGTGGCAGCAGTGAATTGGCTAACTAGCACTACTAACACTTCATAATATGCCAGAGGAGGTAATGTGCAGTTGGCTGGCAGCAATTTTCTGGGAAATGCTGAAGAGATACTGCCACATTTTATTGCATGTCCCACTTCTAACATATAAATAAATGACACAGTGCTGTTACATTAGTAACTGTAAAGGAGTCCTGCATTCGAGAGAGAAAATTGTTCTCTTAGCTGCTGCTGGAAACCTCCTCTTTCCTTCTCGAAGGATGCATGTTAAATGGGACGGGACACACAAGTGTGGCTCATCTCCCATGTTTGCATTCTTGGTTGTCTTCAAATCCCCTTTCTACTATTCCATGGCTGATTTGGAATTTGTAGAGCCCAGTATTCCACCCCATCTGTGCCTTGACTTGGCCTGTGCTGGACTACGCTGGCCAACGCTAGGACATTTTCCTGGTTTTGGAAGAGGGGAACAATCTACACATTCCATTTCCAGACATTCTGAGTGATCTGGATGTCTTGAACCACTTCAGTACTAAATTTCAGCAGCCTGTCTTTAGTCGAAGGCCCTTCATCATTCCGATGCCTTATCACTGAGATAGAAGCCCAACACATCTTTGGAGAGGAGCAGGGGATGGCTTACAAATAATATTTGCATGCAGAGAATCAAGCAGCCAAAGACAACAGAAAGTGGAAAGCCTTCCTGCGTCAAACTGTCAGATCATTACAAAAGGAGAAACAGATTGGGAAATGGTATGTCATTTAAACACTACAGAGATAAACGAGAAACAGTTATTTTATCTGTTCCAAATATTTGGAAGACCACAGAATGGGACGATGAGGAGATAGGGGAATAATTGTGGCTGCGAAAGGAAAGAGAATCCAGGACAAATGCAGGCTTGAATAAATAGAGGAAAAACTAGGGGAAAGGTAATTTGCTTTCCTGGCAATGCACCATTCCTCTTGGCCCAAGCCAAAACAACAACAGCAACAAAACAAAACAAAACCTCAACCATTATTGATTTCTTGCTTTCAGTGATAAACAAATAGCAATTATCCCGGAAGAAGTCACATGAGGCAAACATTTAACAGCTCCCCTTTGTTCCGACAGTCAATGCCTACATTTGTGTGACTCCAAGTATTCCGTTCTTTAACATTTGCACCAAGCAAGGTGTTTAGAAGAAAGGTAGGTGGGTAGAGTTGCCATGGTAATTGTGGTAAATATGAAGGGGCTTGACACCTTGAGGATACAAGACATCTTATGAGAACCAAGCTTTGTAATAGTATACACTCAAACGTTCCTCAGATGAATATAGGGGCATTTTCATCTGAGGAACATTGGAGGGTATGCCGCCCTTTTGGCGTCTGTGTTTCTGCCCCCCCCCCAAGTTCTTACTTCCCTCTAACTGACCCTCACTGATGCTCCATTTTCAGTGTCCCCCCCCCAGCTGCCAGTCTACCAGAGGGAGGGCGAGTGCCAGCACTGCACCAGTAGAATGCAGCATGTTTAGTACCAAAGCAGTTACTTCTGGGAATGAGACCCCTTCTCCCCATGCACACACTCACCCCCACCCCAAGATGGGATCATGTGATGAGCAGATGGGTGCCTCTGTGTGTTTGTCTCTCTTCTGCCCCGCAGCTGCTCCATGGATGACAGTATTTCTGCTGTCAGCAACCCCAGAAGTTCTCACTCTCCTGCCCCTCCAACTGACCCTCCTCAACCCCCTTTGGAAAGTTGTGGGGAAGATAAAACAGTTGCAAGGAAAGGTGGAAACAGTGGAGGGCCAATTAAAAAAGCATTAAGAATGGACTAGGCTTATTTTCCTTCCAACCTAGCAGTTCAAAAGCACGCCAAAAAGTGCAAGTAGATAAATAGGTACCACTCCAGCGGGAAGGTAAACAGTGTTTCCATGCGCTGCTCTGGTTTCACCAGAAGTGGCTTAGTCATGCTGGCCACATGACTCGGAAAAAACTGTCTGTGGACAAACGCCAGCTCCCTTGGCCTGTAAAGAGAGATGAGCTCTGCAAGCCCAGAGTCGTCTGCAACTGGACTTAACTGTCAGGGGTCCTTTACCTTTACCTTTTTAGGTTTCTTTTAAAACAACAACAAGATCAATATTTTCAATATAAACACACACACACACACATTTCAAGCATGAGTTTAGGATTTTTCAGGGAGATCTCTGAAATCTCAGAAGGATGTGGCCAACCTTGACTTTGAAAGGAGCAGGGTTCACCCATCTGTAAAAGAGGTTAAGACTACCATGACCTCATATTGATCGGACTAGTTTGTAGATGTCACATACTGGTAGATGTCACCCAGGATCAGGAATGCACTTGAAGAAGTTTGCTTTTAGGCTGGAGGATGAATGTGGAGTGTCATCAGAATCCCACCAGGCTGAAAATTAGCTGAAATCACTGTAAAGCCTACAGGTTCATTGTTATTGAACCTTCTGGTCCTTCCTTTTTATTCACGGGTTTGAAATTTGAGATGTCAGAGCTCGCAGAAGGTAAGTCGGAAGAATGATTGCGTTAAAAGGGATTAAGCAATTGATTTGGAAGCAATTTCTGCCAACCTCTGGGTAATTGAAAGGCTGTATGCCATCTTTTCCCCTCCACATCCCATCCCACTCCTTTTGTCTTAATGGTTGACAGTGTAAAAAAGAAAACACATTTCTGATTGTTTCTTGGAGAAGTGCATGCTATTCTGTCCCAGCAGTTCATTCCCATTTTTAAGCACTCTAAATTGTTTGTTCGGTGAATTCAATCCATCCCTGTGTTCCAAGACTATACAAAGAATAACAAAGGGAGAGGTTCCAATTGTAGATTAGAAGCTTCAAGAGCCTGAAAGAGCTTCATACAGAGGGTGTTTAGCTGGTTTCAAGGATAGACGGGGTGTTACACATTTTGGGGTTTTGTCTTTAAAATGATCTCGCAGCCATGCAGAGAACATAATTTCCCATTAGTCTATTATACCCACTGACACTTTGGCAGAGTATACACTTGATTGGTCAAAATGAATATATTAAACAAAAAACAAAAAAACACCCTGATGAATTCAACTGCATCTGCCGGCTGTACCAAAGGAAATTCAACAAAGCATATTTGGTACTGGAAAAGAGGGTATTTTCAGAAATTCTTTTACCAACTACCTCGCAGTCTTCATGGTTTGGAACATACATTCTTGAAACTGCAGCCAATATATGCACCAGGGGTTTAAAAATAATTAATAGATTAAAGATCTGTATGTGCTATCATGGGTAGCTAAGCTGCTTTGGGGCAATTCATTCATGCAAAATGGCATTCATTATGGACATCATCAAGCAACCACTCAAGTAAGTTGGCCCAATTCTCAATTATACCATTAACTTTGGCAGGAGGAAGTCAATCTCATAATAAGGCGAATGCTATTCAAATGAGAGCTCAGCTGAATATTCACCTCAAAGGTTGTGCCTAACTTTTGATTGGTCTTTTGATTGGTTTGAATGGTTTGTGTTTTAAATCTGGATTAAAAATGTTTCTTATTTTGTGAGCTTTGATAACAAGGTGCTTATAGGCATGAATTACATTTAATGTGGCAAGTATATACACCCCCAAAATACAAACTTTTCTAGATGTCAGATATTCAGTTTGGATGGCACTTTCATTGAGCAATCCCATTAGGCCTCCCTTTGTTCTTTCCACTGTCTTCATCTCTCCTGATATAAAGCTTTGTGCTTTATATTGAATTCTGTTGCTTTAAGATCAATGCAGGACTAAGAGGACAAGGCTTCCTCTGGCTGGAGAGAGACTCTAAGCAAAATTCTATTTTGCTCTGGTTCATGTAGGCCTTAACTCTTAATTTCCAGGCCGATATACCTGTTTGCAAATAATTTATTTCAGGTAATCTTTTAACTTTTTAAATTTCTGCAGTCTGGAACTAAATGAACACTTCAGTAGATTACCACTAGGGGTGAAGAATCATTTTCAGAATGGAGGCAGCCTTCTGGGGCCACATTCCAGTGGTGAGCAAAGCCAGAGCCAAAAGTGAGCAGAATGTTTTGTCTGTGTGCAGTAGACTCATTTCTACACACATTCAGGCACCCTTCTCTGTCTTCCAACCAGGCTACTAAGAGACATTATCAGAGTTCAGGAATACGTTCCAGCCAGGCAAAAGCACTCAGGGTATGAAGCAGGCCCAGTGAAAGCTGTGGTGTGAGGAAACTTCCAAGGGAAGAACAAAGAGGCTGTGCAGGGGGGACATGTGGTCCCTGGTTTTGAGGTTCCTCAAACCTGCATCACCACTTCATTGTTGTCTTGTTATTCAGTGTGACCAGGTCCTTCCTCAGGGGATTTGTGGCACAGACATACTTGTCATGAGAAATACTTGTGCTTTGCCATTAACCCTTCATATATCTGGTAGCTTTTGTTATTGGTAGGCTCTGATCCTGCTAAGAGTCATCTTTGAGCCACCAAGTTCTGAAGTTTGCTCACAACACAGCCACATTGTCAGGTGACTAGGGGGGATCTATCCTTCATATTCCTGCCCAGAAGCATCCTATACCTGTCCTCTTAGAAGTAAAGGAGGTCAGGGGAGAAGTAAACCCCATTGTGGGTTAAGGATTGCTCTCCTACTTGCTGAGACAGCAGAGATGTGAAGGATGAATTCCCATTGCTATATTTCTCTCCACCCCAGTGACCTTCAAAGTGAGGAAGAAAGAGGTTCTGTGGGTCAATATACAGTTCAGGAAACAACACTGGACCACAAAGCCTTCTACTGGAATCATTAAAGGTGAATTGGTTTGGTTTTACAAATCCTTCTGGACACAGGCTTAAAGGATAAAGCATTATTGCTAACTCTTTTTTCAGTGGTTCTTTAAACAGACCTTTCCCCTTTCAACAATTACCGCCGGTATGACATATAAAATGATTGATCGCTACCACTTTCTCCATAGGCAATGAACACAAGGCTGTTTGTGGCTCCTGACTAGACAAGCTTTGTCATTTGAATGGCATTTAATTAATATCTAGCTTGGCTTATGACAAGGATGTGGTGTTTGCAGCACATGGGGAATGCCTATGAAAAAGCTGTAATGTGTGACATCTAAAGAAAGACCCAGAGTTACACTGTTGTTACCTCTAGAGCCAAAACTAAGTGATCACAAAGCCCATTAAAATTTTGTCAAAAAATGGCAACATCCAACAAGCACTGCTGAGGCACATGCTTCCTTCATTTCAACTGGCCCAACAGCAGCCGTGCTTAGAGGGATCAATCCCTCGATGATTTTCTCAAAGACGAAAAAACTATTTCTAAAGAGGGATTTCTCAGTGGAAGAAAATGTGTCTTTTTAAAAATTATCAGGTTTCCAATGAATCATCAGTCCTGGAAACTTTATATTGTATAAAAGGGGGAAAAGTGCAAAGCAGCAAGAAGTTTTTAAAATCTCCATTAGTTGGACTCCTTTAAGTCTTGTTGATTTGTCTAGAAAGCAACATGCTCAGTGGTGGGGCATCTGTGCTGCCTGCAAAAGTTCCCAGATACAATCCCTAGGTATAGACCAGTTCATCTCAAATTTTCTTATCTGGTGGAACAGCCATTTTTGTCCTTGCAGTGTGCCAGGCGCCAGAAGCATCCCACCCAGCTTGGGCTATAGTGGAGTTTCTGTGGACTGGCAGCTGGTGGTTCATAGACCAACTTTTTGAGTAGCACTAATGAAGTAGTGGACCATACTGGACCATAAAGAAGGCTGATCGCCGAAGAATTGATGCTTTTGAATTATGGTGCTGCAGGAGACTCTTGAGAGGCCCATGGACTGCAAGAAGATCAAACCTATTCATTCTGAAGGAAATCAGCCCTGAGTGCTCACTGGAAGGACAGATCCTGAAGCTGAGGCTCCAATACTTTGACCACCTCATGAGAAGAGAAGACTCCCTGGAAAAGACTCTGATGTTGGGAAAGATGGAGGGCACAAGGAGAAGGGGACGACAGAGCACGAGATGGTTGGATAGTGTTCTCGAAGCTACCAGCATGAGTGTGACCAAACTGCGGGAGGCAGTGGAAGACAGAAGTGCCTGGTGTGCTCTGGTCCGTGGGGTCACGAAGAGTCGGATACGACTAAACGACTAAACAACAACAAATGAAGTAGTAATGGACTAATAATCTGATGGTATATGTTACTTTCCTGTTGTTTCACAACACCCCAATCTCTGAGCGGTGCAAGATTCCAGGGGTCCCAGGCTAAGGTTACCAGATTTTTTTCAAAGAATCCAGGTACACTTTTTTTAACAAAAAAGAAGGGGAGGAGTTATTTTTTAAAAAATCATTCTTTAAAAAAATTAAGAAGTAATATCTTCTCTTCTGTGGTCTCCTCTGTCACACGGCCTTCCTCTGGGCCCAGGCCTGATCTCTTGGAGCGCTATCCGCCGTGGAGTAGGTTCGGCTTGGGCTTGGGCTTGGCCATGTGTCCTTTCCCTCCCGGTGCTCTCCCACCTCTCTTCCTCAGCTGCAGTGGCAGCAGCAGTGTGGCAAGGTTGGGGCTCCCCTCTTTTTTATCCTTCCTCTTTCTCTCTCTTCCTTCTCCTTCTCCTCTCCTCCTTCTCCCTGCACCTGCTCTGGGGTTTTTACTGGCCCTGGAGCATCGCTGAGCAGGGTGGCCAGGTGCTCTCACTCCTGCCTCAATTTGGGTCACGGGGGAGGGGGTCAGCATTTCCCCAAGTTGACGTGCCGGGTGTCCCTGGTTCCCCCTTGGCAGCGGCAGCGGTAGTGGCAGTCTCTGCAGCCCGGAGCCAGCCTGGTAGCGCAGTTGGCTCTGGCTGGCTTCAGGAGCTGCTCGCTGCCGTGGTGCCTGCTATTTTGCCTCGCCGGAAGTCCCCATATGATGTGTCTTATGCCATTGAACCAATCACGCAACATTCATTCCCTACTAATAAATCTACAACACTTAAAATATAAATCCAGGGACATGAAATGAAATCCAGGGACATTCTGGGGACAGATTTTGTCCGGGGACAGATTTGTAAATCCGGGGACTGTCCCCGGTAAATGGGGACGTCTGGTAACCATATCCCAGGCACTTACTCCGGGTTCCAATTCCTCAGAATGAGGTACAGAGGAACACTGTGGTGTTCCAGAAAGGCTGGGGCCTATCCTAACTGCTAACTGTGTCTTCCCAGGAAAAGGTAGGCGCTCGCTGCCTGACCCTCCTTCCTGCCTCAAGTCCATCTCTGAAGTAGGATTGATGACTCCATCAGTGGAGGAATCAATCTTTTCCTGCATGGGAAACACTTGCAAAAGAGCACCCCACAGAACTGATCCCTCTGTTCTCAGTAGGGAGTGGAGGGGAAGAAGGCACCCATCTTCTCCTGACCATATGTTTAATTGATTTTTTTTTTTTAAAAAAAAGTTAATCCTACCCCAGACTAATTTGGTACCAGATCTGGGGAAGGGGTGGTCCCTGGTTTGTCCCAGGGGGGTTGACCAGTTTTTCCCACTGACTTCACCCAAATCATCACCTGAAATGGTACAAACAGAATTTGTTACTGGACATTCAAATAATAATGATAGTGGTAGCAGTAGTAATAAACACTGTACTTATTTCATGCTCTTTGACCTAGAAAAGTTAAACTCAGTTTATCCTATTCCTCAGCACACTAATATGCAAGACATCCCACTTAGACTGCTCTCTTATATACAGTATTAATAAAGGACAAACTGCAAGACATATTTTACATGCCCCATTAAACAGGGGAGATAACGTCTGCACAAAATATAATTGCCTTCTGATAGGAATGGAACACAAAAACAGCCATCACAGTCAGCTGAATCCCCTAATTTATGGCAGTCTTATGTCAGGATGATACCAAATCCCTAATTCATTAAGGATGAGAAAGCTATATGGCCATACTATTAATTAACTTGATGCTGTCTATAGTACAGTAAAAGTTAAGATGTATATGGCTACCATGTACTGATCTTTATATGTGACAATCCTGCACACGATAATGCACATGTAAGCCGCTTTGGCACCTATGGTAATGTAAGTGTGAAAAAAGTATGCATAAAGGGGGGGGTTTGCATGCACACATCTGGGAGAAGGAGGTGCCAAAAGCTGAATAGGCAACAACGCCTAATGAGCAGGGAGAGTCTATGGCAGAGGGAAGTCCAGAAAAAGCAGCTGAAGCTGAAGCAGAAGAGGAGGGAGGCCAAGAGGTGGAGATGAGTCACGCTGGTGAAGAAGCATGGGGCTCTCCTCCTGCTGCAACAAGGACCAAGAGAGGCATGAAACGGGAGGAGCAAAGACAGACACACCAATGCCATCTCAAATTGCTTGGGGAAAACCCAGGAGAGGAGGAGACTTAGGTACCTGGGGGAAGACATTTAGTCTCCACAACTGCCTCATAGGGGCAGGACTTACCAAACAAGAATTGCTGTGTTCATTAGGCCTGGCACTCCTGAGCAGATTCTGTTCATCCTAATAAAGAGTTAACTTCACTTATTCGTTGTGATTTATTGCTGGTTTGCTCCCTGTTCAACATATTAGGAGACTAAAATGCTGCATAATTTTCATGAATACTTTAAAAATCACAAATTGATGTGGAAATGCAGGGAACTGAACTTAAAGGCTGAAAAAACAAGCAACTCAGAGAAACTGAAACAGACAGATTTGCCCATCTCTGTCTGGAGGGCCACCAGAATGGGGAAAGAGAGTCATCAAAAATTGTTTCTGCCCACAAACACGCCCTTCTGTGAGTTAGGGTGATATAAGAATCCAATGAGCTTTAACCCAGCACTGCATCCAAATAATTTGAAATCAACAGCATATTAGCAGTCAGAAATGACTTGTATTTTTCTAATAAAAGAGCAGATTCAGACTTTGTCAGTTTCAGAAATTTGATAAGGGATGTACGGCAGCAAAAGGGCACTCATACAAGATGGAAATCTACCTCAGCACAGCTTTGATTGAGAAAGCCTTGGCCTTGCCCAGAGAAAATGGTTTAACCTTGCTTGGTTCAATTTATATTTATAAACTTGTGAAGTGACTGATAAAATACTGTGCATAAAAATGCAAAAGAAAGGGAAGTAAAAGAGCTTTTCCATTCCTTCACACAGCATCTTAAAAAGAGAGAGAGAGAGAGAGAGAGAGAGAGAGAGAGAGAGAGAGAGAGAGAGAGAGAGAGAGAGAGAGAGAGAGGAGAAGAAGTATTTTGCTTTGCAGGGACAGTGGGTGGAGGAAGCCAGCCTTTTAACATATTTTGCTATGCGTTTAATAATGAAAAAGCAACCATAAGCCACACTCTTAACAAGGCCAGTGAGATATGACTAAAGAGAAGAAATTTCTGATGAAGGTCAAGGCAACGGATGCTTTGTGGGAGTTCTGGGAAATGTTATGTTGTGAGATAAATAATGAACAAGAGAACCTCAAACAGATTTTTATGTAAATTTAAATACTGATGGGCAAACAGAAACTTCTGCAGAACCTCTGGTTTTATGAATTCACAGCTTTAATGAGATGAAGTGAGATGTGCCAGAGAAGGATTTCTCAACTTGATTGTTAGGAACTGGAGTCACTCCCTTTCCAACTATGCCCACTTTTTCTGCTTTCTTTTTCTGCTTTCTTTTTTTTTAAAAGGATAGCACAATTCTAAATCTCTTCTTTAAAGCAGATTTCCCCAACCTGGTGCATCTCCAGATGTTGTTGGACTCTATCTCCTGTCACCCCTAGGCAACATGGCCAATAGTCAGGGATGGTGAGAAGTGTAGTCCAAAATGAAAACTGTAATGACCACATTATTCTCCCACAGTAATTACAGTGATGTCTCGGGTTAAGAACTTAATTCATTCTGGAGGTCCATTCTTAACCTGAAACTGTTCTTAATCTGAGGTACCACTTTAGCTAATGGAACCTCCCGCTGCCGCCACCACGCGATTTCAGTTCTCATCCTGAAGCCAAGTTCTTACCCTGAGGTAATATTTCTGGGTTAGCGGAGTCTGTAACCTGCAGTATCTATAACTTGAAGCATCTGTAACCCGAGGTACCACTGTATTCCTTCTTTGAAATCTCCTGAGCTGGATACTACAGAATGGGCTTTTCTCTTAAACAACTTGGATAACTAGAGGTTTGTCCATGTATGACCACAGCCCATGTCCACTCATGCTGTTCTTTTCTTCTCATTGCACATGTACCTTAACAGCTCACCAAGGAGGACCAGCAGTAGTATCATTCCCCATCAGCCCATCAGCCTTGTGGTTGGTAAGCCTGGCATCTCTGAGCACATTTTGAATCCCTAACTCAAATTAGCTGAATTTAAGTCAACAAGCCCAAATGGTATTTTTTGTGGGGAGGGAGACTTCACATATTTCAAACAGCCCTCCATTACTCCCCACCCCCTCCGTGGTATTGGAAACATAAGTTTGCAAACAAGAATTTGGGAAGAACAGCAGTTTGGGTTGGGGGAACAGAAGAAGAATGAAAAATTAGGCAATGAAAAGGTTCCACATTGTTTCTCTTGCCATTACTCTGCTCTGAACGCCCCTCCTGCAAGAACATTTCCATTTCATTCATTCTTTTAAAAAGGACAAAACATTGTAACATTGTGGGAGCTGGAATTTATTGGGCATTCTGCCCCTTTGGAAAACTTTGGAAACAATTTTCTGAAGTCAAATCACAGCAGTTTCCTTAGTGAGCTATCAGGGCACCTATATGTCCTAATATTTCCATATGGCGATAGAAAGCATATGCAATGTGGAAATCACAGCATTCCCTTATCAGTGATCAGCTTGAGGTTTGTAGCACTGAAAAATTAATGGCACTGATTTATGGAAGATACTCCTCCGGCTGGACATTATCAGCTTGATCCTCGCAGTAAGAATGGAATCATTATGTCTCTTCATCTTCCAGCCCCACTGACTAAAAGGCGGCTGTAATCTTCCCATGCAATATGACAGGAGAAAATGTTGTCTGCTCAATAACGCATAAACACCTATTTGCCAATGTCAAACTTTCCCCCTTCCTCTGCACCCTCAAGGCAGCTAAAGAATTATGCCTGCTTTCAAATATGATATCTAATTTCCCCACCAAAAGATACTGTTGTGTTTTGATACTTCATATTACAGATACAGGAGAGAAGATTGGGTGAAATTGGGCAATTTTGTGTGTTTTTATCGACACAACTTTTTGTAATCAGTATATGTTCACATCACACACCACTCTCCTATTAGGCCTAACTGAAATACACATTGTCGATGTCAGACTACCCTTTTGAAAATAAAAATGTCTGTCAGAATCAACGACATTCTTTTGGCCTGTCAAACAGTAATGTATTCCTAGGAAAATGTGTTTGACATGAAAGCTGACAGTGCCATCTTCTTAACATGTAGAATTGTTTCATTGCAGAGCCAGAAAATAGTTGAAAGTTAACTTTCATCTCTAAGGTAGAACATCTCCCCCAAAACAGCTGTAACAGATGGGCTAATGTATTCTAGCTTTCCACAAGACAACTGCAATGCCAGAGACCATGGAGGGCAAAAACAACAACAACAAAAATACTATACATATATCCTAGTGGCATTAAGTACTGTAGGTGTTAGTGCTTGCTGCAGAAAGCTGTGAGAGATCCCCAACATTTTTATCATTAGGACCCCCCTCCCCCCCCCCCGTATCAGAGGCCCTGTGTCTCCAAATATCAGGGATCACAAGGGAAGAATGCTATTCCACGTATGTCCTGATTTTGTACTTCCTAGAAGAACTGTGAGAACATAATGGAGGCTCATTCCAAAGGTCCATCCATCTTGATTCCCATAGTGACCTACGCATTAGTAGGGCATGAAGGCAACAGATCTCACCTGCTGTTGTTCTCCACCAGTGGAGAAACCTCAAACATAGCATCAGAGAATTACAGGAGATCCAGACCACAAAATTTGATTTCTACCACTTCAGGTTTTGTATCACCCACAACAACCCCATTGAGCACAGATATAAGGCATGTACACATGCACTGTCTTACTTGCAGTGGGCAGCAGTCCATTTGGGTCAATGGGGAACTGACCTGCCGACAACAGTCTGCTTCCAGCCAGTCCTCATCTGTCTACCTTGCTGCTTACAGCAAGACACTGCCTGTCATCTTTCTCCTTCTTTTATATATGCATAATTTTTATTTTAAAAATCTCTATTATAGAGACAAATCTGCATATCAGAAAAAGTAGCTGTGTGTGTGTGTGTGTGAGAGAGAGAGAGAGAGAGAGAGAGAGAGAGAGAGAGAGAGAGAGAGAGAGAGAAGCTGTAGGTCTAGAAGACAAGCTTCAGATTTTCTTCTTTCTGCCCTCCAGGTCTGTGATATTGTGATTTTCTTCTTCTTCTTTCTTCAAGGAACTATTAAAAGAGAAGAAGCAATGGGTCTTTTGAGATGCAGAGAATAGGCCTCAGAAGTCAGACTTGAGACCAATTTTGTTCAATACTTTCATTAATGACCTTGGGGATAGAATAAAAACATGTTGATAATATTTATGAATAACATCGCATCAGCGTTGCAAAGCACTAGAAATGCAGAGAAGAATAGTGAATCTATGCTAGGTGATTTGGGTGATTCTGCAACCTAGAGCAGTAGAAATGGAATAAAATGAAATATGACTGTATAAGGAAGGGGTTGGGAACAACCAGCCCATGAGCCAGATGTGGCCCCTGGGGCCTTCCCATGTGGCCCATAGCATCTCCTCCTCATCACTTCCCTCCCCTGCTACAATTAGGCTTGGGAAAAGTATTTTGTCGGAATACTTTTCCCAAACATGTTTGCAGCGCAGGGGGCATTTTCAGGGAGCTTGCAACTCAGCAGGGAAGAATTAACAACCCCCACAGAGCAAACTTTTCTACACACACACACACACTCCTCATACCACAATGAGGCTTGGAAAAGAAGCCTTCTGCTGGAGCTAACTATAAGGTAAGCTCGGTTAGTTCAGTTTTTTAAATATATATATATATATGTATATATTTATATATTGCTTCACAAAACCAAAAGGTACCCCCCAAGTGGCGCTGTGGGTTAAGCCACAGAGCCTAGGATTTGCCGATCAGAAGGTCGGCGGTTCGAATCCCCGGGACGGGGTGAGCTCCTGTTGTTCGGTCCCTGCTCCTGCCAACCTAGCAGTTCAAAAGCACGTCAAAGTGCAAGTAGATAAATAGGTACCGCTCTGGCGGGAAGGTAAACAGCGTTTCCGTGCATTGCTCTGGTTTGCCAGAAGTGGCTTAGTCATGCTGGCCACATGACCCGGAAGTGTACGCAGGCTCCCTCGGCCAATAAAGCAAGATGAGTGCCGCAACCCCAGAGTCGGTCACAACTGGACCTAATGGTCAGGGGTCCCTTTACCTTTACCTAAAAAGACAAAATACAATGTTATTTCTTACCACCTGAGGGCTCATCATTTAGAAAGGATGCAGCAAGGTAGGGAGTTGATGGTTACATGCTCCTGCTTCTGCAATGGAAATTCACTTGTACATCTGCCATAGGACCTTAGGTTTCCCTTCTTCCCCTCTAGCATCCCCTCACACCCCAAATCTGCTCTCAAGAGTCCCACAACTCCTGCCCTGTCAGATTTGGGTGGCACACAGCTAGTGACACGGGGGACGAAAGGAAGAAGAGGTCCTGCTGCCAAACATCTGCAAATGCTGCATTAGAACTTACCAAATTATTTTCTTCTATCCTCACATCCTGTTGTTGTTGTTGTTTAGTCATTTAGTCGTGTCCGACTCTTCGTGGCCCCATGGACCAGAGCACGCCAGGCACTTCTGTCTTCCACTGCCTCCCGCAGTTTGGTCAAACTCATGCTGGTAGCTTCGAGAACACTGTCCAACCATCTCGTCCTCTGTCGCCCCCTTCTCCTTGTGCCCTCCATCTTTCCCAACATCAGGGTCTTTTCCAGGGAGTCTTCTCTTCTCATGAGTTGGCCAAAGTATTGGAGCCTCAGCTTCAGGATCTGTCCTTCCAGTGAGCACTCAGGGCTGATTTCCTTCAGAATGGATAGGTTTGATCTTCTTGCAGTCCATGGGACTCTCAAGAGTCTCCTCCAGCACCATAATTCAAAAGCATCAATTCTTCGGCGATCAGCCTTCTTTATGGTCCAGCTCTCACTTCCATACTTCCTCACATCCTATGACACCCCAAAGTATTGCCTCACTCTTCAACTATTAAAAGCCCACTAGACCTTCCCAGAATCTGTCCCTTTGTCTCCTAGTGATGTCTGATAGATCTTAGCTATGCCTACCTGAGTGCCTGTTAGTGATATATATGAAGCAAATTCTTTTTAATATTATGCATTTGCTTCCTTTGCAGAATGCACTTAGTACTGGGATGTTAATAAAATAACACATTCTATTTTAAAATCCACCTTGGACAGGTTGCTTTCAGATAGGAATATTGATGTAAGAACATCTATCTACTCCAGGAGGTCAGGGATAAAGGTATGAAAAATATTGCTGGGAATGATCCCCATGAACATTTTAATGCATTTGAATGGCACACTACAAGAAACAACACAGAGCGTAATGGGGATGTACAAGTGCATTACGTCCAGGCTTTATTATCATGGCCTTGAAGTAATGTTCAATTAGAGGAATAACACGCTTCATTTTCAACTTTCAGTCCAGCCAGCTGACACAATAGACATATTATTATTTTTTTTTAAAAAAATATTTATTAGGGTTTTTACAGAAAAAAAAGAAAACATCCAATAACAGTATACAATATTGCTTTGTTTAACAAAATTTCATATCCTCTTTGAACTTCCTCACGCCTCCCACTCCCATTTGCATCATTAATAAATTTTGTCCAGCAAATTATCATCTTATTTCCAAATTTTAAAACCGCTTAATTACAATAAAATTATTCTCCTGCAAATTTGTTTTTCTTAATCTCTCTTCTCATCAGTTCCTGATCTATTTTAGTGATGGCCAATTATCTATAACTAAGCATCTTTCTTAACATTCCGATAAATCATAATATTTTTGTAGATAAATCTTGAATTTCTTCCATTCTTCTTCCATCCTCTCTTCTCCCAGGTCTCGGATTCTGCCAGTCATCTCCGCCAGTTGCATATAGTCCATCAGTTGCGTCTGCCATTCTTCCAGTGTGGGTAGATCTTGAGTTTTCCAATTCTTGGCGAGTAGTATCCTTGCTGCTGTTGTCGCATACATGAAAAATGTTCTATCTTTCTTTAACACCTTCTGGTCGACAATGCCCAGAAGAAAGGCCTCTGGTTTCTTGGTAAAGGTATACTTAAACACCTTTTTCAACTCATTATATATCATTTCCCAGAAGGCCTTCACCTTAGGGCAAGTCCACCAGAGGTGGTAGAATGTTCCTTCATTTTCCTTACATTTCCAGCATTTATTGTCTGACGAATGGTATATTTTAGCAAGTTTAACTGGGGTCATGTACCATCTGTATATCATTTTCATTACATTTTCTTTCAAAGCATTACATGCAGTAAAGTTCAACCCAGTGGTCCACAACCTTTCCCAATCCTCAAACATAATATTATGCCCAATATCCTGTGCCCATTTTATCATAGCCGATTTAACCATTTCGTCTTGTGTATTCCATTTCAACAGCAAGTTATACATTCTTGAAAGTACCTTAGTCTTAGGTTCTAGCAGTTCTGTTTCCAACTTCGATTTCTCCACCTGGAATCCTAACTTTTTATCACTTTTGAAAGTTTCCTTAATCTGAGCGTAGTGTAACCAGTCTCGCACTTTATCCTTCATTTTCTCCATACTCTGCAATTTCCAATTATCTCCGTCTTTTTCTAGCAGTTCCCAATATTTTGGCCAGTAGGCTTCCATATTGGTTCCTTTTCGGGCCTTAGCTTCCAAAGGTGAAAGCCACCTTGGTGTTTTATTTTCCAGTAAGTCTTTATATTTAGTCCAGACATTAAACACTGCTTTTCTGACAATATGGTTCTTAAAGGCCTTATTGATCTTAACTTTATCATACCACAAATATGCGTGCCAGCCAAAAGCATTGTTGTAACGTTCAAGATCTAACACATCAGTGTCCTCAAGAAGTAGCCAATCCTTTAGCCAGCAGAAGGCTGCGGCTTCATAGTACAACCTTAAGTCTGGCAGGGCAAAGCCCCCTCTTTCCTTTGCATCTGTTAATATCTTAAACTTAATTCTGGGCTTTTTGCCCTGCCAGACAAATTTGGAAATATCTCTCTGCCACCTCCGGAAACACTCTGCTTTGTCCACAATTTGCAATGTTTGAAACAAAAACAACATCTTTGGCAGCACATTCATCTTAATTGCAGCAATTCGGCCTAGTAAAGAAAGCTTCAACTTTGCCCAACTTTCCAAGTCTCTCTTAATTTCCGACCAACATTTTTCATAATTGTCTTTAAATAGACTCAGATTTTTAGCTGTTATATTTACCCCTAGGTACTTTACCCTTTTCACTAGTGATAATTCTGTTTCTCTCTGAAACCGTTCTGACTCTGTGTCTGTCATATTTTTCCCTAGCACCTTCGTTTTTTGTTTATTTAACTTAAATCCTGCCACCTGACCAAAATCATTTATCAATTGTAATACTCTTTTCGTACTAGATTCTGGCTCCTGCAATGTCAATACTAGGTCATCTGCGAAGGCTTTTAGTTTCACAATAGACATATTAGATCAGTGAATCATTATACGGAAAAGGAGTCCAAATTTCTTGAACATGGGTACTGATTGGGGTCGTCAGTTTTGAATTAACCATTTCACTGCTAAGGCTGCTACACAATAGGTCACCTTCAGACCTAGGAGCTTCCAAATTTGGAGTTTCTACCCTGCTTACAGGCTTGATGGGGTTCATCTTTCTGTGATCGGGAATGATTTGTGGCTGACCTCAGTGTCAGTGGGGTTAAGGGATTGGTTATAAGTGTGAGTGGTTGGTGGTGAGCGCGGGTGCTCATGTGGCGGATAGGCACTGGTTTGGGTGATAGGGATGGGAGAATGGTCTCGCCATCCCTATGTGAAGGGTATTCTGTTAAAGGAATCCAGGGACTCAACTGGTTTGGTCAACCCCCGAGAGGGGGTTGTGACTGTGTCTGAGTCCAGAGGGGTATCTGGGTGGTGCACATAGTCTGTTCCCAGCTTTTCACCTACCCAGGTGTTCAGTCTTGGTTAACCTATGCTGGTGCCCTGGGTCAGCACTGCCTACAAGGGTGCAGGGTGCTAGTCGAACCAGAGCCTATGCAACCACTTACCTTCTGTAATCAATAAAGTTGTGGCCTACATTCTGTAGGCCAACAAAAATTTGAGTCAAGAGTGCCTTTATTTAGGGGGAAGGTCTCTGGGTATGAACACGCAAATGAGTTGCTGTGATCCTTAGGCCTGATACTCCTGTGCAGATCCTGGTTTTGCTAATAAAGAATTAACTCTAACTTGCTCAGTATGATTTACTGCTGGCTCACTCCTGTCAGTAAATCACTTCATTTCAGACTTCTGCACCAAGTTCTGTTGGTATCAGCATGAGTTAACATGTAATGGTGTTAACTTCTTGGCTTAGTCTTGGCCACATATAAAACCTTGGCTTGTTTTCCATGAGTAATAAACTTTTAATTTTTTTATCCTTTCAATAAGCAGTCTTACCAGACTCTTTCTTTCTGTAGACTGCTGCTGTATAAGGAATTCAGAAGGTATAAGGAATTCAGCCATTTATTAATTCTAGTCTAACTCAGATGTCATGCTATAGCTCCTAGTGAATTAAAAATGTCTCGATTTTGCCCTGAATACATAATTTATAATTTGGATGTTGTCAGACTTTTCAACAGTGCCTTGCACCCACAAACACTGGGGTAACATATTGTGTAGTACTAGCCTTAGATCTACCTAATTGTGCTTTTATGGTTGCTTATGGATTCCCTCGGCCTTCTGAATATTTTACAATGTATGCCAAGTTTTGCAGCCTTTTAATCAAATAGACTGCCGGAGAGGAAGAATTGCTAAGTGAAGGATTTGATTGGAAAAGATGTCTCTATCCGATGGAAGTGGAAATGTGCAGCACTACATCAAAGCCCAGAGCCCACCCTTCCAGAAGGAACTATTAGGAAGAATAAAAAGTGGCCGGGCTTTGTTTTGCCCTCCAGCTTTGTAGCTCATTTTAAATTTGGGTGGTTGCCTGTTTAAACCAAATTAGTTTGCCAAGTGCCATTAATTGTTGCATCCTGTCTCAAAAAACCCAGCACTTTCGTGCTAACGCTGACACTTTGAGCAGGGCTTTAAAACACACACACACACAAATCTAAGTCTTGCCTAGATGGCATGGATGTATTATTTTCTAAATATTATCTTTGGGGAAATGGCTGCTAAAGGCTCTGCAGTCAACATTCAGTTATGATTAGGGTTTAATTAACTTATATACTACTTTAAACTGGCATATCTAAGCAGCGTACAATAAAATTTGGGTGAGTTTTGTTGGCTCTGAATTCCTTCCAAATTCATGGTCCAGAATGGTTTTACCCTTGGACTAGCAACCCTGAAGTGTGTTTTGTATTCCAGTGTAAGCTCTGTTTATTGGCTTGAGTGGTGCTTTTTCTTTTTTTCTTTTTTTTTGAAAATAATTTTTATTTGCTTTTACAAGTATAGGATTATAACAACACAAAATACATATCCACATTTAAAGATTTCTCTCAATCTCTGGACTTCCCCCCTTCCCCTCCATGGGTCCTATTGTCAACCTTTTCAACTGCATACTATTCAGTAATCCATATTTTGTGTCTCTTCATTTTGTCCACAATATTTGCTACATTACAAATGTTATTTCATTTCTGCTGATGTTTTTATCTGCTTACAGTGGTCTCCCAGATAAATTATAAATTTTCCCCATTCTTTATTAAAGTTTTGGTCTTCTTGGTTCCGGAGCTTCCCGGACAGTTTTGCCATCTCAGCATACTCCAACAGCTTAGTTTGCCATTCCTCTCCGGTAGGGATATTGTCCGAGTAGTGCTGTTTACCATCTTTAGATGGTGCACCATTTGTGGCCTGACCTGGAGAAAGCTGACATTGCCTCCATAACACATGCACAAGGCTGAGGCGCTGAGCCTTGCTTCCTTACCCACTAGGAGTGGTAAGATTAGCCAGCACCAGGGACCGAGCCTTTTCTGTGGCTGGTTCCAAACCTCCCCCAAGAAGCACATTTGACCAGACCCACCAAGAGGAAGGTAAAAGGGTTGCTGCTGTAGCAGGCCCAGAACCAGCTAGGGGCCCAGAAACACAAAGAGACCAATGCAAAGAATTAGAGCTACAAAGCAAAATGTGCAGGCAACATTCGAGCCATTTGCTTTGTGAGAAATGAGTCCTCTCTCTCCATTCATTGCTATTAGCCAATGAGTGAAGTTGCAGCTGTGATTCATGTGTGCTTCACATGCATCAGGGATGGCTGAGGTCCTCCAGCCATGTCTGTCTAGCCCTCAGGACTCTCCCCAGGTGATAGTCCCTGGCAGGCCTCACACACACACATACACCCAACCACCAAGTGTTTAGTGTCCTTAAACTCTTGATCACCTGGGTGGAGGATAGAGAGAAGTGTGTGTGTGTGTTTCTAGAAACTAGTTAACTGTGCAAATGTAAAATTTACATTCATTGCTCTGCCCACTGGCCTATCACCTCCCCCAAAAGTTAGCCAGAAGGGAATGTGGTCCTTAGGCTATTGAATAGAAGTCTATTAAATAATGCTAGAGCTTTGCAGTCAGGGACGTTTTTGGGACCCACAGTGCTGCACAGGCTGCTCTGTATGGGTCCCATGGATGGTCTGCCTTTGTACAGCAGCTTGGGCTCTGTGGCTTCTTGATTTTAAAAGTCAGTAACTCCCCTGGAAAGTAATCACTGCCAAGCCTTCCAACATTTTCAAAAGTTCTAGTTAAAATTGGTGTAATCAAATGCTTTATGGGAAACCTGTCATTACATTTCGATACGTTTCTTAATAGCTTTCTTAGGCAGGTATGAATTAACTTGATTTATCCTGTATTAAAAGAAAAATCTCATTTATCAAATGGATATGGAGCATAGAATCATCTTTTTTTCTGACAAAAATCACACTGCAGCAATAGATGGTACAGACTTTTGAACTTTAGGTCTCCATCTGGAATAGAGAAAGTCACATAAGATTTTGTTAAGTGATTTTTTCATCTTGCACTGAAGATTTTTATGCGTTCCTTCTGTATTAAAAAGAAAAGTTCTTTGTGCTTTTATCATCAGTTTCATAGATGTCTTTCATTCCATCTGGCATTATCAAGTAGGATGAAGGAATTTCATCCTCAGCAAAACTCAGGTATATTGTATATTTCCCTCTTTCCAGCATATGCAGTGCAAGCCTATGCAAGTCTACCTAAAAAGAAGTCCTGCTGAATTCAATGTAACTTACTCCCAAGTAAGGATAGGTCAGATTGCAGCCTTAAGAAACTGTCTAAAATGGTATTGCATCCATCCATAACTGCAGTTTATAGATTCTGACATTTGAAATATAGATGATTTTATGCTGCAATTTCATATCAGAGCCATCATTTGGTTAGATGCCTTGGAAGGGTTACTACACAGCTCTTTATTTTAAGGATTATCCCTTATTTCAGAACATGATCTCTCCATGGAAAGCAAATAGATGTGCCTAATTTTGCAACACTCCAGCTACATTACATTTCATAAAGCAAACACACTAGCTCAATTGTAGCTCTTACTGCTGGAATTTTAATGAAGCAACCTTAGGCCCATGAAATGTTTTCAAATGTCTTTCGGAACACATTATTCCTGCTGAGAAATTTGTCACAAGGCTGTGGGAAGACTTGCAAAAGGCTGTTCTAACTGCTGCTTTCACATATCCTTGTCTTAAAATAAAATGTGCTTGTACATTCCACAGCTAAATTGATTTGACCTTTGTAGTCAAAAACAGTACAAATTGGCTGTTTTTTCCCCAATAGATGATCATTCAGATGGTGGAAACAGACCTTTGGCTAATCCCCAAGATTGTCTAAATGGGATGCTGAATAGTTAGCAGCGCCCTACATGGGTGCGGAGCATGGCATTAGTGAGTTGCCATCCACCAGTTGCCTTCCCACTGCTGCACACCTCCAAAATACTGAGATAATAGCCATTATGCCTCCTCTTGTCACCACAGTTTCTCGTAAAGGCACCAGGTCCCCCTCTCAAATGCAACAGCACTCCATAGTCTTGTGACAAACCAACTTATGATCTGGTGACTGGTTCCATCTGCAGGGGTGAGGAACATTTTTCAATCCAGGTGCTGCATTCTCTTCTGGACTAACTTCCAAGAGCCACATGCCTTGGAAGTTAGTCCAAGTTAGCCTTGGAAGTGGAGTGAGAGGTGAATAGAAGCAAAAGCAGGAGGAACAATAAATGTACAGTGGTACCTTGGGTTACATGCACTTCAGGTTACATACACTTCAGGTTACAGACTCCGCTAACCCAGAAATAGTGCTTCAGGTTAATAAGTTTGCTTCAGGATGAGAACAGAAATTGTGCTCCAGCGGTACGGCAGCAGCAGGAGGCCCCATTAGTTAAAGTGGTGCTTCAGGTTAAGAACAGTTTCAGGTTAAGAACAGACCTCCGGAACAAATTAAGTACTTAACCCAAGGTACCACTGTAAATGTATGGTAGGCTAGTTTCTACACACTCCTATATAGGCCGCCTGCCCCCCTCTATCCTCCATGCAGAAAAGTAAGAGGGATTTCCAGAGTTCAAAGGCACATTCCAGCCAGGCAGAAACACTCAGGGTGCAAAGCAAGCCCAGGGAGGGGCGTGGTCTAGGGAGAGGGGGCGTGGCCTGGGGAGACTTCCAAGAGCTGGATCCAAAGACCTGAAGGGTTGCATTTGGCCCAGGTCTGAGATTCCCCATTCCTGATTTACTGGATTGAAGATTATCTGCCTTGTGTGTGTAGAGAAACTAGTGTATGGTGAGAGGGTGTGGAAATCTAATCCAAGATTCTTTGATGTTTGGTGCTTTTCATACTTATGGTACAGATACACTGCTTTTCACAGTCCTTTGGCCTTGCTATTTACACATCAGTTTCACAGACAACCCCCCCCTCCCCCACATGCATAAATCACTGGGTGGGAATCCATGCAATTACAAGGAATGTGGAAGCCTATAATTGAGAAGCTACTGCCTGAATAGCTCAGTTGGTTAAAGCATGGTGCTGAGAATGCCACGGTTGAAAGTTCAATCCATGTATGAGACAGCAGCATATTTCTGTATTGTAAGGGGTCGGACTAGATGATCCTCAGGGTCCCTTCCAACTCTACAATTGTATGATTCTCTGTAGGGTTTCCCTTTCAAACATCCAAGTCAATAAAGTGGCACCTCGGGTTAAGTACTTAATTCGTTCCGGAGGTCCATACGTAACCTGAAACTGTGCTTAACCTGATGCACCACTTTAGCTAATGGGGCCTCCTGCTGCCACCGCGCTGCTGGAGCATGATTTCTGTTCTCATCCTGAAGCAAAGTTCTTAACCTGAAGCACTATTTCTGGGTTAGCAGAGTCTGTAACCTGAAGCGTATGTAACCCGAGGTGCCACTGCACAGAGATATCCAATGAGTGGAGTCAGTAGTAGTCCCCCCCTCCGCATGATTAAGCTGTAAAATAGATACCGTAATCTGTAGTAATGGATATATAATCTGCCAACTGAAAACAACTCTTTATCCATATGACAGTGTGGTCAAAAATAAATGTAAGTCTTTAAGGTGACACCAACTATTTATAGCGGCATGAAAATATCTGGGAGGGCAGCACTGGATCCTGCTATGGGTGTGGAGGGGAGGTCTACAGATCATCTTCATTCCCCGTTGCCCAGAGTCAGAAATTTTATAATGAATGTGTGCTGAGGATATGCTAGGCTCATTTTCCCATTGTGCCCCCTTTCCATTTCAAAATCCTGCCCTTTTAAACAAGATAGAAAAGTAGCACTAAATGGATCTACACTTGCAAAGACTTTATATCTCTTCAGCACCGTGGTCAGAGAAAGAACGAAGAAGCCCAGAGGGAAATAGAGATGGACAATGATTGGGTGGTCATCATGTAGATGCCCCTTTAAAAGTAGGTGAATGAAGCATGGAAATCCCACACTGTAGGCCTAGTGTGGAAGCACCCTGTCTCTTTTCTAGGGAGACATCAATATGATACAAGGAAATCCCCATAGATTGGCTGGCCAAATCCTCATATCATACCAAAGCTGATGACCATTTAAAAACCTATTAAATGGCCACTGTGTTCCTTGATGTAACAGGATTGGGCAATGCAGTTCTGCACAGGGAATGTAATTTCATTATTAGTGGTTTCTATTCTATTCCAAATGCATACAAGGGATAGGAGCTGCCACTTCTATGTTATCAGAGGTATGAGAGAAATGAAATAAACTGAAGTGAGGGGAGGGGAGGGGAGGGGAGGGGAGAGGAAAGGAAAGGAAAGGAAAGGAAGAGGGAAGGGAAGGGGAGGGAAGGGGAGGAAAGGGAAGGGAGTCATTCCACCTCAGCTTTCCACAGTTTTCTATTAATACAAGGTGGGGGCATAGCCCCACACCAATGAAAAATCTCTAGGCAATTTTAAAAAGTGTAATGTCTCTCATTTTGCCCAAGAAAAGTTCTTTTATTAGTTTGGCTATTGAACGATTTTAGAGGTGAAAGGTATGGGACAGAAATGAATTGATGTAATTTTTTCCCGAAGGAAAAGACTAGCTTAATAACACGCAGCTGTAATGTATGAGCAGACAGAAGTAGCGGCTTCAGAATGATGGCTTCGTGTCAGCTTCTGACAAGATGAATATGTGGTAGGAAGATTATATATTACATTGTGCACTGGCTTCTGCTAACTGGTTCTTATGAAACACTGTCAGCTTCATTCCCATCTTTCCCTCTCTCACACAACTCAACCTCTTCAGTGTGTCACTGTGGAATGAAAGCACCCTTTCCCGCTTATTTGTTTTAAATGGTGACACACTGAAGAACCTGAAACCTGCTCCACTTCGTTGGATAAAAGTTAAAGGTACTGAAGACGAAATCCCAAAACTAGGACAATACATTGGTGTTAAAATGGTTGGTTGGTTAGTCAAACAATCAATTATGATCAAATTGACGTTAGGCACTACTAAGTTTTCTTGGTTTCAATAAGAAGCAGCTAAGCACATACCGATTGGGTTGGACAGTTTCATCTACATGGTTTCAGCATCCTCACAAATGCTACAACTGCAGGGGATGGTCCTGTTTCAGGACCAGCTCTCACAATTTAGCATGAGTGTGGGTAAGAGATGGAATCAGGTGAGGCAGCCAAAGAGCTGGACCATTGCCTTGAGGTGGTAGTGGGCAGAAGATGAAATCCAGACAAGATGAAGTCATTAATTCAGCTGCCAGAATGATGGAGCCAGATTCACCTTGGAGAGGAGGGCATTTCACAACCACCACAAAAAGGCCATCTCATGCAGCAGCGCCCCTAGAACAGTTGGGGAAATCCATGACTGTTTAAAGCAGTATAAGTGCTTTAAATGTACAGTGCAGATGGGGCCTAGGCCTGAACTGGCTTTGCCCACCCAGGCTAGCCATTGGATCCTTCTGGGCAGGGAGGTCTTCTTGTTGCAGCTCAGCCTTGCTTGAGCACCATGCCTTGTGTTTCTGGTCTTGTTCTCTGGCTCTAACTGTGATCTTTAGAGAAGTGGCAGGTTAGAAATAAACTAATAAATAATAACAACAACTTCTGGTTTGTCCTTTGGTCCTTCTGGCTTATTCTCAAACCCCATCTTCTGCTTTCTCTTGGACAACAGTTGCCCTTTGATCCTGTTTCATGACTCTCTCCAGAATGTACCCACAACCTAGCCCTGACAATTCTGGCTTGTATATTATTTTTATGCTACCTTAATACATTTGTGGGCTTTAGTTTATATTTATATGCTACTCATTTCATTGTGGTTTATTGCAAAACCACCCTAACTGAAGGGAAGGGCATACATTTAAATAAACAAACGAGAGAGAGAGAGAGAGAGAGAGAGAGAGAGAGAGAGAGAGAGAGAGAGAGAGATGTCATTATACAATGTACCATCTCAGGCATTAATTTCAAGGGGCATGGAGGTTTCCTCATTCACAAAGGCAGAATTAGGACCCACCCACCCCCACAGGAAATGGGTAAAATAGTTGTCCTGACAAAGGGCTTCATGCAAAGTGGACCATCTGAATTCTGATCATCTGTAATGCCCTTACTGACTACCTAACAAATCACCATGTAAAAATCAAACATGACACCATACCTGTAGGACCTGACTCTGACAGATGGAGCTGTGTTTAAAGAGCTTCTTGTTGCCAGTTCCAATCAGGAAAATACACAAAAGCTAAGATCCAATGGGAGAAACAAAATGTGCAGCCCTTGGAAACAGACCAGAAAAGGGGCAACAGCAAAGAGCGGGGTGAACCACCTTAACTGCAATGTCAATAGCAAAAAAAAAACTGTTGCAAAACTACTAATAACTCTGTTGTGCTCTTGCATCACTTCAGCAGTTTGTGTGGAGCAACTTTGAAATGCCCAGTGCTCAGTGTGGCAGGAATGCAGCCTTTTGTCATGATTGCACATAACTGCATGCAAATCATAACACTCTCAAGCTCCTTACCTTCAAAAACTTCCTTTTTTATTTCATTTCAAATGTAATTTTTTTAAAAAAAAAACCTTCAGAATGAGTTGCTATAGTGTCTAGGACAATGAACTTACATCATGTCTTAGCTAATGGGACTTTGAACCTCACTGAATCTCTTGGCGTACCATAATACAAATCATTAAACTTTTGGTTTCAACTCAATCATTAAATTGCAACAAAATCTTTAAGCAGCAGAATTAATTGCTTTTCATTATTATTTCATACTGCAAATTGCCTTCTACTGGGGTCCTTTTATTGCTGTGCAAACAACTTTAAAACTGGCAAAAGATATTACAGCATAAATATTAATACAAAAGAATTAATGTTAAGATGCTGTAGGGAGTAATCTACTGTTGTTGGAGGGATGCAAAAAGTCACGCCAACAGGTCTCTGTTTTCTTTTCAGTTCTCTGGTTTAAACTAGGTACCCAACTGAGAACAGTTTCTGACCAAAGGATGGTTGTTGTTGTTTTGTCTTTGGCTATTTATTCATGATGTAAAGCAAACAACTGTTAACAGTTGCAACCCTGGAGGTTGGCTCTTCACCTCACAGTCACTTGTCACAACTGGAATATAATCATTGACTTCCTTAATCTGTGCCAGTCTGTAGACCACTGTGAATGGAGAAAAGAAGCTAGCTTGAGAGATTCTCTTTAGAAAGCATTCTCTCTCAAAGCAACCAGGTCATATTATTGTCATATAAAGCTCGAAACAGCTTGGGACAAGGCTATCTACTGGACCACTTATATAGCATAGTCCAGTATAGGACCCCTATATAGGACCCCTATATAGGCTCAGTTGACCCCTGTGATCATTGGAAGAGGCCCTGCTGGGAAGTGGATTGCCATCTTGTGATATCACAGAATTGAGGTTTCATTATAGTGCCAAACCTTATTAGTTTACTCAGACTTCCCCTGATTATTAAAGTATTTTTCAGATTCACAACATATGCTGCTCAGTGTTGTGATTCAGTATTTTATTGTATTTTGCCACTGTGTGTCTTAGATTTTAGCTCTGTGGTTTTTATGGTTGTATCCCTTTTTTTTTTGTAAGCCTGCAAATAATTTTTTGTCTGAATGGTGGGCTATCAAAAGCTGATGGGAGATTGTTTACCTTGGCTCAGACTTGCATCTCTTTCCAGTTTATGAAGACCTGATCTTTTTCTGCTTTTCTTTTAAGATATGCATACCACGAAGAGTCATTTGCATGTAGTGCATAGATAATGACGCCACTGAGGAACAGTAAGATCTAAAGCAGTCCTTTATAATTCTATAATTCCCAAATCACATGCCCTGGGGGGGGGGGGAGAGTCCTACAAAAGTCAGTTGTATTTCTCCTGAGGAAGGTTTTTGATTATTTAAGTGGAAGGGAAGGGAAAGGCAATTCTGTGAGCACAAGGACAGACTGAGGGTGTGATTGACCACTGAGCTATGAACTTGTCACCCGATAAGCCATCCTGACAAGTAATTCACTCACTTGATAAGAAAGGTCTCTCCAAGAGAGAACTCCATCTGTGACAACCATTTCATGCAATCTTCCATGTGTTAGTTTCAGGGTTTGTGTGACAAACACGACTACTACCTGTCTCAGCTCTGAGAGGAGCAGACACACTCCTTTTCCTCACATCGCTCCCCAAACACACAGAACTTGCTCTAATTCCTTGAAGCCAGAATGTCACATTTGGGAAGGGATGAGGGGCTAGGGATTCAAAACCTGATATAGAAATTAGAGTTTTGCTGTTGAAATAATGATGAAAACAAATCAGACAAAACGTAACATACAGAAGACTGTTTGACACATGAGTCACTTACATTTTTTTAATTTAAACCTAATTACATGCTAACAGTGGTTAGAGAACCATGGGGCACAGTATTCATGTTTGTTGCATTCCAAGTATTTTATATTACTCTGATCTATTCTATATCCCTAAGGCTCCATTCCAGTTCTGAACTGCAAGATTGAAGGAGCAGATACAAGCTTGGCTCTATTGTCTAGTTTCCCCTAAAGGCATACAATTTGTTCATCTCCAACTCCGTTGTTACCAGAATCACAAATATTCCAATGTATTTCTCAGTAGATCAAAACCTTTTATAGCATTTTTTTTAAAGAATAGAAACAGATATAATAAAAAAGAAAATAAATGGCTAGTAGGGAAAAATAAAAACAACAGTAAAGAATTGTGAAACAATGTGAAACAATGCTAAATTTCTTCCTTTGTGATGGGATAATTGCAGCACTTAAAGTGTCGTTCGTTTTATTAGTTGTGCTCATAAACAGAGTAACGCTCACTTTTGTTCAGAAACCTGAAATACTTAATAGTAAAAAAAAACACAAAACAGTTTTGAGAGAGAGGGGGAGGGAGAGAGAAAGTACTCCAATACAGGTAAAATAAGAAATGAAATTCATCTGGTACAGATTTGTAGTAACTGATGAACACAGTATAAGTTAATTTATTTCTGCAGAGTTGCCACCAGGTCCTCACTGAGAGATGACACTTATACCTGAAAATGCTCTGGTGTCACAAGAGATAATGAAACTGTTGAAGTTCCCAGTGCATTTTCCCATTGCTCTCATCACACACATTTCCTCCCCTACGGAACTTGGCCATTCATTCTGTAGAGGCATAGTGTTGGAGGGCAGTGTCTACAGTTTGATGCCTTGTAGATTTTAAAGCCCCAGGCACAATCTCTGGGAAAGTATCTGACAATCTGATTGGTAGGGTGTCCCTGTGTGCATTGCCAAAAAAGTGGAAATGAGTATAAAACAGGCCACAGATTTGCAAATTTAGAATTAAGTACTATAATTTAAATAAAAGTGCAATGCATCTCACCACAGTGGGGAAAACTGTAACCAATTGACCTGCAAACCAGCTTGGCTTGCTGTCTAGGTGCTTACAATTCCACGATTCTATGAATCTGTCTCTTGCCTTGCTCATGCACTTTTGAATCCTGTGCTTGCTGCTAAGCCTGTATTCATTAGCCTGAATAAAGTTCTTTTCCCTACTGTCAAGGAAGAGCTGCTGTCATTGTGTTTTGAGCTAGGAGCTGTCAGTCAGTGTAGATAATGCTGAGCTAGATGAAACATCAACACACTCTAAGCCGCCAGCAGCATTCATCATCCGTCCACCAGGAGAGATCCTTGATGATGCGACACTATAACAACAACAACAACAACAAAACAATTTATTATTTATACCCCATCCATCTGGCTGGGTTTCCTCAGCCACTCTGGGTGGCTTACACAAGACCTACACAAGATGATCTGTAGGTCATGACCGCATGAGTAAGGTGTCTGTGCATTTGCACGGCCAAATAAGGAAATGCATAAGAGGAGCTGCAAAACAGAGAGAACTAATTCAACACAAGTATTCCTCCGTGATTAAATGCTTGCAGGGGAATATTCATGGGGAAATAACCTGATTACAAATCTATATGCTTGAATGAAATGCAATATTTATTCCTTTTTCCTTATTGCATGAATGTGACTTCTACAGAAATCCAGTAAATTAATTTCCATGGTATTTATCTTAGAGTGTCTCATATTCTGTTTTCTATATGCATATGCAAGATGGCAGTTCATCAGCGAAGCTTTCCTTTGCTGACAATTCCCACCCATCTTGCTTCCAGAAAGTCACACATGAAAGGATAAATATGGGTGCCTGTAGCGAAGCCTAAGCATATTCAACTGAAACAACCACATATATTGCTTCCCTGGTTACCCGAGCCTTCATTTCCCTCCCTTTGCCGTTTTCCCAATATTGAATTTTAGTTTGTTACTCTCTGAGGCAGGGACCTATCCTCTTGGACCTTGGGAAATGTCAAGCACACTGATGGAATTGTATAAATAATAAATATTTTTAAAAATAAAAATGATCATATGGCTCACTGACACCATCAGCTTGCAGAGAACACAGTCTTAGCACTCATTAAATTGTTTTACAAAAGCAAAGCAACAAGCCATCAAACCAATTTAAACTGCCCTGTCATTCTTCTAGAATTACTACACAGCCTATGGGAAACTTTTCATGATTCTACAATACAAAGGGTATAAGCCTCTCCATTTCCCATTCCAATTAAATAGAAAAGCAGTAGGAATTCTACAATTCTGCCACAGGATAGTCAGCAACTCACATGGTCAGCACAGTATGTAATTAGTAAAGAGCATTACCTCGGGGTATGTTTTTCAGTGGGCTACAAAAGGGAATTAGTTATTCACAGCTTCCAGTGTACTACCAGGCCTAATTATGAGATTGGATGGGGAGAAGAGGCATCTCCAATTAAAGTTGGATGGTAAATCATGAGAACAAGACTGTAGACCTGCATTGTCCATCCTTTACTTTTTATTCATTAGAAAATTCGAATTATCTTAAGAATTCTGAAAGTAGGAAGTGAATTGGCGAGAGAGAGAAAGCGAGACCTTGAGTATGGCATGGTGCTCCAGCTGTAGACACAAAGCAGAAAGCAAATATTTTTCTTAGGTATCGTTGCGTACCAGCACAATCTCTGAGCAGTACGAGATTCAAGGGGTTCCAGGTACTTATCCAGGGTTTGTGTTCCCTTTGGAATGATGGACAGTGTGGAAACTGTGGTGTCTTTATGATATATGTTCTATTTACACATATATACAGTCTGAGTCTGCTCGGCATAGTTCATAGCTTCTCTGAGTTATTCAAGCCCCTTTGCCACGGCAAGGCAGCACCTTGCCAACAAAGGTCCATATACTTAAAGCTATGGTTTTCCCAGTAGTGATGTATGGAGGTGAGAGCTGGACCATAAAGAAGGCTGAACGCCAAAGAATTGATGCTTTTGAATTATGGTGCTAGAGGAGACTCTTGAGAGTCCCATGGACTGCAAGAAGATCAAACCTATTCATTCTGAAGGAAATCAGCCCTGAGTGCTCACTGGAAGGACAGATCGTGAAGCTGAGGCTCCAATACTTTGACCACCTCATGAGAAGAGAAAACTCCCTGGAAAAGACCCTGATGTTGGGAAAGATGGTGGGCACAAGGAGAAGGGGAAGATGGAGGACAAGATGGTTGGACAGTGTTCTCGAAGCTTCCAGCATGAGTTTGACCAAACTGCGGGAGGCAGGCAGGAGTGCCTGGTGTGCTCTGGTCCATGGGGTCACAAAGAGTCGGACACGACTAAACAACTAAACAACAAAAACAACAGTCTGAGTCTCTCATGGAGGGGTTCATAGCATTAGCACCTCAAGATAGTCTTGCTTCTCCCATAGCCACAGCTTGGATTCCGGCATGCAACTGCTTGCTGCTCTTTGTTTTCACTCATCCATATGCTGCTGCCAGTGCTAATTTCATCCAATTCTGTGAAAGGGGACGAGGAATTATAGGCATAATGGTGAGTGGAGGAGGCACAATGCCTTATTTTTCTGAAGCAAAATTGGCTTTGGACCCAAAAGCTGAATCTTGTGGTGAATGCACATCCCTAAAAAGAATAGGTTGTGTTGCACTGATTTATAGTGAAGATTCTTGTAGCATCTAAAAGACTGACATATTTATTATAGCAAATATAGTGAACTATTGTCCACTTCATCAGATACATGAAGCCGCAGGTAACATAAGAGTTTTATTTTTTGTTGAAACAGATTGTGATAGAAACACGTTGGGCTGGATAAATACTGTAAATATTTAGTGCATTTTAGTTTCTCTCTCATTATTTCTTTATCAATTCATTTCTTTGTTGGTGAGTGTGGACAAGAAAGACACAAACACAGCAAAGCAGCACCTTCATAGTTTGTCTTAAGATACCTCTTTTTTCTTTGCTGTTTTTGAAACACATTATGCCGAATCCTTAAAAAAAAAAGTGATACAGTTGGTCCCTGGCTGCTTCTTTAGTGCCTAGGATAAATGTTCCGTCTATTTGCATGGATCTTCTATTTCAAATATAACAATACATTATAAAGACATCTTTCTTGCCTCTTAAATTACATGAGCTCTGGGTGACACTAAAATTGAGTCCTCCTAAACTCCCCTTCCTCTCCTTCTCACTCCTGAAGAATCAAGCTTATTGTAGGAGGTGCAGCAGAAAGCTTGGCAAATCCCAATTAGGACTATGATACAGGAGACCTGGTACACATTTTATAAGGCTTTCTTTTAAGTCTGTGTTTGATTTATTCCAATAACCAGTGGAATGGTGCTGTGAAATTCTAATAAAAAGCTATTCCTTTGTTGCTTGAAGAATGGGAGATTGGCCGAGTGGAGAAGTCTAACAAAAAAAGGTTTCTGCTAATATGCTTTTGCTTGTTTCCTTGAGTTCGAAAACTCTTCTCACAAAAGTGCACTACAATCCTACATACTCAACTCTAGTGGAGGAAAAGCTCCTGAAATTCAGTTCCATGCTTCTGTTAAAGAGCTAGCACTCCGGGCTTCATAACCCATTTTATCAAAGTTAAGATGTTCCGTTATCAACTTTGTTCTTATTACTTTTGAGAAGATGTGCCATATCTCTAGTAGTTACAAAGAGATGGAAAATCCATTATATAGCTCAATCATTTGGAAGGCTTCTGAAGTTGTTCATTCCCAGTGTGGATCTCAACCCTGCATCTTACGTAAATAATACTACAACCTGCATAGTTTGTCTTCAAAATATGTCTCCCTGCTGGCTTCAATAAATGATGATACACTTTAATAATGAATATTGCTGTTTAGAAAGAAAGTTTTTAAACTAAGAAAAGCCAAATGTACCACCTCTTTGGTAGATTTTTGCCAAAGAGAAAGAAAAAAATGCATGTTATGTACGTGAAAGTGAGTGCTCCTGTGTGAAAATTTGCAAGCCCTGAGCACAAGGGTCTATCAAATGTACTAGGTGCTTGAGACTGAACTTTTCTTAACTGTGCTGTTTTTAGAACCTAAGCAGGTATTTTAGTGTATTTTTTCATCTTTGTTGGAAGCCGCCCAGAGTAGCTGGGGAAACCCAGCCAGATGGGCGGGGTACAAATAATAAATTATTATTATTATTATTATTATTATTATTATTATTATTATCATCATCATCATCATCATCATCATTATTGGATTTGAGCAAAGGAGATCAGTGTCTGAAGCCCAACCAAGCGTTCATTAAGTGGGCTAAGTATCAAATTCTCCGTCCCATTTTAGAAGGTTTTAAAAGTGAAATACGACAAGTATAATCCTCCCAATTATAATGCCTTCATTCACTTATAGTATAAGTAGCATAACATACCTAATAATATTATTAGAATGATGAAGCAAAATACAGTGGTACCTTGGTTCTCAAATGGCTTAGTTGTCAAACTAATCGGCTCCTGAACGGTGCAACCCGGAAGTAAGTGTTCTGGTTTGCGAACGTTTTTCGGAAGCCGAACGTCCAACACAGCTTCCACTTGAGTGCAGGAAGGTCCTGTAACCAATCAGAAGCCGCGTCTTGGTTTTCGAACGGTTTCGGGATTCAAACGGACTCCTGGAACGGATTAAGTTTAAGAACCAAGGTACCACTGTATATAAAATGGGAACATCTGGTTGTTGTTGTTTTGTGTGTGTGTTTTTTTTAAAAAAAAGCTATTAAAAACTATAACTCAAGATTTGGATTTTGAATTCAATCAGGGGCCTCGGAACTCAGAATAAAAATTTGATCTCAGCATTCCATATGTAACTGTTCAATTCGGGTTTCATGTCAAATGGATACAAAAAGACGTTTTTACACCACACAATGACATATTAGATGCCAGATACTGACACTACAGCATGTCACCTATTAGTACCAAATGCTATCACTTCAATTGTCAAATAGTGAAACCTACTGCATATCACCTAGCAAATGCTGTCAGGTACTTAATACTATACACAACCATGTCAGTTATCAAATGATGTCAAGTAATATAACATCAACATAAAATATGGAACTGATATAACACCCCCCCCCCCATTTTATAGAATGCTCTACCAATGCTGTGTAACTCCAGAAAAACCATACAGGGGTATACCCAGATGGGTGAGGTGGTGATTTTCACCAGTTTCTACTTTGCCCTGGGATTTGCTTCTGGGAGATTCTCCAAAAATGCATGGGAGGGAGCCCTGGCAGTTGCAGAGAAAAGTGGAAATGGACTAAAACTGTTGTCCCAGAACCTACCTCCAGCAGGGAGCTTCTACTAGTTCTCAATTCCCCCTGCAAACAGAAGGATCCAACCTGAGAATATATCCACTTTTTAAAAGACTACTTTCAGTTTAACAGGCTAAGTAGTTTCCATGTCTACTGAAGATACAAAAAGTCAAAAACTACCACTGTTAATGGCCATGCCCTTAATATATGAGATATTTAGGCAATGGTGCTTCGTTCTAGCTTCACCACTACCCTGGAGCAATGGGGAAATGACGGGCCAAAAGTCCAAGTTCACTGGAATTGTGATGTTTAAGAGCTTAAACACCTTGAGGTCTTCAAGGAGAGGTAGCCCAAATCCAAATAAATTCCTCTAAGGTTTGCAGACTTTTCCTTAAAGGTGTTTTCAGATTTTTCCACATATTCTGAACAGCGGTCATTTCTTTTAGACCACACGCTTTCCTTCAACTCTCCAGCCATATTCTTTACAAGATTTCCCTTTGGTAAATAGCATGGTATGTATGGTGAATTTTTTCTAACTTTTCAAAGAATGGTACAGACAACCAACTTCACCCGGGGTAGTTAGGCCATGTATGTGAGCTCAAAGCTAGCCCCTTTCCATTCAGCCTGCATTTAGCTGAACTAATCCATTTCATTGTCAGGTTCACAAGCGAGAAGACACTTCAATGGCTAGAAGGTTTTCATGTAGAAGCCCACCGCAGTCCCAAATGATAACACATGTTCATCCCTGTCCTTAAGGAAGCACATTTATTATGTGATGTAGCTTGAAGCAGCCAGAAAATAAATGTAAATAAATACTTATGGCTTTGAAGTTCTGCTAATGATTAAGTAGTTTATCATGCACTGATGAGTTCTCTTCCAGCCAGCTTTCCTACAGCCAAACTGCACTGCTTCCTGTTCCCCTCTGCACCCTTGTGTTAATTACTTTGATTAACTACAGGAGAGACTTTATTAAATTTACTGATTCCACTGTCTATAAACCAATACCCTGTAATCCCTCTGCATCAATAACCAGCAGGAGACCTGGTAGCTACAAACTTTCTGAAAGAATCACACTTCTTATTTTTTGCTTGTGATGGATGAAATTTCTATCTATATAAGCCCAAAGCACATCTGAGTTCTGCTCGAAGGAGTTAAGTAAACTACACAAACCTTTGAAACTCAGAGGATTCCAATAAGACAACCAAGATGATAAGTCTCGCTTTGAACATCACTGTGATTGAGTGGAGGGGTCAAATACATTGCAAACTGATCCCTTAGATCAGTGGTTTTTCAAATCTACTCCCAGGAAATGCTTTCTGCAATAATTTGTCTATGGAGGCACCCTGCCAAGTCACTAACCCAACTCAATATTGCAAAATAAAAAGGAAACATTTAGCTATAGGAGTCCTGTGCCCTGCATATTCCCATATCTCCAGTGGACCCATGAAACACTCACTCCTCCCACATCCCCTGCCAGGAGTTGGTCCCTTTCTCATGTCTTGTGGGAATTCCAGAAATCCTTAATTATTGCTTTTTTTTAGATCGCGGGTGGGGCAAGGGCCACTGTGTGGGGAGGGGGCCAGAGTCAGGACAGTGCCCCTGAGTAATTGATTGGTTTTGGAAGAACATATACTAAGTTCCAAGAGGCCTTCATGGAACTTTAGATCCTTAAACCACAGACCTGCATGGAGTGATGATGCCGCACCCTCAGTGCACTCACTGATACTCAGCGCCCCCAAAAATGCCATTGAATAAGCAGCTCGGAATAACTTGACCTCCAAGGAGGACCAACATACACTGCGCAACTTGTCGCAAATCAGCCACAGGGTTTCAAGAGTAATAGGCTTTTCTGGTGTCTGGCACTGCTGGGTGCCTGCGGCGGCACCATCCCACAATTAGATTTTTCACATGGAAAGTATTACAGGGTTCTGGCAACCAAAAGCATTTGCTAAAGTAGGAGATAGCTGCCCTGTGGGTGCTCATGGTCTTAACGGGCAAGCTTTCCTCTTGAGGAAGACCAGGTATTTTAGAACATCAGATTCATCAGCGGAGTGCCTATGAGAGCAACAATGTGTGGCTCTAAAGCCTTCAAAAGATGACCATGCTCTTGTATAGGCCTGCAGTGTGGTGGGTGCAAGTGCCTGTAATACTTCCTCTGTTGTCCAGTTTCCCAAAGATCTTCCAGGAAGAGATCTGGTAGCTGGGCAGCCTCGGATGCCAGGTCACGAAAACATTCCATCTGGAAGTGAGACAAGGCATCCATGAAGTCATTGTGACCTATTGACATGGGTTGTGGGCAATGAAATGGGTTGTTGCATATGAAACTTAAGGTGGAATTTGGAGATCATTTTTCCAACAAACAATAAAATAATGGAGGGACTTGTCTGGGGGTGAAGGAGAGAACTAAGTTATTGGCTCCCTTCCCCCTTCGATGTTTAGAAAGATGTTTAGCACAATGAACATTTCAACAAAGATATTGTGAGAAATTGTATGAAATCATTTTGATAAACAGCATTGTCAAGAAAGAACGAATGGATGCTTAGTAGTATTTTCTGCGGAGGGCAGGTGTTTTGTTAAAAAAAATGAAAACAAGGGTCTGATTCAGATGTTAGCCTCTTTCTCTTCTTTTCTTTTTTTTCAACGAAAGTAGAATGAAATTGTAGTTGAAACAAAAGTAATACGGCCAGGGACAAGTTTGAAATGGTAATGAGAACAGAAAAGACGAAACATGCATCCTTTCCAGTGCCAAACACTTTAATGAGGATAAAACAAATTTAAGATTGTAATCTCAAGTTGCTTATTGGATGCCAACACTGATACTACAAAAATGTGCCAGTCCAGCACTTTATATCAAGCACAACAGTGTAGAAAATTGCTCATTTTGAAACATATTATCTATCTCCTGAGTCACCCAATCCAAATAACACTGGGATGTAAATCTTTCCTTTCCTAGATAATTGATTCCGATTTTGCATTACTGCTACCTCTCATCTGAAACAAATTAGTGGTTTATCAAGCTGTGACCGCATTACCTTAGTCTACCATCACATAACCCGAGCTGGTATAGGAAGTAACAAACAGCGCTGGTTTCATTCAGCAGGAACCAAGGCTTCAGCTGGAGTTGTAGCTATTTTCTGCCATTAACTTCAAAGATAATAAACTGAAGGACAGTTAGACAAAATTGAAACCACATTATGTTGCCTGAGTATAGGCTTTGGAAGACAAAAAACCAAAAAACAAAAATCCTAGTGAGACATTCTTAATGTAAAATTCCCAAAAAAATAAAGAAATTCCTTCCACTAGCACCTTAAAGACCAACTAAGTTTGTTATTGGTATGAGCTTTCGTGTGCATGCACACTTCTTCAGATACAAACATGGATACCTACCTGTAAAATTCCCAGTACAGTGGTACCTTCAGGTTAAGAACTTTGCTTCAGGATGAGAACAGAAATCGTGCTCTGGCGGCGCGGCAGCAGCAGGAGACCCCATTAGCTAAAGTGGTGCTTCAGGTTAAGAACAGTTTCAGGTTAAGTACGGACCTCTGGAATGAATTAAGTACTTAACCCGAGGTACCACTGTACTGGATATCTCCAGAGAAAGTATTGCTCAGTAGATTACGTGTGCTGCTTTCACCTGGAATACATCAAACTGGCACTAGATATTTAACTGGCACGGTTTGCTATAACGAAAGGGATCTCTACCCTGGATACTGGATCTTCTTAGCTTATTCTTCTTCTTTGAAGAATATAAAATAGCATTTAAAAAAAACACACACACAACAATGAACAGTTACAAGATTACGAATAGAGAGCCAAAACCTTGCTGGTTTTACATTTACTTAGTTTCTACAATTAGAAAAGTCATCCCCAGACGGGGAAACAATGTATCCTATTCCCAAGGGTTCAAAGGCTGCCTGGAATTACTTGACAGTGAAGGAAAAGCACTATACAGAAACTCAGAAGCACCCCGTTCTTTATCACTTCACATTTCTAAAGGCTAAGCCCTGGCATTTACTCTGAATTAATTTCACAGGAGTACTATTGATTAGTTTACTGGAAGCTTTATGCCAGGGTCCACAAGCACTAGTTGAGGAAAGGCATGATATACCGTAGTTTTCACAGTGAGGTACCTATCCCTTGCTTACACACTAGAAAACATGAATGGCATTCATAAAACAAAAACAAAGGCAACCATGTTGGTCCATAAAGGTGAGAAAGCCTCAGAAACGCTCAGTCAGTCAATGCCTTTATTAAGGCCAACCAAAGTGCAGCAATACAGCTCACAAGCTGGAGAACTTGAAAACTTTCACACTATTTTGAAACATTTTGGGTTGGTGCTAATAAAAAGAAGTTCATTTTGAAGAGTTTTTAAATATAAAAACATGCACACAGCCGTCTCATTTATAAAAGAAAAGATATGTCTTCTCTGTTAAGTGGTTTTTATTATAAAAGGTTCTTTTTCTTTTAAAAAATGCTCTAACGAAAAATTTATTGTAAGTAAACTTATTTATGTCTGTAAACATCAAGCAATACTGTATAGAACTGTTATTAAAGCTGCGTTCTCGACCTTTTAGTTCTGTTGCAAGTATCGCTTTTCTGTGCATCTATGGTTAGATATTACATTGAATGTCAACTTTGGAGTATGTCCAAAAATATATAAACATTCCTTCTCTCTTTGGCATACAGATATGAATGTTGAGCTGGCACCATTATATTTAGGTGGCTGTTCATGTTCACCAGTGTATTTTGTAGTTTTTGGATGCTCACAAAATTCATCTGAGAATGTCAACATTTACCCACCTTTTGACCTTGCGATGTAACATATGGAAATCTGGAGCCAGTGCTATCAAGGGTCCTCGTGTGCCTGAATCTTCTTGTGCCAAGTTAATATTCATCATTTGTTGATCCTAGCAGCCAGGTGTTTATCTAACTTAGGCAGCATTCCTAGATACAGTGGTACCTCTGGTTAAGAACTTAATTAGTTCTGGAGGCCCGTTCTTAACCTGAAATTGTTCTTAACCTGAGGCACCACTTTAGCTAATGGGGCCTCCCGCTGCCACTGCGCTGCCGGAGCACAATTTCTGTTCTCATCCTGAAGTAGAGTTCTTAACCTGAAGCACTATTTCTGGGTTAGCGGAGTCTGTAACCTGAAGCGTCGTCTGTAACCCGAGGTACCACTGAAACTCATTCCAGTGTGGCATAACCTCTGCTACCTTCAGAATCCAGCAGGTTTCTGGTCCTTCACATAAGGCTGATCAAGTTAGCTTATCAAGGTGGCCCTGTGCTGCATGTTTTGCAGAGGTGCAGCAGCTCAGCTGGCTAATTGACTGACTGGAAAGAATAATAGAATCATAGAATTGTAGAATTGTAGACTTGGAAAGGGCTCTGAGGATCATCTAGTCATGTAATGCAGGAATATGTAGCTGGTCTGAACCCATGACTTTGGCCTTACCAGCACTATGCTAAAGAAAAGTAATCTTCAAAATTTACTTAGGTAGAAGGTCTGATTTGGAAAAATACTGAAGCTGTGCCAGCGGAGTACATTTGCGGTTGATTTCCAAAAGCGGTTGGAAGGTATTGAAACAGGGATAAATTAAGCCCAATAGCTTTTTCTCGTTCTTCCATTTGGTATGGAATACGGTTTCTTTACTATTCTTTCCCCACAGCAGAAAATCTGTAAGTAATTTCGAATGCTGGAGAAAAAAAAATCAACTAAATAGATGGATAGCTTCACCCAGCAACTGCATTTAGTTATTGTTTGTACAGCAAAAGCAGATCTACAGTCCCATTTTCTTCCCTCCGTAAAGCTTTTTTGCCTTTCAGCACAGTCATTTACTGTAGTTTCCTTCAGCTAAACTCAAATCACCTCGCTTTATTGACTTTATCAGATGGCACTAAGTTTAAGATCTGCTAACTGAGCCATCAATGTTATTGTGTTGCATTTGACTCCATGGTGTCTGAGAGCTCTGCTAAAGAACATTTTCTTTTGGAACGCTACCAAAATTGTCATATGATGAAGGACACTGTTTACTTCCTCTGACTATACCTAGGCAAGCACTAACCATCTTTTCCTTTCTTAATGCTATCTAGGTGATGTCTAAAAGGAAATAACATGTAGTTAGACAGCTCACTGCACTGATTTTTTTGGGTAAATCCTTCTAAGCCCATTTCTAGTTTACATATCCAAATCATTTTACTTGGATGTTTTATGGCTTAAATTGCAGGTGGACAGATTCAATAGTCTCAGTAGTTGCTTCGTTCTCCAGTGTTTCAAAGCAAATGTTGCTACGTACTTTGAGTCTCGTAGGGTGATGAGACTCTCTAATAAAGTCAGCACCATCCGGGGTTTCCCAGTTAAGGACAACACACACTGACCCAGCCTGGGATGGGTGAATGTTTGCAAGCTGGCATCTCAGCAAAGAGGCAATGAGGGAGGGAACTCACATGGTGGATCAGGTCTTTGAGCAGCTGGGTAGACAGACCAGGCTATGAATCTTCACAGGGCCAAAAATCACGCGACTGGATCCTTGCATTAACTGATCACTACCGAGCTTGAAGATGCAGTGCCAACCTCCTGAGGACCAAATTTAGTGTCAGGGTAAAGAAGGGAATCTAAGGAAATGCTCTGCGAATTGAAAATACACTGCTGTTTCACATGTTTATGAGACATGGATGGCTCGCTGCTTACCAGCCAACGCAGATCCTCTATGCAGAATCCACACACCAATTGTGCACAAGCACAAAGCAACACTCGAGCAAGCCCAGCTGCCCATCACATCAGTGAAGAATACTACTGTATTAAGGAACTGAGCGTTTAGAAGACCCTCCAGAAAATGTTTATTCAGCCAGATAAACCATACATGGCTCCTTATCTCTCTTGGGAAACTACAGACGATAAAATTCAGCAAGAGTAGAAGCAGCTCCTTGCAGGGTTCTCTCTTCTATGCAGCTGTGGACTGTGTTGTCTGTCTTTGCAGCTGAAAGGTCTTGGCCAGGCATAGGCAAACCCAGCCCTCCAGATGTTTTGGGACTACAACTCCCATCATCCCTAGTTAACAGGACCAGTGGTCAGGGATGGTGGGAGTTGTAGTCCCAAAACATCTGGAGGGCTGGGTTTGCCTATGCCTGGTCTTGGCTGTCTTTGCAGCTGATCACCCTGGGTCTCCCACACTAGATCTAGTGGCTCTTACCAGTGACAATAAGGAAGCTGTCCCTGACTGAGAATCTCCTGATGATTCCTATTTACAGTAAAGGCTTTCATTAAAAAAATAAAAAGTTCCCATTGATTCAAATTAAGAACAGAAGCCTCCTCTCTCCTGCTAAGGTCAGGGGAAGTCTTTCCATTGATCTGATGTGTCGGAAGATCCCAAAGGGAGGTTAATTGAATATCTGCCTGGTGAAAGTTAGATAGGTGTGTTAATAATTAAGATCCTAGTTTTCAGTTAAAAACCTCTCTCCTGTCTGTTAGCAGAAGCTTCGAAGAAATCTTGAGCACAATGTTCTGTATCTTATAATTGCTTGGGAAATATAATCACTGTTAACTTAAGCATTTTTCTTGTTTTGCTCCAGCTTCAAAGAGCCATTGTTGTGAGCACTGTTGTGCTCAGCTAATGCTATGCTTGCTAGGAAATCTGGACTGAATATAAATTAAGGCTGCAGTCCTAAACATACTTTCTAGGGGGGGAGGCTGCACTGATATAATGGGATTTACTTCTGAGAAAACGGTGCATGGTTTACATTAGTCTAAATGCAAAACAACAGACATACAAGCCAATTAAAAAATATAACAGCATATTAAGACCAAAGCAATCACCAAATCACAGCAACCAAAACAGCAGTGAGAGATAAAAAGATAAATATAGATATATGTCTAGGGGGTGCACCTTTGTTCACATCACTCGCCAACCCCCTACTTCATATTAACTTCCTAGAGGTTTCTCTTCCCACCCACAACCACTAAGCACTCATTTCAACTTCCCAACCCTATAATTGATGCCACTTCTCTCTTCCATTCAATAGCCTCACATTGCACCCACTTTTACATTCAACATGACTACTTCTCCCCTTTTCTGTAAACCCCGCCCCCCATTGTATACAGACCACTGCCATGGTAACTTCTTGCATCTTCCTCCTTCACATTGCAAATGCTAAGCAACCCTTTTATCTTCTGCCCAGTTACCTCTGTGCCGTGAGAAAAGGCATTGAGGGGGCCTGGCCCATTCCAAAAAATATTGAGGGGGTCAAAAACAATTTGGCCACCTAGAGGTAGTGTGCCTGTCCATCAGGATGTTAGATTTAAACCTCTCCATGCACCCCCAGAATTTTGTGTGTGTGTGTGTGTGTGTGTGTGTCTGTCTGTCTGTCTGTCTGTCTGTCTATCTACACACACCATTTTGCTAGCACTACCAAATTTAGTTGGATCTTGTGACATAAGGAGGAAGACACCATACCTCCAAACAGAGGATTAGCCACCCCTGACTTACACAATATTTTACATAAGCTTTTCCTTGTGGTTGAATCTATCAAAAAGGTTGCCCCACTTGCATAGTTTCAGTTTTCTTCTGTTGAGGTTATTCTAAATGCCTTTTCCCAATTGTGTCTCACAATTCCATTTTTCTAAGAACTCCAGGCATGCAATAATATGTTGCTGGGAAAATGTGCTAGCGTTTCCCTTTCCGCTCATCACCAGATTGCTCTATTGCATTCTGTGAAATGTAGTCATACATACGCTATGGGCACCTATTGGTTAGTGTCTGTGATGTCAGTGGTAATCAGCAGCACAACTTTCTCTTATGTATGTATGGCTTAGAGACCTTAAAAGCTGTGCAGATGTATCGTTGTTGTTAGCTATATTACAGTTTGCCTGTGCAGAGGTTCTGGTCACAAGACCTGCTCAATTGCAGAGGTCAGAGATAGGATCTGCTGTACAATCAGTGTGTGTCTATTGAACAATGCGCTGCAAATTACTAAGGCGGCAACTTCTGGCCCAGAACTTCTTGGTATCCTTCTGATTAGAAAATAATTATGTAGCCAAGTCCTCATAACTGTACTATTAGGAAAGAAAGTGCAGAAGAGGCCTCAGACTAATCTAGTTTCCTGTTTATGCAGAATGCTTGCCAATAAGCTATCTATCTATATCCTTTTTTTAAAAAAAAAATGTATAATTATCATTCTGAGGGAATTAAATCCAGCTGATTGACAAGAGAGAGGAAAGAAAACTTGACAAGGTATTTTTGCATTACAAATCTGAAGCCAGAAGCAAACAAGGTGTTGTGTTCCTGATATTTACTACTCATCTGTGATCATAAATCACATGTTTTAATTAGGGATTTATGCCAGTGATTTAGCAAAAACAAAAACACACACAAAACAGGCCAGAGAGTGTTTTCCTTCGAATGAGAAGGTTTGGAATAAGAAAACAGAACTAATAATGGCAAATAAAGGAAGAGCATAGAATTTCCATATGCCAGCCCTCAGCCCAGTGCAGCAATCTGGTTATGTCTGGCTAGGGTCAGTTGTTGTGTACCTGGGAATCCATTTGCCCAGCCACTTTTAACTGTTTTCTTTCCAGATCAGCAACATCTATCTGTGGTGCATGTATAGATAATATCCAGCTGTGTGGATGGTGTCCTTCATTGGCTTTCATTTGCCTAGGTTTCGCTCCTGACTACCACAAATCCATAATCTGCTGAGTCAACCAAATGTATGGCAAGAAAATACCATCAGCAAAAGGGTCATTGAAATATGTGGCAAGGTTAGCTTTGTTGCTTGCTATAAGAATGTAAGGTGAGACCTGCTGAATTAGACCATCTAGTCCAGCATTGTCCTCTCAGTAGCCAAAGAGATGCCTATGGAAAGCTCACAAGCAGGACCTATGGGCAGCTGCACTTTCTTCACTCGTGTTCCCCAGAAACTGCTATCCAGAAGCACATTTGAAGTGGTGATGGTTGTTTTTCCAATCAAGTGGTATATACATTTTATGGAAGAAAGAAAGAAATAACAATACTGGAGATAATATAGCAATTAGGGCTAAGCACAGCCCCCTCCATCTGCCTCATGGTCTCAACCCAGGGATCCGGGTGACCAGCCCTGGTCTGACCTGGGAACCACTCACCCCATCCTAGATACAGTTCTGAAGTAGTGTGCAGGCAGGGTTTCTGTTTACTTGGGATACTTTTTCAAAAATAAAAACCTAATTAAACATACAGCTGGGAGTGGGGCTGGGGAAGGAGGCATTGTACTCTACACCCACCCACCCACCCACACACACACACACTGAGGCCAGGCCTAGTGAGTACAGCAACTCTTCCTCTTAGATCTTGAGCCAATGAGGCAGTTGTGACGACTGAAGGTCCCCACCTACCCACAGTTGTTGAAGCCTCCTCCTCCCCCAGATCCTTCCTGAGAAACCTAAAACTCTAGGGATACAACTGTCTCTGCTCCACCCTCTTCATAGCTCTTCTGGTTCTGGGAGACCAGAGTGGAGGGGAACTTGTCACAGCAGGAGGGGGAGACCCTTCTTCAGCAGCCTGTCTTAGTTCTGCCTCTTGGCCTCCCTCCTCTCCAGCCTCCATTTCTGCCCCTGATTCTGAACTGCTCTCTGCCCCAGTGTCTTCCTGCTCACTAAGCCCTGTCACCTCTTCCACTACTCCTCTGCATTCAGTCAGTACATGACAAAGACAATGATCACGCTTCTGGCTTGTGCATTCAGACACCACCACATATCCTCAAGATCTAGTGAAATATAATCATTCTGACCAGTCTCTTAGTCCTGGGCTCTGACATTCTTCTAAGAGTTCCATCAACCCTAAGAAACAAACATACTGCCACCTAGTGATTTTCATCTCTAAATGTCCAAACGTGTTTTTTTTTGAAGTAAATAAAATTCATGCCAGTTTTACAGATGGTGAAATCGAGGGAAATTGTTCCTCTGGCTGTTTCCAGAGAATTGCTCTGAGATACAACAATAGCTCTTTTGTGGGTGACAGACGTCCTAAATCTGTGCCACTGGCACATACATTCCTCACGATCGCCCTGAGTCTAAATGGGCTGGGCAGGAACTGTGTGGGTGGAGAAGCTGCTAATCTAAACAGAGATGGTAGCACTAAACCCCCTGTAACAAGTGGGATATTTTATTTGAATTCTTTCCTCCACTATTTTCCGCTCAGTGTTACAATCTGCAGGAAATCAGCTGTCTAGAACAGTGTTTCCCAACCGGTGTTCCGCGGCACACTACTGTGCCGCGAGACTTTGCCTGGTGTGCCGCGGGAAAAATTGGCGGGGGGGGGAATAAAGGGGAAAAAATTTATTCCCCCACCGCCAGGCGTGGGGCTGGGGCGGGGGAAGCCCGAGCTTCCCCCTCCCCCAGAACGGGACCCAGAGCCATGCCGAAGCTGCGCGCAGCTTTGGCATCGCTCTGGGAGCTTGCGGGGCTGGGGGAGGAGGAAGCCCTCCGCCAGCCTCCAAACCATGTCGGGAGACAGCAGGATGGCGCACTGCGCCTCTCCTGCTGTCCCCCGAGTTTGCAGGGCTGGCGATGGGGAGGAGCAGGCTTCTCCCCCCGCCAGCCTTCCAGCCAAGTTGGGGGACAGCAGGATGGCGCGCTGCGCCTCTCCCGCTGTCCCCCGAGTTTGCGGGGCTGGCGACGGGAAGGAGCAGGCTTCTCCCCCCGCCAGCCTTCCAGCCAAGTCGGGGGACAGCGGGATGGCGCGCTGCGCCTCTCCCGCTGTCCCCCGAGTTTGCGGGGCTGGCGATGGGGAGGAGCAGGCTTCTCCCCCCGCCAGCCTTCCAGCCAAGTCGGGGGACAGCGGGATGGCGCGCTGCGCCTCTCCCGCTGTCCCCCGAGTTTGCGGGGCTGGCGATGGGGAGGAGCAGGCTTCTCCCCCCGCCAGCCTTCCAGCCAAGTCGGGGGGCAGCGGCAAGGACGCGCTGCGTTTCTCCGCTGTCCCGGACGGCTTTCAAAAGCCTGCCTTCAAAAGCCGTCCGGGACAGCGGAGAAACGCGCTGCCTTTCTCCGCTCTCCCGGGAAGGCAGGCAGGGGGGAGCAAAGGCTTTCGCCCCGCCCGCCTTCAGAAGAGGTCCAGGACCTCTTCTGAAGGCGGGCGGGGGGCGAAAATCTTTGTCCCCCCTGCCTGCCTTCCCAGGGGCTTTTAAATCGCCCCGGACAGCGAAGTCCTCCGCTGTCCCGGGCGATTTTAAAATGCCACCCGCCAGCATTTTAAGATTGCCCCGGACAGCGGAGAAGTCCTCCGCTGTCCCGGGGTTTTTTAAAATGCTGGGGGTCGGAAGAAAAGCCCTTGTCCCCCCCCCAGCCTTCAGAAGAGGTCGGGGGACAGACTGCGGGGAGAAATCAGGGTGGGAGTCACGACTGTGAGGCAGGGCTGCCAAGTGTGGCAGAAGAGGACACGGCCGTCGCACCTGTCCTTAGGTAGGAGCTTCTTCCGTGTCGACCTGCTGCCCTAAAGTCTTGGCTTTTTTCTTGGCTTTTTGGCGGTTGGCACAGAAGGAAGGCAAGGGGGAGGGGAAAAAATTGAAACTTACACTTTCGTGCGTCCCTCCCGGCGTGACGCTGCGCGCTGACGTCACGGGGCTGTAATGGTGGTGTGCGTCGATATTTTTTTCATGAAACAAGTGTGCCTTTGCCCAAAAAAGGTTGGGAAACACTGGTCTAGAACAGGGATGCTGTCCACCTCCAGGTGGTGCTGAACTGCAACTTCCATCATGACCAATGGCCAGGGATGATAGCAACACCTGAAGGTCCACAGGTTAGACACCCCTGCTATAAAAGCATCCCAGCACTCACCTGGTTGGTTAATAGACGAGTCAGTATGCTCAGGTCCCCACCAGGATAGTTATTAGAGGACATATGACCATTCATATTCCCATTACATCTTCCCTTTAGAAATTTCCCTATGCTCCCTGTTCATCACTTAATTTTATTACTATTGGATTTTCACACTACGCTTCATCCAACACAGCCCAATATGCCTGCAGAGATGTCCCACATGTACACACATACAAAAAGCAACAAACAGATGCATCAGATCTTCTGCTTTCCAGAGAGCTAATTTAGAGATTTTTCTTATCCCCCAGGACATTTCTCAAAAGAAGTAGAAGAATAATTTAGCTGCAGTGATCTGATTGTTTACTCTGAGCTTCAGAACATTTAAGCAAATATGGCAGTAACATGAGGACGATACAGTTACTGAAATGGCAATTCCTGCCATCCAAGACGCATTGTTGGGAGGATGCAAACAGGGCTGCTGCCTCCCATGTCATTCTTCTCCCAGCTTGCTCAAACAAAAACACCGGCAATCAGGGAATGATGCAATGGGACAGGCACAGCCGGGGAGTGTTGCAAATGCAAATCACAGCTGTAGCAGAAAAGGCAAGACTCTGGTGGGTCTGGGAGAAGTCCCAGAACGTTTTGTGAAAAGACTGCACAGGCACACAAAGAGACCAAAGGAGAAAACATTTACAGTTGAGACTCTGCAGCTGAGGGAGAGAAGGTGGTAGAGAAAGAAGAGAGGTTGCAAGGGAAGCCAGTGAAGGAAGGAAGAGTAAGAAACTAATTCTGGATTGGTAAACCCAGTGGTAAAGCAGAAAGGAAAGAGAGTAGGGTGGGGGATGGGAACCACCAGCTACAGAGAATAGCAAGGGGTGTGGGTAGAGACAAATAAGCTAAACATAGGGGTCCACTGATGACATGGGGTTCCAAATCCTAGTGGTAAGGGTCCTTCCAAGATCTCTGTGAATTTCAGATGTCGTCTGAGGCTCTGAGGATTCTTGGGACCTTAACAGGGAATTCTGACACGTGTTAAAAACACACATTTTACCTTTAGAATTTGACATATCTCCAACAATTAAAATTGTCCCAAGAGAGTGCACAAATTTAAAAAGCACCTTCTCTATATCCATTGGTTGTGCCATGGATTCTAACATTTTCCCCTTCAAGACACTCTCTTCTCCATGACAGCACAGAAGATATGAACAAAGAACACCATGGCCCTTTGGTGGTAGGCATCCATCCAGCATCTCCTAACTAGCCTTAACCATTAGAGTCATCCCTTACCCAATTTTCAGCATACCGGTACCAGCAAGCCAAACCTTCTTACATTGCCTTCTGCACCTATGTACATTACTTGTGTGAGCCGAATTAAAACCACCGGTTACATCATTCTGAATCCAATTGTCACATCACCATGCTCCCTCAGTTGAGCTTGTCCAAAGAGGCAAGATTTCTGGGCTGGAATGTGGAGGGTGGGAGTGAAGTGGGGAGAGGTGGCCTGTTCTGCCTTGCATAAGCAAGCTTTTGGATTCTGCCTACCTAAAGATATTTAGCATTCAGCCCGAAGTCTCTAAATTCAGCATGGACCATCCTCAAACTTCCATTTCCTACAAATCAGTCGGTTGAACTTTTTGCTAACTATGAGCTGTAGAACCTACAAACACACACCGATTTCCCATTATAATGGCATAATATTATTATATCCCTCAACACAGAGCTATAATAACAACAGAACACTCCAATGGCCTTTGCTATGCCTCTGATTCTTTTCAAAAGCTTGCATGCACTCATCCATAATCTTGAAGAGAATGTGCTCCATCCTCAGCAGTGCTCATAGAACTGTCAACAACCTTGGCTTTCTGCACTTGGTTTGACATCCAGCTGTGATGCTGACAAAAGCTAAACTAAAACTAAACTGAAAATCTGAGAGATGTTGTTGCTCACTTGTCGACATTTTTTGTGATTAACTACTAGGATCCAGATCCTAAATGTGGCACTGTTTGGATATATTTCACATAAATATTGACACACTTCATTTTTTCTCCTTTGAATGCTGTTAATAATAATAATAATAATAATAATAATAATAATAATAATAATTTGGTATGCTACTAAACTCTGGCTTTTTTCCAACACATTCATTTCATTAGCAGCACACATTGTACACTGTCCATTCCCATCACATATTGACTCAAAACAGCATGGTAGTTTGGTTGAATATTATTTATTACAGTGATCTAGTGAACTTAGAGGTCACAGAACCACCAAATAACACGTTCCCCTTTCCCCAAGGCAAGTAATTAGCCTTCCTATTGCTAAAGGGCTTCCTGGCTGCCCTGTCATTATTATCCGAAAGAAAGAAAGAAAGAAAGAAAGAAAGAAAGAAAGAAAGAAAGAAAGAAAGAAAGAAAGAAAGAAAAGAAAGAGTACTCACACTTTACATTGTGGGTGTCCTTTGCGGTGCTAGAGTTCTCAGGGAACTTACTGGCAAACAGGGACTGGCCTGCCTCTCAGTGTTACTATTTGGAGGTTCACGCCCAGCCTCAGTAGTCAAGTTTCACTGCTGGGAGGTGGGGCCAGTCCCATTTATATAGGGGGTGGAGCCGACAGTAGCCAGGCAGTTGGCTCAGGAGATTCACCCACACTACTCTCCCTTAGTTTAATGTTTCCTTGTTTGCAGGTTAACTTTTTCTTCCTGTTTAGCTGACGCTGCTATGGTCTTTGACTGGTTGCTGTTGAAGGACCAGGAAGACATTTTCCTGCATTGGCAGGTTTTGTCTTCCCCATAGCAATTCGTCCCAACTTTGGCGGTTTATAGCCTTAGGTGGAATCCTTTAGTCTTTTCTTCCCTGTAATGGGCAGGGGGAGGGGGCTGACTTGGAGTCATTTTGCATGCTGCTGTCCTTCAGTCCTGGCAGGCTTATTTGGCTGTGGTGGCAAGTGGGAGGGAGCTCTCTAGCTGACCTCCCCCAGCTCCACCCATAATGCTTCAGCGCAATTCTAGATCCAGCTACCCGGCACCAACTCCTACAAGTGGTGGGCCAGAAAAATAATAATAAAGGGGAGAGCCATGGCTGTATCAATAGTGGGGCCTCTAGGGAGGGGGACTGAGGCCCTGGCAACTAACAGGTGATGCTTGGTGCTGTTACCAGCTACTTTTGTTCCTTGTGTGGCTTTTCCAACCCATCCTAGAACCAAAGCACAAGGGCAGCTTCCTATTCCCACCAGCATCACCAGCCGGATCAGAGCTTCTTTCTTCTTTTCAGTCTAACTTCAGCTATATCCAGCTGAGAACTCACCTCTGTTTTAGAAGGCAGCATGGAATTGGGCAGCATTTATTTATTTATATACCACGATGCACCTTGGAAACTCAAATACAGTACTAGAATATACACAGTAGCAGAATCTACACAGCCATCCTGTAACCTTGAATCAAATTTCCCCATTCCAGCTCCCCCCCCCCACCCCCAGGCAGAAGTTCTCCTGACAGGTTCTCTTCTCCATTCGTATAAATCCTCCAGCCTTCAAACACAACTGTACCTAGCACACCCATGCTCCTAACAGAGAAGAAATTAGTCCAACAGATGTCATCAAGCAGGCCATCGAAACCTGAAGACACCACTGTTAAAGCTGCAGAGTCTAGGAGCAGCTCGCTGTGGTGGTGCACTGTTTCCAAAGTCCAGCAATCAATCAAACACATTTCTTCGTAAGCTGAGTGGTAGAGACGTTTCTTTCATTCTGTCTCCTCTCTTCATGCTTCCTGCATTTGTTATAACTTCATTCCGTTACTTTTGCTCTTTAATTACTCCTTAAGTGCCTTTTTATTCATGTTCCATTTAATACAATTATACCCAATGCTTTATTTTCAGTATCGATTAGAAGTATCTGTGTCTCGTACATAATGTAGCAATTCTCAGACGTTCTCCTTTCTTATTTCAGGTTTTCTAGATTGCATGCTTAATGAGCTCATCTTTCCCAGCTTGCTACATTGAATTTGAAGACACTTTGACACTCCTTCCCTTTTGTCAGATTATACCTCCGGGTATCTGTTTTGCTCTCCCACGCCATTCATTCTTTTCTGGTTCCAACCCATGCTATTACACATCCTTACTCGTAGGCCGCCATCTCGACACACAGACCTCAGGACCACAAGTATAAGAGGCAAGAACTTGAGCCATATGATCAAATCTCAGAACTCGGTCTTAGAAGGTGGCTGATGCATTTGTAAAGTTAGGAAACCAAAGATGATACAACATTCAATATAATATCATACCTCTTTTTTAGGACTAGAAGCTTGGTATTCCAGCCATGGAATTTGGGCTGCATGCGATATCAACAATGTTTGAAGGAAATAAGTACAGTGGTACCTCAGGTCACATATGCTTCAGGTTACATACGCTTCAGGTTACATACTCCGCTAACCCAGAAATAGTACCTCGGGTTAAGAACTTTGCTTCAGGATGAGAAGAGAAATCGTGCTCCGGTGGTTACTAGGCTGGCCTTCCTATTCCCGCAACTAAATCTGTACTGGATCCTAGAATTAAAAGGGGATCCAAGAATTCAGCCTAATCCCCCCCCCAAAAAACCCCTATATATTTGGGAAATTACTGTCGAATAGAGCAAAGCTGAGTAGTTTCCATATTAAAAGAACATGTGAGCAAGAGCAAAATATATAAGCAATTAGTAAACATTCTCTTATCAATGATTAACAGAGAACTTTTAGGGTGCTTTAAATCAGGCCCTCCATTAACACCTTGGCCAAGCTGGCTGAGGCTGATGGGAGTCAGAGTCCAGCAATCTCTGTAAAGCTGTATGGTCCACATCTGTGTTTTAAACGTAAGATGGCTTCCTTAACAGAGAAAGTGATGCTAGATAATGCATTCCTTTGGGACCTCCCAGCTCAATCAAGTTCTGATTTAGCTTCATAAAGAATCAAGAACTCTTCAAGACAGCCAGTGCCACCCTTCAGTCTTAATTGTGCTGATGTAATTCCACACAGTCACATTTTCTGGCACAAGTACACAGTTAGACATTTGAAGGGAAAAGGCTGTCTCATTCAAAAGACTGCCTGAAAATAGCAGTTGATCAAACTGCACATTCTTAATTATTGACATTTTGCCATAAAATGTTAATCATGCTGGGGGTATTTCAGACTTCAAAGCATTTGATATTCCTCCTTCCATAATGCAGCTAACCTCTTTCCAATCCAATCAATGGATTTTATTCAAGTGCAAGACATCAAAGCTTTGTCAACATTTGCCTTGTTTCACATTAATTTAAATCACAACCCACCACAAATTAGAATAATTTAGCCCTGGGCTGCAACCCTATACACACTTATCTGGGAGTGAGTCCATGGGAAACAGTGAGTTTTACTTCCAAGTAAGTTCTCTTCACATTTCCCCCACTCTCAAATCTGCATCATTTCCAGAATAGGTGATAGGCTGTAGGGATTCATATTCTCCCTCCCTCCCTCTGTTTTCTTTTCTCTATAAGGTGTTTCAGACAGGGGACATTCCCAACCCAATCTGGGAATGCAAGAGATGGAACCTGGAATTTTCTGCATGCAAAGCAGATGCTCTGAGCTGTGACCGATTCACAAGGAATGCTCAGATAATTACCTCTGTTTGAATACAACACACTGAGGACAATATTTCTAGGCCATTAAATAAATGGAAGCAGTCAGGCCTCAAGAAGGACTCAAATCTTTAGCATAGAAACAGGACCAAGAGCTGATTCTCACACTATACACGGTCAGGTTCCCTCAGGTGTTGCCCAGGAATGACCAGGGATAGTGGGAATTGAGGTAACACAAAATTTGTTGGGCACAACATTGGATGCCCGTGGCTTATAGTTTTCTAGATGATAAGCTTCAGCAGGCTCATTCAGACTTTCCACGTTGAGGGACTCTAGCTTGTCTGCTGAGGAATATCTGTGCTCTAGAAACAATTCATTTATGCTCTAGGGCAGTGGTTCTTAATTAGGTAAGTACTGTGGACCCCTTGTTTTTCAAAAACGAAGCCATGAGCTCCCTACTTTTGAAAAATTTGATACCTCTTTGGTAGTTTTTGTTATGTGAATAGTGACACTGGCCCCTGGGTTGGTGGGGTCCACAGACCACCAATTGGGAACCACTGCTCTGAGTTATTGCAGGACAGTGGCCAGGGCTGTTGGCTCTAGGGATAACTAGATGTAAAAGAGTACAACACTCTTTGATTAGTGATGCCCTCTCTGTTTCTATGTCTACTCTGGCAAAACTGTTACAAGGCCCGATAATCTCATCTACAACATCAGAGCCGTGGGGAAAGGAGAGAAGTGGAATCCATGTTGCACTACCAGGATTCCTTGAACTGGTTTCCACTAATGGAACCGAGTACTTGAATCCATCCCCAGGGGTTCCTTCACCTGATCATTTCCTAATGGGATGTATGCTCTCATATGCCAACAGTGCCCTTCTGCATTCTACGTAGGACAACCAGGCCAGTCTCTACTCAAAAGGACACAAATCTGACATCAGAAATGGCAATCTCAACCAATGGGAGAACATTTGGGCCTCCCAGAATACTCTAAAACTGAATGTAAAGTGGCCATACTGGAACAAGGAACTTCTGAGGGATACTGCAGTATGAAATCATGGAGTTATAGTTAATCAAGAGCTTCAGGGTTATAACTTGTTCAGTGGTACCTTGGTTCTCAAACTTAATTAGTTCTGGAAGTCTGTTCCAAAACCAAAGTGTTCCAAAACAAAGGTGCACTTTCCAATAGAAGGTGAGGCAAAATAGATTAATCCGTTCCAGACTTTTAAAAACAACCCCTAAAACAGCAATTTAGCATGAATTTTACTATCTAATGAGACCATTGATCCATAAAATGAAAGCAATAATCAATGTACTGTACTATAAAATAAATAATACACTATTGTAGATAATAAAAACTAAAATTATTTTTTTTCCCTTACCTGCACTGATAGTCATTGTTTGGATGGGGGCAATCAGTCAATCAGTACCTGAACTGGGTTCCACACAGTCTCAAAAACAAAAATGCAAAATAAATATCAAAACAAAAGCGCCAAACGTAATCCATTCTGGAAGTCCGTTTGACATCCAAAATGTTCGAAAACCAAGGCACAGCTTCTGATTGGTGCAGGTGTCCCGGAAACAATAGCTGACAGCCACATCGGACGTTTGGCTTCCCAAAAACATTTGAAAACCAGAACACTTACTTCTGGGTTTTCGGCATTTGAGAACCAAGGCATTTGAGAACCAAGGTACCACTGTAACCTGAATTGAGACAAATGAATTTTATCAATGCTACATTTGTTACTTGACCTACCAATTCCAGGAAGTCAGTGGGTTTAATGAATGGTGATTATAATGACAGCATTCTTTTCACTGTCAGTACTTGTGCACTTATCTGTCCAACCTCACTCTTTACAATATCTCTCTACCTCTGTGTATGTGTGCACTTGCGCATCCGCACATACGCACACAGATACAGTGATACCTCTGGTTACGTACTTAATTTGTTGTGGAGGTCTGTTCTTAACCTGAAACTGTTCTTAACCTGAAGCACCACTTTAGCTAATGGGGCCTCCCACTGCTGCTGCGCCGCCGTCACACGATTTATGTTGTCATCCTGAAGCAAAGTTCTTAACCCGAGGTATTATTTCTGGGTTAGCGGAGTCTGTAACCTGAAGCGTATGTAACCCAAGGTAACACTGTATCTGTAACTCAGTATAAAACTTGAAGAAGACTGTAGTCCATGAAAGCTTATGCCAAAATGAATGTGTTTGTCTTTAAGGTTCTATATACGCATTGTAGGTTTTGTTAGAACAGAATAGTGCACCTCTCTGGGAATTCAATAATCATATAGAAGAAAGGATTTCAGCAGGTGTAGTTTGTCATACAAAATTTTTCTTTCTTGCACAGCTGGCCTGTCTTCTTCTGCATCTGGCAACCCTACCAGGCCCTCACTTTTAAAAACCAGTACTGCATCTCTTGAAAACACATCCAGCAGCCTGAACTCACACATTGCAGGGGAAGGTTGGTAGCTATGGAAAATATGTCTTTCATGGAATCTTGCGTGTCATTATCTCTTCTCACTTTTAAAAGGAAAAAAATATTTAGGCTTTATTGATTTTCACTTTACTTTGTATATCCAAACAGAAGCCAGGAATACACATTAAAAACAGAGAAAACAAACACCTCTACAACAAGAAAAAAAACCAGGAATCTTTTTAAAAAGGAAACAGGAATCTATACAGCTCAGAAGACAAGCAGCAGTGGTGTAAATGGGTGACACAAAAAATCCAGTAAAAAGAAAGTAAAGATAAAACCATATGGGATTAAAACAAACAAACAAAGGAAACAGGACCTTTGGAATTACTTGTATAATGTGATGGAGGCTTCTATTATTTCCTTTTGTACTGATAAAACTAATAGATCATACAATGAATTTGTTCGATTTTGAAAGACATTTTAAGAACCTACGCTTCTGTGTCCATATCTCTACTAATTCTAGGTGCCCTACCTGGTGGTACCAATCTTTCAGTGATGCTCCCTTCAAATCCTTCCCAGGGGCACAGTTTTGGTTTATGTGAACAACCTGTAACAATCGGCAATATCAAATATACTTTCTTATCAGGGAGGCTTGCCTGGCGCCTTCATTACACAGCTTTAGGCGCCAGGCAAAAACCAGGCATTCATCTGATTAACGTTCTATGGATTTTTGAATGTGTTTGTGGGAGGCAGATTATGGGTTTGTTGTTAATTATGTATTTTGTATTCTCATTTTGTATTTTTCTTTTGTGAATCACCCTGGGATCTTTGGAGGAAGGGCAGTATACAAAAATTAATAAATAATTAAATAATTGTTTTAACTCACATGGGAAGGCCCGCCGAAGCCATACGATGATCAATCCTTTTAGCAGATTTCATGATAAAAGCTCCATGCAAAGAAGTCAGTACATGATCTGTGATTTGCCATGTGGAAAACAGTCAGTCCTCTCAATTAAACTGACCCTGTGAATTGCCCCTAAATTTCATGCTGTGGAAATTTTAAGCTCTTGGTGTTTTGCCGAACAGATGGCAACATATTCCAATATACTACTCAGTAATTAGAAAATGGTTGAAGTTTATCCAGTTGAGAGGGAAAACAACATTAGGGAAAGAAAACCTCAACAATTTAGAAAATTGCAGGATTAAAAATAAACCTGAAATTCTATTTTAATGCTACTTTGGGAACTGGAACATCGAGCACATTTAATACAAACAAGCAAACGATTTCCATGATTATTAGTGTCCTTATCACTGAAATAAAGACGATGGATTGGACTTGATGCCAAGGCTAACAGAAATGGTAGTTCCTCTCTTCTAGCAGGATAAGGGACTGCAGGTGGCAGAGGTGGTGAGAGGATCACCACAGTAATTCCAACTGGTAGGAAGTAAGAGGGACAAATACTTAAGGACAAAGTCACAAATGCAGGCAATAAACCAAAACTTGGAGTGTATCAATAGCTTGGTTCTCATCAGGGAGATGCGTAGCTCAGAATAAAGCGCAGGAGTAGGTTCTGATAGTGCCAAGGCATCATATGTTTCCCAGGCTGCTTGACAAACTTTGCTTCGCTCTGCTAAGTGGCAGAGAGAATGCTCATATGTTTGCTAGTACTTTGGTTGCACTCAAAGCACTGACCTTGTTGCTGTTCATGCAGCTCTGTCTCTGGTGTTAAGGTGTGCCAGGGACAAAGAGCATGGCCGGGCAAATCCAAGTATGTTTACTCTTAAACCTGTCCCATTGAGTTCAATGGGCCTCACGTCCAGATAAGTGTGTGTATAGAATTGCAGTCTATGTGTCATAATCCAGTCATTATGAGGGACAATTCTTCTTTCTTTCTTTCAAAATTTCTATTCTGCCCTCCCTTATAACTTTAAAACTCCAACATACATAGAACAGATTTTTGTAATGATAAATGGAAACCACTTATTGAATTTATGAAATATAAATATGACATAAATATGGACGAATACAATACCTTTGAACGGATGTGTCTCTTACTGCTTCTCTCATTTTCTCTTACACTCTCTCCTAATAGTAGTAGTAGTATCCTAATTAGAAAAGCAAATGGTGTTTGTGTTATTAGAGTGATTCAGTCGAAGATTGATGCTCTAAACCATTTGTGTGAAATCAAAGCATAGAGACCTTATGGGATGCATCACTTTCACTCTCAGAGTCCAAACTAGCAGCAGCAGCAACAACAACAATTTCATAGGGCTAGCAGCTGTCCATGTCTTGCACAATGGGCACCTTCACCTGCATCCTTTGCCAGTTCCTGCATCCTAATATTCCACTCAATTATCCTATGTCTTGATTGTTTGCTTGACCCAGCATCATATGAAAGCCACACATGGCCAGTGTCATGGTTGGATACCTGTCAAAAGCTATAGAGCTCAGTTCCAGAGCCGTCGCCTCCTCCTCTTGCCATTGTTGCCTGCTCACTTTCTCACTCACTTTCCTTTTCCTCCAGCAAGCGGTGGGAAACAGGTCCAGGACAAAAGTGAATGGGTGATGGCAGGTTGGAGGAGGTGGGACTCACTGAAGGAATCTTACCTAACAATTCCCACAAATCATGGAGCCAGCACTAAAGCCAGATATAAGAGCATCAGAAGAGTCCTGCTAGATCAAGCCAAAAGGTCCAGCTAGTTCAGCATTCACAGTCGCCAACCAGAGGCCTATGGGAAGTCAACACAGTGGACCTAAGCCCTGCAGCAACTCCTCCCATTTGCACTTCCCAGCAACTGATATTCAGATACTTACTGCCTCCAACAGTGGGTATAGAACAGCCCATGTAGCTAGTAGCCATTGATGGCCTTCTTCTCCATGTTTAATCCTCTTTTACAGCCCTCCAAGCCAATGCTACATATTGTGGGAGTGAGTTCCATGGTTTGAACTAAGCACTGTGTGAAGAAATATAGACCCTCCAAGTGTCCCTATTTTCCAGGGACATTCCAGATTTAGAGAGGGTCACCCCAGTTTCTGATTTGATCCCAGAGTGTCCCACTTTTCCTTAGGATGTCCCTATTTTCATTGGAGAAATGTTGGAGGGTATGGAGTTATCCGGCCTCCGAGCCGCCTGAAGGCAATCCTGTATAGGGAAGTTGTTTTTTAAAAATATTTAATGTTTTATTATGTTTTTATATATGTTGGAAGCTGCCCAGAATGGCTGGGGCAACCCAGTATGTGTGGGGTATAAATAGTAAAATTATCATTATGGAAGGGGATGTCCCTATTTTCATGGGGAAAATGTTGGAGGGCATGGAAGTACCTTCCTTTTGTCTGCCTTGAAGCTTCCAGCATTCAGCTTTCTTGGAAGGCCCTGGGTTGCAGCATTATGAGAGGAAGAGGAAAATGCTCACACACAATGGATGAGACCTTTCTCCTTCCCCCCTCATGTGCTTTTTCCTATTCATGTGCTCTTCCTCATGTGCTTTTTCCTATTCAACGTCCTTCCCTACCTGTTTGAACCAGAGCAAAAGCTCTTTTCATATCCTAGCACACTCTCAGCATTCCTACACTGGGACGCATTTCTAGGTGCTGTGCTTAATCCCAAGTGTATAACCTGGTACCTGTCCTAACACTGTCCCCTTTTCAGTGGCGTAGGAAGGGGGGTGCGGGGGTGCGGGTTGCCCCGGGTGTCATCCCTGGGAAGGGTGACAAAAAACAACTCCCACACCCACCGCACACCCCTTCCTACGCCACAGCAGGAGCACTCTCCCCTCGAGTGATTTCCAGAAACCAAAAACATTGCTCCATGTTTGCAGAGTACAGCCTTTATGGCTAGTAGACTTTGACAGCCCTCTCTTCCATGAATCTGCCTAAGCTGCCTCCTCCTCTCCATCTTCCTCCCCTGCTTGCTTTGGCACAGTAAGTCTCTGCAGAGGAAAACCCTCTGCAGAAACTGGGAGAGTCCCAGCTCGGTCAGCCAGGCAGAGAGACAGGCTCCCCCTGGAGGTCAGGAAGGAGAGAGGGGATCTTCCTGCTAGGTTTGAGCCGCCTGGAAGGTTTCCAAGGCTTGATCTGGTTGAAATGGGCTGAGGCTGCTTGGGACAGGTTTCCATGAGGGCTGCTTTTCTGTACTCTCGGGGGCAGTGTGGGAGTGAGTTAATACTTTTTGCTGGGTCTGGGTTGCTCTGGGTTTTATGACTGCATGGTGGAAGCTGCCTTTGGAGGTTCATTGCCCTAAAAAGTGGCTTTTGAATCGCTGCAGTAAGCCAGAAACCCACCACCCAGCCCCATTTCTTCCCCTCTCCATAAGCGGGCTGCATTCCTCTCGCCACCACCAACATATGTCTAGCCACAGGCCAGCCGCTGGCTCCTATGATAGGAAGCAAGAGCAATGGGGGGAGGGCTTGGGGAATTGAGGGGGAAGAGTTTGGAGATCCACTGTTAGGTAAGCATGAAGGCAGAGGCGTAACTAGGTGAGGCAGGGGGCACTGGGCCTACAGCGTGCCTGAGCCACACATCTCTCCTGAGGAGGCGGTGGTGGGCGGACTGCCTACAAGCGCCACACTTCTTTTCCAAGGAGCGTGGGCCTTGCGTCTGCCCATTGCCTCATCCACCCTACAGCTGAGGGGGAGGCTTGGGAGAGGCTCCACGCAGTGCACCCTGCCTTGGCTTGCCCCATCTCCATGGGTGGCTCACTCTGCCCCCGGCTGCAGGGCGCGCACTGCCCCGGCCACCTGAGCAGCTAGCTACGCCACTGCCCCTTCTCTTCCAAAAAGATTCCGTTGTGGTGCAAACTCAGCAGCAACTCCAGGGAATCGAATGATTTGTCTGGGTTCTCCTTTCGCGACCTTTTCATGACAAAGGCTATGCTCATTTGCAAAGGACTCTGGGCTCCCGCATGCTTAAAAGAGCAAAATATTCAATAATGATAAAGCATTGTTTTTTTGCAAGCTGCAGGTGACAGCAACACAGTTTCCCCTCCAGCCATGAATCCTAACTACCCGAAAGAGGAAGCGTTGATTTAAATCCATACAATATCATTTAAACTGTTGCAAGTTCCTCTCTGAGCGGCTAGTTGTTCCATTCTGTGTTTGGTTTTCAAGGCAGCTGATGATAAAACTAATGCCTCAGGAGATTCTTTTGTAATCGCTGCTTTCCTAGAACTATTTCTTTCCCCACTTGCTTAAAGCCTGCGTTTCAGAGCCACTCTGCATGCAGACTCTCGAGGAGCCAGGTTCACTTCTAAGCCTCGGATTCAAAGGCTCGAGATAAAGAAGGTTGCCATGACCTGAGAGAACACACTATATTTCCCTCTAATTGCTTTTTGTATGTGTGTCTGTGCTGTTCCTCTTCTCCTTGCCTCCCTCTCCCTCCTATCCGAATGTTTAGTGGCTGAGACCTGCTGGAATTTCAGGGCATGGAGATGCAGGAGGGCCAGAAGAGGAAAGTAATCACTTTCTGGCAAGGTTTTTGTCAAGGCTGCTTAAACCCCCAGAGGACTCTTAGTGGCAAAGGCTTGGCAAGGCGCATCAGACAGCATTGTCACTGCTGCAGTTAATTCAAGCCTGAAGCAGGGGCAGGCTTAGTGGGGGGGAAGAGCAGGTGCTGGGTTTCACTCACACCTCCAGATTCACAATGAAGTGAGGACAGGGGGGTAAGAGGGGGCGGGGTGTGAGTGCCTGTGCCAAAATATGAATGACAAAAGAAAGAAAGAAACACAGAAAGGATTGCTGTGTTCCATATGCTTCCTCTCAGTTTTTCAGCACTCAACACAGCCATCCTTTGAAATGCACACTTGTTGTGCATTTTTGCAGTGTGTATCCCCAACCAAATAGCATGTACGGAAACGCATCGAATCATAGAACTTCAGAGCTGGAAGGGATCCTGAGGATCATCTAGTCCCAACCCCCTGCAATGCAGGAATATGCAGGTGTCCCACATGCGGACCGAACCTGAAACCTCGGTGTTATCAGCACCACGCCCTAAGCAACTGAGCTCTCCGACAGCATACTGCTAGGGCAAGCTGTGCATAAAAAATGCCTATATAGGTGAAAATGACATTAAAAATGCATGGCATTGTGGGAAATGTGCATATAGGGCCAAAGCAGCTCTTTGTATTTCCACATCCGCTTCCTGCACTCTCCTGGTTAAGCCTTGCTGCATCCACGTTTAATGGGGAAGGGAGGTTCTTCACACATCACCTAGCTGTGCCTCCCCTCCCCTTTAAAACGTGTTGGGTGAGCTGTGAGGGGAGGCACTTTGGATGAACTATCTGGGGGAGGGGAAAGGAGATGGGGGAGGTGTAGATGGAGGGAAATTGTCAGGTGGTGGGGAGGACGGTTGGCAAAGGAGTAGACAGGGTTCATGAGCAGAGTGAGCAAGGACAGCAGTCCCTAGTGGGTAAAGGGCTAGGAGGGTTTGGTGACTGGAACAAACAAGGGTGGCAGCATCTGGTTTGTGTGTGCGTGCTCTGTAGTGAACCACAGGCAGCAAAGAGCGGGATGTCAGCTGCTAAGAAGAGAGTTCTTCACTGTTCGCTTCTCTCCTGCTCTTCCCCCATGACTTATTCCCAACGGCTGTGTAAATCTGTATGCGGAAATCTCTTGTAAAGCCACCCACTGCAGCCTAATTAATGGAACAGAAAAGTAGCCACATTTCGGTCTCTTCCCTAAGCAACCCTTATTAAATTACCCCTGACGGATAATTCTTCAGGTCTATTATGATGCCTCCTCTACAATATATAAAGCATGATGGCAACCTTTATGCTCAGCCATTAAATATATTAATTGATCACCTAGCATTTACGCAATTACTCCATTAATTCTAAATAGCATATTGCAGACCTTCAAAGGAGGCGTCTTTTTTTTCTTTTTTCTTTTTAGGACCCTGAATTAGGGCGACAGTTAATCTTAAGTATCCTGGGACGACAAAATACGCTTTCTTCTACCTGAATCAATAATCCTTGCCCCTTCTGATCCCTCTTGCCTCATCCACCTTCAGAATATTATGCGACCTAGGAGGATTTTAAGCAGATGTAAGATCACAAACTACAGTGACTGGAGGCAGCCTAGCAGTGGTACATTTCTTTGGTTACAAAATGTTCTAGCTTATTCTTAGCATAGCCACTTGGGTGCTGTTGAAAGCAGGCCTTGGACATCATAGCATCCTATACCTTTTTAAATGGGTTTGTGGGAGGGAAGTTATTGTTTTGCTGTTTCTGTTTTAACTGTATATTTGTGCTTTTATCTTGCATTTTTATCTTGTGAACTGCCCTGAGATCTTTGGGTGAAGGGTGGTATATAAATCTAGTAAATAACAACAACAACAACAACAACAATTAATAATAATAATAATTTATTTAAAAAACACGGTGTCCCCTCCCCCCCCAAAAAAAGGTTGTTGCATAGTGTGGTCCACAGTCAGAGAATACAGGAGTCCTAGTTCAACAACATCTGGAGTAAACTCCATTGGCTACACCACCGTGGGTAAATAGTATCATCGGTTTGCAGAGTTGGAAAGCACCACAAGGGTCATCTAGTCCAATGCTCTGCAATGCAGGAATCTTTTGCCCAATTTGGGGATGTGAACCTACAACACTGAAATTAAGAGCCTCGTACTCTACCGACTGGAGCCAAAAGAGAGGAAGTGATATGGATCAAACAAGTTGAAGTGAATTTTTCCTCAAGAGATACACAACCATTAGGAATGAGCGCTCACACCTTACACTGTGGGCGCCCTTTGCGGGGTTGCGTGTTGCGCCTCAGGCTCCTGGGGACCTATGGGCTGACTGGGCTGGCCTGCCTCTCAGTGCTATTCTTTGGAGGTTCCCGCCAAAACTCAGTTAGTCATTTAGCACTGCTGGAGGTGGGGCCAGTTGCATAAATAGGAGGCAGAGCCGGCAGCAGCCAGGCAGTCGGCTCTGGAGCTCCACCCACCCTACTGTCCCTTAGTTCAATGTTCTTTTTGCAGGTTAACCTTTTTCTTCCTGTTTAGAGGGTGCTGCTACAGTCTTTTGACTGGTTGCTGTTGAAGTGCCAGGAAGAAATTTTCCTGCATTGGCAGGTTTTGTCTTCCCCATAGCAATTCGTCACAACTTTGGCAGTTTAAGGACTTGGGTGGAATCCTTTAGTCTTTTCTTCCCTAAAATGGGAGGTTGTAAATGGGTGTTACTGGCCATACACTGAAAGCTTGTCAGTGAACTCTCCTGCATTGCAGGGATATGGGATGGGCTGCCTGCATACACACACATCTTGCAGTGCACCTCCCCTATCCCATTCACCCTGAGGAGCCCCAGTTCCCCCAGCTGGGGGGCTGGGAGGGATACACGCCCAATGCCTAAGCCAAGGTCTTCCTACATTTAAAAGTTTCATAAAGTTGTGGCCAAATTTTACTTCCATAACATGTTGTCATGAGTCATTATTCATTCTGGTGGTCACTGGGGCCGGGGGGGGGTTCCACCTGGTCATGCAAACACTGGCCTACGAGCGCTCCAATTGGAGAACAGCCTTTACCAAAGATATCATTGGTTCTGAAGACACTCAAACTCAGGACGAAAGGGAGAAATGCGCTAAGAGGAAGGCATGTTTGGCAAACCCTCACCATGATCAATTCCCGCCCGGTAACCTATGTCCCCACTGTGGAAGGATGTGTGGATCCAGAATTGGTCTCCACAGTCATTTACAGTGGTACCTCGGGTTAAGAACTTAATTTGTTCTGGAGGTCCATTCTTTAACCTGAAACTGTTCTTAACCTGAAGCACCACTTTAGCTAATGGGGCCGCCCGCTGCCAGCGCGCCGCAGGAGCACGATTTCTGTTCTCATCCTGAAGCAAAGTTCTTAATCTGAGGTACTATTTCTGGGTTAGCGGAGTCTGAAACCTGAAGCATCTGTAACCTGAAGCGTGTGTAACCCGAGGTACCACTGTACTGTTAATACTGTGTTTATGGAAGACAATCTTACTTGGCTATGAGTGATCGCCAAAGAAGAAGAACAACTCCCATCAGCCCTAGCGAGCATGTTTAACTGCCAGAGATGATGGGAGTTGAAGTTCAGCAACATTTGGCAGGCTAAAGGTTCCCCACAGCTGCCATATATAATAGTGGAAGTGCTGCCTGCAGCAACTGAGGTGAAGATTGCGTGTTAAAAACCTCTAAGGGAGCTTGCTTAGGTACTCCACAGCATGGTACCCTGACTCAGTGATGGCAGAGTCCACCTTAAGAAGAGACTGACTTGAAGTGAGTGTTTCTAATAATGTCAATGAAATCGAGAGAAAGAATGATGGCAGAGGGTTGAATGGAGGGAAATGAAGTTACAGTTAATTCTTTCAGTGTGCAACATAAATGAAATGCCTCTTCAGAAATTTAACAGCAGCAGAGAACCACAAATGCGCAAAGGTGAAATAATCAGTCTGCATTTGTAACAGCTACCAAAGGGAAAAGGAAAGGAAAGGATGAAATGTAAAAGGATCCCTTTTCAGTTTTTTAAAAATGAACTGCATTACATATTTTAATGTCTGCATATCCCTTGGGGTTTGTATATTTCGGTCACATAGTTATCCAATTAAAATGAAAACTCAGTGTGTTATCCTTTAGGCGAGGACGGCTGCCAGCTGCAAAGTTTTATAAAGTCTTTAATCTTGTCCATAAATATTTAACAAGAATTGGTTGGTACACAAGCTGAAGAAAAGTACAAAATCAAAGGCAGGAGCTCGGCAATAACCCCTGCATTGTATGGGTGGAGGAAAAATTCTTAGCAATAATATTGCTCTTGTTTTTTAAAAGCAAATTAAAAATATTATTAATATGCATGCAGGGAATTTGCTAGGCTCGTATATCCTTTACCCTTTGAGCTTACAGGCTGCTAGAAGCATTTGCAGAAGCTCATTTCCTGGAACAGATCTCCTACTGGTAAAAGTAGTTCAAGGATCATAAGCACATCCCTCAGTACTTGAGAACACCAGCACAAAAATTTAGACCTTTATCCATCATGGCTGCTCAAAGAAACCAGTGGGAATTTATTGGCTAGCCTATTGGCCAAAATTGTTAAAGGATGGAATTTAACACATGTGCTTGTAACTTAGAATCATAGAGTTGGAGTGCAGTGGTGGCCAAACTTGGCCCTCCAGCTGTTTTGGGACTACAATTCCCATCATCCCTGACCCCTGGTCCTGTTAGCTAGGGATGATGGGTATTTGGCCACCACTGATCTAGTCCAACCCCCTGCAATGCAGGAATCTCAGCTAAAGCATCCATGATAGATGGCCATTCAACCTCGGCTTTAAAACTTCCAAGGAAGGAGAGTCCACAACCTGCCGAGGGAGACTGTTCCACTTAAGTGGCTTATATGGCAAAGAGCCCCTTAAACCAGAAATGGGGAACCAGATGTTACTGGATTCCAGCCGTCATCAGCTCTAGCCAACACTGTCAGCATTCGCACAATTGATGGGAGTTGCAGTCCAACTGGAGAGTCCCAAGTTCCCCATCCCTGCCCTAGGCCAGGGGAGGAGAAGGGAAAGGAAGGTTGGAAGCCGTGCTGCACTTAAAGGAAGGGGAGAGTTAATTCACTGTGCCTGAATATGTCACAAGGAGTGTCGAACATTATGATAAACTCTTTACCAAGAGTTGTGTTTTTCCTGCCTCTCCCAGAGCTTTGTAATCAGGGGTTGGTTTTTATTTCAGTCACGATGCTGCATTATATACCAGCGTCAATTTTGTACAGGAAAGCGGTGGGAAAGTCTGCCATTGCAAGAAAATGGCAGCTGCAGTGAGACGAAAAGAGTTGCCCTTCCTCTTCCAGAGCTGTATTCCAATTCCAATTGTCTGTTCTTATCTGCCCAGAAAGTCATTAATATTTCAAGACTAAGAAGGTCATAGAAGTTCTGGGCTGCAATGTGCAATCTCCTATTACATCAAAGAACAGATGCACCAGTGGCGTGCATTTGGGGGCCAAATGTTTTGAGATGTAATTTTAGAGTCCCTGCAAATATTACAAGCTGGCAGAAGGGTTTCTATTATAGCTGCATGCTTCAGAGTTATCAATAAAGACAAAAAGTTCAAGCAGGTTCACAATGGGAAATAGCATACTTGGATTCCATTAGATAAAGCGGAGAAAGAGCTAAAATTACCAGAGCTGACTTTGCTGCACTTTTAAATTGAAAATTTCAGCACCGCTTTGAAGCAGCTAGCAGGGGAGGCTTCAGCTCTGCTTTCCAGTTCTTGTGTGACCTTGGGAAAGTCCCTTGGGTATGTGTGTGTTTTACACTTCCCTTCAAGGTTGAGAAAGAGAACATTTGACATTCACAAAGGTGTTTTAAGGTCAAGGAGATTCCTTGAAAAAATGAATTTTTAATGAACTTGCAGTTGCTGCATTCCACTACAGTGTCCTGTTCAACACACTCATACCCCACAAAATATTGGGCATCTGGCCTCCAGGAGGTAATACCGTATTTTTCGCTCTATAGGACACACTTTTCCCCCTCCAAAAATCATGGGGAAATGTGTGCGCGTCCTATGGAGCGAATGCAGGCTGCGAAGCCTCCAAAGCGCAGAGGGAGCACTCCTGCTGTGCTCCGGAGGCTATGCGTTGCTTTCGCTGAAGCCTGGAGAGCGAGAGGGGTCGGTGAGCACCAGCGGGTTCCTTTTACTGAAGCTGGGAGAGGAAGACTCTCCTGGCTTCAGCGAAAGGAACCCGAAGCCTTTGGAGCACAGCGCAAGTTCCCGCTGCGCTCAAAAGGCTTCAGGTGGCTGTCCCTGAAGCCTTTGGAGCACAGCGGGACCTCGCGCTGCGCTCCAAAGGCTTCGGGTTCCTTTGGCTGAAGCCGGGAGAGCAAGACTCTTTGCTCTTTGGGGCTGGGGGGGCATTAAGATTTTTTTTCTTGATTTCCACCCCCCCAAAAAAAAAAACTAGGTGCGCCTTATGGTCCGGTGCACCTTATGGAGCGAAAAATACGGTAAATTGCATTTTAATAATAATAATACAAAAAAGATATAAACAGATTTAATATGTGTTAAAATGTCAACACATCCGATGCAGGGGTGGGTGTGGGGGGAGGAGATTGTTCTGCTGGAAGAGGCCCTGAAGGGGTCTTCACCTGCTCCCCTCTCTCCTAGAAGCCTTCCCATAGAGGAATTGACGGTAGATCATTGTGCTTTTTTGCAAGAGGCACGAAAGATGTTGGCGCTCCTGAATCTCCATCCTGGTGAACAAGCGTCAAACTTGGATGGAGATGCAGTAGAAGATCAACTCAATGAGTTCTGTGGATGGTCCTCTCTGGAGTGTTGGATGGTTGCGTCAACAGAGTCAGAACTAACATGGTGACAATGATGTATTGCAGGCAGTTGGTGCAATGGACGTTATTTGTGACAGGGGCTCATTGGCTAGCTCACCACAATAATGTGAAATATGGCCCATAACAAAGCACCTTTTAATAGGTGATCACTTCTCATCTATTTTAATCACCTCATCCATTTTAATCACCTGTGACCTGCCCTGAACTGTGTATGGGGGCAGCTGCTCAGTATACACACTACTTGTTGATTCAGTGCAAATCTTGTCTCTTAAATCCGAAAGCATTTCTTAAAACACCACAAACCTAAAGCTAGAAACGTGATCAATAAACTGTGAATCAAACAGAAACAAGGGATCATTTGTCATATTTAAAAAGGGAACGGAAATGTAATATAAATGTAAAGCCAGAGGCCCATGTCTCTATTTCCAATCTGCTAGTTTCCCAAAATGGTTTCTATGGCAGCAGAAAATGTGAATGTTTTATTTTTATTATTACTACTGTTATTCAAAGAAACTGCTGCACTTAAGAACAATCACTTATTCCATGAAATATTTTGTTTTCTTATGCTATGCCAGAAATGATACAATATCAGGCATTTATATACTGCAATACTGTATATAATTCGACTATAAAAGAAGACACGTCCAAATGTGTTTCTTTCTTTCCCTCTCCCCGCATTTTAATTCCCTTTCTAGTTGAAACTTTTACCATTTGTGGAATGAAGGCAGGCATCTGGTTGTTGTCTTATAAACAGCTGGAAGGGACAACCTAATTTAATTAACAATATTAAGTGAGGAGAAATGGAAAGAGCAAGAAAATTAGTCATGATTTGCCATCAACCCTTCCTTTAGATTTGCAGAAATGAGATTACATTTAGAATAAACAGCTGTGTCGTTGATCATCATTTCCAGCGTTCAAAATTATGAGCCTTTTAGATTCTCCTTTTTTGAGTCTGACAACAGAATTTAGTAAGGGCTACACATTGAGCAGACATGTACGACGTCGTAGTTGTGAATACATTTCCACTGAATGGAGACTCAAGGCTAAAACAACTTGTAATCACTGTTCAAAATCTAAATATCGCAGATCAAAAGCCACAAGTGACTGGAGATGCCAGGAAATGTATTTAGTTAATTGAGTTTATATCTGGCCCTCCCTTGGAGGCTCAGGGCAGGTAACACATTTTGCTATAAATAACGTAAACGAAAGTGAATAAACTGCAAATTACTCATCTCCATCTGACAACACAGGGGAAAGTCTTCTACCATTTTTGAAGTATGCTTAGGGTAGCACTCCAGCAAATCTTTGGGGAAGCTTATTTATGCAATGCAAATGTGGAGCACTCCTGATACCTCATGCGTAGGGGAATACTTTCTAGCTGGTAGGCCAGATCCTTAAGTCACCTAAGTCCATGGGCCAGTTTGACAGGTAGGTGGGGCTGCCCATCTGTCAGTCAGTGGAGATCACAATGGTGGCAGGTGAAGCCTTATTCTTTGCCTTAGGGGTCAGCAACCTTTTTCAGCCATGGGCCTGTCCTCCGTCCCTCAGACCATGTGGTGGGCCGACTATATATGGGGGTAGGGAATGAATGATTTCCTATGCCCCACAAATAACCCAGAGATGCATTTTAAATAAAAGCACACATTCTACTCATGTATAAACACGCTGATTCCCGGACCGTCCGCAGGCCGGATTGAGAAGGCGATTGGGCTGGATCCAGCCCCCGGGCCTTAGTTTGCCTACCCCTGCTTTGCCTGCATATCTGAAATCAACCCACATCAGCAATGACACAGGACTTTGTAGGTGGAATGTAGGAAGCTGTCTTATGCTGTTGGCACTTCCAGTTCCATATTGTCTGCACTGACTGGCAGCCCTGGAAATGCCACGGATTGAACCTGGGATTTTCTGTATGCAAAAACACATGGTCTACCGCTGAGCTATGAGCCTTTCCTGCTGAGCTTTGAAGTCTGGCCATGACACCAACCAGGACAGTTTTCCTTTTATATCTTGCATGTTCATTGCAGCATCTGTGACCCATCCTGAGCCTACTCCAGCTGAGGAATCACAAACCTCCTCCCCAAGCTAGCGAGCCCCACCTGGGCTGTGGGTCCTTGCCTGCCTTAGCCCCCTAGAGCGTACCTCCTGCAATCAGAATAATTCAACTAAAACAAACAAAACCAATGAGGTCCATGCCATGAAGTGAATTGATCAGGAGTGATGGAGTTGCAGCCCGATAATATCTGGAGGGCCACAGGCTTCCCCAACCTCTAGAGTGAGTGTGAAATATTGAACAGAAGCAGTGGTCTCTTAAGGTATGACTTTAATGCGTTGTGAATATGTAAGGCCTTGAGATATATAGCCGGATTCCAATACAGATCTTGAGAATAGGAAGGCCAGGCTGGAAGTCTCTGCAGTAATTCCAAGTGACCATCCTATGCAAAGAAAGGGGTGGGGCAAGATCTCGCCCCTTGGAATTCTGCAGCTGCTTCACTCTTCCTCATGGGTCCTGGGTGGCATCGTAATTTGGAATACTGTATTTTTCGCTCTATAAGACGCACCAGACCATAAGATGCACCTAGTTTTGGGAGGAGGAAAATAAGCAAAAAAATATTCTGAATCCCAGAAGCCAGAACAGCAAGAGGGATCACTGCACAGCCTGCATTCACTCCATAAGACGCACACACATTTCCCCTTACTTCTTAGGAGGGATAAAGTGAGTCTTATAGAGCAAAAAAAATACAGTATATATTTAGAAATTGGATATTTTTGTTTAAGTCAGCTTTTACAAACTCAGGGTAGGCTGTTTAAATATATTGCCCCTTTAGTGAAGACTGCAGATTTGTGGGGAGGGGTGTGTGTTAATGGTTCTGGTTTTACAGCTATTTTGCTCATCATTCCATTTTGTGGAATGTGTCTTGTTTTTATATTCTAATGTGCATGTACATTGCCCTGGTCTCCTCTGGTAGGAGGAGCAATTCAGAAATGTCATAAACAAACTGAATGATATGTCATAAGCATTTTGGTAAATATGGATTTGCCATATGGAAAACTAACGGAACCATCAGAAAATGTGGCGAAGGACACAAATGCCAAGAGCTGAGGTTTCTTGGTTGGAATGAGCTGCTTAAATGCCAAATACACATTCTAAATGGATTGGGGGGGTAGGAGAGGGAAGGCTGATCTGATCTGAAGGAGAGTGCATAGTTGGCAGAGATGAAGACGTTGCAAGGAAGTGGAGGAGGGGAATACATAAAACGCAGCACTGATTTCATTTCCTCGCTTCATGTTACACATATATATCTCCTGATGAATATTTTCCCACATGGTCTTTCTAGAAACCAGGAAAGAATGGTATTTTAAATATTACTGCAAGCTAAGCTTGACCTTTAAATATTAGCATTTAAATATTAATGAAATAGCAGAAGGAAATCGGATTGACAGGTGTAATACAAGTCAGACAAAATAGCCCAGTAAAATTATATGCTGCTTTGAAGTTCCCATTAGTGATAACGAGGGATGTGCATATACTCCGGCATGCCGATCTGAAAATGGACTTGGGGGAGAAAAATCCAGGCTGAATAAATGAACAGGAAATTGACTTAGAAGTAATTATTCTTCCTCCATAAGTTTTGGGGCAAAATTCTTTAAATTGCACAAGTTCCTTAATGCACATAAGTGGACCTGCTCTGTATTTTTTTAAGGAAAAAGATTGGCTTCTTGTCACATTCATTTCCTAAAATACTATACTCAGAAGGTCCTTTTCATTTCACAAATTCAGTCAAATCTCCATCTTTCACATCACCCCAGCAAAATGTCCTGTTTCTTGTTAATAAATGAGCACCTCTGAAATATGCATGGATCTCAAGTATAGTTTGGCTTTAGTGTTAATAAGGGAACAATCACTCTTGGTTCAATCCACCATACAGTTCAATGTGCTTAAATCCCACAGAAATCAATGGTACATAATTACAGTTAAGAGTGGCCTGGAATTACTCTCATTGGCTGCAGATGAGAAACAATAGGTTGAGAAAGAGAGTTTCATTATCTAACAGAGGTAAGCAATGTTTTTTTTAATAATAATTAAAAAAAAAACATTTTTGGAGGTATCCGATTCAGATCTCACAAATTAACTTCCAGGTCCTGAGTCATTTGCTTGTCCAAGATGTTCATTTTCCATCTGTTAAATGCTCATAGACAGGGGTCACCAATGCAGCACCCACAGGCACCACTACCTTTTATAGTGCCTGAAAAAGGTCCCAGTAATCCACAATACATAGGGGACAGTTTGCTCTATCTTCCCAATTCTTGGTTGTGCTTGCTTGACTTCTACATTGTACACAGCCCCTTAAACATGACCACATTTCACTGAATGTAAAGGCTTTTAAAAGAGGAGAGATGCAAATAACTTTTGTCTGTGAGCAAGCACAGTGGTGGTGGGTGTAGGTGTGTCTCTTGATGGGGGACCTGCTTTGAGGAATGGGCATATCTGTTCCTGTTGTGATCCTGTATCTTTTTCTCTTCTTTTAGATGTGGCAGCCATTTTGTGCAAAGCCACATTCCCATGGCAGACATTTTGTGACTGATGCCTATGGCACTTTCTCAAAAATCCAAATGTGCCCACTGGCCCCAAAGGGCTGGTGACCCCTTTTTGTTACGGATTTAGTATTGCTTAGTGGTTTATTTAATCTTAAAATTTCTGAACCACTCTTCATCCAGACGGATCTCATGGCAATTGACAACAACATATAATAAAAACAAAATGTAATCCGTTCGTATGACAAGAAAAAATTAAAACAGCAACAGCTAAAATCCCCAAACAGACTACAGCCTGAGCAAATAAATAAGTCTTAGCCTGGCAGGGTAAAACACTGTAATCTTGACACAAGTGAAACCTCTCCTGGGTGCTTATTTTGGATTTTAGGTATGCATATGCCTCAGGCTTTAGTACTAAACCTTCTGCTCAGGCTCTCTGTGAGGATTTGAGAAAGGCTGTAATACACCTGAAAACCAAACCCCAGGCACAGAATAGTCCCTGTTGGCTTTAAATTCATGAACTGAGATGCTCTTGCTGAATCAGCGGACACTGAAATTGTGCAACATCTCCACAAATTAGATGGACCAGGTTGATCAGGTTATCTCGGGGCACATGCAATGAGAAACGTCATATGCCTCAATTTCATTCGTAACGTGACACGTCTGAAATAACTTCCTTCATCCTCGCAATCTCTGTCATGGATTTATTTCTCTTGACTCACATTATTCCAGGCTGAGGATTATTATTTTTCTTTAATAAGTTGTCATCTCACCAATTGAAATGCTAGGTTCTTTTGGACTTTCTGCCTCCTGGCGTGCTATAAAATATTTATTCTGTTGCCGTTGTGAAGATGTGTGCAGGTTTGGATCTCACTTAATTTTGTTTTATTTAATGTCTTGAGGTTTTCCAGGGCATATCAGCTGCCTCCATTTCTAGCTTGCTGTTATTAAGGTCTCAAAGACTCAGTGAGTCCTGGAGGAAAGTATAACATGTCTGTTGCCTTCCCCGAACCTCCCAAAAAGTGAATTCCATCAAGAAATTATGTAATAATTACCAGCAATCTTTTACATCACCCTTCTGGTTAATGCACATTTATGAAGAATTGTATGGGTATTGGGCACACTGTTGCTGTGGATATCAGGACTTCTGCTTAATGCACTTAGAACAGGAACCTGGGTTCAAATCCCACACTGGTTTTCTCTCAACAAAGTTCAAGTGGGAATACGCCTGGCTTTTTTAAAAAAATGAACCAGCTTTTGATGTATATATATATTTCCTGAATGCTTTTCCTGAAGGCTTGCTGCTACTTAATGCTAGGAAAATCTCCCTCAGGACTGCTGCTCATGGCATATTATGTATAGATATCTGGAAGGTTCCTTTCAGAAATGGATTTAAATATTAAGAAAGCCCTGATTTGTATAGGAATGTGGTTTGTTTAACCCACTACAACAGCCAGTGTAGTGGTTAGTATGTCCAACTGCACATAGTTGGGTTCAAGTCTTCACTTACCTATAAAGCAGCCTCTGTGATCTTAGATTAACCAAGTTAACATACTTCTCAGAGTTGTTGTAAGAATAAAATAGAAGAACCTATGTATGCAATCCTGAACTTCTTGAAGGAAAGGTGGGGTATAAATGTGTATAATGAGAGCTTTGCCAATGAATGGAAATTGAAGCAGTGGATTCTTTGAATTGTTATTACCATTATAACTTTTCATTTCTTTGCACTGAGAGAAACCATTATGTTAGTTCTAGGGGGACCCAATCCTGTCACTTTATTCCAATGTATCTGTTCTTCGGCGTTCTAGTACAGTTGACATGCCATTTCTTTTGCTGTAGTACACTGCAAAGGATGCGTCTTTGGTAGTAATTTTCCACCTATTATTATCATATATGTAGCATGAAGTGTATCTGCAAAACCCCCTCCTCAAATTTCATATCTATCCATAGCATGTTCAGAGACATTGCGAGAGCTTCCACGGTCTCACTATGGATCCATTTGAATGAGTTCAGAGACCTTCTGAAATCTGGTGGGTTTTGTAAAGCAGTTTGCAACCCCATTAATCCCTGTATCCCCAGATGTATCAGCAGCCTCTGCTTTCCTTAAGGTAACCCTTCCCCTCATTGACTTGCAACTGTGGTGGCTAGCCCCAGAATTAATACGTCCTAAGTTGCTGTAGGAAAGCTTGCCCATTGCTCTTTTCTTTACCTGCTACTCCTTCCCTGTCGTAACTCCCTTCATGCTTGAAACTCCGTCCAAATGTGCTATTCTCCATGCTTTTAGCCTCTGGCTCATTCAGCATATCTCCTTCTCCAGCAGAGCTGCCCTGTCTGGGCTCTTCCGATCTGTTTAACTCACCTCTGCAGATGATCATCGGGCTGACAGTTTGAACTGAGCATTTCTGCCCCAGCCACTATTGACAGATATGCACAACCAAAGACCGATCCAACGTTCTTGGGGTCAAACTAGAGGTTCACACGGCATACAGCTGCTTATGTTGCTTTTCCCCCTTCAATAACCACAAGTGTGGGGAGCTTGATTCTTACAGCATGTGAAGTAAGGTGTCCCCATGTCTTTAGTCCAAGCCTTCTAGCCACACTGGAGAGAAGAGCCAGCCCAGTATATTTTGGGACCTGAGACAAACCACAAAATGGTGCCTCCCCTCCACCAGGGAAGAAGGGGTGAGTGAAAATCTACTTCAGCAACAAGGGTGGGAGGAGGCCAGCAGCACCTCCTATTCGCCAAGGGGTCGCTGTAGAGTGGCATAGGTGTGTGCTGCCAAGGAGATGGTAGATCTAGCTTCCAAGGAGTGTGCTGAAATCATTCCTTGGAGGTCAGAATTGCTGCGCCTGTGAATTCACCTCACCTTGCCTCATGGGTGACCTGGTCCTGCTGGGAAGATCTCCCTTTTGGGAGAATGATGTGATAAACCTCTGCACCATATGCTCTGCTCTCTCTCCCTATCTCCTGTCAATATTTATTTTTTGTTCCCTTCTCCTTTGGTCCGAGTAAAACCTATTAAGCAAGTGCATTTGCACACAGAGACACTGAAGCTGTTACAATTTCACCTTCACCATTCTCCTCCTGCTCCCTTTCTCCCTTGCATACACATTTGTGCATATAACACAAGAATGGACTTTTAAGGCTGGGTGGTCAGGAGAGGATTAATGGAGTCAAAAGATTGAAGTTTGACAGACGTGGGGTGCTGGTCAGGACCTCACCCATGATGCGACAGCTAGTGAGGGGGGGACTCCAGAACAGATTCAATGCTCTCCTCAGACCGCACATTGTGGGAAAACATTGTGATAGTTGTCCCTCATTACTGATTTTTTCTTCTTCTCATGGACTAGCCTCTGATAAGATTCATGGCTCCTCAGAAACCTGTTCTTTCATAGAAGTTCTGAAGCCATTGAAAATTACTGTTTTAAGGGGACTGTCCAGATGGTTCTGAGTTTAGGGGCTGACATCTTCTGTTTCAGCTCTTTCAGTTGGGCAGGTTCTCCGCATGGCTAACAACTGCAGCTATGGAATCAAAGTGGGCCATGCAGCCTACATGAGTGGCTCCACTTGCTTTCTTCTCAGGAAGCTGCCTATGCAACAAACAGCCCACCCTTCCAAATCAGAGAAGCTGGATATATTTATTATTATGGTGTGTATATACTTGTGTGTGTGTGTGTGTGTGTGTGTGTACACACACACAGGAAATTTGTTGTGCCAGTGTGTAATACATAATAGAAGTGTCCTTTCCTACTGAACTGAACTAGACAGTTCATGAGCTTTTTTCCGACATAGTATTTGTATGATTTAATTTCTGGCTGGCTAGCTTTGTACTCTGTCTTGCACATCTTTTCTGAAGCCTGTTATCCCTTCAAATTCTGTAGAGTTACCCACCAGAACAAGAATTACTGAACAAGTTAAAGCTTCAGGTTGTATTCCCAGACCTGCCTGTCTCTCCATCCTGAATTTTTAAAAAATAAAATAAAATAATGTTATATATATTGCTCTCATCTATTAAAAAACAGTGCCATCTTCTGGTTTTGTCATTAAAGCACCTTTCTGTCAGAAAGAAGCGCCGCTTCAGTTAATGAATGTGTTTGATCTTGAAAGTTAAGCTTGCTTTGAACTTTTACAGGAAAATGCCATTGATAATAAAGCAGTGCACTGCTGAAAGTACATAGGCAGATTTATTATTGTTGTACTACATAGGTTAAGTTTAAGAGCAATGTTATTATAGTCATAGCTCTGCTCTGTACGGTTTTGACAAACTGAAGACACATTTAGGTGAAAGTTACATAAGTGACTGAGCAGCAACATTACCCAACATAAGAGTCAAAAATTAATTTAGAGAACAGAGGGAGCTTAACATAAAGGGCAGAAACATTAACTAAACAGCTAAATTATGAAAGACTCATTCCCTGCTGCCAACACAGTATCCACTGTTATTATATGGTGTCATAAGCCTTGGTTCTCTTGATTATTTTGAATGGGTCTACACTATCGCTGTGGTTCTGCTTAAATGAGCATCATGGTTTGGCTTAGATGAGCTCAGGGGGTTGACAAAAAGAGCCTTCCTGTTCCTTCCTGGACCCAGGCTTTGGAAGTTGACACTAATAATAATAATAATAATAATAATAATAATAATAATAATAATAATAATAATATATTATTTATACCCCGCCCATCTGACTGGGTTTCCCCAGCCACTCTGGGCGGCTTCCAACAAAATATTAAAATACAATATTTTAAAAGCTTCCCTAAACATTAAGTTGGAAGGACCAGAGAAAGAATTTGGGGTGAGTTTGCTGAGAGAATCAAAGCTACACTAGATAGAGCCCGGATAAACCATGGTTTGATGTGGCTTAATGTGTGTTTTTTATCCTAAAAAAAAACCCTAGTCCCACTCACTACTTTGAACACTCAGAACAAGCTGTTAGGGGGCCGGATGCATAATCTTTTCTTTCCACATATTTACCTACTCTAAATTGTCTCCACTGAAGCTGCTATATTGAAGTGCCTCTTGGGTGTTTCCAGGGCCAATGAAAAGCAGACACAAAGGATACTGGTGTACCTGGGTCCAAAGAGCCTAGAGGCGCCTGACTCTGAGCTTTTAGAATTAAAGTTCTGGAACAAAATGTGTCACCACCTTTCATTGCTTTTAGCCAATGAGTGAAGACAGAGCTACGGTTAAGGAAAATGTAGAGCTCTACAAGCCCAAGGGAAGACAGAGAGAGAGAGAGAGAGAGAGAGAGAGAGAGAGAGAGAGAGAGAGAGAGAGAGACGTTTCAAAATGATCCAGGAAGACCAGGGGTCAGCAACCTTTTTCAGCAGGGGGCTGGTCAATTGTCCCTCAGACCTTGTGGGGGGCCAGACTATATTTTGGAGGGGGGGTGAATTAATTTCTATGCCCCACAAATAACCCAGAGATGCATTTTAAATAAAAGGGCACATTCTACTCATGTAAAAACACGCTGATTCCCGAACAGTGCTCAGGCCGGATTGAGAAGGTGATTGGGCCGCATCTGGCCCCTGGGCCTCGGTTGGCCTACCCATGAGGAAGATTCTTATCCAGACAATGGAGGTTTCTTTTGAAGTCATTCTTTGATGCATCTCTCTCTCTCTCTAGCTTTTTACCTCTAGATTCAGCCAGTGGAGAAGGTGCATTTTGAAGGCTCGGGTCACTCTGAAGCTTTTTCAGCTTTCCTAAAAGAGAAATTATTGTTGCCCGGAGAAGATGATTGAGAAGTTGAGGGTTCCATTGTAGCTGTGACTGTGCAGTACTGTGCCCACCAAAAGGAAAAAGGTAGCAGCAAACACAGGAATTTCTGCTCCTTTTAACTCCGGTTTAATTTTATGCAAAAACAAAAAACACCCAAGTTATTGTTTTCTGATTATGTAATTGTTTTAAAAAATGAAATAAAATACACTATTGCAAAATTAAAGAAAATCTATAATTAGTATTGTAAAGGACACCACCACTGCTGCAGCTGAGGTTTCCTACCTACTTTGATGCAAAATCAGAGCCTCAATTCATGGGGTGGGGGTGGGGTGGGAGGAGCACAGCTGGAGTTAGATCCAGCTGCAAGGAATGACCTTGGAAATAGAGTTCTCTATAAAAGGAGCTCTGGTGGAAGACAAAGGGGTCACACCAGAATAGCAGGCTGGAGCTCCTCTCAAACCAAAGATGGAGAGAAAACTCCTGGCGACAAAGACACCTGGGTGTCCAGTGAGTAGTAGTCAATGCAGGAAGAAAGGTACCACTCTGAACCCCTGGAAAAAGTAAGCATAGACAGGGAAACAAATATAAATTAGTGGACCCTTTTACTTCAATGTCTGCTTACTAGGAAGCATGGAAAAGTCATGGAAGGCAGCTGGATGAGTCCCCCCCCCCTTCTTCCTACCTGCCCCAGAAAACAGTTGAACTCCCAGGAAAGGAACTGCCTTACCGAAGCAAGTAAAATAAGGACTATGCTTAATTCCTTGCAGTGGAGCTCTTGGGTGGGATAGCAGGCATAGACCAGAATATTTTGAGTTTGATGTAATGCTCTTTTCCTGTAACTGTGTCTATTTGTATAAAGAAGAGGGCAGTGGGAATGGAAGCAGGCCCCTTGAGTGGCTTTTATCATGACTTCAAAGTGTCTGGAAATTTTATATACATACACACACTTGGCAGTCCTTGTCACCCTCGGGCCTCAGGTCAGTGGTTACAAAAATGACCTTTTAAACAGCTCCTTGGGGGCCAGAACTAAAAGGAAATATTGGGTCATTCAGTCTTCATAAGGCCTGAGAAGGTTGCTGAGGCAACAGCCCACTCTTGGAGAGTTCTTAGCACCCCTAGCTAGAGGGTGCTCTCCAAGGTGCTACTCAGTGGTCTTTTGCACTGCACTGCTCAAACGGGATTTCTGGACTTGCCTCACTTGGTGCCTGCTCTTCAAGGCCCAGCAACCTCACTTAGACCATGGATTTCCCCAAACTCTGCATGTTCAGCACACACCCCAGGTCCCCAACTCAAGGGAAGACAGGATGCCTGGTGGCTTTAGTTGTGAGTTTTGCAGAGGAGGCTACCCCATGCTTGTAGGCTCTCTGGATCAATTACTGTGTAGCAGGAACTAGAGTTTATCAGCTCTACATTTGTTAGCAGATCACTCCTTCACAAAATGCTTCACCCACTGTTCATAACTACTGAAAGGAACAACAGAAACACATTTGTCCCCATGTAACTTACCCGCCTTGCCCATGTTCTGTGACATCCATAAATCTACAATATGTGCACTCATGTGCACGCTCTCTGTAATACAACACAATCCAATGTTTTTTAATTGTAGGAAGAGACTAGTCTGTATGTTAGCTGAAACAAGCCAGACCCTATCAAGTTCTATGAAACTAAAGTTTGTGTGCAGCTCTTATTATGAGCTGCCCTGAAATCTTTGTTAGGGTGGCATATGAACACTGCTAAAAAACAGCATACCGTAAAAAGTCCCTGCACATTTCCCCCCCACCCATGGGGTGAGAAACAGCTTTCCTGCCTTTGCAATGGGGGAGAAATTTATGAGCCCAGGGAAATATACTTGCATGCAATCAAAGACTTATGAGCAATCAAATGCTGATTTTGTCATCTGTCTTACTCCCACCCATAACACTCTAGCAGGTTGCCTTCCTTTTTATTTTTAAAGCTCCATGTATTATGCATACATTTGGTGGTGTTGGTTTTTTCAGTACTACCAATTTTGAATTTGGTTAAATACTGTTCTCAGTATACATGATGCAATGAAACCACAAATTCCAGCCCATGAGTGCTAGCTTTTGCCAGAAAAAATGGGAGAGCTATTGTCCTGTACAATCATCTGGTGGAAGGCTGTTCATACAGATGAAATATAAGCACACATCTATGGCAGCCCTCCAGTTCAGATTACATATGTTTTATACCTGTTTGAGTGCAACAATATGGGGTACAGCTAGGTGGTGGGAAATAAAGTGGCATCACAACTATTATATTCTAAAGTCCTGCTGAATATTGTTTTATATAAGTTGCTTAAGTTAAGTCTTTATTATGATTTATTTGGATTGGATTGCTATAAGATGTGTGATCTCGTATATGTTGTTGGGGTTTTTTGTTGTTGTTGTTTTTGCTTGTGAACCTCTTAGTGGTAATGTAGAAAGGTAGTATACAAATTAAAAGCAAAATGAAATGAAATGGAAAATCACCAGAGTACCATCTGATCCTATTCATATTTATTCAGAAATAGGTCCCATTGAATATATGTATGTGTGCAGGACGGCAATCACAGAACACTAATGGTCTGGACTCTGGTCTGTGCCATCAATCTTGAAAAACACAGTGCTTTTAAGTCTCAGACAAAGGGGGAAAGCTATTGTGCTGACTAAGCCCGCACTGGGTCTAGCCTTTGAACATTAGAAAAAGCTTCTGTAGATGAATAGATATACACCACAAATTGGCAAAATTAGTACAGTTTTGTTGGAACAAAGAACAGTAATTCTTTCATTAGGAGATTTGGAAATGAGTACAGGCACCGCATTCTAGGAAAGCCTTTTACCCCAAAGACAGTTGTATTATTAAGGATCATGTACCTGCCAAAACTGTAAATTATGAGTTGGTTGCCGATTCTGCAGCTTTTGATTAACCCTCTCATTATTCACTTGACCCAACTGCAACAGCGCAGTCTGCACTAGGGGTTGTATCCTAATATGGGGGTGTTTAGCTCTTTACACACAGTGGAAGAAGGGGAGGCTTCACGGAGACAGTTTAAGAATACATTCCAAACAGAATCTGGTTTGAGGAATGCATGAGTCAAGCTGCAGGTCCGATATTTAAGGCAGGAGTAGCCAACATGGAACCCTCCTGATGTGCTTGGACTCGAACTCCCATCATCCATGATCGTGTGCTGGCTGGCACTAATGGGAACTGGAGTCCAAGGGCACATATCATTGGCTCTCGCTGGCTAAAGAATGCAAACTTCCCCTCTTCCTGTTCTGGCATGGCAGCAGCTAGGGCTGGTTCACCCATGGGGCAAGGTGAAGTGACGGTCTCAGGTGGCAGGATGCCTCAGGTGGCAAGATCCACAAGAGCATCACCTGCTGCTCCCACACTGGCAGCAACGGCTGTGTTGCGCTCCTTGGAGGCCAGATCTGCTACCTCATCAGCAGCTTCCCCCACCCCCAGCACTGCTTCCACAGTGGCTTCTTGGCAAATAGAAGTCATTGCTAGGGAGGAAATGGCAGGGGGTCTCCTGGGCTCTGCACCTTCCAGGCATGTTTCAGAGTATCCCACCCCGTGCAGAGACTGCTGTATTTGATTCCCATTTTTGGGTACAGTTGATTTGATTCCTGATGTAGATCTTCACTCACCCCTTCTTTCCCCAGGTTCCCAAATGCACCGCTGGGGGCAGCCTTCAAAGGCATACACATGACTCAAAAATGGCCTCTGTTGATGTGCCCTGTGTCCAGTACCAAAATGAAGTGTGAAATAGGTCAGTTCATCCCCTCCCCACTCCCAAAACTGGATAGAATTAAATATAATGATGTGCACTGGCAACACAGATTATTAGGAAGGCAGAATGCAAAAGTGATGAATGGAGCAGGAAGCGCACAGGGCTTGCCCTTGATCTCCATTTGATATTTCAGTATTGAGCTGAAAGTGTGCTAAGTATGTGTACTATAGGCCCCTTGGCTGCAATGAATGAGTCCAACATTTTAAATAAATCTGGCATGTGCATGCCCTAAGAATGATAGCAGTTATCAACACAGAGGGCTTCCCCCAGAATAATGCCAGCCAGAGCTGTCACTGGAGATGTTTATCATTCAGAATAAATGGGTAACCTAATTTCCTAATGATTATAATTCATAGCATTTATTACCAGATGAGTGTGTGTGTGTGTGTGTGTATTCATATAATAGACCTCAATATCCTACACTGCATATCCTAGTAATTTTAAGAGTCTGCAAAAGAAGCATACATAAAAAGCCACTGGCTGTTGCAACACAGATTCTGAAATCTAATCCAAAGAAATGAAGGGCAGAACCCTTAAGGCAGTGGCTGGGGCTCTAATTAACCTTATCTCTTGCTACATTCTGAGCTGCTGTTTAAACTGCCCAGAAGTGTAAGGAAGCTGCTGTTCAATCAAAGGAAATGAAACTCCATTGTGAAGCCACAATCCTTTGCATATGCATACAGGGGCGCAGCAGGTTAGAATGTCTATTGATTTGCATAACTAGAATGAGGTGTACTCCTATTTTAGCCAGTGGTGGGGAACCTCAGGTCCTGGGAGTGAATTAAGCACTCCAGGCCTCTCTATCTGGCACTCAGAACAAGGCCCAGGCAAGGTCACTCCCAGGCCACACCCCTCATTCCCAGGCCACACCCCTTACCAGCCCTGCTTTGCACCCTTGTTGTGTATTTCTGCCTGGCTGGAATGTGCCCTTGAACTCCGACAATGCTTCTTGCTTCCTTGGATGGGGGATAGTGTGTGTGTGTGTGTGTGTGTGTGTGTGTGTAGAAACAAACCTACTGTACGAATATAACATTAGCATTCATTGGTTCTGCCCCTGCCCACTGCTGGCATGTGCGCACCCCCTCACCCCAAAGATTGTCAAGAATGGAATGCAGCCCTCAGGCTGACATAGGTTTCCCCTCACTACTTCCTTTTACACAACCCCTTTTCAGTCATTCACTCTTTGTACGATGACTTTGTAGGATTTGTAGCGCTAGGCGGGGTATAAATAATAAATTATTATTATTATAGGCTCCTTTTACAGCCATCTCATGGTAGGATTATTGCAGATACCATATTGGCCTGAATATAAGCCACACCAGAATATAAGCTGCACCTTCAAAATTGGGGGGGAGAGGAAAAAAGTAAAAATTCCCTAATATAAGCTGCTCCATTCCTTGCTACTCCTGGGTGCATACTGGGTGCGGGGCATGTTGCATTGCCTGCGGCCTTTCCCCTTCCTTGCCCTCTCCCTTCCCAGCCTTGGGGGAGAGGGCGGGGGACACCTGGAGCTGTTTGCCCCATGCTCCTGGCTGCATACCGTAAGGTCACAAATATAAGCCACACTTTAACTTTTCACGGTTGGAATTTGGGGGGAAAGTGAGGCTTATATTCAGGCCAATACGGTATTAAAATTGTGCAGCATGAAGCAACTGGATGCATAAAAACTTATTCCTTTTTGTGGGAAACATTGTCCAGACCCATTAAGTTTGATTAAAAACTTGACTTGCAGAACTTTCTTCAAAACAGTATGGAAAAAAACAGTAAAATTAAACAGTTTCATAACAGTAAATCCAAACAGTTCCATAAGATCATGTGCATGTCCAGCACACACTCAGCATCTTAGAAATAACTTCAAACAGGATTGAGATCAAAACCCTGTCTCTTCCCCATTCCAACCTGAGGCTCCTGGAGTGAGCTCCATTATCACATCTTATTCCCACTTTGACTGGAAACAAAAGACCAAGGCAACTCCCTTCAAAGTGGAGTGTTTGCAATTCAATACCGTAATCACCTGATCTAAGGTTAAACACCAAGTCAGACCTAGCAGAGAACAACTATATAGTGGTAACCCTAACCTATGGAAAAATCCCCATGTTAAACACATTCAGGTATTCTCCATTTCAGTGTGAATTAAAGAATTATACTTAACAAATCTTTCCAGTTTTGTGTGTGTAAAGAGCTCTCCCTGTATACAGATGGGTAGATGGGGTTTCCTATAGATGTTCTAATCAATGTACTTGGTTGCATGTTATTCCCTGTGCATTCATTCTACATGAAATGAATGACTGAAAAAGGCTTATATGAAAGGGCTTAAGAGTAAGTACACTTGATTCTAGAATTCTCATAGGAAAACCAATAAATGTTCTCTGTCTTGTGTATTCCTCCATTTCGAACAGTTTATATGTCTGCATTAGTCATGTAAATAAGGTATGGGCGTCCCTGAACATCACTGTGAATAATCGTGGAATTGCAAAAGCAAATGTATATTAAAACATTGGGTGTCTGGCAACCTTAAATCTGAATTTCAAACAATATCTTTAAATAGAGTTTAGTAGCAACCTTTCTACCTTATCAGCAAGTATAATTTCCAAGAGTCATTATTCTATTCAGTTATAGAAGAGAAAATATCTCCGGAAAGATTTCTGTAAGGGATAAACATTGGAATTCAAACTCATCAGTTCTGATTTGATAAATTGCTCTTGATTGGATTATTAACTGGCACATTTCCAATAAGCTAGAAAAATCAGGTCATGGGAGCAAAGTCAGATAAAGTTCCATCCCTGAAGACACTGGCACTTTCCTCCTGGTGGTCTGAAGGGACCAAATTTTTGTATGTTTACTCTCTCCCTGACAAACCAGGGTGGCTCCCATAACCAGAAATCCTGATGATGAATTATTAACCTGTTTAGTGTTAACATGGAATTAGAATTTACATGTAACACTAAACCATAAATTCAGGTAAACAGGGGAGGGGAAGGCATTTGTGCTGGAGAGGCCAGGAATATAAAAAGTAGCTACACATTTCAGGGGTGGACAATCAGCAAGTGACGGTTTGCAGTGAGTCAGTATGACAACTGCACTGGAAAAACCTTTAGACAGAAATTTAAGTAAGCTGTCCACAAAAGTATACCATGCGCCTGTCTTGACTTCAACATATTCATTCCCCAAGTTCATCATGTGGGGTTAACTAGACCTAAAGGATCACCTTACCCCATAGTTGCCCGCTTGACCACTTTGACGTGCAGAACTGGCACTTTTACAAGTGCCACATGTTTATTCTGCACATGCACGAAATCAATCTTCAATGCATTGTGTTATGACAGCTGCTAGAAACTTTTCAGTTTAGGCAAGTCTGCCCAGACATGTGATTTTATTGTGTGTATTTGTTTAAAAATGCTGGTTTTATTTTATAATTAATTATATAATAACAGAAATTAAAAGGGCATAACAAACACAATTAGGGGATGTACATCAAAGAAAAATTGTTGCCCACTGAGCAAGATCAAGAAGAGAACCATTTTTATAAATCATAAGGTTCAGATTTCACATATTGATACAGGCAAAGAACTCACTACTACTTAAGTGAGAAGAAATTATCCCCAAATGGCATGGAAATGTTCCAGGTCTTCAGATCATTTTGAGACTTTTAAGTTATGTATTATTCTCTCCCCTCCTCGCCTGGTCCCCCCCCCCCGTGTGTGTTTGTTTCAAAAGTTTGATTTTATTGATAATTTCTTACATATATTTTATATTGCATTATAAACTGCTTAGAAGTTTTTGTTGATTAAGCAGCATATAAATAGTGTTAAATACTTGTTGATTTTATCCTGTTTGAGTCTTGGGGTACTGGCAAGCTGACAAATTAACAAAACAGGCTGAAAAAATACCAAGGGGATAAAATTCACCATCTAACAGAAATCACTGACATGTGTCAACTTAGATAAGATCTTCCAAAATATCATCATCCTTGGCCGTTGGCAAGTTTCCGCAGAAATTCTCGATGTGTTGACAGCCACAGGGGAAGCTTCTCTACAGGGAATGTGCGCTGGTAGGCCTGTTGGGAAGACATTCTGAGGCAGTCTCTGAAACTTTCTAGCAGCTTGTCTTGCAGCTTTGCTGGAGGGCCACTTTGAAACAGAAACTGGAGTCTGCGCTGAGGCTTCAGGCCCCGCCCAAAAGCAACCTGCTTCCGAAGTGAATGGCTGCAGACACTGTTCATCACCCTGCACTTGCCTCTAGAGATGGCAGCTAGAAGGGGCTGGATGGTACCACTTAGGGGCTTAGTTTGGTCCAGGGCATGCCTGGCACTAGCACTCAGTCAAAAGATGCTGCATTAAGACAGGGGCAGCCAATATGGTGCCCTTGTGGACCACAGGGTGGGGCAGAAGGCCTCACCTGACCTCCAGTCACCTGCACCGCTGCTGCATAGCAGGATGGGGAGCAGCAAAATGGTGGCAAGGCTGGTGTGCTGCACAAGCAGAAGTGCCAGATTGGCATGTACACTGCACCAACCTTGTACCTTCCAGTTCTCCATCCTAATATGCTGCAGTGATGCAAGCGACCAGAGGTCAGGTGAGTACTGCTACCCTACCCCACTGCTACTCCCTCCACATGTTGCTGGACTATAACTACAATCATCAGCAATCGCTGGCCATGCTGGTGGGAATCTAACAGAATCTTGAATGCATCCAATTGGCTATCTCTGCAGTAAGGCAGAAGCGAAAAAATGATCTCTTTATAAGCTTGACCCTACTGTGCTAAATTCTTGCAGCAAACTATTCACATGAGCTTGTTCAACAGCAATGAAAGCAACACAACAATATATTCACAAAAGTTTGGTGGCCCTTCTGGGGTGGGGTTCACCTTTTTCGGGACGAAAACTGAAATTGGCCCAAAATCTTAAGCCAGCTGCACTCCCTCAGCCTGGATTTAGCATGTGTCTATCTCGGTTTAGAAAAATATGAAGACATAGAGTAGTTGTTGGGGGTTTTCTGCATCTGTTTTAATAAGTGGTCTGGAGGGTTAGACATTACAGAAGGGTCAATTTCTTCAAGCCGACAAGGTTTACCGAATGGGCTTCCCAAGCCCTCCAAATAGAAGAGAGTCACTGCTGTAAGGCAGGCAAGGTTAAATTCGTTGACATCCTCCTGTGTTCCTTTGGGAAAGGATGCTTCAGCAAACTGTCAAGATTTAGAATCACAAATTGTGACAAGTGGTGCTTGAAATGTCTCTCTAAGCCAGATAGAATGAAGCCTGCATGAAGGATTTGCACCTCCAATTAGCGGCTTCTTACCTTCAGTGACAACTTGAAATGCATTCCCAAGGTTACTCTTACAAAGTTGTCACCTAACAAGCCTTACTCATTCCAGTCCTCCCAAACTTTTCTGAAGTCCCCCCTCCTGCCAAGAGAAAACATTTGTTATGTTTTTCTTAAGCGATCTATAAACTCCAAGGACTTGGTACAAGTTTAAAACAGTTTTTAAAGCATTAATATATTTTAATCATTCAAACATACTTTCCCAAACAGAAATCAGAATGTGTGGGAAGAAAAATTAACATGTATTTGGGCTTCATTAAAAAGAACCTGTTTTTTCTTCATTACTGTACATTTAAACCATCATCTTTCTGCATTGAGAAGTGGTAATATATAAAAGGTAGCAATAAATTATTCCGATTTCTAAGAACACATCACTGCTGTTGGCTAGTGACAGTGAAAGTATTACAGAATAACTGTTCTGTTTGCACCACCTACTGTCCAAAAAAGTATGTGGAACATATTGGCTTGATAGGACTGATGGGAACTAAATCAGTTCTGAGATTTAGCTGAGCCCGGCTTCGGCTGGGGAGGGCGGGATATAAATAAAATTTATTATTATTATTTATTATTAAAAGAAGTGACATTAGAACAAAAGGTCACTCAGTGCCAACTGCTGAAAGAGCAGCTGGAAAATTCAGTTACTTGACCAAGTGAAAAGTAGCTGCTCAACTCTCATCCCAGGAATGCAGCCAGAACTCCTAAATTGATAATCCGATTCAAAGCTGAAAAGCTCGTGTTACAGGAGGTCTGCCAGGCACTGACAGTGAAACAGATCGGCCCTCTATCAAAAATACTGCAGTGAGACACCTCCGAATCTGCAATGTCCTTGCATGCACCATTTGCCCAAATTTGTTAGAATAAAGATGCGTTTCTCGTATCCACAGCATGCATGCCTATATTTTGTGGTCCACTTTTCTGAGTGACTCACCTCTCTCACTATCCTCATTCTGCCCAGAATCCCTCTGTGCTGTTCTCTTCCAACTTACACTCTGCTATTTCCATGTATCCATGAGCTTTAGAGGGCAGCCCTCTGTTTGAAAGACAGGTTTAAAGAGAATATTTTTTAAAAAAAATAAGGAAAAAGTGGGGGAAACCCTAAAAAGGGAGAGCAGGAGCCCTGAAGTTGCCTATCAATGCTTAGTCCCTAGACAACTGTGGAGCGATATACTCTACTTCTACTTCCACTGCAGTAGTTATTTCTAAATTTGATTCTGTACAGTATTCATAAACTGCAAATGTACATATGCACTTTTTATGGGAATTTGGGTCGTCTTTTTTATTGTGCTGCATTTCCTCTGTTTTGGAGATTCATATTTCACTATCTAATGAGTTTTGCTTTCAAATCTCGAAATACTTCTTAAAGAGAAACAGTCCATACCACATTCTGTGATCTGTCAGTGCCTGGTGCTTTTGAAGCCTCATTCCTTAACTAAATAGACAGCAATTTCTGCATGACTGGCCTGGACAAGAATCTCTTCCTGGCTACTGGTACATTATGCCATTTCACTTGTGCCACTGATACCAAGCTGAAGAGGAATGCAGTCTAGTTTCTCTTTATTTCTGTTTTCCACCTACCAAAACAAAAACCACCTTGCAAGTTTTGCCTAAGAATGGAGACTGATCTGGATAGCAGCTGCAATGTACACTTTCAAAATCAGAATCTACCACGGTATGTTTCTTTTACCCTGAGGTCTGGGATTCTTTAGCTGTGATTCCTTGAACTGCACAGGTTTGGACTAGATGACTCTAGGGGTCCCTTCCCTTCTACATTTCTATGAGCCTATGAAAAGCTTCCTCACTATTCTGTGATACTTCCGTTTGGTCCTAAAAACCACAAAGTTCCCTTTGCTTTTTGGAAGGGAAAAAAATTGTTCCTATAATAAGCATAAATGATTCATTAGCCTGCATTAACTTTTCCATGAATATTAAGAGCGCCTCCTGCCAGTATACGCCTGAACTTTGAACAATATTGTCCTTGAACCAGTTTAAATACCTCTCTGGTGCTTTATGTGCATACTGGGGCCTGCTTTGTTACACAGCTGAGGCTTGAAGATACGAACTGACACCTTGTAGCTGGGTTCATCTGCCTAGCAAAAACGAGGCAGTCTTGCAAATATTTATTATTTGGCATAATTTTTTGTGGGTTAAGGTTAAAGGGCATCGAAATGCAAAAAGCGAACGGCGCTCAGATTGCATGCAAAATGACCATTGGCATCAGCAGCAGCAGCAGTCGGGGATGGCACAGGGCATCTTAGCATCGCTAAGCAAACCGGCAATGCCGTCTTGGCTCCGCAAAAGCAGCCCAGTGCGTGTGTCTGTGTGCTCAGAAGTCAGTCCCGTTGAGTCCAACGAGATTTTCTCCCGGGTAAGTGTGTCTGTAGCACCAGGGACTTGAGCGGACAGGTGCAGAATGTGGCTTTGCTCTCTGGTTCAACCGCCATTGAGAGACGGAGCTCTGAGGAAAAGGAGAAGCGGGGAGAACCCTGCGCGCTTTCACTTCCCAGCAGCCTGCGCTTCTTCCTCCGAGCCTCGAGAGGCCGCTGCAACCGGACCCTTTGGGGCGGAAGAAGGGAAGCGAATGGGCACCGGAAGCTCTCGTGCGCCGGCCTCCGCCGCTTCCGGCTGCTCCTTCCTTTTTCCTGCCTCCCTTTCCCTCTGCGCACGTGGGGTCGGCGGTGGCGTTCGGTCTCCGCAGGCATGGCGGCCAATACCGGGAACCTGCCGATGCGGCTGCTGCGCAAGAAGCTCCACAAGCGCAACCTCAAGATTCGCCAGCGCAACTTGGCCCGGCAAGCGGCGGGGGCGGCGGATGGCGCGATGGGCCCCGGGCCCTCCGGTAAGACGGCGGCCGGTGGGGAGACAGGGACACGGGCGCCCCGAAGGGAAGCTAAATGGAAGGAGGGGAGACCAGGGACGGGCTTTTTCTGTTTCATCTGTGCGCTGATGTATTGGGTTTCTGCGCTGCCCTTCATCCGGGGGTCACAGGGCGGGTGGCTGTATAAAGACGCAAAAAAGTACATAACAGTGTAACGAGCAAAAACAGCAACCCCCCCCCAACAGCTTAAAAGGGTAATAGATTATTGAGTTAGCCAAAGGCCTGGGAAAAGAGGAATGTATTTGTCTGGCGTCAAAAGGATCCCCTTTTGTGTGACGTGCCTCCGTCACACACACATGCATTGTGCCCAGATCAGACTCTCGTGCGCCGGCTCCGCCGCTTCCGGCGCAAAGACAGTGTGTGTCTTTGTATTTAAGAACGTGAGAATAGCCCGCTGGATCAGGCCATGGCCCAGGTAAGTTCAGCATCCTGTTCTCAAGGTGGCTGGCCAAGGGGCTGTGTGAGTAAGCAAGATTCGGACACAAGAGGGCTCTCCTGTGTTTTGGGGTAACTGGTATTCAGATGTTTAACTGCCTCTGAACATGGAGGCAGAGCATAGTCATCATGGCCAACGGAGGCAGAAGCAGATTCCTCCAGGAATTTGTCTAATCCTCTTTTAAGGACATATGGGTTGGTGGCCGGCTCCGCCTCCTGTGGGAGCAACTTCCATAGTTCTAACTTTCTTTTGTCTACCCTAAATATTCCAACATTCAGTTTCATATCATAAGAACATACGAACATACGAAGACTGCCTTATATCGAGCCAGACCAGCTTGCTCAGTATTGTGTACACTGACTGACAACGGTTGTCTGGGGTTTCAGGCTAGAGTTGCTACCAACCCTACCTGGAGATGGTGTTGGGGATTGAACGCAGGGCCTTCTGCTTTCAAGGCAGATAGTTACTCTACCACTGAGCTGTAACCCTTCCCCAAGTTCTAAGAGTTCTAGAGTTGTGAGAGAGGGAGAGAAACTATGCACTTCCTCCATGCCATGTGTAATTTTATAAACTCATGTCATGTCACTCACCTTTTCTCTAAACCAGAAATATCCAACTCCGGAGAGACTGTGACCTATTTGCAGTATAAAAAAACTGTCAGTGATCTACCCATTGTCATTGGAGGCAGGAGGAGTGTGCATGGGGTGGATGGATTGCACAGAGTTGTAGAGTTGTTGAGCTTTTTTGAGGGAGGATTGCACAGAGTTTTTTAGCTTTTCCCTCCGTAACTTTTTGTACACGATAAGGATCCCGTGATCTACTAGGATCAGCCAGGGATCTACAGGTAGATCATAGAGGAGTCATTCCATCCCCTTGATTGTATTTGGTTGGCATTCTCTGAATCTTTTCCAGCTCTACAATATCCTTTCTTTCTAAAACATGTGCACACTTACTTTTTGTGAGCAAGAAGAGGTTGTCCATTGGGTCCAATAGAGAGAGTGTATGCACCAGTAGTAATTAACTAGAGGAGCTATGAATGTGATCTGGCTCTTAAAATTCATGTGTGAAGTTGTGGTTGTTTCTTAAATGGTGTCAGACATTGCTTTGATTTATTATTGTTTGTCTCATTAGGAGCAACAGTTGAGGGCATCGCGGAAGACTTTTCCAGCATCTCAGAAGCAGCAGCTGAAGAACAAAAAACAGAGGGTGTGGAACAGACTAAAGTAACACCAAACAATGGTGAGGCTGGAAACACACAGCCTGAGTTGAAAAAGAAGAAGAAAAAGAAGAAAAGAAAAATTGTGGCTGATACAGAAAATGGTATTATATCTCTTACTTTTATCCAGCTGTAAAAATGCCTTTTATGGGGTACTCAGGTGCCCAACAGTTGCCTATTAGGTGCTTGGGAACCACAGTGCAAGGGGATTGCCAGTCCTATGTTTGTAAGTTGCCTTGTGCAGTTTCAAAGTTTACCTTGTCTGGTTTCAAAGTTTAAAGAAGTAGTACAAGTGCCTTGCAAGTGTGAAGCTTCTTCAAAGAGCAGCACTGGGAGGGAGAAGCAGCTTCTGTTGAATGGAAACCTTATCCACCTCCTAGAGCAAGGCGCACTCATCAGCTGATGGGCAGTTGGGAATGCACCTTGCCCCAGCAAAACAACAATCAAGCCCACTTTAAGATCTGATTGTTCCTTTGAAGGCAGAGCCTTACTTGGTCTGCAGCTGATGTCATGTGTAGGGCAGATGGGGAGGCCTTGTAGGCTAAAACTGGTTCTCCATGATGTGGGAATGCGGCCAGTGGCTAATACCATAGTGCTGTCTTGTTATTTTCTGGGACTTTTTAGTTAGTCCATATTGGAAGAGCAGTAGATAAACTGGCTGTTCATCTGATTGAGCAACACAATTCTGCCTTCTCTGTTTTCTTCTTCATTCTCTTCTGCTTTCTAGGTGACTACTCCACATAATGCAGAACCAGCTTTTCCCTCCTTTTGCAGCTTAGATGCAGAAAATTTGGTGGTGGTTTATATGTGGCATAAGTACATTTTTGTCCATAGTTTAAATACAAAACCAGAGATCAACAATGTGGAATTTCCCCCCTAGCCCTTTGAATGAATGTACCAACTACGCTGACTGCCGTATAGATTCTTGCTGCAGACTGCTAGTTCATATGTACATGTCCGGTATTGGCATTGATTGATTTCCGTGCATTGTGTATACACAGAAACTAAGAAAGCAAAAATGGAGGAAGAATGCACTGAGGAAGAAGAGACCTTTAATGGGGAGCCCAAAGAAGAAAGTAGTGAAAGTTTGGATGAGAAAGAAGTGTCTGAAGATGCTGATGGACCTGCTTTGCCTCTAGGACTAACAGGCAAGCTCCCCCCACACCCCACTTCTTTGTTCTGTTTCTTGTTTAGTGAGATTTTGTCTTTCAAAATGTTCAGATGGTACTGGGTTTTCTCTTTTTTAAAGCGAACTTTAAGTCAATTGGTAGTTTCACTTATTGTCTGTGGACTGACCCTTGGGAGTACATTTCATTGAACTCAGTGAGATTTATTGGACTGGGCTCCAGGGCTCTGGATTTTGATTTCTGTTGATCTTGGAGATCAAGTTATCCTTGCTTTGGCATCCAGCTGCAGCACGAACCTCTGGTCAGCAGTGGCAAGGCTTGATGGAGCAGTGCAGCCCACGCTATGTCTGCAGCTCCAGCATTCACATTGGTTAGAGTGGAAGGTGGGGTGGGCAGGAGGGATGTCCCTTTACGGTGCCAGTTCCCAGCCTGTGTATGATTGTATGTAGCATTGTAGCCTTAAATTGTCCAGACATGTGGAACTTTCCCATATTAATCTGCACAACTCAAGCCAAGAGATATTGGCAAGCAAATGCTACACATGCAGTAGGCCATGAGTAGGCAAACTCAGGCCCAGGGGCCAGATCCGGCCCAGTCGCCTACTAAATCCGGCCCGCAGACGGTCCGGGAATCAGCGTGTTTTTACATCTCTGGGTTATTTGTGGGGCATAGGAATTCATTCATTTCCCCCCCCCCCAATATAGTCTGGTCCCCCACAAGGTCTGAGGGACAGTGGACTGCCCCCCTACTAAAAAAGTTTGCTGACCCCTGCAGTAGGCTGTGTATGGGACTTGCAGATGTGTAACTCCTTCAGGCATTGCTGCAATGTGGCTTTCATATGTGGAAAAATTAAACCATCTCAGCAACACGCTAAGCTTATTTGGTGGTCAGGTGATTCCAGAGAAAGTTGTGTGTACTGAGGCTGGGAATGCTTAGGAGCTGGATAAGTTAGCTGTCGTCAGAATTTTCCGTGGTGTGCAGAAATGAAATTTGATACTGAGAGACCAGCTTTGTTCTACTTTAATAAGGGTTTGTTGCTATTTATTTTGGCATGTTGTCAATGGAAACTGACCAAGATCATTTCTGCCTTCAGGTGCTTTTGAGGATACGTCCTTTGCTTCCCTTAATGGCCTTGTCAGTGAGAACACGTTGAAAGGAATAGCTGACATGGGCTTTACACACATGACAGAAATTCAACATAAAAGTATTAAACCACTTGTGGAAGGCAGGTAAGAAATGGCTTGTGGAAGGCAGGTGTGTTTTGTATGGACTCTTTGTTTGTTTGTTTGTTTTTTGGTAATCGTATCAATGGCAACTGGCCACGATAGCTGTGTTCTGCCTCCACAACTGGACGCAGCAATGCTTCTGAGCACCAGTTGCTGGAGATCACAGGAGGGGAGAGTGATCATGTGCTCAGATTCTGCATGTGGGTTTCCCTGAGGCATCTGGTTGGCCACTGAGAACAGAATGCTGGACTAGATGGCCCATTGGCCTGATCCGACAGGGCTCTTTGTATGTTCCTATGAATGCAAAGTAACTAAGGAGATCGCTCTCGGATAGCCACAGAATGATTTCTCCTCTCCTCCCCACCCCACGTGCTGTTACTGGGATTGCTGTCTTGTGCATACTAGCAAGATAAGAGCCCAGTGAACACAGGGGTAATATTTAGCATGACTCCCAAACACACCATATGGAACAGGGAAACACACATCTGTAAGGGAAAGAAGAAGGAAGAGCAGGGCCTGTTTGCACAAGGAGCAGTCTGATATGCAAATGGGGCATCACAATTGGATATCACCCCATGGGACTTAATTTGAATAATTGCTTGTAGGATCAGGCTGGGTTTCTTTCTATCTCATTGCTGGGTTGTGAGCAATGTATTAAAGCATGCCACATTAAAATCAGTTAAGGTTGTGGTGGAAAATTAAAATAGTGACAGCTTCAAGTAGTCCTACTTATGTATTTTGGAAAACGATTTTCTGTGTCATATGTAATAATGTAGTTTAGGCTGCAATCCTGTACCTAGAAATAAGCTCAGTGGGACTTACTTTTGCCTAGGCATGCATAAACACAAACTCTGGGCTTATTTATGTTTACCTTCAAAGTTATTCTTGTTTGACTTTAAATTGTTTCAGCTTTCCTGCTCCTAAATTCAGTTATTCGTACTTTTTTTATCTGCAGAGATATTCTAGCAGCTGCAAAAACCGGCAGTGGCAAAACTCTGGCATTTCTTATTCCAGCCATAGAACTCATCTACAAGTTAAAATTCATGCCCAGGAATGGTAAGATTTTCTGCATTGCCTTCTCACTTGAAAGTCTGAAGATAAATTTGGGGATAATTGTTTGCCATTATGGTCTCCTTTTTGCATCTTTCCCTCTGCCCCCTTCTAGGAACGGGCGTCCTCATCCTTTCGCCTACTCGGGAACTTGCCATGCAGACCTATGGTGTCCTCAAAGAATTGATGACTCATCACGTCCACACTTATGGCCTGATAATGGGAGGCAGTAATAGATCTGCCGAGGCACAGAAACTTGCAAATGGCATTAACATCATTGTGGCAACTCCAGGCAGGCTTCTGGACCACATGCAGGTAGGAAAAGAAGTGTGTAGCTCAGGACTTATTTTGTGTGCCTTGTGATAGCTGGTGACACTGTTTAAATGCCTTGCAGAATACTCCAGGGTTTATGTTCAAGAACCTGCAGTGCCTGGTGATCGATGAGGCAGATAGAATCTTAGAAGTGGGATTTGAGGAAGAAATGAAACAGATCATTAAGCTCCTACCAAGTAAGCCAAACATTCAAATTGTCCTCATTCTTTCTTTCTTGAGATGGCAGGGAGGGCGGCGGTCTCAAAACACTTTATTTTTATTTTTTGCAGTTCTTGCTCACTTCTTCAGTGTCTATTGTGTTTTCATTTTAAGCACTGTGCAGAATTTTAAAGGGATGTGCCTTCCTTACAGCGGGCTAAATAGTAACATTTGTAGAGTGATCCCATGCATATTTACTTAGAAATTACTTCCATTCTATTCCGTGGATCTTACTCCCAAGTAGGCACGTTAAGGATTGCAGCCCATCTGCATCAGCACTTGCTAATAAATAAATAACGTTTTTGGTGTGCTTCTACTTCAAAACTGGACTGCTATGAAACTATTTGGCTCTTAGTTGAAAAAAAAACCTAATTTTAGAAATCTCCAGATTATACAAAGAGCAAGTGTGTTTCTCATAGCATTAGTGTGTTTTATTTCATTCAAGGTCTGTTGCTCTAATCCATTCAGTTGAAGTTGCTCCCTATTTTTTCCCTTCCCAGAGCGTAGGCAAACCATGCTGTTCTCTGCTACACAAACGCGTAAAGTTGAAGACCTGGCCAAGATTTCTTTAAAAAAAGAGCCATTGTATGTTGGGGTTGATGACAATAAAGAGACAGCAACTGTAGATGGGCTTGAGCAGGTAACTATCAAGCGATGGTGGTGGTGGAAGTAGTAGTAGAAAGATACATTAGCTTCTTAGCAGAGTTTGTTTCATTTTTACTGCTGTCCTGGACGCTCATTTCTCTACTTTTATCAGAATTCCCTTTCTCCAGGTGCCCTTTGTTTTTCATATTGTCCTGGTTCTCATGTAACTCTTAAGTTATGATTTAATTCAATTGTCCTAACCTGGTTCAGTGTCTTAACCAGGATTTATTCTCAATGACTAAACCACACTTTTAAACCATGGCTTGTTGATGATTCATAAGCTTTTATTGTTGACCACCTATAGTTCCACAGATACTATATCTGTGGGCCCTCCAGATCTTTTTGGGACTACAACTCCCATCATCCCTAGCTAACAGGACCAGTGGTCAGGGATGATGAGAATTGTAGTCCCAAAACATCTGGAGGGCCGAGTTTGCCTATACCTGATCTAGCGTCTTCATTGTATAGCTTTCACCTTATGCTGAAGCTGTAACTTCACTCTGTACTTTGGACAGTTAATACCTGTTGTTTTGTGGGACCCAGCACTTGCTGAATTTGTATTGTTCTGCTCTGGTTATAATGTTCTGCTTGTGTTTTTTTAATTGTACTGTAGCATATATAATTGTATATTATATTGCTGTGGCCTGCCCTAGGATCTTAATAAATAAGTGCTACATGCAAACCCAGACATTGAGATCTGCATCCAAGTTCAGCCAGTGTACATGATGTTTCTAATTTTGGCTTACAGCTGATCACTTTTTTCAAATATTCATGTATCTTCCATAACAAACCTGATTCCTATGCAGTGGCATAATTACAGCTAAGTGCAGCTTTGAAATAGTGTGGACGCCATGCTGCTGGCTGAAGATATTAATTGTCTACTATCTCACTTGGAATGGTTTTATACCAGATTTAGATTGGGCTTAGGTTTATTAAATTTGTATATTGCTTCCTACTAAAGTCTCAAAACAATTTGCAATTAGGATAAAGAAGATAAAAACACAGTCACATTAAAGGCAGGTGCTGCCCAAGCGATGGCGGGGCGGCAGGGAGCAGGAACCATCTTTGCCTAGCCCAAAAGGATAACAGAGTTGGCAGTGACTAGCCTTAAGAAGTCATTCCTACAAAACCTGCAGGAATAGTTGAACATTATTTGGGGTAAACTTTAATTGTACTCATGCAGATTCTCTTTATAGTCCTTTTTTTGTAAGGAAAATAAAACTTAAGGGGCTTAAAAGTAAAACCCACATTTCACTGAAATCTTTATTCAGGTGGCCTGACATTTTCTAAGGCCATCATTTTTGAACATGTTCACTGGAAAATCCCACTGAATTTAGTTGGATTGCTGGCAAATGTGCATAGGATGGAACTTTAAGAAAACGTAACTGTTTTCTATGATGGGATGTCTTTCTTCCTGCAGCCCCCAGTCTTCTACAGAGGGTTATCCAACCCTCCGGAGCAGATTTTGCCATCACAGCGGGCGGGGGGAGCTGCAGAAGGAAGGGGAATCCATTCTGCCAGTGGTGCCTTTTCTACTGGCAGATGAATAGCATTGGAATTGGGTTTGTTTGTTTTTAAAACCCCCTTTTGATCCCTTTCCTTTAGTCAATGGGAGTCAACCACACACCTTCACTTCAGATCAAAAATTTTCACAAGTAAGAGATTAGGAAATGGGTTATCAGAACACAATTCTTTAGGTGAATTTTGGTACAGTGTGCTTCCATTTGGAAGTTGCTAGAAATAGTACTATAGAAGGCTATATGTATATAAAACCATTTTCCCAATCATTTTTAGGGTTACGTAGTGTGCCCTTCAGAAAAGAGGTTCCTCCTGCTTTTCACTTTCCTCAAGAAGAATCGGAAGAAAAAACTGATGGTGTTCTTCTCTTCATGTATGTCTGTGAAGTATCATTATGAACTTCTTAATTACATTGATCTCCCAGTCCTGGCCATTCACGTAAGTATATGTTTTGGAAATGACAATCTACTTTGAAACTGGCAGTGTTTATCCATGACTGTTTTGATCACTCAAGATTTATTTTGGGTTAATATACATAAAGCTGATAATCTGATAAACCAGAATCTAGCAGTAATCCGTCACTTGTGAGTTATTGCGTGCTCCCTTTTCACTGGCTGCGTTCAGAGGTAATACTAAGCTTTTGAAGTATTATTTGTTTAACTATCCATGAGATGCATGCTGATATATGCTGCTTGAGTACTCCCACAATCTATTGCCAAGGTTCGTTCTTGGCTTCCCTGCTCATTCATGGTTTCTTTGAGAGAAACAAACCAAAAGGGCTGGTTTAAGCAATGCTAAGCCAGCTGCTCCATAGTTTGTTTTTCTGCTCAACTAAAGGATGGTTCTGGTGTTCAGTTAAATGAACCATGTCTTAAGCAAACCAATAGCTTAGCGGTCTTTATGATGTGATGGATGTTATAAGCCAGCCATTCTCAACTTGTGGGTCCCCAGATGTTGTTGAACTACAACTCCTATCACCCCTAGGTAGCAAGGCCAGAGCTCAGGGATGATGGGAGTTGTAGTCCAGCAACATCTGGGGATCCACAGGTTGAGAACCACTGTAAGGCATTTTGGCAGTGTTCAACCAGTACTTTTACAAAAATTTTGGCCAGCTAAATGCCATCTTTAACTGACAGCTGATCTCAGACTTATGGGACTTCCAGGGCACACTGTGAATAATTTCAATAGCCCCTCTTTTTGGCAAGAAATTTACCCTGCTCTATGCTATCATGAGACCCCTTTTGCATCTACAGCTGGGTGTTTTGAGCCAACTTGCAAGCTTGAATAATGCATGTAGCTTTGAAGTTAGTGTAAATTGCAGGTGGCCTTTTATGAAGCCTGAGAGTGCATAACAAGAATGTCAGCATCTCGGCAAGATTTCTGCAATGGAGTCATAAATTAACCTTTAAATGTCATCAGCAGAACCTTTCTCTTAAACCTGCCTTTAAAATGCTTATGTGAAGAACTCGGTTTTGTCAGCAAGGTTGAAGTTGTTTGTTAGAATGTTGTTAGCTGACAGTTAACCATTTTAAGTGTGTCTGCATTAATGTAGTAAAGTGATTTTCCCCCCAGTGCCCATACTATGGAAGAAGCAAAACACCCTTTGTTTCTTCTTAAATTAACACAAAAATGACTATTCAGGTAGAATTTACTAATTAACTGCAATACTATGCACTTTTTAGAAAGCAAAAAAAAAGTTTTTCATTCTCTCCCATAAACGGACTTTTTCTGTTTTGTTTTTGTTTATGTTTCTGTTTACAACTGATGCAGTTCATATTCTGCCAGTTTACCTAACATGGAAGGCCCTGAGTATTTCCAGTGAAATGTGTCATTGCAACAAAGAACTTCAGGGCAGATTTGTGCAGCAGTTCAACAACCATTCAATGGTAGAGGTTTTTTATTTATGGTAGAACCCATTCCTGTGTATGGGTTTTACTATAACCTCTCTGGAATACAACTCCCATTAGCACGCCATGCTGGCTGAGACTAATGGGAATTGTAGTCTAAAACATTTGGAGGGCACTAGGTTGGTTAAGGATGTTTTATTGTATGAGCTGCTGATGGTTTTCTTTACACCCCAAAACAGGTTCACCAAAAAAGGTGTACCATAGATTTATGTGGGGTCAGGGAGAGGAGAATGCAGACTTAACCATGCGTTATTGGACAACGTCTCTAACCATCTGCCTGGAGATTTTTATAGTTCAATACTTTTTGAGTTATTTCCCCACTGAAGTAGAAAGTGTGATATACAACATAAATCAGTCTTGAACTGCTACTCTCGATGGCTATGCTCTGCCTCCCATGTTGGAGTATGTCTCTGAATGCCAGTTTCTGGGAATCACAAATGAGGAAAGTACTGTTGCACTCAGGTCTCTCTCACAATCTTCCTACTGTAAGGTAAAGGGACCCCTGACCATTAGGTCCAGTCGTGACCGACTCTGGGGTTGCGGCGCTCATCTTGCTTTATTGGCTGAGGGAGCCGGCGTACAGCTTCCAGGTCATGTGGCCACCATGACTAAGCCGCTTCTGACGAACCAGAGCAGCGCACGGAAACGCCGTTTACCTTCCCGCCGGAGCGGTACCTACTTATCTACTTTGACGTGCTTTCAAACTGCTAGGTTGGCAGGAGCTGGGACTGAGCAACGGGAGCTCACCCCGTCACAAGGATTCGAACTGCCGACCTTCTGTTCGGCAAGTCCTAGGCTCTGTGGTTTAACCCACAGCGCCACCCGTGTCCCTCTTCCTACTGTAGGCTGCTCTTCTTGCATTTTCTCATAAAAAGCAGTAATTGCTGCCTTTTTCCATGCTGGACATTTCTTCTGATTTTATGTGGTGGCTAAAAGTGTAAACTGACAGCCAGCAATTCTCTGATCTAAATCTTGCCTTCGGCATGGATTTGCTGGAGTGTTTTTTTGCAAACTGCAGAGCCTTGGCATACTGGCTGCAATATGGGGATAGTAATGCAGGCCTTTCTTTACAGGATTCTTGTAAGAATTAAAAAGCACTATTTATTTTGCCGTGCATAATATATCACAGGTTACTTCCCACACAGTGGTGGTTCTGACACTTGTTCACACCTAGTTATGGCTTTGTAATGGACTTGGGGTTTGTTTGGCAGTATAATTATTGACATAATTCTGATATATTTGTAGCCAGGTTGCTATTCATGCAGTGTGATGCATGTACATTATAGGGATGTGTTGGCTTTCAGGCTCTCTCTGGAGAATCCCATAGTTGCTTATGAACCTCATCATGAACATCTCACTTTCTTCTAGGGCAAGCAGAAGCAAACGAAGCGCACGACGACATTTTTCCAGTTCTGCAATGCAGATTCTGGAATACTCTTGTGCACAGATGTAGCTGCGAGAGGACTGGACATTCCGGAGGTTGACTGGATTGTTCAGTATGACCCACCAGATGATCCAAAGGTAGTACGATTTCCTGAAAGATGTATGTTTTCAGAGGCGCTGTGGATTTAACCCACCTAAGAAATTCCCCCGTGTTCCTGAAACTAAATGAGACCGCAAATCTTAATTTATTTATTTATTTATGCATATTTATAACATGCACTTATAATGTAGCAAGGTGGCATACGGCGTATAAGAATAAAAATAGAGCATCAATAAAATCCCTGCTAAGCTTGACTTCACAATTTAACATTTAAATTTTATCCATTACATTTCCTCCAAGGAGCGCAAGGTGGCATGCATACGTTTCTGTCCCATACAGTGATGATACCCAATTTTGTTTTGCTTCTGCAGGGTTTCTATATCCTGTACGTTCAGACTGTTTTTTGAGACCCTTCAGAATGTTTTTTTCTCTTTTTTCCCCTTTTTGGGGGGAATTATTTGCACAAGATTGCTCTTCTAAGGAAACTTTAAAAAGATAAAGGAACTGGAAAATCTGGTATATAGTGAGCAGAGAGCACCATTCTGCATATGGCAGAGCTCCTCACTCCTCTGTGTATACTCAGCTGTTCTTTTCCTTCCCTCCATTGTCAAATCCCTATGCTGAACCAAAGATCTGCTTAAGTAGCAAAAGTCACAATGCTAGTACCAATAGTTATTGGCATGTGGGGTGGCTTGCATCAGCGCAGAAACAGCAGCATCCCAGGAAGAGAGAGGCCAGACTTTCACGCTGCCTTCCAGTTAAATTGCTTGTTGCTGCATGATCAGTTTGCTGAAACATGCATGTAGCTTTCAGGATTGGAGCAGGATCCATGCTGCAGGTGTTTGCCTTCCGGTATGTGGAGACCAGTAACAGGGGGATGACCAGGGTGGGAGCAGATCTAGCTAGCATGTTCCTGTCCTCACACAGGCAATTCTATAATGGTGGGCATGGAATGCCTGAATAAGGCAAGAGTATTGGAATCATAGCTGGCTCCAGCGATGTTCAAGAGCAAGTTAGAGTGGCATTTAGGTGAGACATTGGGAGCCCAGAAGGAAAGAGCTGGTTAATGTGCTGCTGGCTGCCTGAGCATGCAAATGGTGACAGTAATGAGGAGCAGCAAGAAATAAAGATCATGAGCAGTGGTGGGTCCAGGGTGTTGGGACCTTAGCAGCAGCCAGAAGATGCTAACTTCCAGCTGCGTCGGCTCCAACCAAGAAGAGTCAAGCTTCCAAACTCCCCCCCCCAAAAAAAAACACACAATGCTTTATTTTTCCCATTGTGTGTACTTTTCCAAAGCATCCATGCTTTTCCTCTTTTTTTTACTTATTTATTTTGTCAAAGCTAAGTCCATAACTGAAGTAAATAAGAATTTCATTTGGGGAATAGAAGACTTTTATGTAAGTTTAGTTGCGGATCTGTTTATGTATGAGCGCCTTTTGCTGTGCCTCTGTTTACTGTAAAAGAAATGTTAGTTACTCTTGCATTGTTTCTTTTTAAAAAGGAATACATTCACCGTGTTGGTAGGACTGCCCGGGGTATAAATGGAAGAGGACATGCTCTGCTGATTTTACGTCCGGAAGAACTGGGTTTCTTGCGTTACCTAAAGCAAGCCAGGGTAAGTCAGTGTGGAGCACAGCAGCTAAGCTTTAATGATTAATCAAATAATTTCTACCTGTCTTAATTGCCTAAAGAGTGTTTAACTAAATAACCTTAGTAGAATTGCAGAGCGGCTGTTGTTATGAAACTGCATAATTTAGAAGAAGCTTTCCATCATATGCATGTGGAGTTTAAGGGAGTAGAGAAAATTTAACACAAGCTATGGATGAGCTATGGAGGGACGCGAGTGGTGCTGTGGGTAAAACCTCAGTGCCTTGGACTTGCCGATTGTATGGTCGGCGGTTCGAATCCCCGCGGCAGGGTGAGCTCCCGTCTTTCGGTCCCAGCTCCTGCCCACCTAGCAGTTCGAAAGCACCCCTAAGTGCAAGTAGATAAATAGGTACCGCTTTATAGTGGGAAGGTAAACGGCATTTCCGTGTGCTGCGCTGGTGCTGGCTCGCCAGAGCAGCTCCGGACAGCGCTGGCCCCCGGCCTCTTAAGTGAGATAGGCGCACAACCCTAGAGTCGGACACGACTGGCCCATACGGGCAAGGGTACCTTTACCTTTATGGATGCACTGCTTTGATATCCTGGTTCTTGGTCCCATCACATATCCAGCAGTATCAGAGCAAACAGAATCAGCTTCCAATTCCCATGATGCCAAGGATGGTCATAAGTTGTCAGTAAAATTGTTTGTTTTGTGTGTTTTGCATAGAATGGTGAGGTCTTTGATGGCGGCAATACCACCGTGAAGATGGCAGGGCAGTGCTGCTGCATATATTGGTGGTAGCCCACAGGGGGTTCATATAAGCTTGTTTTCCCACTGTAAAATGACTCATGAACACATCTTCTGCAGGAATTATGCAAATACAGAAACTTCCATGACGCATTTGCACAGGAATGCATCAGAGTAATTGTCCCCTGTTGGGTATAGAAATGTGAAATGTCTTTGGTTATGAGGGTGTTTCAGAATGCGATTACAAAACAGCTGCTCATGCTGTGTATGAACTTCTATTCCTCTTTGAAACATTTTTGTGTTGAAATCGCTCTCTGGATTTCTGTCATCACCAAAAAAACCCCTGCTTTATTTACACTAATTTAGCAAGTGCAGAAGAATGGGATTTGGGATGAGCATCCATATGTTCTAGACAGCTGCTATTTGTTTTTAGTGACAGTTCTCTGAACTGATGTTTGAGCAGCACCTGCCTTTTCAGTATCTTCCGCATATAATGTAACAGTTTTCTTAATTATTCTTTTAGGTACCATTAAATGAATTTGAATTTTCTTGGTCCAAAATTTCTGACATCCAATCTCAGGTAAAATAAAAATAAAAGCATTTCTGCCACTTGCATTCTTAAGCTTGCTTCACCTATTTCTTTGGGAAAATTTGTACCCCACATATCTAGGTAACTAAAAATAAATACAAAAAGCAATCTAATGAATAAATCATAATAGAAGAACACACAGTGTTGTGAGGTGTGAGTGAAACTAAATTTGGATGAATTTTAATCCTGCTACATTTAAAGTAACCGTAGCAACCTACTTATAAAACGAACATAGCACAGTGTGTGTCTTACGTATGTTGAGGCACCTGAGTGGTACCCTTATGGTCTTTCTTATTAGTGTTTATTTGTAGCCTTTCAGAATATTTATACGTCCTCATGGAAGGATTTATAATAGAAAATAGAGTAAAATAATAACAGTTCCCACAGGGCAGTTGACAGTATATGGCCTGAAGGACTCAGGGCAGGCAGAGGAATGGGCCATAGCTGGAACAGACCCTGATGTCGTTTTGCACTTCCTCCCACAAGAATTTCACTACGAAGGATAAAATGACAGCATGTGAGTGTAAACTGAGCTGACTGCAAGACGTTAATATCAGAGAGGTTGGCATTGGGGCGTGATTTTAGAAGCCTTTCCTCTATGGCATTATATATTTTTTAAAAACCTGGAAGTGGAAACATGCTGTGTATATTTTTAGCAGTAGGTAAGATGGAGACCAGGATATATATTTTTCAGAGACCTGGCAAAAAGTCCCACTGTAGAATGTGGAGTTTTCACACTTCGTTCTATGAAGGAAATTTATACCTAATTTTCAAATTCTATAGCCACATATTTTTGTAAAAAAAAGAAGAAGGAAAAGAGCAGTATCTCTTGATAATGAGCTTGCATTGTTAACTTTGAAAACTACAATTTGATAAATGTGTGTACTATTCCAACTGTATTGCTCTATTCTTCCAAATGATAAATGTCAGTGTCAGTTACCTGCAAAATTTTCCATTTCCTCATTTATTAGGTGACTGTATAATGAACGTTCCTTCTGCCTTTGTAATTTTCAGCTGGAAAAATTGATCGAGAAGAACTACTTTCTTCACAAATCTGCCCAAGAAGCTTACAAAGCCTATATAAGAGCTTATGATTCCCATTCTCTGAAACAGATCTACAACGTCAATAACTTGGATCTGCTCAAGGTTGCGCTCTCTTTTGGCTTCAAAGTCCCACCATTTGTGGACCTTAGTATCCTTTTGTTGAAAAGTATTGATTTCTTCCCCTTTCTAAGATTCAGATGTGTTGGGGTCAACTGTTCCCTTGTCAGTTAACCAGTTTGTGGGCTGGTAGTAGATCTGGTTCAATGGCAGTTTTGGAAATTCAGAACTGCAGGTGTAGATTTTAGACATGACATTTTCATGTGTAAAAGAAGGTGGAGGGCATGAGCTTTCAGCGTGTAGCGATAGCACTACTCTTAAGGAGGGCCTGCCAGGGCAAATGATTATGGTCTGCTTTTGTTGTTTCATTCCATCTTCTTTGCATCCTAAAATGCCCATTGACTTTGTGTTTACATGGACCAGTTATTCTATCCTTTGGAACACGGCTGCTTCAGTCACAAGCTTGACGTAATAATGGTATCTAATAGAGGGCTAACTTTGCTCTCCGTAGAAAAACTTAATTGGAAAACTGAGCAATGGCAGTCACTAGGTAAATTTCTACAGATGTTTTCTTCTCCCTTGCCACACTTGCAACCTAGTTTTGAAAATGTACTGCTAATGCTATGATTCAACCCCCCCCCCCCCAAAGAGACCTTGGTGCCATCCTTAGAATTTTAATAGCTTAAGCTAATTACATATTTATGAACTTGCATTCCTTGACACCATTTTCTCAGATGTAAACAGCAGCCACGGGAAGAGATTGCAAAAAAGAGGTGGCGGTGGAGGGTTTGGCTATCAGAAATCAAAGAACGTCCAGAAATCCAAAATCTTCAAGCACATTAACAAGAAACAATCAGATAGCAGGCAGTTTTCCCGCTGAGATGCTTGTTCCGTGTTCACAGAAATGGCTTTTGATCCTTTACTTAATTACTCTGTTCTCTGCAAAGTAAGGTGCATTCAGTATAGAATTTGGTATAGACTTTGAAGCACACACTTTTAGGACACAGTCCAGTCCTCTGTGATCATTGTACCTATGCATGGAAGATTCCTTTTAGCTTTTCCCACTTCTTCCAGCCTATGCTCACATGAATTGGCTGCAGTTCTCTTACCCGGGAAAATAGAATGCCTCTTCCTGTGTCCCCTATACCCATCTGCAGTGCAGGATATTAGTATTCTTGATAGACATCTTGGCTGACCCTTTGCGGGTCCTCCAGGACTACAATGGATTGGCGTTCAAGTCTCTATCCACTGATACTATGTGGCACTTTTAAAAGGGTGCTCTATTTTCTTCCATGGACTCCCAAGTGATTTGGCATCTCTCAGAATTTTTAGGCTGTATGTACACAGATTTTGCAAGAGGTGATTAATACAATTCTTTTTCATGTACTCTTTAAGTTTTTGTACTCAGAGACTCTTCCTTGTGTTTTCTTACAAAGTAAACGTAGGTTGTCTGTCTGCTATGCCACATGGCTGTTCATAAGCTCTTTAGAGGTTTGACAGCCCACTGGGGCCATGCTTAGAAATTGTAGGTGATTATTTCCCCCATCCCACCCGGTCCCAAGTGGCAATTCCTTTTTCCTCCAAAGCTTCAAAAGCCTTTTTGTAACTTTTGGAAGTATAAAGGATGTTTGAAGAAGAGAGAACCTTTATCCGAGACGTATATAAAGTGATATCTTACCTTGAATTGAAAGCTTTGAAGAAGTTTAGGGGTATTGCACTCTGTATGAATTTTTGAATTGAGTTTAAATGGTTAGAATTCAAAAGGTCAACCAAAATTATATATCACCGTGTCACACGAATAAATGCCTTTTGAGTTCTGGCCACATAGCACACTTCTCAGGCTATTGGTTCTGCCACCAAAGCAGATTCTTTCCTTTTTGTCCCTTTTGGAATAGGCTTCAGGCCCCGCAGCCATGTTCCATTAGGGCATCCAGCTTGTGCATTTTAACTACATGAACTGCCTTTTTCACATGGCAGCAGGAGAGCAACATCAGAAGCAGCGAGGTACTTGTGAATCCAAGTGGTTGTGTTTGCAGTAACACTGAAAGCCAGGTTTCCTACTGATGAGTTGCTTATATAGTAATATAAGTTGTGTTGGAACAAGCAAATGGGAGTTGTCCTAACCACACTCTCGCAACTGGAATGTCAGTTTTGAAGGCTCACCCAAATCCGGAGGGTTGTGGGAACCCCTGATCTGGATTTGGGGTGAACATTCCATTCTGCAAGGAGAAATCCCTGGACTGCGAGGACATTTGCTGTAGAGCTATGTTGAATTCCACCCTTGGGATGGAATTCAACAAAGCGCTAAGTGGAGGAACAGGGTCTGGTCATGCAAGAAGACTTCCACCTTCTCTTCCCCGCTGTGCCCTCAAACCTATTCTGGTGGCTTCCCCAACCCAATTTAATTTGGGGTGGGGGGGGGAATCCTGCTGAGTAAGCGAACCTCGTTTCAGTCACACAACTTAGTTGACACCTGCCCTCCTGGAGCCAGTTGGCTTATGATGCTATTTTTGAATTTTGTCAAAACTCAGAAGACCGTTGAGTCTTCTGAGGGATGCTCAGTTGTTAGAGGTCTAATACAACCATAGCTACCTGTGTGGGAGATGGCTGGAATAGCAACAGAGAATGAATGGCTGCTCAGAGAGCTTGTTCCAGGTAAAAAACTTGGAGAGTATCTCCAGGCAAACTGGCAGAGCAGTTCTGCAGAGTTAGGGTGTTCCCCCTCTCAACACCTCTTCCTGCCTCAAACAAATGGGCTAGGAATACTCAAGGGCTTAATTTGCAAGGCTGAGCTGCTGTAAAAGTGTCTTCCTGTAGTCTCCTATTTGGAAGACTTGATGCCAGAAATTCACTAGGATTCACAGATGCCTCTCGCTTGATTGTGCAGATGCATTTGACTTCACCTCTGCTTTTACTTACGGGATGATTTACAAAACTCTGAAAATAGTTTCATGAGTCCCAGGGGACTTTTGGCTTCTATTGAACGGCATCTTTCCTCGTGCTGCATGGCAAGCTGCTTTTGAAATGGAAACTCTGACATTGAGGGTTTCAGCTGCGATTCAGTTGTTTGAAGAAGAAAAGGAAAAGGGTCCACTGGGCAATCGTAAGTCTTAAGCAGCTCTTTGAACCCCACTTAATGTATACAGTAGCTTGCAGATAGGATAACAGCTTAGTCTATTGAGCTCTGGCTCTCATATGAGTAGTATCACAGGAAGTTGTAAATACTATAAAAATGGACTGGAAATGTAAGGTTTCCTGTGCACTTTTCCCATAATCAATCTTATGGGTATTTAATAGACCTCGGCCATCGTGCACTCAAGGCTTGTCTCATAAAGGTGACTGATGGTTTGCACACTAATACTGTATTTCTTGAGGAATTGCCTCCCACTCAGAAAACCTTGACGAGGAAATTGGACTTCGTAAGCCGGTTAAAGGGAGGTTATCAAAATGGCTGTGGGGAGATTTTAAAAACAACCCCACTATAGACCCATAAAAGAAAACACAGTTGCTTTGCTGAAGCTTCCCATAATAGGAATCGAATAAGCCAGGCATGATGCAGGCACATCTTATAGAATGCTACAGTCCTGTGCTGCTTTGTGCAGATATAGAATAGCAATTACTTTCAAAATCATTCAAGATGAAGTGATACAGATGGGAGATTTATTGACCATGCAGCCAGAGTTTATCAAGTTGGATACTCTATGCCTCTCTATGGTTTCACAATAGTAACTGGGGGGAGGGGGGGCTTTAAGGCCATTGCAGATTACCATGACACACAGATTGATAGTTCACTTTTCCAGATGAGCTAAGTTACCATATTGGGAGGTCTGATTATATCGATGGCTTGCACCATCTGAAACATTTCTTTAACCGCTCCCCACCAAAAAACCCTATTGAAATGTACTTCTTATGGGTGCATCCAAACAAACAAGAATTTGAAAAGATCTACCACTCACTTGTTGGGTTAGTGCAGTTTTCAGCATATTCTGTAATGTGAAATTTGTTCTTAAATTCTACTTGCACGCTTTCATGTGAAAAAAAGACATGTTATTAGAATTGTAGAGTTGGGGAATTCTATTGAACCATAGAATTGTGAAGTTGGAAGGGACTCTGAGGGTCATCTAACCCAATCCTTTGCAATGCAAAAATATCAATTTTTGGGCCCCCATCCAATTTGAAACCGTATCAGACCCTGCTTAGCTTTTCAAATGTGCTAGCAGTTTTTATTGCTGCGCCACTAAAGGAATACAAACCTTTGTGACTAATTTGGTTTGAAATGTCAGGCTCATCCCTTTTCCTCCTGTTCCACTTGGTTGTTCCACTTGATTATTGGAGCCTGTTCCCTATTCTCTTCACTGCTATTTTTGTAGCTGCACATCCACTTGTTAAGCACAGGTCTATTTTTAATGACTTTCAGGGGAAGCTAAACTTCATCCCAGAAGTTAGTTATCCTATGAAGAATTCTTGGGGTTCCCTCATCCCTCCAGTTAGAAAAGTTACATCTTGAAATTTCTGTTAGCAACGACTCACAAAGAAATACTTCCCTCTCATGTCACATGTGAGAGAGCCATTCACTTGAGTAGTTAGTTGTGACGTGAACTGGAGCTGACTCAAAGAGTGTAAGAACTGGCTCTGTTTTCACAGTGGAATACAAGATATCACAATAACTTGGTGGAAGCGGCCAAGTTCAACAGGCCCTTTATCATGCTGTCTAGCTTATCTGATTGTATTTTGCAGAGGCACTACCAACAGGAAAGATTTCTGGTCATATTCAATGTGCTAAGGAGATGGTTTGGTCAGCAGAAGCCTTTCTGCTTGTCCAACAGAAAGGTCTCCATCCTCCGTCCTCCACCCATTGTGCTGGGGTTTCTCCCAGTGCTTCCCTCTATCGCCTCCTCATGCTTCAGTCACTGGATGACTCCTAACCATAGTGGCAAAACGGCAGGAGTCAGCATTATTCTTCCTACTGATTTGATTACATTTCTGTCATTTTGAATGAAATGTGTTGCAATAGTTTCTATAACCATATACTGCTGCATGTGCTGGTCAGTTACACACCTCTAATACACATATGCACTCTGTGCCGGTTGTAGTTCTTCATTAAGCTGAATTCTGTAACGTATACAGTGTGCAAATTGGCATAAATGCATTACAGGCTTGTTAATATTTAGAGAGGCAAAAACTCAGAAACCCACCTAAAGCTTTATTGAGCCACCTTTCTGGGATTTCAGCAGCTGTTGCCTAAGTAGATTATTTTATTATTATTATTATTATTATTATTATTATTATTATTATTATTATTATTTAGCCATAAGAGCTGGTGGCTTTCTGTTGCTTTTTGCCTTAAAAGAAATCTGAAGTTCTCATGAAGCAGAATTAAGTGCCTACTACCTCAAACAGTCTTGAGGAATATGCAGCACATACGCAGATTCTGACAGTGGGCAAGAGATCCTGACATGAGGCTGAGGAGCTGACAACATGTTGAGATGCTCTGGAAGGCTATGCTTTGAGAATCAGCACAACCTTCAAAGGCAATTTTGGCTAAGAACTCTGCTTAGCAGAAAGTGCTTGGAACACTGTTTCAAGGCTGGAACACAAGGAAACACTTTGCCTGTTGTACAAGTAGGATACTTCCTATTGGCTAATACAGGGGTGGTCAACCTTTTTATACCTACCACCCAATAATGCATCTTTCTTGATGGTAAAATTTCCTTATCGCCCAGCAGTGCTTGATGGAAGGAGGATTCAGCTTGCGCCGTAGAACCCCCTCCCGCCCACCTAGAATCCTGAAACGTCCACTAGTGGGCGGCAGGAACCAGGTTGACAACCCCTGGGCTAATATGTTACAGACCTCTTTGCCCCTTCAAAGTCCCCATTCCTCAATTGATTCTGTGAAAAGTACCAAATAGGAGCCACGTTAAATTGAAAATTAATCGCAATCTTCTTTGGGCAGGAATATTTGGTTGTTACTCTTAAGTACTGTGTCTCTCTAATGTTGCAGTGTCTCATCCAGTCTAATAATAATAGCAGCAGTTGGAATTTCCTTATACCAATCTTTAATTAATATCACTGATTTGAAGCCTAAGATGGGCACTATCCTGTCCACATATTTCCATGGCCTGGTCTACTTTGAGGCTTGCTTTCTAATACTGGAGGTTTGTATCTCTGGTGTAGATTTCCACTCCATTCTGGTGTTTCTGTGAGATGTGAATAGCTGGGGGCAGTAAACCCAAGCCTTTCACCCCTGGGAGCAATATTGGCTGAGAGAGATTAATCCTTTGGCACATGATGTTTCCGAAGAAGATCCAGTCATGTCCTATTTTTTTTTTTGCCCCCAATTTGTCTTCATCTGCTGGATCCTTTTCAGCCACACCTTGTAATGCCGCCTCTCTAGATGACAGGGCTGCCATAGTGCTTCCTTCCAAGCCAGCTCTCCCCTGATATAACCAAGTCTGAAACACTTTGCTCCTCTTGCACCTGCCTTTCCTCCCATTTACCTCTACAGCTCTTTTGCACAACCTGTCTTCAGTGGTGTGGGTTGTTGCTGTTTGGCCTCAGGTTACTCTGTGATTTGTAACCATAAAACAGTTGGGGAATTTTTTTTCCAGCCAAAGATCCATTGGTGGGAGAGTGCACATGCCAGTAGCGAGCAGGGCTGGAAGCAAAAGTGGGTGGGACAATTAATGTAATTTCTACCTATGTATGGTAGGCTAGGGACATGAGTGGTGCCGTGGGTTAAACCACAGAGCCTAGGACTTGCTGATCAGAAGGTCGGCGGTTCGAATCCCTGTGATGGGGTGAGCTCCTCTTGCTCGGTCCCTGCTCCTGCCAACCTAGCAGTGTGAAAGCACGTCAAGTGCAAATAGATAAATAGGTACCGCTCCGGCGGGAAGGTAAACAGCATTTCCGTGCACAGCTCTGGTTCACCAGAAGCGGCTTAGTCATGCTGGCCACATGACCCAGAAGCTGTACGCCAGCTCCCTCGGCCAATATAGGGAGATGAGCGCCACAACCCTAGAGTCGGTCACGACTGGACCTAACAGTCAGGGGTCCCTTTACCTTTACCTATGGTAGGCTAGTTTCTACACAGTCACATACTTCTCTCTATCCTCCATCCAGGGAAGCAGGAGTCAGTATCACAGTTCTAGGACACCTTGCAAGCAGGCAAAAGTGCCTGAGGTCATGAAGTTAGGCTGGTGAGGGTTCATGGCCTGCAGGAGCCTGTGGCCTGGGGACAATTCCAAGAGATACATTTGGCCCCCAAAGCCTGAGGTTGCAATTGGCAAAGGGATCTATCATGATGCTAACAACATTTAAACAGCGCTTGTCACATTAGCCTCATCTTGCATCCCCCAGAACCCATCTATAATGCTGAGGAGTTGGGTACGTACACTCCTGAGATATTTGTTACACGGTTGATAAGCTTGAATGTGCTTTCTCTCCAGAACGATAGCATTAGCAAAACTTTCTCTGATTAGAAGCAAACAGAGCTCTGCAGAGTCATCAGTTTGATGAGAATAGCCTGTTGTGCACTGATGGCTTTTTAAAGAAAATTCCCAGGGGGGATTTTTTAACACACCCTTGTATCTGGCCTCAACAGCAGTAAATGGGCTGCTTAACTGTATCCTTAAACTATGCCGATTTCCACTTAAGTGAATGGGCACCAAGAGAAAGCCTTAGCTCACGAAGAAAGCTATTCCACCCTCCCCCAAACTTATATTCTCATTGTCTCAACATGCTGGAAAGTTTTACACTATCTATAAAAGCCTTGAAGAGTAGTTTTCTGGTTGTATATGCACTATACCTTTAAAGCACATTCCACCCCCACAGAATTCTGGGCACTGTAGTTTACCCCTCAGAGTTAAGAGTGCCCAGCAACCTTTAACGAACTGAAGTACCCAGAACTTTTTTGAGTGGGGTGTGGTGTTTCAAACGTATTTTAAAGGCATGGTGTGCAGGCCCCTGAAGCTACCACCTTGCGGAAGCTGAGCTTGTCACTGCAAGGAACCACATGTGTGCCATTTTGGGCGCCATGGGGGAAGAAAGGCAGGACATGAATAAAAACAAAATATATTTATTACATTTATAAACATTTCCCACCAAGGAGCTCAGGATGGTGTACACCAGGCTTCCTCAACCTCACCCCTCCAGATGCTTTGAGACTGCAATCCCTGACCACTGGTCCTGCTAGCTAGGGATCATGGGAGTTGTAGGCCAAAAACATCTGGAGGGCTGAGGTTGAGGAAGCCTGGTGTACATGGTTCGACCCCTCTTCATTTAATCCTCACAAAAATTCATGAGGTAGGCTACACTGTAAGGACATGACTGGTTCAAGGTCACCCAGTGAGCTTCATGGGTCACTCTGATGACCAATGCTGATGCATGATGGGAGTTGTAATCCAAAGGCACCTGAAGGGCCACAGGTTCCCCATCACAGATTTAATTCATTTCCCATTCTTCCATAGCTGAACTGGAAAATAAACAAGTGACAAGGAGGAAATGTTCATTGGTTTGTTCATTTTGTGTGTCACCCTTCATCTGTAGATCTTGAGGCAGTTCACAACATAGAAATAATAAATAAAAAAGAAAGAAAATGAAATGCATAATAAAAAAGAACAAATGAGACCCACAAACAAGTAACCATCTCTTCTATCTCCCCCCCCCCCTTATTTGCTATTTGTTAGAGAATTTATAAACTGCTTCCCAAGAAATGTTTCCAAAGTGGTGCATGGCCACTTTTTAATTTAGAAAAATACCCACAAACCTATATAGCAAAAATGAAATAAAGAAAACAATATTAAAATGGGGTGCTGTGAAGCGGTATCTTCAACAGATTTGCTGATCTTGTTCTAGTGCATGAAGGTCAGCGTAATGATCTTCAGGGGGCAGAAATTGGAGATTAAGAAGGCAAAGATAAAACCCCAGTGAAAAATATTGACTTGGTTGATGAACTGCATGATTTTATCATGATTTGAAGTATTTCCCCCACAAAGCTTTGCAGGTTGGGTTCTGAAAGTGAGAAAAGAAGAGCAATCCCATAAGTTTTCGAACTATGTGGCAAATAATATCTCAAACCAATGATTCCTTATTTTAATATTACTTCAGGACCTTTCTCAGAATTTCAATAAACGGTGGAACATCTCATAAGTCGGTTCTCAGCCTTCCCAACATGTTATATGCATTTTGTATCTATGTTACCTTCTTTGCCCTAGCACTACATTTTCACACGCACCAACTCACAAAAGGAGTTTTTTTAAAAATGAAGGTACCCATTTTTCATATATATTTTTCTCATGAACTGATGCTATCTCTGTCATGCCTCTCCCCATTATCTAGAGAAACATGGGTTCCGCAGAAGGCATGCTCCTGCTCTTTTGCCTTCACTGTTCATTCTTAACACTTCCCACCTTTCAACAAAAGAAATGATAAACAGTAATGAAAAAGTCGATTGTATCAGCTGCCAAGGCACCAAGCTCCTTTGGACAGACCGGAAATTGAAGTGAGGATGTTCCACAGATTATTGCTTCAGCCACTGCAGAGAAAAAGCGAATTCAAACTGTAATTCTCCTGTGCCTAATAAGAGGCAACATTTTGCATAATAGTAATTGCAAATGCAATGCGAACAACTTATTTCCTCCCTTCTTTTTCTTAATTGCTTTGTGGAAGAAGTAGGACTCACCTCTCTGCATTTCCCCCTCCTTCCATTTCCATTAAGTGGGACAATTTGCTTTTCCATTACTTATAATTTATGAAAATCTGGACCTCATCTAGATCTGTCTTCTCTCTCTCAAAATTACAGCCTTGCTCTTGAGATGCTGAAGCCGGTTGCCATAGCAACTGCAGCATGATTATCTATGACGATAAACGCAACTTTCTCAAAGGACATTAAACAGTTCTTATCGAGAAGAAAATAACAACAGTGTCCTGTGAGATGGCCTCTCGCGTAGAAAACCAATTGGGAGACTGAGGGAGAGGTGACTCTTCCACAGATGCAATTACTTCATCCCACTCACTACAGCTAGTGCTGTTGCTCCTGTCTCAAAAGTCAACCCTATTAAAACTGTTCTTGCCCTTGTTGCTGCTATCTGTCCCTCTAATAACCAACTTCGGTGGTTGAATGCCAACCAAGTTGGAGTCAAAACGGGGCTACTGAAAAACAAGATGGAGGAATCAGCATCTTGTGAACATGAGGTGTGCAGAAGTACAGGGCAGCTTTTTAAAACAACAACCACACACCACCACCAGAAGCAGGCAACTCTTTCCCCATATAAGTTCTATTGCCTTGCTGTCTTCACAGCTTTTGATGGCAACAGGCTTTACAATTTTTGCTTCACCATTGTGGAACCTCTTCCCGCAAAAAGAAGAAATAAAAGGAAAACAATCTCTCTTCATTGTGTGTGTGTGTGTGTGTGTGTGAAGGTGCCTTGCCTCTAGCAGGCACTGGGTTGAGAAAAAGACTGCTTCATATAGCTGTTCATGGTCTTTGGGGGTCTTGTGTTAACATCATATGGTGCTAGTTTTCAGAATTATTTCTTTTGTAATGGAACTTTTTCGAAAAGCAGCATAAATATTTAAATGTGAAAAGTGGTGATAGCAAAGTGGCTCTGGCAGTTCAAAAGCGGATTGTTTGGATTATTATGAATTACTAGAAATCAGCTATATTTGTAGAAGTGACTTAACCTAACTGCTTTCATCTATGGTCCTGCCAATGTTCCAGTTGTCATTAGCCCCAACCAGGATGGGCAACGGCCAGGGTGGATGGGAATTGTAGCTGGATTCTGATGGGTTATTGAATATTGCTTTATTTGATATAAGTTGTTTATTTTAAAGTTATTGTAACTTTTATATTGGATCAGATTGTTACTATTAATACTTCATGTTTTATTATTATTTTTAAATGTGTTGGAAGCCACCCAGAATGGCTGGGGCAACCCAGCCAGGTGGGCAGGGTATAAATAAAATTATAATTTTATTTATTTATTTATTTTCCAATGACATTTAAAAACTCACGGGTTCCCAATTCCTGGAATAAAGACACTCCATGGAGTTCCCACCATAACAGGTGAAATTACTTCTAATGTTGTTGGCATCCGTCCATCTCAGGAGACAATGGAGGAGTGTGCCTTTGGAGGGGTGAAGCCAAGCTGTTAGAAGGTTGCAGCACCTGCTGTAGAGACTAATACAGGAGAGACATGTTTTGTTGTAGCTGGGGCAGATTAAGGCATCCAGTTTTTGTAGATCAGCATGTGATTGCACTGCAAATCCCCCAAGAGTCTAATTTCGGAAGAAAGGAAGCATAAGTATAGCCCAGGATTTATGTAGGGGGCGCGGCAGGCTTTATGTTGGGGGCAGAACCTCAGTTAGTTTAGTATTTTTTTATGGATTTCCTTGATTTATAATCAAGTGAATTTGGTCCCCTGCCTCCCCCCACCCCTGGCTACGCCCATCAAAGAAAGGAAGGATTAAACTAATATGGAAACCATTTTCTTGGATGTCTCCCTAGCATCTGAAGACAGCCTTGTTTAGGGAAATTTTAATGTTTGATGTTTTATTGTGTTTTTAATATTCTGTTGGGAGCCACCCAGAGTGGCTGGGGGAACCCAGCCAGATGGGCAGAGTATAAATAATGAATTATTATCATTATTATTAGCACAAAAAGGCTGCACTAGTTGAATTTCTTCCTGCCTATCACACTGATTAGGCACTGGGGCCAGGTCAGGTGCTTTACATTACTGTTATATGACAGACCCATAAGATAAGATAGTGGAGGCGGATGTGTAGCATGTGGTGGGGTGTGGGTGTGCTTTGCCACTCCCTGCAGCTGGGGAAATAATCTTTTGCCAGGGACCTTGGAGAGCTCTCCTAGAGGCAGTGCAGTCAGTTTGGAGACTGCTCTTTTCACCCGCTCCTTTGCATCCCAGTGCCGGATTTACGTATAAGCTAAACAAGCTATAGGGATGCGGGTGGCGCTGTGGTCTAAACCACTGAGCCTTGGGCTTGCCGATCAGAAGGTCGGCGTTTTGAATCCCTGTGACGGGGTGAGCTCCCGTTGCTCAGTCCCTGCTCCTGCCAACCTAGCAGTTCGAAGCACATCAAAGTGCAAGTAGATAAATAGGTACCGCTCCGGAGGGAAGGTAAACAGTGTTTCCGTGCGCTGCACTGGTTCGTCAGAAGCGGCTTAGTCATGCTGGCCACATGACCCGGAAGCTCCCTCGGCCAATAAAGCGAGATGAGCACCGCAACCCGAGTTGGCCACGACTGGACCTAATGGTCAGGGGTCCCTTTACCTTTACCTTAAACAAGCTATACTTTAGGGCCCCAAATGGGGCCCCCAAATAAATTTAAAGAAAAAAACTGGATGTACATTTCCAAAATATGAGATAAACATATAAAATAAAACCTACATACAGCAATAGTGTTTTGTGTTGTGTAGGCTCCTATGGTCTAAGTAATGGGCCCCGCCTGCTAGCCTGCTCCCTCAAATATCACTGGTTTGCTCATTTCTATATCAATTACTTTGATAAAATACATGCTTTGTTATGTGCAAATGGGTTTAGATACCTATTAGGTCCATATAGCATATATTCAACACACACAAAAAAGCGGCAATTTGTTGACAACGAACTGGACAGCTGGACATATAAAGGGCCCCATTACCTTCAGTAGCTTAGTTAGAGCCTCATCAAACCTAAATCCGACCCTGCGCACCCCCCGGGGTAGAGAAAGCAAGGCGCGCGCAGCAGCAGCAGCACGTGGCGCTGGCAGCGGGAGCGGCCTTTCGAAGGGGGCGGAGCGAGCAGCTGCTGCGCTTTGCGCGGCTCGGCTGCCGGCCACCTGCCCGCCGGCGGGAGTTTCCCAAGCACTTCGGAGGAGCGAGGCGCGTTGATTGGACCCGCCGCCTCCTCCGCCCGCTCCCTTTCCCCTCAGTTTGGCGCGCCGGGAGCTCTATGCGGGCGGCGGCGAGCGGCTGCTCTTCCCGCCAAGCCGGCCATGCCGCTGAACGGCTCCTCCTCAGGCGCCGGAGGAGCCAACCGCACCTGGTCCTCAGACGACGGCGAGCCCCTGTCCCTCTTCCGCCTGCTGGTGCTGAGCCTGCTGGCGCTGCTGACTCTGGCCACGCTGGTGTGGAACCTGCTGGTGCTGGCCACCATCGTGCGCGTGAGGGCTTTCCACCGCGCGCCGCACAACCTGGTGGCGTCCACGGCGGCGGCCGACGCGCTGGTGGCGGCGCTGGTGATGCCTCTCAGCCTGGCCAAGGAGCTGTCGGGGGGCGGGCGGCGCTGGCGCCTGGGCCGGGCGCTGTGCCACGCGTGGGTCTGCCTCGACGTGCTCTGCTGCACGGCCAGCATCTGGAGCGTGGCCGCCATCGCCCTCGACCGCTACTGGTCCGTCTCCAGGCACCTGCGCTACACCCCGCGCGCGCGACGCCGAGCCTCGGGCGCCCTCATCGGCGTGGCGTGGGCGCTGGGCGCGCTCCTGGCGCTGCTGCCGCTGCTGCTCGGCTGGGGGGGCAGCTCGTACAGCGCCGAGCAGCAGCGCTGCCAGGTCAGCCCCGAGCCCGCCTACGCCGTCTTCTCCACCGGGGGCGCTTTCTACCTGCCCCTGGGCGTCGTGCTCTTCGTCTACTGGAAGATCTACAAGGCGGCCAAGTTCCGCGTCGGAGTCAGCAACGCCGTCGGGCCCCTCCCAGAAACGGGGCAGGTAAAGCACAGCCGGGGGGGGGGGGAGGATTGGTGCGCAGGGAGGACGGGGGTGCAACGTCGTGACATGTGAGGCCGCGTTGGAATCCGGCTCCCCCCCCCCCAACGCCTCTTTCTGGTCTGTCAGGGGGTGGGCTAGATGACCCGTGGGGTCCCTCCCAACTTGTGGGTTCGCGCGCACAGCGGGTGGGGGAACGTGATATGCGAGGCTTCGTTGGAATCTGCCCCCCCCCGCAACGCCACCCTCGGATCTGTCGGGGGGGGGGCTAATGACCCTCCAACTCTACAGTTCTGTGGGGGGAGCAGGGGGTCGCGCGCAGCATAGACAGTAGGGGTGGTTGAGCAATAGGGTGAACGGTGGGCACGAGAAGTTTGACAAGCATGAATCTAAATCTGAGTTTCACCAGCAGGCCTCCAAACAATTCAAGGTTTGATTGTTGAACTTGGCCGTTGAGCAGGTGTAGACAGCAGTAGTTGCAAGCCAGGGTTATTTCCAACCAGCGCAGTTCAGACTTTGGTTTCAAAGCTCCGGAATTTCAGATCATTTCAAAAGCAACTGAGGCTGGGAAGGAGAGGCATTCATTCGCCCTTTGGAAAAGTTGCTTCAAGCAGCCTGAAACTTCTATGCAGCCTTGAATGAAAGCTTCTTTCTTTCTTTCTTTCTTTCTCTCTCTTTCTTTCGGAATCAAGTTTTGAAACTTGCAAGCTGAAAGATGCAAGCTGGAAATTTGCAGCTGGATGCAGCTGGAAATTCAGGGGGCCACAGTGAAAAGGGGAGGAAGTGCGTTTATGCAGAGCTTAGCTTCTTAAGTGTGAAGTGTAGGTTTTCCAAGACTGCTTGGAAGTTTTCTCTGCTGCGGGGAGTGTCTACCTCTAATCCCAGGTGTGTGGGGTCTGGAGAAAGTTACTCAGTGTTATTTATGCTCCGGGGTTAGCTCTAACCTTGGAAAGAGTTTCTAGAACAGCTGTCGGGGCTTCTGGGTGTATTAGAAACAGCAAAAGTGAACATCAGGACAGAAAGGTTCAGCTAGGAATAGCTGGAGGATGAGAGTGGAGTGGCACATCTGAGATGGAAAGTAGATAAATGCAGGCATTAGACAGCCAGTGTGGCAGGATAAATGGGGAGGTGCAAAATTACACAGCTGGATTGAAATCTGTTTTTGTCTTATGCATTGCTTTTTTTTTTTTTTGCTGCAGCCTCAAAAGGTGATGCTCATTGTGTGAAGAAAGAAACCATTGTAAATACAAATATTTGGTGTGCAGTGCTTCTAAGGTTTTACAATGCTTTAAGATGAGGCAAATAATAGTTTCCACCGTTTTATCCTTTAGCACAAAGTGGAAAAGAGCTAATATTTTTATTTATACAGTGCAGCCCAATTATGTATGTGTTTACACAGAAGGAAGCCCACACCATGTTCAATTAAATTGAGTCGGCTGTAGTCTTCATCTGCAATCCTAAACTCAGTGCCACTGAAGGTAGTAGGCTTAAATTTATGAGTTTAGGATTATGCTGTTTAGGATTACGCTGTTAATCCTCAAGAGTCTTTAATAGTGTCTGTCTCCTCTTTCATTTTTTTGAGGATGGTTTATTATAAACCATCTTGGGACTCATTCTTTGGCAGGAAGGGAATTACAGTGGTACCTCAGTTTACGAACTTAATCAGTCCTGGAAGTCCATTCTTAAACCGAAACCATTCTTAAACCAAGGCGCACTTTCCCAAATGAGGCCTCCCACCGCCGGTGCCCTTCCACCATTCAGCTTCCGTTCTTAGACCGAGGTAAAGTTTGCAAACCGGGACACTACTTCTGGTTTTGAGGAGTTCGTAAACAGGGCTGTTCTTAAACCAAGGTACCACTGTATCAATATCTCTGGCATGCACGCATCTCCCCCAGCTCTCTGCACTGTTTTGGCGTATTACAGAATGGTTTAACTATGTATTGAATTATTCTGTCACACATGCTTGCTTGTGGCAAAGAGTTTGGAAATGAAGTCTTTCTCTTAGAGTCATCATTTGTCTGTCCATCTATGCATCAGCAGCTACATAACCAAATCCACCTGCGTGCATTTCTTAACTTATAGCCACTCATGCAGAAAGTAAAGATGAATTGCGGGGGAGGTAGAATATGCAGGAATGAACTTTGCATGTCACGTAAAGGAGATAAGAGAGGAGAGTGGGTGGTCAGGCCTGTTTAGTACAGCCTCCTCTTTCCTAGCCAGCCAGGTGCTTCTGGAATGCCTACAAAGGGAGCTCACTTGCTGCATGGCTCTTTCACTGCATTCCCTGGTATTCAAAGGCATACTGCCTCTGAATAAGGAGGTTCTAGTTAGCTATCATAAGGAATTACTGTTGATAGAATTGTAGAGTTGCAAGGGTGCAATGCAGAAATCTTTCACCCGATGTGAGGCTTGAACCCACGGCTCTGGGATTAAGAATCTCATGTTCTGCCGACTGAGCTATCCATATTAATATGTACTACCATTTCTCATGCTGGTCACAGTCTCCATACCATTGAAGTCAGCAACAAAAGTTTACATTGTCTGGGCTTGATCTTCAGTGCCTGTCGTTTCAGTTCATAAATGATCCCAGTTGATTTCCCTATAGCTTCCTTGCACGGCTTGATGTGAATGATTGTGACAGATTCCAGCTTTAATTCATTCAAGTGTGTCCAAAATCCATGGCAGCAATTTGCAAGTTGGGGGGGAGGGGTTAGCCATGTTAGTTGGTTTCAGCAAAAAGAACAATGATACTTGTAGCAAATTAAAGACTAACAAATGTATCATTGCATGAAGCTTTTGGTAACTATAGTCCACTTCATAAAATGCATGAAGTGTTATCTTGAGTTACAGATATATATATATAGATATAGATATGGATATAGATAGATACACACACAAACACACACACACACACACACGGTAGTGTGTGGGGACAAGAGGATGGAATTGTTTCTTTCCAGGGGGCGATGACTGTAAAACCAAGAGGATTTTTGTTTTGTTTTGTTTTTTGGCTTACTGGTATAATGATGCAGTTGTTATCAAGAACACTTTTGGGAAACTCCCGCTGTTAATTACAAAACTCTCATTGCACTTTTCTGCATTACAGTCCCACCACTACATGGGCAGCCCAGAGTAATACTGCATTCATGTGATAACGTGGCTGTAGTCCACTAAAGCTTAACCTTCTGACGTTTTTTAAAATTGCATTTCCTATGTTATTGGCTCCATAATTTTCAAGTTTGCAATCGTTTGCTTTTTTTGTAAGCAGAGAAAGAACTTTGATAGATACCATTTTTTGTGATATTAAAAATGAAATTTGTATAATGCTGTGTCTGGAAATAAGATACACAGACACAAGAGAATGTGTGCGCGCACACATACTGAAATTTGAGGGTGCAGTTCTTGGGATTAAGCCCCATTGAAAAGTAGTGGGACTTATTTCTGAGTAAACATGCACCACGTTACTAATGTTTTGGTAAGCTGCAACTTGATGTGTGGGACAAAAGTCTTCATTTCTTAAGGCAAGTACTTAATAGTACTTGAAAAAAAATTCTTATCATATTAAGCAAGGGCGGAGGGAATTGTGGATCATAAACCCCAAGGGGCCCTTAGATCTTCATCATGTCACCATGTGGGAGGGAAAGGTGCAGCAAAGATAATGGTTCTGCCTTTATTAGATTAGTGTATTATCATGGTAAAGCTGTTGCGTGTTTTGCAACTTTCAATTTATCTGAATGTGTGAATTGGCACCTGAATATAACGGTTACATTTTGGGGAATGCACATACTGTACAGATCTAGTTGTTGCAAGCACATAAACTCACATTTATGTCAAAGTAACCCCAGTTGAATTAAATGGGCCTTCTATGTAAATGTGGATAGGATTACAGCATAAGTCTCTTAGCATCCTTGATTAGGAAAGCGCTCCACTACCCCCAGTCCAGTTTCCTTTCTTGATAGGCAAAAGGTCCTTATATACAGTCCCAACACAAAATGAATTTCTTTATTTTAAGCCTCTCTTTTTATTTCATCGTGTGCACACCATTGTCTTGAAACCTTTTTTTCGTGCTTGGCTTTACAGTGGAGCAGTTTTAATTATAACTAACAATGCCAGCTACTAGTGCTACTGATGCTTCAAGTGAGCAGAGTGATAGTCACTGCATTCTCTTCTAGTGTAATCAAATTTGCCTGGGCAAGGACTGCGAAGCTGGGTTCTTCATTTTCCTGGTATTCTGATATGATCTACGAAGGAGATTGATTAGTCACATTCCAGATAGAAATAGGTTATTGACATTCTGCACATTTTTGCAAATATATTTGTTGGAGTTCTTTATTCACTGTGAGCTTGTTTCAATATTGAAATAAAACATAGAAGGAATGGACAAGCGATAAGAAACATTGAGCCAATGTTATCTTTTTGGGAAAGGAAGAGGTGTTGTGCACAGTTAACAAGACTTGGGGTACCTGCAAACTATGGTTATTTCACAGGAGTGTCTCAAGCACACATAGGAACTTTAGGCTTGCACGTTTTAAATGGATTAAGGAGTTCTATTGCCCTAGTGCAACAAATCCACTTAAAAAATAATAACCCCCAGACTTTCTACTGTTAGGAAAGTGACAGGGAAACACAATGAAAAGTGTTAGATGAACAATTGATTAATGGGGTGATGTATAAAAAGCCTGCCAGCAAATCAGGAATGCAGGACATATACTCATTGCCACAAACAAATCAGAATGAATACTCAATAAAGACAGGATATAATCTAATCTCCTGATTTGTGCAAGCAAATCATGATGAATGCTCAATAAACAGGTTGTCTGGAGGGGCCCCTAATCTTTGCACACAGAAAATCGATTCAGTTTTTTGTTTGTTTGTAACTGTGGCTTCAACCCTGTATCTGCTTGGAGGAATTGGGGGGGGGGAGGCCCCCTTAAATTCAGTAGGACTTGCACATGCAACAGAATTAGGACATAAAATGGCCAATATATTTTGTTTTAATGTAGTCCCACTGCCATCAATGGGATCACTACAGGTAAGGTTGCTAGCAGGATAAGGTTTGCTAACATTCCTGGCAATTAATCATCTGCAGGGCCAAGCCTTTTATGTTAGGATCAAAGTAGACCAGGGTTCTCAGTTCTGGTTGCCAGGACATTTGATGCAGGTAGAAGCAAATACAAAGGAGAGGAGGCTGCAGAAAAGGGTCCAGGATGACAGGAAACACCTGAAGCAGCAGGAAGGAGAACAAATCAGTGAGGCAGACTATATTTACTGCATGTCCTGGAGGCAGTAGAGTCTGAAGTGAAACTGGCAGGTATCCTCCCAGCCCCACTTACCAATTTCTGTTACTATAGCAATTTCGTTTTTTTCCTGTGCAAGTTCAACAGAGAAGCATTTGCTTAGGCTACTAATATAGATCCAGGGGAAAGATCTGCAGTCATTGATTTATTGGTTGAGAATCATGAGAATATCAATGCAGAGGAGGAGGAGGAATAGGCAAATAAATGCCCTTCTATTTCTTAGCATAGGTTTCAGAGTCATGCCTCTCACCTGTAGGGAAAGACTGCACTATCCACCCTGATGACTGATAAGTGACCTTTTGCTCACACTTAGCCTTTCTGGGGCTGCTACCCTCCTCTCATACTATAGAGGTTCAAAACAGCCAGGCCCTTACAGATGGAACCCTGAGTTGGGCAAAGCAACATTAAATGCCTATTAATTTCTCACTTCAGTAATAACGATTATGATTTGTCCATTCCTTTGTAGTTGGATTACTGAATAAAGCTGAGGACAGACAGACAGAGCATTCTTTAGACCAGAGCAGCCCCAAAACGAGCTGTACCTCATGTTGGGTCTCTGCTGTTTGTCAGTAAAGCCTCATACAAAGAGTAAGATCCAACAAAGGCTTCTCCTTACTACCCTGCTGCTTCCCCTACATGGGAGCATCTTCAGCTGATTTGGCGGGGCTGAAGTGGGAGAAAGACCAGACGTCCCACTGCATGAGTGGATTTCTGTTGCACAAGCAGGTGGAAATCATTGGATGTCACCCAGAAGTCCTTAATTGGAGCTGGGTTCAGCACCAGAGCTTCTCCTCAATACTGTTCATCTACCAGTATCAGGCAAGTCCTGCAGTGCTGCTGCTGCTGGTGGTGGTGGTTGTTATAGCTTTCCAGTAACATTTTCCAGCAATAGTAGCCATTCAAAGAGCAAACAGATGGGGTCATTCCAGTGTTGTGTGTATGGTTCATGTCAGAGGGTGCAACGTTTTGAGGCAGACTGGTGTATTCTTTTTTTGGATGGGGGTCCACAGGGAAGGGTTAATTGATAAAAAAAGCAATCTTTCTGCTTTCTCCTGTAGATGTTAGCCTCTGCTAGATCAAACCACCCTGGACTCTCATGTGATGATGGTCAGTTCAAAGACATCTAGCAGTGGAAGAACTGGATAGAACCCATTTTGTTCATTGTTGTTTTATTCCATTAGCTATTGATGCTGCTGTAGTACCCTGTCTGTGGGGTGTGTGTGTGCTTTGGACAGGGGGATACATTTCTATAGACTAGAGGAGAGAGGGCCAGTTTTCCTTTGGCTCCCCAATCTAGCCAAATGTTGGATCACTGTAACGAAAGTGCCAAACAATATGACTAGGATAAAAAAAGCCCATTTATGTGCAGATGTTCACCTGGGGACATTGCCATTTTTGCTTTTCTTGTGCTGCGTCAGATGTTCCTTTGCATTGCTTGAGAGCAAGGGGAATAGGTTTAGGGCAGAATGGCTTGAAAGGCAGAAATCCATGCACAAGACCTAACCAGCCTTTGGATTCTGACTTATTTGAGCAGTAGTTTGTGCTGTATGTTGCAGGAGTGAATAACGGGGCAACGTAGTTCTGTCCTGATCTGTGTTTTTATTGCCTCCCTCCACCCCAGCAGAAGTCTTGCAACACACACACACACACACACACACACACACACACTGGTTGAAGTCTAGATTTTGTGCTTGGACACAGCTGGTCTGTCATTTGAAAAGCAGTGAAGGGCTGTGTGTGTGTGTGTAGAAATCCTTTACTTAAACAAAACTGTCTTGGTAATAATTCCTGTTTGCTTTTATGTCAAGGTGAAAGAAGCTTCTCATCAGCCGCAGATGGTGTTTACAGCTCGTCATGTGACTGTCACTTTCCAGACAGATGGAGAAACATGGAGAGAACAGAAAGAGAAGAAAGCGGCTATGATGGTTGGCATTTTAATTGGTGTGTTTGTACTTTGCTGGATTCCCTTCTTTGTCACAGAACTAATAAGCCCCCTCTGCTCCTGCACCATAGCACCAGTCTGGAAAAGCATCTTCCTCTGGCTTGGTTACTCCAACTCCTTCTTCAATCCTCTGATTTATACAGCTTTTAACAAAAACTACAACAATGCATTCAAGAACCTTTTTGTGAGGCAGAGGTAAAAAGAGCAATGGGGGGGGGGTGCATGGCTGCCAGACCTATTGGATTGTACTAAGCTCATTTACGCAAATTTTGTTTGCTAAGTAATCCCGTTTGCATATTTTGCTTGACTGGGGGAATTAAGCAATAAGAATGGGTGATATATCAGAAACATAGCCCATTACATACCCTCCATTGCAATGCAGCCCAGTTTTCTGGAGAAGAAATCTCTAACCATTGCAAAAGTCCTCCTGCCCAGTTGGCTGCAGCTCCCTATATGAAAGGCAGCAAATAATTTCAAGAACCTCACTCCGATCACAATTAAGCCTGTGCAACAAGCTGTCCTGTGTTGCCTTGTAAAGGCTAGACCGTATTTTAAAAGTTGTTCTGCTCATTTGCCAACGGCCAGTTTTAGTGTCATCAATAACTTTTACTATGAAACATTTATGGCGGGCGGAGTAAGGCACCAAAAACAAGAATTCCAAGGCACTACAATACACAGAGCCTGGAGGTAAGTAAAGTGTCAGCAACAAATAAAACCCCTAACAGTATTTGTTTGCTTTAGTAATTCTTCAGATATGAATCAGGATAAAGATCACTGACTGCTAAGATACAAGAATCATTGAACTTGGGTGGCCGAACTTTTAAAACTTCAATTGCAGCAAAACTAAGCAAAAATAATCATGTGAAATGACAGAAGGAAGTGTTGGGTTAAGTAGAGGATGGAGGCAATTTTCTGAAGACTACAGCAGGGGAGCACTGAAACTAACTTCCCAGATCGCAAGTCCAGAGACTTCCATTCAAATCAGTTGTTTTGGGGGAAATATAGATATGTGGAAACTTTCCTTTAGTAGCTGCAAATGACCCTATTAACAGGACTGGATTTGCCAGTCCAGCATGTGTTTTATGTCTTAGCCCTGTTACCATAGTGCTAAATGCATTTTATGGGGAAAATCATAACTCTGAACATTGAATGGTAGCTGGGGAGGACAGCGTATCGCTCTGCAAAGAGCGGAAAACATATTGCATCAACTGATTTCCTTCAGAGTCATTTAGTGGTTACCACCATACTTTGGCAAACTCTTGGTGTTCTTTTCTTCCAGAAAAATATTGATGTGTATTTAATTAACAATAAGTGCAATCTTTTCTTGCAGCATCACACATATGTTTTACTATGCTGGGATAAATGTGGTAACACTCTTTTACTCAGCTGCATGTTCAGCTATTACCTCAGTTTTAAGATCAATGCAAAGTTGGCATCAGGCTCTTTAAAATGAGTCTGATAGCTTAGTCAGTATAAAATAACTTTAAACAACAACAGCATGCAATATATACTTTGGTGACATCAATGCAGACCGAATTCTCAAGCTTTAAACTATTGCCTAGAGGTTTCAGGCTACCTCAAGATCCTAGTCTCTCCAGGAGCAGAAACTGGGAGGTTTTCGTTTTGTTTGTTTTAAATCAATTTACTGGTACAGGAGGAAACATCTGCATCAGCTTGGTTTGAAAACTATGCCTATATCAAGTCCCCCCCCCCCCACACCATTACCTGCTGCAGACTCTCAGTAGATTCAGTTAAGGCATTTGCACTTTTTTCAGCCCATTTACTTCTGCAGTCTGGGACCCCTTTCAGTCTTCAGCTAGCACACGTGTTGTTTCTAGAGTGAACTCAGGATTTAGAAAATTCTAAAAGAGAGATCAGGTTCTGTCATTTGTGCTGAAGGTTTCTATGCTTTGGGCAGAATTTCAGATGCCAATGTTGTAGCTTGTCAGAAAAATGGGCAAAACATCAATATCTGCACTCATCCCTGTTAGTGAAGAAGTTTTTTTTATCATGAATAGAAGAAGAAAAAAGCTTAGAAAGCAAGTTAGTCAGCCAAACAAATTTGGAGCTTTTGATTTATACATATTTATTGTTTAACACATAATATATGTTTTCTAGTGCTCATGAAACGTTAACTAGTGCAAAGGTAAATCATTTACAAAACAGTGTCACTTTACTTTCTATGTGTGTGCATATATAAAAAGACAAATAATATTTCTGAACTGCTATACTGCATTAAATCTCAAAAAGAAATACATCTAGTCATTGGGGTGGATCAGAATGAAAATGAATTTAATCATATAAATGAATTGCTGTCTGAAGTTCTTCAAGAACACTTGTCTTTCAGCTTGGATAAAAGCATTTCATTTTTGCGGCATTCCTGTTGATAAACAAAGAGAAGGAAGATTTAAAATATTAAACAAGACATGTCAGTTAAATGATGATACTAACAGTGCAAACCTGCATGGCTACAAAGAAGCAAGGGTAATTCAATTCAATGGGTCTTATTTCCAACTAAACATATAAGATTACAGCCCAAATCAGCTGTCTGTCTTTTAACACATGCTGTGGGTAATACGGAAGGCAAGGCTGGTAGAATTTACTGTTAAAGTGAAAAGGTGTTGGATGGGATTGGTCCGTATGAATTATGCTGGAAAATAAGAATATCTGAAAAAACCAGACGAATGCATCTGATTGTTCTTAGCCTTCTGCTACCAACTATATTACATCTGCAGGGTACCATGTTGTGAATAGCTAATCTGCATTCTGCCCACAAACGTACAGCGCTAGATGACTGGGGGGGGGGGCACTGTGGCATCACAAAGTAGTGCTGAATCAGTGTGTGTGTTATTAAGCCACCACGTCATGGTCAGAGCTTTTGACCCAACCACCACTGTCTCATTTACCTCTTTAAATTCTTTGACCGTTTTGAAGTAGAGTCTTTGTTTCTCCAGTAGCTCCAGATATTCGTCATTTAGCTGGTCCCTTCTCATTTTGTTTTCTTGCTTTTTCTTTTCCATCTGTTGGTAACAAGGGGAAAGTATTATGGTACCTTGGAACACGCAAGACCAAAAACGAAATCCTCCAGCATTTCCGCTCCCTTCTTTCTTAAAAAAACAAAACACCAGATAAACAAAAAGTGCTCCCTGCATCTGCACTTGTTCCAACAATAGAAACATTTGGAGTTTACAACTAGGAAAGAGCAGAAATATAGCAAAGGATTAAAAAGTGAAATCACTATGAAACTTTTAGTGCCACAAGTCAGTTATCTTGTGGTGAAGTTTTTCCAACACCCCTTTGCTTAAAATCTCAAAAGTAAGGTAACTCATGAGGCCCCACCTTCATGGTTTGCATTCATAAATGAAAATCAAGACCAAGTGAAAATTTGCCTTTCTGCTCATGGGATGTTTCTTTCCTACACTATCTTGTTCAAGGATACCTGCATTGTGGTTTCAACAGGGGTACTGACTCCCTACTGGACAACCCACTGTATATGGCCCACACTGGTGCTTTGTGCTAGAAGTGCTCGTCTCACCCCAATGGGATGAGTTTAAAAAATGGCAAGCAGGAAGGAAACACCTTCTACTTTGTTGAGTGAGAGTGGCTGTAGCAAAGAAGCTTGTTGGGTTTTTTAAAAAAGGTTCAGCATTTTCCATAGGAGAACATCTACAAGGGGTCCTTTCAATGCAGAGATAGCAAGAAGATCAAACTTCCCTTGGGTTTATTTTTCCTTTTGCTATGCCATCCATTAGACTAGAGAAACTTTATAAGCTTGACTAATTAATTTAAATCCAAGTTTAATCTTTAGTCGGAGATGCTCTGTGCTCAGATATTGAACTGCCTTTGCCAGAGTCAAGCCAAATTATCAAGTGCAGTAGTACTGCCTACCCTAAATAGTGGCTTTCCTACACCTTAGGTTATCCCTTGTTCTATTCAGCACATCTTAGTTAAAAATCATTAAATCTAAAAACTGAGAATGGCCATTTATTTGAAGGAAGGATTTCTGTGAATGAAAGAAAAGGTGGTATTTTAAAGAATAATGCAAGGGAATTTTGGCAGATATGTGATCTGGGATAAGAACTGTGCATGTGTTTTAACAGGTGAAGGCTGCATGATGGAGGAACACAACACACACCAGATTATTTTCCAAGGCATTTGCTTTCAGGACCAAGACTATGAATCCAAATCATTTCCATTGTGCTTGGTATAGAGATCCATCTTCAACCTCTGGGTTCTATTTCAATTACTAGAATGTTGCAGTATGCTCACAGGGTAATAATGAACATATTGTAGCAGCCCAGGAATGAACTCATATTCCAGATGTTCTGTAGGTTTGTATTTCATTGCACAAATCATAAAGGTTATATTGAGGTCTAAGAAGAAACACCACCAAAACTTATGTGAAAATAATAAACCAACCTTCATTCGATTCTGTTTAATTCCTTCTACGATTTGTTCCATTTGCCGCAGAAACTGGTCTCGAGCACCAGAAGAAGCCATGGCTCTGAAATGAGAATGGGGTACACATGGCACGAGGGCATTAGACAAAGGAGAATGGGTGCCAAAGTCACTTGAGGAAAGAGAGTCCACGCAATATGTCTGCAGCCTAAATGGTAAATCATGGAAGTCAAACTTTGCTTGCAGTTGACAGAAAAGACAAACTTGGCCTCTTTGGATCCGAGTGATGCTTATTCAAGTCCCACTGATTTCGACAGAATTCTTAGGGCTAGCCTATTATAGTGTGCCTTTGTCTGACCAAAGAAATTATAATGTAGGGCTATTTTCTATATTTCCCCTTGAAAAACAATAAGCAGCATACTGTCATAGTTTCAGAGAAAAGGCACTGAAACAAGTATTACATGAGCTATTTAGGAGCATAATGTGACATGCATAATTTCTTGAATGGGATACATGATATAATTTTTTTTCTTAAGACTATTGAAACTTCTGGAAAGATTGTAAAGACATGTGACTCTTTCTTTAAATCAAGGGCTGGTCATCGTAAGGGAGGTGAAATGGCCAAGCTGTGTTAGTAAAGGCTGTACCCACAAAAAAGAAAGGACTACTTACTGCTGGAAGTTGTCATGAATTGAATTCAACAAGTTAACCTGGGAAAGACAAACACAAGGATGCATTTTTATGCAAAGTTTTCCATGTAAAAAAGCAAATGTCTTTTAAGCAATAGGGCTGGTTCAGAAAATGATACGGCTTGGCTAATGCATGATCATACAGGCTTTGCTGCACTAAATTACTTGATTTGCATTTTAATGTGCGTGAACCAACTCATTCAAAAACACTGTATCTGAGGCCTCACTGGGTTACCACAAATTTCTTACTGTATTCACACATACTTTCAGACATGAAGTAATGAACATGCATTTAATGAACCAGTAATATGTTACCCTAAGAACAGTACTTGAAATACAACAGTGTGAGGGTATTCAGAGCATTACACACAAACGTGTTGGTAGGGAATTTAGATGACTGCAGACAAATTGCGTACCTATTAACTTTTATCTTTTCAGGAGCATATATTCAGGAGGAGTTTTGTGCTCACAGCTAGCATATGTGTTCAAATAAATATTAGGCTGCTGCTAACCTATTTATCAAAACATTATCAAAGCCATCTCATAAGAAATTGAAGTACCATGTACAAAGGGATATACAACCAGAGTTACAAAACCCCAGTGAATTCTGGGCAGCCATGGCTGTACTCTTGATTTTGTGTTTTGCCACACACCCCATGGCATCCGCTATTTGAAAAAGGGTGACAACCCTGGACTAAGCTGTAGACAAAAATTATCCTTGCCTCACAGAGTGCTATTGCACATTTTTTGCTCCGCTAGCATTTTTCTTGCCTTGCATTAGCTGCTGAAAAGAACACAATTGGTTTCCTATTTGTGCGGCATAACAATGCAAACCACAGCAGGTCTTCCAAGAAACCATGGGTCTCCCCCTCCACCCCGCCCCTTTATAAATAACACTTGACACGAGACAACACATTGCCAAATTCAACAGGGCAATCAATCACATGCTTCACTTTATTCAAAGCAAAACCCTGGAGAACTGCTGCCTGTCAGAAGAATCAAAATCAGGATAGATGGACCAATTGTCTCAAGTCAGTTTGAAGGAAGGTTCATAATGTATTGACCTCTTTTTAGCAAAAGCCTTGAAGCAGTTGCATTCTGACACGATTACCTGAGGAGGCCCGCATTAGAATCCACTGCTTGATTTAATCCATGCACTTCAGACCAGCCCCCTATAATCAATCTCTGTGACCTCCATCCCCACTGAATTCTCTTCAGCTCATCCCATACCATTAATTAGGATCTGCTGGCCTTCTTGGAGGGCTGAAGCAGGAGATGGGAAAATCCTCTTTGGCTAGGAGAATCCCACTCAGGAGTCAACCTGGGTTATTTATTTATTTATTTGACAAGATTTATGTACACCACTTAACAAAAAGAAATTGTAAGTGGGTTACAGGAATATGGCTTCCTTGTCCATGCATTCACACAAAAGCACACATATTCCTCCAGTTCACTTGTTTTTCTCCATGTTTGCTTTAGCCTTTGAAGACCACAACTTTTTGTGTAACCAATAAGCAAATTTAGCAGAATCTAGCTGGCCCACAATTCCATGACATCTCAATTCACCATTGGGGACAGAGGAAGCTGCCTTAGAGTCAGACTATTACAGTCAGACAATTGGTCTACCCAGCTCAGTATGGTCACCAACTGGCAGGGGGCTCCCTAGGACTGTAGGCAGGGTTTTCTCTCTGCCCTTCCTGGTGATGTTAGGAGGGACTGAGCTGCTGCATTCTGTGATCTTCTGCATGCAGAGCACATGCTCGATACCACTGAGCTCTTGATACACAGTCAGGCAGTATTTATCAATTTAACACTTAGCATTTTAAAAGATGACTTTTAAAATAACTACATTCTCAGCGCTGTCATAATCACGTCAAGGAAAGGAAAAGATAATTTTAACTGCACATCGGTTATAGAAATAATGCCTCTCATTAAGAGGCATCTCTGAATTTATGTCTGGTTTCACTCTCATCAGTGCAGGGTGAGAGTAATATAATTACACCTTGCCATTTAACTTTTTGGCAAGAACTCCTATGTGGAGGAGACAGAGGAGACATTCTACCCACGCTGAGTTACATTAGAACTAATTAACACTATACGGCACACAAAAGCATTGTGCAATTCTTAAAAAATAATAATCCTGTGAAGTGATGTTTCCCACTAATGATTTCCCCCCACTAAGAACCTGCTGCGGGAAGAACCTGCTGCCCTCCAGATGTCGTTGGACTCTAATTCCCATCAACCCCCGCCATCATGGCTAGTGGTCAGGGGATATGGGACCTGTAGTCCAGCAACATCAAGGAGAGCCATGGGTTTCCCATCCACTCCTGCCTTAAGGAAAACCCTTTTACAGAACAGACAGGAAAAACCAAACAGGAACCCAAATCTATTCCCCATAGTTCCCCTTATTGCAAAAATAACAGCTTATACTGCGGGTGGGGCTTTGTGGAACATCTGAACATCTGATCAAGCAGCTTACCTCTTTTTCCAAATACACCTTCTTATCATCCAGTGTGTTGTAGAGGGTAAAGAACTGCTTCGTTTCTTTGTGTGTTGCCGAAACTGCAAACAAAGGGAAGATTCTTATAGCGTGATCCCAGACATGCCTTCTTAAGTAAGTACAAGAGAGTCCAGTAAGACTTAGTCTGCTTAAGTGAGTATAAGGTTGCAACCTTAGGCTGCACTCCTAAACACAAGCTTCTGGAGAAGAAGTCCCAGTGTCACCTGCACTCAAAATTGGGTGACTGAGAAAGCTGGCTTTCATGATAATTTTTAACTTAAGTAAGTTAACGGCACACAAAAGGTGTACATCTTAATGGTGCACAACATGAAAGGTGTACCACGTTAAAGGTTAAAAGGTGAACCTGCTGTCATACGTAAGGCTGATTCTCCACCTATTAAGGAGCAGAATCTCTCCATGGCTCCTATTAGCTCTGTAGGAAGAAATGAAAAGGCCTGAAAGCTAACAGAAGGATAAGATGACTTTAATTTATGCACAGTATCTTTCTCACACCCCTCCCTACACACCATACTCCCCTTCCTGAAAAACCACCCCCAAAACCCAGGGGGCCTTTTGAGCTGGCATTTCATGGAAAAAAACAACTGTCTCAAACATCCTCCAAGGGTAGGGAAACCCTTTAGGACTCCTCCATGAGCCTATTTGGATCCCAGCCAAAACCTGGAAATACAATTTTGCAAACATTCTTTTCAACTTTTCAACAGTATCATAGAAATCCAAGGAGGGAAAGAACACACTCCCAAGTACTCAGCCAACCTATAAAAGGCTGGCAATATATCTTAACATAAAACCAACATTCTGTGAATTGTAGCTCACATAAATTTATTGGGAGTGACAGTATTTCAGCTTGTAAAGCAAAAAGGGTTATTCTAAATGATTTGCAATGCTCATTTAGTGTAGATAAGGCAGGCAAAAGGTAGAATTCTCCTAAATCATCAATTCACTACATTAAGTGTGGCTGGGACAGTGATACAACGATGGTTCCGGTCTAAGGAGAGGTAATGTACTTTCTGACACAGAACACTCTTTATAGCCATTAATGGTACTGAATAGCCTGAAGAGGCAGAGCGGTAAAACCCATATATTATTGTGCTTTGGCTGCTGATAAAGCTTCAGTGAGCGTGCATGTATGTGCACCCCCCCAACAGATGTTTTGGAGAAAAGCCAATGAGAAATGACATTGCAAATGAGTACCCTATTCCGGGAAAAATTCAGAAGTATAATAAGCAGCCATGGAAACCACTTGTTCAATATAAAAGATCACATTGCTAATTTTGACGAGCACAAATTTGACATCCCTGTAACTATAAGAACTAGACATTTGTTTTTACAGAGACTATTAAAAACCCCTCCGCACCGCAGTTCGAGCAATTTTGGGGGGAGGTGGGTGGGATACAACAATTACAACATGTTTCATATGGCGAGAAGTTGCCCACCTCTGGGATGGGAGTAGGAAATTCAAGTCCTTGAATTATCTACAGTCTGCATCAAAGTGCCAAATGCCCATGTGGGCTTGCTTACCAGTGGACCCCCCTAAGCCCCCCAAAGAGGGTGCAGCAGGTAGATGCCTCATGTCCTACCTTGCAGATTTCACCTAGTGTAAAGGAACAGTTTCCCCACGATCTCTGGAAATAGCAATGGAGAGCCAGGCAGACATAGAGGATCCAGAGCAGAGAGTTCCATTACGGGAGGTATGTGGAAAAAACTAAGTTAACAACTGGGGCAGACAGAAAATGAGGGCCAAGGGCAATAGGAGTTTACCTCTGGGTACCAGAAAACGACAGGTTCCTATGGAACGCAGTACCTCTGATTTTCCTCTTCTGTCACCTTTGTCTTTCCCCCCTCGTTTTTTTGGACAGCCCAACCCATTTCTCCAAGAACAAAGAATTTCACCAGAGGACGAGCATTTGGGAAACAAGCAGGCTTTCGTTGGTGGACTCGTAATCTGGTGAACCGGGTTCGCGCCTCCGCTCCTCCACATGCATCTGCTGGGTGAACTTGGGCTAGTCACACTTTTCTGAAGTACCGTATTTTTCGCTCTATAACACGCACCTGACCATAACACGCACGTAGTTTTTAGAAGAGGAAAACAAGAAAAAAATATTCTAAACGAAACAGTGGATGTATGATTTTTGTGGTTCATGCTGTGGCCACAGACATGTGATCTGACAGTGAGTTTGGGGTAGCCCAATGCAAAAATCCTGAGGATCCATGTGGATCCATGCTTTGTAACCACGTTTTTGCACCATTGCGGCCCCATGAAACAGTGGGTGTGTGTGTTTTTTGGTGCAGGCTGTAGCCATGGATATGCTATGTGATCTGATGGTGAATTTGGGTGACCTAGTGCAAAAATCCTGAGGATCCATGTGGATCCGTGCTTTGTAACCACGTTTTAAGTGGGGAGGGAAGGAAAAGAAAAGGGACAAGGAGCACGCGTGGGGGGTGTGGAGAAGGATGCTGCTGATAATGCAGGAGAGGCTCCTCTCTGGCGTTGCTCCTTTAGAACAAGCAGGCTCCTCCCCGGCAAGGAAACCATGATAGTAACCACTCTGAGAGAAATCAAGAAAAATTACGACCAACACTCTCCCCCAACAAGCGCATTGAGGTCAAAACACACACACAGAACTGGCCCTAAAGTCGCAGGGCGCTGGAAGTCGCAGGGACGCTGGGGGAGTGAACGGGAAGCAAGAGAAGGAGAAGGAGCCCTCTCTCTCTCTCTCTCTCTCTCTCTCTCTCTCTCTCTCTCTCTCTCACACACACACACACACACACACACACACAGACACACAGAGTGTCAATTCTAAAGTCGGAGGGAGAGCGCAGGGAGATTGAACGGGAAGCAGGAGGAGGAGAAGGAGCCCTCTCTCTCTCTCTCTCTCTCTCACACACACACACAGCGTGTCAATTCTAAAGTCGGAGGGAGAGCGCAGGGAGAGTGAACGGGAAGCAGGAGGAGGAGAACGATAGCTCAAGCACATACACACAGCCCCTATAGTGGCTAATCCAACATCGGACAGCAAAAAACTGCAGGCAGGGACAGAGAGCACGGGGTTGTTTTAAAGCAGCCAACCCCGCTCTGCTTCTCTCCCTCCTCCCGGCTAGGCTGGCTGAAAAGCTTTGCAGCTACTTAGCAGCTCAGTGGGGAGGAGAGAGGTTGTTTTAGAGAGGACGGGGTTGTTTTAAAGCAGCCAAGCCCGCTCTGCTTCTCTCCCTCCTCCCCAGCTCAGCTCGCTGCCAGGAGCCGCTTACACCCGCTTTGCTGTTTCAAAGCGAGCCACGGACAGCTCACAACTGCAGCAGATTCCCCCGCCATCTCTAGGCATTCGCTCCATAACACGCACAGACATTTCCCCTTACTTTCTAGGAGGAAAAATCTGCGTGTTATGGAGCGAAATTTACGGTATCTCAGCCTCACTCATCTCACAGAGTGTTAGTTGTGGGGGAGGAAGGGAAAGGAGATTTGCAGCATTTAATTATATGTTCCCTAAGTTTATATAAAGGGAAAGGAGATTGTGAGCTGCTTTGAGACTCCTTAGGGTAGTGATAAAGTGGGATATCAAATCCAAACTCCTCCTCCTCCTCCTCCTCTTCATCCTTAGGCTTACTTAAACCCCTAGCCAGTGCTCCATGAGCAGAAGAGCTGTTGCTGCTGTAGGGGTTTCCACTGAAGTACTCAGCCACTAACAAGCAGATGAAGACTAGTTTGCAGCAACCATGTTACAAGTGCACTGGGATCATGGGTCTGGAGAAGGCTTCCTCACCTTGCACTGCATGCGTATGTATGAGCGTGCACCTATTTGTGTGCATGCACAGGCCCCACACACGTTGTTTCTGAAGTGGAAGAACAGCAGGGATTGGAAACTAATATGAATGCTGCACATCACACATATTAACTGGTGTATTAGTGGGGAGGGCAGCCCTGACGTACCCAATGCATGTAGTGGGTTGGTTGTTGTTATTGTTTTCCCCCCTGTCTAGTGTCATAAGGAACAGTGTCTTAATATATAGACTGTGGAACTAAGTGGCAGAACCAGCTACAAACATTCAAGAACCTACCCCCAAAGCGCCAAATCTTTGGCCCTGAGGGCATTTTAAAATCCATGTTTTGGAAAAACCCTGCTTGTCTGAGAAGGCATACGATGTGAATGTCAAACAGACAGTGATACAACAACATTAAACAAGAAGTGGTTGCCATGCTCCATAGGTTTATAGTGCTTAGCTGTGAGGAATGCATTTCTGCCTGATATACGTACCCTGCCCGTAAAGTTCAATAAATCTTTTCTGGTACTGTGTTAACTCAGCTCTGCTGGGAACCTCATCAATCTTGCGTTGTAAAATGGCTATTTCTCTGTTTCGTCGGGCCTGAGGGGAGTTGAAAACAATATACAAAACAAAAACTGTGACTAGGTTTCTAAAAAACAAACTGACATTTAGAAACAACCTGATAACGGAATCAACTGCTGCCCTCTTGGCTCCACTGCGAAGGGTGACGTTTTCCAAATAATTACCCCCAAACTGGTATTTCCAACTTTTAAAACATCCATTACAGAAGAATCCAGGAGTCTCGCGTGAACCAGAAATTTACATTGCACAGGACAGGAAGACATTTAGCAAATACATCTGCCAACCCAGCGAGACTTACGGTTTGGAAAACTCACCAGAAGGAGTCTGATCTTCTGCAGCTTCTCTCTCTCAGTTTTGTACTGCTGGTCTATAATTTTAGCAGGTTCCTAACATTGGAGACATAAAACAAAACTGATTTTTAGCTGACCAAATTCAGTCGAGACTATGATGACAAAGGGTCACTTATTCATACTGGGCCCAGGGTTTATACTGGTTTTGCACCAAAGTTAAAAACATACCGAGGGGAAGGGGTTCAAGGAAGCTATGTTCTGCCACATTTTACTGGATCCAATCAAACATGTTAACTTGTGCAACTACATATGTAGCGTATTCATCTAAAAACAAGCTGCCTAGAGAAGCAGAAGAACATTCCCCACAATGAGTCCATCCTGGGTAAAGTTGAATCTGTTCAGGCTCTGCTTGTTGTACAGCTGTTAAAAACGCACACTAGCAGGTGGAAGGACAGTGGGGTTTGGGGAAGCACACCAGTCAGAGTATCAGAAGACTATTCAACATAGTCCTCCTTGTGGAGAATAAAATCCTGGGTAAGCTATCCTGGAGTTCTGATTTGCTCCAGGAAAGCTCAAAGTATCTTTTTGTTCATTATTTGGACATTCAGTAATGAGCTGCAGGTTTACAGATGGCTTGCTTTTTCCTGTTTAACACTAACCCATGGCATCCGAATCGGCAGACTATGGTTAAGGCTTGTACTCCAAGCCGGAAATTAGAAGCCAAGGTCTGAAATGGGTTTTTCCGGGAGTGCAAACACTCTGCAGTTTGATTTGGATATTACAACCAACTATGATTAGTGCAAAACAAAAGAGAAGTTTTCTGGAAGAGAGGATGGACTGCAAGGTTTCAAAAATCATCTGAATTGAGCAATCTTCTTGAAGGTGGAGTCCAAGCTCAAGCCTCATGTACTTTTAAATTGGGCAACAATTTAGAGGTCCTCTAATGGAAAACACCTGCATGCCACATCCATTGTTAAATGTCCGCCATGTGTCCTGATGTTTCTTTTATTAAAATAGACAGGCAAACAGAATCAGATTTGCTATTCAGTGTACATAAAGGAACAAACTACCCCCTCCAAAAAATACACACACTTTTGGCAACTGACTGTGTTCCAGTGTTCCAAGTCCCAATTCTTGTGTATAAGAAATTGCATTCGATAAGAAATACATGAGTTCAAATATATATAGTTTTGTTAAAGCGAAATGAAGTGTTCATTTTAAGTAACCAGAGAAAGTGAATCACATCAAAACACACACACACACACACACACACACACACACGTTAGCACCTTTAATTAACAGACTGGCAAAACAAAAAATTCAGGCAGCATTCCAAATGAGGGCAAACTCTTCTAAATGGAGCAAAGGGACCGCAAGCATTTTAAAATTCTTTAAAAATATATATGGGAAGAAGATTCCAAAGCTCAGTAAGAATGCTTAAATATTTTCTGTTTACCTTCTCTTCTCCATTTTCAGCTGCTTCTGTTTTCAAACTTTCAATGTTTTGCTGGAGGCGTGCCATCTCTTCCTAGAACAGCAAGAAAATAATAATTGTTTCTTTTCATTAGCAATCAACGTGTGCTCTTTATGGAAACAGAAGCCAGAGACAGTGTTTTCTTTTCGTAAAATATGCATCAGAAAGAGCCCAAAAACGTATAGACATTCTGTGCTTAGGGCTCCAGAGGAGGTGAATGTTCTTCATTATGTAAAGTAGCACACTCTATTGTCAAGGGGGTGGGGGAGAAAGAGGGGAAAACACACAGTCTGACTCTTATGCAAATGAACCTAAGTCAGAAGGGCAAGGGAATAAGTTCGAGTTAAAAAAAAAAATCAAAATACAAGCACCACCATGACTACAGCATCTTGCACAAGCCCTACTGTCCCTAACCATTTCGAAAGCGCTTTTGCAGAAGCAACACTAAGCATACTGCATCCCATAATGAAAATAGCCACCCAAAATATTAAGTTACAGGGGTTTAAAATTCAATTTGTATTCTTGTATTCTATTCAATTTACACATTTTATAACTCCTGATATTGATCACTTTTTCAAGGTACCTCGCAACAACCACTGATTGTGGTTTCAGTCCAATTCATACATTACCTTGGCACCTAGGTGGTGGGAGCTCCACACGGCAATCTTAACAGATGTCAGTGTTAAGACACTGCAATGTTCATAGGTTCCCGCTGCACAGGTCCACCTGGGAACTGTGGAATGGGAACCAGCCAGGTGACCAAGGCAAATGGCTTTTTTTTTTTTAAAGATTATATTCTGCTTTACTACAAGGTACCCAACAGCGGCTTAGCTAGACGTCTGGGGCATCACATGCACCCTGCACCTGGGGGCGGGGTGAGCTGGGGCCTCAGCTGTAGGGCAGCTGAGCCTGAGGGGGAGGCGGTGGGCAGATGCCAGCCCCACGCTGCTGTTTCGGGCAGCAGGGAGCCTGCAGGCACCTGAGCCACTGTGTCACTCCCAGGAGACATGTGGCTCAGGTGCACTGTAGGCCACGCCCCGTGGTAAGTGTGGGCTCTCCTCCCATGATGCGTTTAGTGCGTTGTCGTGGTGTTTAGTGCGTCCCCCACTACACCTCTGGTCCTCATGTTGACACGGAGCCCCTAACCACATGGAAGTAGTTTTTCCAGTTACTGCGTTGCAAAAGCATTCCTAAGCAACAGGAATTAGTAAACATGGTCCATACATGTATTCTGCTGCATATACAAAGAAGCACAGGAGTACATCTGGATTATGGATCCTCAATCTGGATCCTTAAAAAGAATTGTGTGCAGGCACTGACTTGGAATGAAGCATCTAAAAAACTTACTCTGCAATGTGCTCTAAATTCTTGCTCTTGGCTTTTGAGGTTCTCATTCATTGCCACCAGTGCCCGAAGCTTCTGCAATACACTAAATTAAAACAACAACACATTATTTATTCTCAAGCATTTAGAGACATTTATTCTAAGAAAAATGAAGCATTGGGGAGTGGGGAAAACAAAATATCTTAAAGAAGCAATTTAGGGCAGCAACAGAGCTGAATAAAACAGAAAGGTAGAATCTCACAGAAGAAACATTCTCCTATATTGCTGCTCACAGTTTGGATGACTCCATTATCAACTGAGTGCACCTGTTTCTCATGGGTTAATTTTGAAGGAAAAAAAGAGAGACCGGCAAATCTTAGGGTCTTCCAGTTTGAATATATACCATTTTCATGGAAGGATACAATGGACAGGATTCAATCAAACTTAAACATTTCTTAATATTCACTGATTTAAAAGGCAGAAACATTTTATCATAATGAAAAATTCCAGCTCATTACAGAATCTACATAAAAGCCAGTACATTAAAACAATAAAACACACAGGTGGATTTCAGTGTTGCACTAAGGAGATTGTTCTGTCGGTGCAAGCATTGCTACTTGCTCTCCCTTCCAGTACACTGCTGGGAGTAAGGCCTATTGAACCTAATGAGGCTTACTTCCAAGTAGACCTGCACAGGACTGTGCTGCTAAGTCTCCCATCTGGAAGAAACTACGCTGACTTTCCTTAATGGGGTTATTTTAAGGCTCAGTGAGCAAACAGTAATTCTTAAAATAATCTTTTTTGATGCTGGGTGTTTTTGAACATTCAAGAAGTGCCAGATGTTTTTCCCAGCCCCTAATCCTTGAAAATCAATGGAAGTCTTAATTTGAAAATGATGTTTAACCATCATTTTGCAGTGACTGCACCATCTCAAGAATTAACGTGAGACTTCAACCAGCCCTGACTGTTGGTTGGGCTGATCAGAGTTGTAGCCAAAACCATACAGGGTCACCAAGCTGAGGAAGGCTGGCAGAGTTTCCAGCATAAAGAACATTCTGCCATGAAAGGAAACATTTGGACTAGAATGTGTGTGTCTGTGTGCGCGTGCGCGCACACACACACACACGCAATATAAACTATAGATACAAAAACCCCACCACCACCAACAGGGACTACTGCTGAATTAAGACAATTCACTGCAAAGGGGACAGGGAAGGATGGAGAGGAACTAGACACGTACTTTGAATCTGCTTGGGATTCCACTGTTTCTAAGGCTGCCAGCTCCTTGTCCAATTTTTCACTGTGATTCTTAACCTAAAGGATTGGAATTAATAACACATGGTGTGAAAATGTAATAAAAACCAATTTAACCCAAAAACAAACTTTAAGCAAAGCCCTCTAAGAATGATAGGGTTCTATTTAAAACTCTGGCAAGCTCTACCTATTTTTTCCTCAAATAGCATGACCAGGAATAGCTCACAGGGCCCTTGACCGTCATAATTGGATGTAACCCTTGGCATTAGTGTTGAGATGTGAGCCTAGGCTCGGTACAGTTCTGCTGTACCAGCACTGTCTCCTCCAGCTGCCTACAGAGGTGAGTACTGGATTGCACACTTGCCTACCAGGATAGTGCATGGTCCCCTCTCATAACAACTTGTACAGGATTTGTTAAGGTCTCCCACCCTTTTTTTTGCAAGGGATAAAACACTGGTACATCTTGTGCACAAGTTCTTTCCTATTTCTTGCTGTGGTATCATTACAAGACAAAAGTCAATATGGCATTATGCTTGTCTGGGACAGATTTGGATAACCAGCAGGAGGCAGCTTTTACTAACGTAGCAGAACCTTCCCTAACAAGCAACAATGGAAAAGCCACTTACTCTTATTTGCATAGGTGCGGGTGCACATTGTTACAATTATTACAATTACAATTATTCAAGTTCATTTCGGTCCAGGTGGTCAAATGAAGAAGGTGACAGGGCTCTTATGCAACTGAGCAGAAGAATGAATTTCAGCAGGTGCAGCTTGCATTACATCCCAAAATTCTCTTCTACACAACAATTAGATTGTAGAGGCCTCTTTTGCATCTGGCCAACACAGAGTTGACAGAGACCAGTCTAAGTAGAAGAGGGGAGGACAAAGGGAAGAACGAGCTTACCTCATTCAATTTCTTCTTAGCCTCACTACATCCTGCTTGCAGGTCAGCGCATTTTGCCTGCAACTGTTTTCAAAAGAAGAACACAGGGGGAAAGTCAAGTTAAGTGATCAACCAATCTGGTATTTTAATCAAAGGCAGCAACATTTCCTAACAATAGCATGCGTATACACACCAAGAAACATGCTGGAACTATACTTAATGGTTCTTCTAATATCTACAGAAGCATTGCTCAGGCTGGATTGTAAAGAAAATTTATAAAAGTAGCAGTGAGAAACCTCAGAAACGAGGCTTTTGCTTATGAAACACCCCATCCGAGAAATAGGTCTATACAAACCATATACCTTGCATGGTGAACTGTAGCTATTCATAATAAAAAGGACAATATTTTACAACCTCTTTACCAAAAGCATTTCATGCCCACTTCCCAAATTCATGTTTTATGTCCCGAGGAATCAATTAGCAATGCAGCAGGTGGATAACATTTGTTTTACAATGCCCCAGGCAAATTCTTTAAACCTAAACATGTTGGGCTGAATCAATCTTAATTTTGTGCACCTTTGCGGTTCTTTGCTTGTCCCTGCACTGGCAAATTTATTCCTGTCCTGCTTTCTTCTCTACAGTGCAGTGCTTTGTAAGAGTTTCTGATCACATGGAGGTTTCAAGCAAACATGGGTAGAAGCTCCCTTCAGACTTCCCCCACTCATCACAGGAAAATTTGGAAGAAATAAGGCAGGGCTGGTGTCCACAAGGTGTCAGGGGTCAGTGCTTCCAAGATGGATGAAATGTTTCCTGTTTCAGCATTAAGCGTGAACAGGGCCATAATTTTAACTATTTTCTCTTGCAGTATATTATTGCAAAGTGTCTCTTATAGCTTCCTTCGGTTGCTTATCCATGGACAGAAAGAAAAAACAAAGGCACTGATTCTCCTGAGGCCTAAACTTACAGTAAATTTCCACTGTGAGAGTCTGGAAGGTTTTAGAAGCAAGTAATGTGTGAGAGATAAAGTTTACACCCATGTATTTATGTATATATGAACAAAGTTCTCTGGACAGCTATCAGCTGAAGAAGAACGGAATGTAACAGTTCCAGGATACCCTTTTTTTGGATCAAAACATCTGGATTTAGAAGAACAACAACAGATGAATTATACTGTGGGAGGAACTCTATTTACAGAATGCTCCACTGGAGGTAATTTGTGCATGAGATAGGCCTTTTTTGCTGGCTTTCACTTCCTGCAACAGGCCTGTACCCTCCAAAAACTGTTCTGGGCTTCAGGGGACTCTCGTCAACAATATGGAAACTGGCATTTGGGACAGTTGGTGGAAATCAAGTGAAAATCATCCCGACCCCTTCTTTGGTGGGAGCCTTTATTGGATCGTAGCTGACACCGCAGTTCATCTTTAAATAAAATTCACTGACATGATGCACAAATATTGGAAAAGCATCAGGAAATATAACTCAGGAGAACACGTATATTAGAAAAAAACAGGTTGATTCTAGGAAATTGTATTCCATTTGGCTTCCTTAAAGTACAAACGGGGGTGGGGAGGAATGGCAGATAGAACGGAACAGAAGGCAATTAAATCAGCGAATCCGCAAAGATTTTGACAGGCAAAACAATAATGTTAGCAGCAGCCAAGTGAGCACCAAGGCAATGTTTACAGGAGCTAAGGACTGGATAGCTCAGCAGGTAAGAGCATGGTGCCACCAAATTCTCAGGTTCAATCCCCACATGGGACAGTTGCATATTCCTCCACTGCAGGGGGTTGGACTAGAGCAGGCTTTCTCAACCTGTGAGTCCCCAGATGTTGTTGAACTACAACTCCCATCAGCCCTAGCTAGCAAGGCCAGAGCTCAGGGATGATGGGAGTTGTAGTCCAACAACATCTAAGGACCCACGGGTTGAGAACCGCTGGACTAGAGGATCCTGATGGTCCCCCTTCCAACTCTTTTGATTCTATGATTTGTGGACCTTCCAGCATTTGGAAAAGAAAAAGAAAAAGAATCACAACTCCTTTGAAAGATTCTGTTAACGATGCAATTCTGTGCAGCTTTAAATGCCAACTATTTTTATTTATTTATTTCAGCAATTTATAATACACTTAATCACGGTTGTCTCTGAGCGGTGTGCAGGAGATCCAGTACAATACAGTAAGTCTAAAATGAGTTAAAACTATAATATCAGAATGTAATTTAAAAAACCTGCTGGAATTAAGAATCCCTAGTAGGAACTGGGAGTAGAACAGGGAGGGCACCTGTCTGACCTCAACATTTGATATTCTGACAGTGGAGAATTTAAATGCTGCCTTTGCCTGTACATAAACTCAGCTCACAGCTTTAATTCTGAATTGCTGGAAGTCAGTAAGCACCTGTTGCTTCCGTAGAGACAATCAAGGAAAGTGTGCAAACTTATGTACAAACCCTACAACTTATGTGCAAAAAATCCACGTAACCAATGCTTATTAAGACCCAGGTTACTCATATTGTAATTCTCCTAAATGGATGCTGAAGTTATAATCTTCTCCATAAGTGCAGAGTGGCAATGTGGTTTACAAACCCTCAAAATAAGGGAACAACAACAACAAATCCCCACATACTTCATCCAGCTGCTTGGTTTTCTGTAAGATCTGTTTGTTTAAAGATGCCACCTTCCTTCTGTGCTGCTGGGCAGCTCCAAGTCTCTCTGGACGCTCCTCTGCAGAAAGTCCTGATTGCTAGAAAAAGATGGGGCGGGGAGAGGACACAATGAATGGAACATCCCCTCAGCACTTTGTCAGACGCACAGGAATCAATACTTGCCTAATCTGTGCATTAAGACTGCTCCATAAACCACTGGGCAGCCGCATACAAGTGGGCAGAGGTCTGGATGCTTGCATGTCCTGCATTACAGGGAGTAAGCAAGTGTGGAAGTTGGCAGAGCTCTTCTGGAGGCAGAAATGTGAGGGGAACTGGGCATGTTCCACTTTGACCCGCAAGGCTGACTCAAAACATTTCCTCCATCCTAGAAAGAGATACGGTGCTGGGAGCAAAGGGCAGGTGGATAATACTGTTAAAATTCAACAGCACATCATTATATGGGGATGGGGTGAGAATTCGCAGCATTACTTTGAATTTCAGCACCAACTTCCCAGGACTGGACTGCAATGTTAAGTGTACTTAAGTCCCATTGAAACCAATGGGCCTGACTCTGTAGTGGGCGCTTACCGACGCCGAGCACCATGCCAAGTTTCCTACCTCTTTGTCTCTCACCCTCTTCGTAACTGGGAGCAATGTTCGCCCGGCACTGGGAATCTCCCCTGCCACTGATTGCCACTAGACTGACTTCAAAGTAAACACAGATAGACTGTGCTGCAAGACTAATTCTCCCCGCACACATAAATTGACTGGAATTTAATTGCTGTATTTAGCTGTTACCTCATTCTGTGTTTTATGTTCATGGAAAAATACAACAAATGTGGAAGGCAGCAATCATTTTGATCATGATTAATATGATTATGATTATTATTTCTGTAATGCTCCTTCACCAGCAGGAGTCCAGAGCAGTTTGGTATGGTAAAAGGTAAAGGTAAAGGACCCCTGGACGGTTAAGTCCAGTCAGTAAAATACAACAGTTATCCATTTAAAAATAACAACTTTTTTGCAGTTTTTGCTGCAAGCCACTGCTCCATGATTTATTTTTCCTTTGTACTCATAAAAAACATTCTGTTGAAAGAAGGATATAACATCTGACCTGTTAAAACAAAGTTTTGAACAATATCATCTATTTGTGCTATTTACGAACTGAAACATGAGGTATAGCAAGTAGGGCTATGGAAGACATATGTTATAACACAACTGAAGCTTCTTGGCTCTTACTTGAAATTGAAGTCCAAAAGGTTTCTACTAAAGTAATTTATTTTCAAAACCACACTAGATGTGTAGCTGTTTTAAGTGAGAGCCAACACATTCTGTTATCTTCAGATCATAAACATTTAGTTGAAAATTCTCTTGCATACTACAAAATTGCATTCACAGATAGGTGGCAAAACCCAGGAATTGTTTTTAAATTTGTCAATTAAAACATTCAGCAGTTGCTACGAACACCCACCTAAGTTCTTTTAAACTTGCCATTCATTTGTCAACTGAAGAGAAAAAGTAGCAGATCAATGAGGTGCCAGAAAATAGAAACAAAGTTATCTCTATTTCAGAAAAATAAGCATTTTAATTTAATTTTTTAAACTTATATACCACCCTTCATCTGAAGATCTCAGGGTGGACATTTATTTCCAAAATGGAAAAAAAGACTATTTAATTTTTGTGGGAGCAGGTGGTTCTGCAATTTGTAAGGTACTTTATGTGCAAGGCACTTGACCCCCTGCCCTTATTTGCTCTCACAACTCTTCAACAACATCCCCATGCATGAAACTCTTCCCATTCCCATAACACTGTTAAAGTTAACACAGTTAACTTATTAGTTATATACTGTCAAAAAGAATCCCCAAAGGAGTCCCCAAGTAGTTGGCATATTTAAATCCGGGGAAATAGCCAAGATGAGAATGGTAAAGCACTTTGAACATTTTATTTTATTTTATTTGGCTGTAGATGATGGACTTGGGTAGGTTTTTTTAAAAAATAATATTTATCACTTTCCCAACAATTTAAACACTACAAAAGAAAAAAGTTAAACAAAACAATACAGTACAATACAAAAACACAACATAACACTAACACTAAGACATTAAACTAACAAAACAAAACAGAAACAATTTAAGACACATCAAACAATTTCAATATCTTATCTTTCATTCACTTGTTTCAACGACCTCCTCACACCTCCCTTTTTGTATTCCACTTCAGTTAATTGTTTCAGCAATTCCTTTCCATCTTCCTCTGTTTTCTGCCCTGTAATTATCTTAACATATTCTAACCTTATGCACTTTGAACATTTTAAAACTGCTACCAAAGTTAGAAACTATATTCTTTTCCCTAAGAGCCTCTCGATTCAGGCACAGATTCCAGATTCTAAGTCTAAACACTGCAACTGCATAATTCCCTCTCAGTTCATACAAGACTATGTGCATCTTTCTCCTTTTCCTCCCAAACACATCACTCATCTCTTTAGACCCAAGTACAACCAGGAAAGCCTGACTTTCCTGAATTTAAGACGTAATTAAGTGACTGCTCTATAGTAACCACTAAACTCAAGGGCACACAAACACACACCATTGCTTTAAGCAATCTTCATTGTGCACTGACAGGAAATCTATTATAAAAGCCCAAAATAGCCAAGCCAGATTTTCAAAAAAAAAAACCCTATAACTAGCAGAAAGGTAAGAGGAATGGGCTGAGGAAATAGATAAAGAGGAAGAAATCAGGATGGGAAGGTTTGTCTTCTTGCAAACAAAACACAGCTTGACTCCAACAACTATGGGTGAAATTCAAATAATGCACCCCATCAGTGGAAGCCCAGGCAAGGTCCTCCAACTGAGCAATGGGGTTTATCCTCCTCTGCTCCCTCACAACTGGCCTGGGTGGGTGGGTGTGTCAGGAGGACCCCCAAAACAGCTCCCTGATGGGGGGGAAGGAGAGGGAGAATTGCTCCATCTGGTCTGACTGAATGATCAACATAGCACGACATCGAATAGCTCCATATATTACAGCTGTAAAACTTCACACACTGTTTCATGGCGCACAAGGAGGTGGGAGAAACTATTCCTCTACAAAGTCATATGCAACTTTTAGCTACTTGTTTAGAAGACACAGAGACACAGGAATCTGATTTTTATTGATGACAGCACAGATTTGTCTGCCTGCACAAAGAAGCATTGGCACACCAACTAGCATCACTATTGTAGATATTGTTCTAAATAATATATATTTTAAAACTGACGCTTCAAAATTTGAAGACTTAATAGGCAATTGCTCAGGTATGGTTTTTGTTAAACAGTTTTAAAAAACCACCTACCTTTTCAGCATATTCTGATACTATCTGCTTGATCTCATCAGACTGAAGTCCAACTATCTGCCCTACAGTGCTTGCGGTCAGTCTGCCCTGAAAGTAGAACACAAGTCTTATGAAGGCACATGACATAGCTTTCTGAAAAAGCAGGGCAGTTTGAATTGATGTAAGTGCAATGTCTGTTTCCATGAAGAAGTACCACTGTCCTCCATGAAAGTAGCAAGGCTTGGATGGAGAATAAGCAAGCAGTGGGGAGATACTTGGAACAGTGGGCATCAGCTAGCAAGCCTTTCCCCCCTCATCATAAAATCCGGCTATAGGAACGGGAACAGGACAACATTTGCTACCTTAGCAAGGCTTCCATGGCATTGGCTCAGTTACATCAAGTCAGAACACAAGAATTGCTGCTGCTTTGCTATGAAGGTTCCTTGCTTAAAGTATATTTGAGAGATAAGGAGCATTTTGGACTCGTATCCCAAGAATGGAAGAAAGGGCTGTGTATGTAGATGAGGCACCGTGCAAATGAGCCAGGTGGGAAGAGAATTTGAGTGACATCTGCTGGTCACTGAATGTAGGTAGCAACAGCAGAAAGTTTGCATGTGTGCATAGAAGTGATAAGCATTACTATGAGTGAACGAAGACTTTGGCTTTGCTGAGGTATGTGTGCTGTGGGGCAGGGGAGCAGAAAAAAAATTGTGTACAGGATGATAGTGGACTCCATTAGAACCTAGCCAAATGAGAAGGCTCTTCAAAGGTTCCGCAGTCTTGGGAGACAGAAAAGATGAGCAAGAAGTACTTTTCTCTTACTGCTGGTGAGCAAACGAATCAGAAAGTCTTCAGCAAAAATATTAAGTTATGACTTAACAGCCTGGTTTGTTGAGAAGCTGTTGAGAAGCCAGCAAACTTGTTGAGAAGCCAGCAAACTTACTGTGCCTTGGGCAGGTGTCTCCAGCGTCAAATGTGCAGTGGGCCGGAGGGTGGGGGAGTGCGTGCCCATATGTGTGTGCACACACTATTTCTGGCACACTTCCGGGTCGGAGGAGCACTGGAAATAGCTTGTGCGCATGTGCACGGGCCTCCTCCGACCCAGATGTGCACCGGAAATAACGCTTGCGCACATGCTATTTCCGGTGCTCCTCCGACCCGGAAGTGGGCAGCCGCGCAGCACCAGTAAAAGCGGGCGGTGGTGGCAGGGGTCGCTGCGGGCTGGATAAACAAGTCCCTCGGGCCTTAGTTTGGGGACCCCTGCATTAAACCATAGTTTCGTGGTTTGGAGAAAAAAGGGAACTGGGAGTTTGGAATTTTCCTCATTTGTTTCTTCTTTTCACAAAGCGAGGAGTGTAAAGGCTGTGAGCTGTCAAAGGCCTTGTCTGTATCTTTGCTTAATAAGCAGAGATAACTCTCCTTATGCTTTTTGTAGGCAAAGACACAACCAACAAAGGCTGAACACCTTTTGAAAAAGACCACCTTTCAAGCTTAGTAGTCTTTTCCTTGTGTCAATTTACACTGCAATGTAAGGCCTCAGGCAGCCTGACTCCATTTAACCCTATTTCATGGGTTGTGATAGCTTTCAAGTCAATCTGCAGGTGCAGGAGGAAAGAACAGGGATGTGAATAACTTTAGCTGTATATACTGCAGAGTTTGCTTGATAGGTACAGAGTGCAGCTAGGCAATGAGAAATATGCATCCTTTCTTTCTCTACTGAATTGCAGTTCACTCCAGTTTCAATTCATAGCCCCATGAAGAAGGGAACTTTCAGATATCAGAAATCAAGATGGAGTGATATCTGGAAAGAATTTTTTTTTGCCTGTGCTACCCTGTTAATAAAACCAGAGTAGTGGTTGAAATAATACTTTTTTCCAAAAAAAAACTATGACTAACAAAAAGAACTGCTTACCTCTTCTGTTCCCATTGCAGCCATCTCAGTCATCAATGTTTTAATACGAAGCTGATAAAAAAATAAAAGTGCTGAGATCAGAACAGTTGTTTCAAAACATGTAGCACATGTTTTAATTTTTATTTATAGAAAAAATGTGACAAGGCTTGGAGATTAGCAAAACAAAACAAATACAAACACTTTCCCTCCCCTTTTCATACAAAACTCCTTCTCAACACTGTGATGGCAGCCTGGGAGCTACTGCAAACATGGCTCCTTAGTAAGAACGGAATGGATATACCCTCCCCCTTTTTGCTCACTTGTTTATTCACAAACAAACATAACACAAAATGCTGTGTAATAATCTGAAGTCTCTGCTCCTCTACTTTGGTGAAACACAAAGCAAAAGAAAACATCATTTTCTTTAGGCCCTCACAGCATCATTCTTCTTGGAACAGTCACACTTTATTTGAAAACATGTGCATATACCCAAGTTTATATATATGTGGTGCACCAGCTGCCAACAGCACTCACACATTTGAATGGCTGAGTTTCCGTATTCGATGCAGGGTTAATCCCATTTTAAGGCACCATAAGACGTTTAGAGGACAGCAAGACACAAATGCAATACATAAAATAAAGCTATCTACTGAAAGGCAAGTGCACCACTAAAACTCTACCACATGCATTTTGTAGCACTATGTATCTGCACCAAACTCAATTTCAAGTAAGAGTGCATGTCGGTTCTGAGAATGCAAAATCTACAGATACAAAAAGGGAAGGGGGGGAAACCTCTATACCACCAGCTTTGTTTCATTCCATGTAGTAGGAAGTAGCAACCCTGAACTGAGCCTTGTCACAAATTATCAGTGAATTCCACCTCTTCTGCAGCTTGGAGGTCATCTTCAGTGTAGGCATCAGCTTTCCCAGATGATGGAAGCCCAGCAGGCAGCAGCGTTTTCTTGTCTTCAACCTATTGAAGAAAAGGATGTTGTCTAACATTAAGAGGAAAAGGTGCATCTACAAAATCACAAGGCGGGGAGGGGGGCGGAATTAAAAAAAAGGAAACGAACAACATATGCTTTCAGAATATATTATAAGGAAAGGCTCCAGAGAGCCTTTCATGGACACATTGAAAACACACTACAGTAATAATTCAGACACAGGCATGTATCCAACACTGCTGCTCTGTTCATGCAGCAGACCTCTGCTTGTACAATTTAACTTCCCACCTCCTCTCCCTTGCAGCCCCTCCAGCACCCCCAAAATCTGCTCCAGGGGGCTGGAGGACATTGAGAGCAGATTTTGGGCATGTGCAGGAGCTGAGAGGATGGAGGAAGTTTTGCCGCATGAGCAGAACTCCTCTTGCATAGCATCGGAAGAAGCAGAACGGTATATTGAACAGGACCTCCTAACCTCCTTTCCCTCACAGTGGCTAAATTTTAACGAAAGCATTTGACAGTCTTAGGCTAAAAGCATGCAAGGTCAATAAGATATGATGAAGTGTTGCAGCCATATTTTGTAGAAGTCAACAAAGGGAGTGAGATGCAGCTTTAGGAACGGCATTCTTGCTGCATGGAACTTTGGGGCCTTCCACAACATTGCAATGCGTGTAAATTTCTGCAAGCGGAAAATAAGCTCCGTCGGCTTAATTAACATCACTGGCAACTTTCTTGGGTGAAGTGCTCTTCGTTCTCTAATACTAATTTAACTCACATCCCCCACCAACCAGAGTGTAGCTTGAAATGTTAGGAAACATTTCTTTCCAACAGCGTGTGCTGAAAGTCTGCCAATCTGAAACTGCTTTGCAGGGCGCCACTGGGCTACATCATGCTTGCTAGCAGTTCCCAAGAAAATAACAATAACAGAGAGGTTTTCTTTGTTTGTTTTCTGTTGCCTGTGAATTGCTAAACTTTTGTTTTAGTTTTATCGTTAGCAATGGTTTTAATGTTTACAGTGTGCCACCCTGGGATCCTTGCATGAAGGGCTAATTACAAACATTGAAAAATAAAAACAAACAAAAATAAAGACTGCTGAGCCCCTTTGTCTGGAACAGGCAGTGACAAAAGTCAAACTGACTCTGAATTTAACCCACAGTGAAAAGGATCATGAACAATTCTAGCAATGTTTCCCCACAATGTGTTGAATACAGCAGCATCAGGGTGGTGACCACAACACAGTAAGATTGGGCGGCCTAGAAAGAACAAGCAAACAAGTAGTTTTCAATATTATGAAAAATAATAATCAATCGCTGCATCACACTTTTATATATATATAAAAACCTGCTTTGGTGTCTAGTATTTTTGTCCAACACATATTTTTTCAGCTGGATTCCAGATGAGGAAACAAGCTTACCTTCTCAATTTTCCCTTGTCTGCTGAAACCATACCTCCTAGAAAAAGTAAAAAGGGAGGGGGAAAGAAATCAGAATATGCAGCTGGATTCACTTTCATTGCAGAAGATGTGCTTTTGCAAACATGCCAAGACCAGCTCTCAGTGCTTTTTAGAAAAACAACAGCAGCCGCAGCAGCAGTTTGGGGTTAGTTATATTCACCATTTTATTCTGAGTGTACATTTTGTCATTTATATGCCATTAACAAGTAAACCATTTTTCCTGTTGCAACACTGCAATTCATCATCAAAGTCTTCCCAGTGCATTCTAAACCTCCGCAGTACAGCAGGTTCAAGGGGGGGCTGAAAGGGGGGAAGGAGGGGGGTTGCCTTATCGTTAATGACAGTGGTGCTCCGAGGCTTGTTGCTGAATTGCTAATGAAAGCCCGTTTTAATTCCCAGAACATTTCACTTTTGCCCCCCCTAGGCATTAATCTGCCAGCCCTCCCTAGCTTTATTTGCTTTCTCTGAATATGCCCTTTCCACTGAAGTTCTAGTTTAAACATCTCCTTCTGCTGCAGCTGTATTTCACTCTCCCACTAGGGAGTAGTTCCACTGCACTCAGGCAACCAGGTTTTACTATGCTGCTACACAACCTATAAAGCAGAGGATACCGAGGAAGGCACGCTGTGCATGCCGTAAGGTCCCAGGTTCAGTCCTGGTCATCTCCAGGTTGATCTGGTGCAGGGGACCCAGTCTGAAAACCTGAACAGCCATTCCCAGAAAAAGGGAAAGTTGCAGGAAAAGGGGCTGGCTGGAGCAATTTTCTCTCCCATGAGAAAAGTTCACAACATTTGGAGCTTTTTAGATCAGGGGAAAAGCTAAGTAAGGGGCAGGGCAGGGCAGGAACTGATATGAGGGTTCGAACACCATGCACAATGTGGCAAAAGTGGGCACGGTGATAGAGTGAGTGTACCCCTCTCTCTCATATAACACTAGACCCCAAGGTTGTCCATTGAAGCTAACTGATGGATGGTCTACAGAAAGTCCTTCACAGTGCAGTTATAAACTGTGGCTACCAACTTTGATGGCTTTGAAAGGGGATTAGCCTTATGTTCTGTAGACTGCTATATACCAATGGCTGCTATATTTGTTGTAACTAACGAAGCCACATAAAATCACTCTAGGCTCCATGATACTGCTGTGTTTAATCACTGCCGTCTGAGATCAGCTGGGTTCACGTGATAAAGGAGTCCTTTAAAATATTTACATATAAAGGAGCAGCAGATCAGGGAGGTAACAGCTAGGAACCTATTTTCCTGGGGAGTATGCGAAAAGAATGGAAGTTGGGAATTTTTTCCTATGCACTCTTCTCTCTCACCCCTTAGCCCCTAGAGAAAACTGTGACTTTTGCGCTGAGAAAAAAAGACAGTCCCCGTGAACATTAACAATGCTGTTATATACCAAATGTGGAAGACATGTTAACGTGAAAGATGCAAATTCAAGTGCCAAGAGCCAACTGGAAGGGGGGGGGGATTCACACCACATGTACACAGGAGGAAAAATACTCACAAGAAATAACCAGTGATACTAAAGAGGGGGGGATAGGAAAACAAAAAGATGAAGAACTTGAAAATGTGATCTGGCTTGCCATAGGGAGTAGAAGACACACTTAGGCCAGAGTTTCAAACACACTTAAGCTTATTGTAAGTGTGCAAACCACCTGTATGACTAAAGAACTGCAGTGGAAAAGCTAGTGAATCAAAATGTCAATACATTTTATATTATAACCATTTCACCAGTTATTTGTGACAAGCAACACATTGCTTTTGCGCTCTGTACACACTTAGATTATTCCAGGAAAGTAGCTATGGAAATCTGCTGTCACTAACCCAGAGTCTTTTGACACTTAAATGTGTTGTGGAGCAACATTTCCCACCAAGAACTTGAGCAGACGGCATGATTAATTACATTACCATCCTGTCTTTCTTCCAAGCTCAAGATGGCATACGTGATTAGCACCCCCCCCACCCCCATCATGAACCTAGCATGGAGCATAGAGGGCTTTAGCCTTTTCCTTCCCAATCAGGATCAGGGCCCCTGAAACTCCACAGCCAACGAAGGCTCCATCTAAACATATGGGGCCTTTGCTGGTGGTGCAAACTGCAGCTAGTGAGAATGGGTGGCAAAAGATTAAAGGCTCCCCTACCCCTTACTGTACAGTTCCGGAATGGGTCCCCTAGCCTGATAATTTGCAAAAAAAGAGAAACAGCAGCAACAGCAAAGCTACACTATTAGCATCCCTTCTTAGTTGGCCCCTAGAAGACATTTAAGGTTCTCCTGCATCTGCCTACAGGGAAGAGAGAGCCACAGCATGCTGTCTTTCAGATCTTTTATCTGCCATTATTGGAATCCTTCAGATGCCCCCAAGAAATCCTGGGTTCCCTGGAACACACTTTAACAAAATGAATATACCTGCCATATTCCAGAAGCGTAGCATGAACTTTAGACTCCTCGTCCACTAACTTTTCTGCTCCTGCTCGTCGCTGGTATTTCCTTTGTGGCTTGTAAACTTCCTGAAAGCCAACAAAATGAGCATAAACATGTGTCAAACTACAAATGGTCAGTAAGCAATCCAATGTCAACATTCTTTCTCCATAGAAACCTCCTACCTGGACCTTCTCAGGGCTTTTGTGGCTCCATAATACAACACAACACAGTCTGTCATAACATAATATCCTTCACTGGCTGCTCATTGACCTAGACTCACCCCTCCCCCTCCCTTTTGCACTTTCCTAGCTTATTATTACTATTATTAAGAACATGACTACTCCATATGAATGTATTCAACCTGATCTCAGACATATCTGCAAAACATCTTAAACAAAGTAAGGGAAAAAAATACTGTGCATAATTAAAGAGATGATTAATTCCGAGTCACTGCGGTTAGTGTTCATGCATTCCACTTCTAGCCTCTTATTGAATAATTATGCTTAATTACTACTCTCTTCATTATGGCTACTTTAGCCAGTCACATAGGAAAAGAAAATTGATTTAACATAATTGGGGTGGTGGTAAGAATGTGCAAGAAAAAAAAGTTTCTGAACTAAGTTCAAGGAAATCTCCCCCCCCCCTTTTTTTTAAAAGCAATGCTTCAATACAGCCAAGTTGTTCTTGTACACGGCTACAGTTAAAAAGAAAGAAGCATCAATGCCAGACACTCTTTGTTAAGAAGAACTCTCGGAAAAAGCAGTGCCTTCAGATGACATTCCACACTTTCTTCCAGACACAATGACAAAGGCAGTTTACTCTCCCTGAGATACAATGACAAACGAGATCATTGTTTCCACGACTTGGCTTCTCTACTCTGTTGACTCTGCCAGAGGAAGATATGTCAAGAGCTTTTTACCCTCCTTCCTTTTTTCTTTTAAAAACGTTTTGATCAATGTTGGCAGTTTTGCAAGTGGGAAATCTTTTTCAACTATAGCACATCAGTTGAGATGCAAGGGAATCCATTCAAACTCCCGCGTTTCCGAATTCACAGCAGCGCAACGTTCTGTTTTGTGTGGCGTCTTAAAAGTGACATTGCACCGGACAAAGAGAGACAAGGGAAGGAATACACAGAGCTGGTATTCAAAAGATGAGCACAATGGGATATCAGTCTATCAAGCCTCCAAGAGCCACATGTCAACTCTAACTAAAATTAATATGGTATTATAATGGAGCAATGCAATCTATAGAAACAGAGAAATAAAATCCTGTCACAGTAAACCCTCTGCAGGTAGGAAAGGAGCTGATTTATTGCACAACACTGTACACATTTTCTTATGCGGTAGAGTTGCAATGTTTAATGGCGTTCCTGATTATTTCAGCAGGTTTTTTTTACATAAATAAACACACGTATTTATACAAAAATATACATATATTCAATGGGGCTTATCCTCTAGTTAATGTGTCCAAGAATGCAGCTTTAAAATATTGTGTTTCTGACTCAACTTGCACCCGACTCAAATACAGACCCTAACTAGGGCTGCCACTTGTACTAACCTAGCAGAGAGAGTCATTTGAGGGCTGTATATGCCAAAGTGCTGGGATTGTTGTTGGCATTCCACAACTTGACCAGAAAAATCTCATTTAGTGTGTTACCAATGATGTGGGATGAAACATTTTCTAGCCCCCTCCCCACCGCCATGAACCCCAGGGGAGATCAACTTCTAAAAATGCATTCTTTTATAAAAACTAACTAGGAATGTAGTGAATGGATACCACAATGGATAAAACTGAGCACCTTTGAAGTTGCAATTCATTTGAAGAAAAGTTACTATCCCCAGGAAGCAGGTATGCAGATATATCATACAAACATGGTCTATGCATCTTTAAAAGGGAAGGGGGAGTAGATTAAAGCCAAAATATACAAAATATACATAATCAAAACAATGCTAAATCCAATTATTATTTATTTGTAAATTTTCTGAAAACCCACACTGCTGAATGCCACACTTACAGAGATTTCACTAACTGCTTTGACAGACTTTTCTTTTCTTTGCATGAAGTCATCATCCTGCAAAGCAATTTAGATAGCTTTAAATACCAGCATACAAACATATTTAACCTCAACAGTGTCAACAAAGATTGGCCAGTTGTTGTGTCAACTTGTCCAAAGCTGTGATGTTAAAATGTACCAAAAAATACAACTAATCCTTCAGCAGAATACAAGTAATCAAGGGCCATGTACACACTTCAGAAGGCCTGACAGATTTTTACAAATATGTTTTAAGCTGGTGAAGAAAACTGACTAATGTAGGTTCCAGCCTAATCTCATGTTACACAGCTAGGAGGCTACCACTGACAAAGTCCTATTCCAAGTTTGGGAACTCAAGGCTTTGTTTGATGACCATACCAAGCTTACCTGGCAGACTTCAGATAACAGGGAGGAATATATCAGGAGGCACACACCTGCAGGTAGCTGGGTATTAATTTGTTTACATATTTACATTATCAGCATCATCAATATTATTTTATTTATACCCTATCCATCTGGCTGGGTTTCCCCAGCCACTCTGAGTGGCTTACAGCATCTCTAAAAACATAACAAAAACATAAATCATTAAAAGCCTCCCGATACAGGGCTGCCTTCAGATGTCTTCTAACAGTTGTGTAACTCTTTATCTCCTTGACATCTGAAGGGAGGATGTTCCACAGGGAGGGTGCCACTACTGTGAAGGCCCTCTGCCTGGTTCCCTGTAACTTCGCTTCTTGCAGTGAGGGAAGCAGCAGACCCTTGGAGGAGGATGCTCCTTCAGGTATACTGGGGCGAGGCTGTTTAGGGATTTAAAGATCAGCACCAACACTTTGAATTGTGTTTGGAAATGTACTGGGAACCTGTGAAGATCCTTTCACATGGTCCCAGCGGCATCTCGCAGTCACAAATTCCTGGCTGAGATATCAAATACTAGCTCCAAACGAAATAGGTACCCCTTATTTAAGTACTACAAAGGACTCTAACATTGCCGAACAAAAGATGACCTCCAATAGACCTGACACACTGAGCTCAACACCAAATGAGGCCAAAGAAATGGAAGTAGAGACTGAAAACAGTCCTACTGTCCATAATAGTCCACCAACCACAGAAATTTCTCAGGAACAAGGAACAGTTAAGGAAGAAAATCAAGAAAGGGAGGAAATTTTAATTCCCCGCACTTTAAAAAAGAATCTAAAAGATCCATCATTATGTTCCCCACCGAAAGCAGCGACAAATGGCTGTATCTGCACAAGACAAAATCCCTCGCTGGACTCAATGACAGAACTAGAATGACTAAATGCTGTCAACCAGCCACCAACTCAAAAACGGATCCTACGCTTGCTGTCCTGGAATATCGCAGGGTGGGGAAACAAAGACGGAGACCCAGACCTTATGAACTTCTTTAAAGATTTTGAATTAATACTTCTACAAGAAACATGGTCAACTAGAGATATTAAAATCAATGGATTCACCTCCTATACGAAACCCGCATTGAAAACAAACGCGAAGGGTCGGCCGAAAGCAGGGTTCTGTTGTATGATCAAAGACAACTTAGGGTTTGAAATCAAGCAACTAGAAAAATGCTTACCACTTGCACAAGCTCTACTTTTAACCCAAAAAAATGATACTTTGCTACTTGTAAATGTCTATATCCCCCCAACCAAAAACAACAGCAGCAGTGAAAATTGGTTACAACTAACCTTTTATATAGAAAATTTGACCGATAAATACCCAAATGCCTCACTGATAATAGCAGGTGATTTTAATGCCAGAGTGGGAACCAACAATGAACAACTATGTAGCAAACTAAATTGGAATACTGATAACGATATCGCACATGCCCTGAAAATAGGACGATTCTCCAGAGACAGGGTTGTAAACAACGAAGGCTTACGCCTACTTGAATTATGTAACAACTTTAATTTGCAGATTGTGAATGGTTCAACAAAAGGCGATAGAAGTGGGGAGTTTACATACTTCTCCCCCCGAGGATGCAGTGTCATCGACTATATTCTTGTCCCTTATAATATCATAAATTCGATCATAGACCTCAAAATTGGAACGCGCACGGAAAGCGACCATCAGCCATTATCGTTGTCTATAAACTTAAAGGACGAAACCAAAATAACTAAGCACAATATCATAGAACCTTCTCAATACAAACAAATGACCCAATTAAAATGGTCCCAGGAAATGAGTGCAGCGGTGGGGCAAAAACTTACAGCCAACCTGAGAAAACAAGTATTATCCAACTTAAAGACCACTAATTTCTACAGTGATATACCGAAAATTTATAATGAAATCTTCCAAATGTTCGTAGAGCTTAGTACTCCACCTAAAGTTTGGGTACTTAAACATAGCGCTAGCCCTTGGTTTGATGATGAATGTTTCCAGCTAAAAAGAAAACTGCGCCAAACATTTAAAAATAATTGCACTAAACTAGAGCCCTCTTATCTTGATGAAAAAAGAAAATATCATTACATTCTGGCCGAAAAGAAACAGAAATACGCAATCCAAAAATGGCTACAATTATTCGACTCAATTCAGAGTAAAAACAACAAAGCGTTCTGGAACTTAGTGTACGGAGGATTGAAAGCCGAAAATCAACTAACTCTACCACCAATTGCAGAATCCAAATGGTCCCAATATTTTACATCTGTATTTAACAATCTACACAGTGAACTTAAAGGAAATGAAACCACTAAAAATAAAATTAATAAACTCCAGGAGTGGCCAAGGGTAAAGGAAGAGGAAATTAGAGAGATAGTTAAAAATTTCAAATCGGGGAAATCTCCTGGGCCAGACGGTCTACCAATAGAATTATTTAAGACCTATATAGATTGGTGGGCAGAACCCTTAGCTCAACTGTTCACTCTCATAGATAAATATGGGATCATACCTGAGATATGGTTAAGATCAATAATTATTCCAATCTTTAAAAATGGCGACCCAAAAGAACCAAGGAATTATAGACCGATAAGCCTATTATCAGTGATAGGGAAAATCTACGCCAAGCACCTCTTATCTAAACTCCTTACCTGGATGAAAAATCTAAATTTACCAGGGAAAGAACAAATAGGTTTCTCCAAAGGTTGCTCTACACTAGACCACTGTCTTATACTTATGCATTTGGTTGAAAAATACAGATCCCAAAGGCAATCTAAGATATATGCTGCTTTTGTAGATTTTCGTGGTGCATTCGACTCAATTGACCGCCCAAAGTTGTGGAGGAAACTCGCAGAATTAAAAATTGATCAGCGCTTATTGATTCTAATGCAAAATCTGCACTCTTCTAATACCTGTCAAGTCAAACTTAACACCAAAGGTCACCTTTCATCAGACATCCCTAACTCGAAAGGGGTAAAACAAGGGTGTATTCTTGCCCCCTTCCTATTTAATTTATTTTTATCAGACTTGCCAGATTACCTTCAAAAAATAGAATCACATGCCCCTAAACTTAATCAGAAACCAGTTCCTCTCTTATTATACGCAGACGATGCTGTCCTACTATCATTAACGAGCTTGGGTCTGAAACGTCTTATATCTTCACTGATCCTTTACTGCGAATGCAACAAACTCTCTATAAATTATGAGAAGACAAAAATTTTGGTCTTCTCGAATGGTTGGAAATTAGAGAAATGGAAAATAAGAGGGCAAGAAATCCAACAAGTGAAAATCTATAGGTATCTGGGAATTTTATTCCAGAGCAATTTAGGGTGGGCAACCCATCGCACAAATGCCATAAAACAGGCAAAGTGCACCTCATCAGCAGTTGCCCGTTTTTATTATCAGAAAGGTAATCAATTTATTCCTGCGGCCAATCAGATATTTCAAACAAAAGTGCAATCCCAGATATTCTATGGAATCCCGCTATGGGTCCAAGCATATAACAGTGATTTAAAAAAGATCCACTCCAGCTTTCTGAGACGTATTCTTGGACTCCCAGCTATGATCAAATATGAAACAATGTGTGCAGAAATAGGCATACACACAATGGAATATTGGGCATGGTCCACCTCAATAAAGTACTGGTTACGCTGCCATTTTCGCTGCCCTCCATCAAGTCTGCTCGCTGATTTGCTCAATGACTCCTATAAATCAAGATGGTATCAGCACCTCGAAAAAAAGATTGAATCTTTAGGCATCGAGCTGGAGCCCCTGTACAATTCTAATGAGCAATACATTTTCCATAATATCCTAACTAGGCTAAAGGATGTCGAGAGACAAAATATTATGGCAGCTGTAAACAAAATTTGCTCCCCCATATTCTATGATTTAAACATCTTAGATAGCAGAGCCAATTACGTCACTAAATTAATAATCCCAGCCCAATGTAGGGCTTTTATGCTGGCCCGTTTGAATGTTTTTCCCTCAGCATTTGTCAGGGGAAGATATCAAAACATTCCTAGAAACAAGAGATTCTGCAGATGTTATATGAATGTCCCGGACACTGTAGAGCATATTCTCTTTCATTGCCCATTGTACAGTACGCTCCGTCAACACGTGCTGTCCCCTCTCTCGGGTGGTCTGGAACCCCAGCAAGGTGAATGTGTGGGACTCTACCTATCCGACGTTGACCAAAGGGTAACGGCGGGGGTAGCCGAGTTTTTGGTAGCAGTCCTCCAAGGAGCAGATTAACAAAGAAAACCATTGATTCTATATGTATATATATATATATATATGTATGTAGCCAAATGCTGCCCTTTTATATATATTTCAAGGCCTTTATATGTTATTTTCTCTTCTATGGTTTTATTCGTATAATGCCTAATAAAGGTTTGATAAGTAGTAGTATACTGGGGCGAGGCTGTTTAGGGATTTAAAGATCAGCACCAACACTTTGAATTGTGTTTGGAAATGTACTGGGAACCTGTGAAGATCCTTTCACATGGTCCCAGCGGCATCTCGCAGTCACCAGTCTAGCGGATGCATTCTGGATTAATTGTAGTTTCTGAGTCACCTTCAAAGGTAGACTAACCTAGAGCACATTGCAGTAGTCCAAGCAGTAGGGCATGCACTACTCTGGTGAGACAGTCCATGGGCAGGTAGGGTCTCAGCCCATATACCAGGTGGATCTGGTAGACAGCTGCCCTGGACACAGAACTGACCTGAGCCTCCATGGACAGCACTTTGAATGGGACATGGTAGCAAATAATCAGTGCAGATCTTTCTGTGGCAATCAATACCCAGTTGCCACATTTTGCACCTGCTATAATCTCTAAATGGTCTTCAAGGATAGCCCCATGTAGAGCATATTTGTTGTCTAGTCGTTTAGTCGTGTCCGACTCTTCGTGACCCCATGGACCAGAGCATGCCAGGCACTTCTGTCTTCCACTGCGTCCCGCAGTTTGGTCAAACTCATGCTGGCAGCTTCGAAGACACTATACAACCATCTCGTTCTCTGACGTCCCCTTCTCCTTGTGCCCTCCATCTTTCCCAACATCAGGGTCTTTTCCAGGGAGTCTTCTCTTCTCATGAGGTGGCCAAAGTATTGGAGCCTCAGCTTCACGATCTGTCCTTCCAGTGAGCACTCAGGGCTGATTTCCTTAAGAATGGAGACGTTTGATCTTCTTGCAGTCCATGGGACTCTCAAGAGTGTTCTCCAGCACTATAATTCAAAAGCATCAATTCTTCGGCGATCAGCCTTCTTTATGGTCCAGCTCTCACTTCCATACATCACTACTGGGAAAACCATGGCTTTAACTATACGAAGCTTTGTTGGTAAGGTGATGTCTCTGCTTTGTAGAACATATTGCAAAAGTCTAATTGGGAAATTACTAAAGCATGGATTACTGTGGTCAGATTACTTCAATCCAGGAATGGCTGTGGCTGAAGAACCAACCAGAGCTGGAAACAGGTACTCTGCACCCCTGCAGCAACTTTTAAAGGTGGGAACCAGGAATAGCCTCAGGCTACAAAAACCACACTACTGAAGCTGCAATCCTACCTACTTTACCTAGGACTAAGCTCCACAATGCAATTTACATCTTAGACATATGGTGTTTATAGTAAAACATTAGCAGGAACTTGGCCCATCAGATAGAAAAATTCAGAGTATCTTCCAGCAGTGACACCTTTAACATCACTTTCCATTTATTGACAAATGAGGCAGAGAAAGATGCTCACTAGTTTGCAGCTGCACAAGTAATGAAAGGCACCAACATACACAGGGAGATGCAAGAATCGTAAGTTGAACTTTCAACAACATGAGTGAAAACCCCCAAAACACAGCCTTAAAAAAAATAAATGAACTATTTTATTTCAGTGGGCAGCTGTCATGTTAAGGTATAGTATTATCAACTGCCAATCACCTTTTAATCATAGAGAAACAATACACCTGGACTTTCCTTCTCAAGGAATGGCTCATTCTGCACTAAGAATAGGTGGGCAACGTACTTTTAAGAATGGGAAATGCTTTGGTGCTTGCACAGTGTAGGTTTGTGTTGCCACTGCACAAACATATTCAAATACAATTTTGTGAAAAAGATCTTACAAGAAAAAAGTGACTTGTGTCAAGAACAGCTTCCCAGAGCATCCGATGAATGCACTTGGATGCACTACAAATTCATCTACCTTTTTTGATGCGCAACCGGGCATTTAATACTTAAGGAGTTGGACTGAATTACTCTACTCATATTTTCTGCTCCAGTGCCAGCTCATAACGTGTGATCTATCCGCTTATGTCCTAAAACCTATGAGCCAAATCAGCTGGTGCAGGTTTGCATCAATCCTATCCGTTTTAGAGACGGTTAAAAGAATCACTTCTAGTTCTGAATTACAAAAGACGCAGCCAAACATTTACCTCTGGCAGACTGTGTGTCTTCTGAAACTGAGATATAGAATATGAGCGGATGTAATCTCCCATTTCTTCACGGGTTTCTATTGCACGTTTCACAAGCCACTGGGAGAAAAGAAAAAGGGAAACCCTTAAAGCAACACCTTGGATGGATATTTATACTCAGGACAGACTTGGATATCAAAAAGGGAATAAAAAATAAGGAAAATCAACACTCTGTAAACAAAGGGTTACAGTTATTACAGCTACTTACCTTTCATATTTTGAAACATTTAGACAATGAACATGGGCATCAGTACATGTTCATCATCTGAACCAAGAAACAGAAAACCCACTGAGTCTCAGCATGACATAAAAGATTAGTGTGTCTGACTGAGACTAGATTCAGCTAAGCGTTACACAGAATAAAACCACTGAAATTAAAGGACATAGTTATGTTGGGTCCATTAATTTCAATAGGTCTACTTCAAGTAAAACTCAGTTGAATATCAACCCAGGATTTAAATTTCTGACCAGCTGTTGTGGCTGATGTTGACCCAGCCACTCCCTTTCAACTCAGCCTACCTCATAGGGTTATTAGGAGGCTAAACATGTTGAAAGAACACAAATATGATGGAAGACAGGTTAGGCCCTTGTTTTTCTCACTTGTAGATATTTCTGGCATGTTTCACTCAGCCTTTGCTGTGCTTTTCCTCTGAACAGTGTGAGTTAATCTGTTCTTCATGAGGCCAACTCTGCCTCACAGGGACTAGAGGCAGGAGTGGCCAATATGCCATCCTTCTGATGCTCCCAACATTGTCAGCTAGTATGGTCAATACTTTGGATGATGTGAGCTATAGTCCAGCAACATCTGGAGACACCTGGACTGGGCTGTATGAAACTCCAATTCCTGCTTTTCCATGACCATATCACAAAGGTGCATAGCAGCAAAACCTGAGTAGTCACAAACGACAATCTGCAGGCCCAGATTGGATGTGTCACTTGCTTATCAGGTTGCCCGAAGACTCAGCATGCCAATGGACATAACACAGTACTGGTGCACAGGCACAAGGCTTGAGACGTGTGACCTAAAGGAAAATCTTAACTCACGTTGTCATTGTAGATCAGGAGTCAGCAACTAGAAATCTCGGGCTAAGTTCAGCTCCTATTTGGTGCAACCTGGTCGTTGCTGCACTTAGTTGAAAAATACAGAAACAAACAAGGGCCATGGAAGAGTAGCAGGTGCTGGTCTCATTCTGGCTATCAACCTACTTCTTCCCACTTTGTCAAACTGACAACCAGGCAAAAATAGTTGCTGCCTTGCTCTTACATCTGCAGCTCTCAACTCTGCTTTGGTGTGTGTGTGGGGGGGCCATGCTCTCTATTTAAGCAGCCAGCTTTCCAGGCAGAGAACTCATCCCTGTTCACTTGCAACAGAAACACCTTCCTGGCTTGGTTTGGCTGAAACGTCAATTTTGCAAATGACGTTCCTAGACAGAGAAAAGCAAGCACATATAAAACTATAAAGCAACAGTATTCCCATTTACATGGGCAATAGCAAACCATTTGAGCACTCCGAGTCTTGCTAATAATTGACTCAAATTTGGAAATGGGTTAAATTCACAGAAAATGGTATAGAAACGATTACATAAAAGACTCCGAGATCCCAAGTTAAACACTAGGTTTAGAAGATGCCTCTAACTTGCTCCTTGTTCAGGATCTAACCAGACACGGAACTATGCTTCCAATACAGTCTCTGCAAGCAACAGCGATGCAGTATCTCTTTCCATACACTTTTTGGTTACAGGAAATGCTGCAAGGCTACAAAAGGGATTAATCAATGGTGCAGGGATGGGGAATGGGTAGCCACCTAGATGTTGCTAGACTCCCATCATTCCTGACCAATGGTAACACTAGCTAGGGCTGAAGGGAGCTTTGAGCCCCACAGCATCTAAAGGGCCTCCTACCCACATTAGTGGAACCATTTGTTTATGATTAGGAACACACATTCTACCAGTGGCTATTAGAGTTGCAGGGAAGAGAGAAAGAGGGTTACAATATGGTTTTTCATCAGAAGGCCTACTATACGGAGGTGTTGGGGGGAGCAACTTTTCAAGGAGCACCTACCTGCACAACAGGAAATATGTGGATGAAATCCAATCCCTGTATTTGATGAGGCTCCAAGCGATGAGGGCATTTCATTCTCGGCAAGACGGATACAATTTTCTCAGTCAAGGCACTGGAAAGAAGGTGAAGGATGACAGAGCTTAAGGTGAAACTGGGTGGAAGCAAAGCCTTAACTAGCCTGAAACTGCCCTCTAGTGGCTGAAATCAAATATTCGATTTTTAAAAGTGAATACACAAGCAATTTAGAACTGTGCTGATAAATGCTGATCTGTAGGACTGGAGGCACTTCTTTTTTAAAAATCATCTTTAGACAAGCTTGCAAACTCTTACTAAAAACTGACTTACTAAAAAATTCAGGGTTGTTGTTTCTTTTATAAACCTGTTGTTAAAAGCTTCTTATCAAACAATCAATCTTTACTTCATAAAATGTTTTCAGTTTCAGTCCAGGGAACGGTCTGTGATTTCCTTATTCTAGAATGAAGCTAAGCAAGTGTGAATTCGATCCAGTGCGCCAATGGGATGCACATCTAATCAGTTCTGAGCTTCCCAAGGTAGCGCATGGTAAAGTAACAACAGTTTAAGACATTCATGTGTTAATAGAAACACTCTACAGCCATACCTTGGTTTTGGAACAGTTTAGTTCCCGAACGTTTTGGCTCCCGAACGCTGCAAACCAGGAAGTGACTGTTCCAGTTTGCGAACTATTTTTGGAAGCTGAACATCCGACGGGGCTTCCAATTGGCTGCAAGAGCTTCCTGCAGCCAATCAGAAGTCGCAGTTTGGTTTCTGAACATTTTGGAAGTCAAATGGACTTCCGGAACGGATTCCGTTCTACTTCCAAGGTACGACTGTAATTGTCACTGTTTTATTTAAAAGTCCTAACATTTAAATAGTGCAAAAAGAAGGAGGAGGCAGCAGAAAGTAAGTGTGGGCTTCTACATGTTCCTGCTGTACTTAAACATTTCACTTTATTTTCATGGCTGCTTTCAGGCTTAGGATGAGAAGAGATTACATTACTGGGAGGGCACATCAGGGGCAGTGAGACCAAAAAATAGAGAGCACAACAGATTTGAAGGACCGCCTCTCCCCATATGAACCAAACCAGACCCTGCAAGCATTCTCTGAGGCCCTTCTTCGTGTGCCTCCTTCATAAGATGTCAAGAGAGTGACAATATGAGAACAGGTCTTTTCTGCAGTGGCTTCGTGCTTGTGGAATGCTCTTTCTAGGGAGCTTTGGCTGGTTCCTTCATTACATATCTTTAGGCACCAGGCAAAAACATTCCTCTTCTCCCAGGCCTTTGGCTAATTAAACAAACGACGGCCTTTTAAATTGCAGTTTATTGTTAGTTATAATGGTATGCAAGTTTTGTGTTTTTATATTGTAAACCACCCTGTGATGAAGGGTGGTATAGAAATTCAATACATCATAATAATTCTTAAGGCTCATGTGACCACTTATGCAAGCTTCAATTACAAATATGACTGGTACTGAACACATCGCACAACTGGAAAGAAAGATCCCTTTCTGGCAAGCTCCCACTTACATTTTCTGGCCGATGGTAGAGTTTTCCTGAAACAGTAAGTCCACATCAATGTCGAAACTGCATGTTGTGATGCACCACGTCATGCCGCCTACCACCTAGAACAAGGCAAGCACACTCGTTTTATCCCTTGCAGATGTTTGGTGGAAGAACGCAGAAGTTACACAGAAGCATCTTGTGCATTTATTTAAAAACGAAACACAAAAGACAGCCCCCCAATGTCACATTTTCACAATGGCTATGTTCTGCCACCAGTGTCAGTTGGAGGTAGTATTGCGTCTGAATGCCAGTTCCTTGGGCACTGTATAAGGGCTTCCACTCACACTGGGCACTCCTCTCCATCACCCACAGAACCCCACAAAATCGGCCTGGGGCGGGCAGGGGAACTTCCAAAACAGTAAACGTCTGGATGAGAGGGAGGTTTATACCCTCCAGCAAGCAACAATGGTTATGCTGATTGCACATTCTGTCAGTTTTTGAACTATTTTAGCTGTTTTTATGGTATCTTTGCAAATTGCAATGAAACACATATAAAAAGAGATTCATTTTTATATAAAAAAAACCCTTTAAAATTGAACTCTTAATTCACAGCCATCTGGATAACATTTGTACTCATCTGTACAAATCAGCCCTTGCTGATATTTTTTTTTTTAACCAATTAAAGCATGCCTTGTGCATAATTTGTTACACTCTCACCTTGTCAAAGGGGGACAGCCCTTTAATTCTTGCCCTGAAGTATCCAGCTGCGACCAGCAGCTCTAAGATTTCACTCAGCTTAATACTTTGCTCTTCATCTTCACGGGTTTCAACCTAGAAGAGATAGTAAACTGATTCTATGTTCAAAAAAACAAAACCATGTTCTTCTAAGTGTACACACTACAAATTTCTTGCAAAATATTTCCTTTTAGTAGACACACTGTTGACTACATTGTAAAACAGTTTTAATACTTTTATAGCCGGTTCCGTCCTGCGTAACTGGCTATAAAAATATCAATGCACATAGCCCCAAAGAATCCTGCAAAAACAAGATGGTGGAAGTCCGGTGTATGAAAACTGTTCAACTATTGCACAGGTTTTTCCTTCAATAGTATATGCTGAGATTTCTGATTCTGTGGGACACAAGAATAATGAAGTAACCAATGCTCCTCAACTCAAGGAAGACAGGCACATTTGTCACTTATAAAGATAATACAACCAAGTTCCCAAATTCTTTAACAAAACATTCTAAAACTTCTACAGCTTAGCCCAACCATTACATTTCTAATACTGTACCACCATTGCAGTGTGGTGTTACTGATGTTTACAATGTTTTATATCTCTTGAGCTATTTGGTATTTTTTCAGAGTGCTTGAGGGAAAGTTCCACTGAACTAATAAGAGTCCTTGCACTAGCTTCTGCTAGCTCACCAGCTCTAAGAAATGTAAAGTTTGAACCAAAATTGTTATTATCATGTGTTTTGAGGCACTTCTGACAGAAGCCCTTGCACTAATGAAGATCAGATGAATTTGGCTGATAAAACAGTCATGTCATTTGGAGAGAGAGGGAAATATCTTAAAACACAAAATTATGTGCAATTTATGAAAGTTTTATTGTGTTTTTAATATTCTGTTAGAAGGTGCTCAGAGTGGCTAGGGCAACCAAGTCAGATTGGTGGCATACAATTATTATTAGTAGTAGTAGTAGGAAAAAAATGCATGTACAGTGGTACCTCGGGTTACATACGCTTCAGGTACCCAGGTAACCCAGAAATATTACCTCGAGTTAAGAACTTTGCTTCAGGATGAGAACAGAAATCATGCTCCGGTGGCACGGTGGCAGCGGGAGGCCCCATTAGCTAAGCTTTCGCTGAAGCCTGGAGAGCGAGAGGGGTCGGCGCGCACCGACCCCTCTGGCTCTCCAGGCTTCGCGCAGATGTTCGCAAGTCGTGGGAGCCCGCGCTGGGCTCCCACGGCTTGCGGAGAGTTGCCTGCATGCCGAAGGTTGGGCGCGTTGAGCTCAGCGTGCCCAGACTTCGCGCAGCTCTCCGCAAGGCGCGGGAGCCTGGCGCTGGGCTCCCACGGCTTGCGGAGAGTTGCCTGTTCTGGGGGCTGGGGTTGGGGGAAGCTTGGTCTTCCCCCGCCCCAGCCCCACGCCTGGGGGAAAAAAAAATAATTTCCCCCCCAAAAAACTAGGTGCGCCTTATGGGACGGTGCGTCCTATAGGGCGAAAAATACGGTAAGTACGTAACCAGAGGTACCGCTGTAGTAAACATCATATCCACTTCAGACCGGTGCTGATGTTACAAGTTGGTCTATATTTGCGTACAAGCTGGATGCTTGCAAAGGTCACAAAGCCATGCTATTCATACATCATAACAGGCAGCCCTCCAGATGTTGTTGAATGACGAGTCCCATCAGTCCCAGCCAGAACAGTCAATGGTCAAGGATGATGAGAACTGTAGTCTTTGAAGAGGAAGAAAATCTGTAGAGCTCCACAGTGACTCCCCCTGTATTACAATGCAGAGCTGTACTTTGACAGAGTTAAAAAAATGTGTATGTTGGTAGACATGCAGCTCCACGTATGTGTATGTTGGTACTAAAGCACATTATGGGAGTAAACTGCTAGAGAAAGTGTCTCTCTGCTGCCACTCCACGCATCACTCAGAACCTGTGAGATGTTCTTCAATAGGATGACAAACAACTAGAGTCCTGGGACCAAGTAACTACTGAACACAGTGGGCCTTATTTCTCAGAAACCATGCATAGGGTTGCTCTGCTAGACAAAAAGCAGAATTTTACTTCTAACAATGATTTACTGTTTTTAATTAATGTTTTTCTATGTTTTTATCAGTTCTCATTTTATATGTAAGCTGCCTCGAGTCACATCAGAGTACAAATAAATTTGTTATAATAACAACTTTTACCTTCTAGATGTGGTGCAACATTGTGGACTGTCCATTCACAGTACGACATATAACTGCTCTATAGAAAATGCTCACAGAAAATAAACACAGCCATCCAGTTCTCTGTGACAAACATTTACCATTACCGATTTCTGAACAGCAAAGGAAATGTGGTATTTCATCCCCCCACTCCCACCTCCAAAGGATCCACAGGGTATTTCAAGCGCAAGACATGACACTCAGGGAAATATTCTCTGGAACAGAGAATATGCAACTCCAAGCAGCCTCCTATCCTCTGGGTACACCATGGGAGTTTGGGAGGAGAGTTTTATTTCAGTCTGCACTCACCCAAATGAAGCTGATGTACTGCCTGTCAATACAGTAAGCCTGCAAACTTACATGCATTTAACTTGCTTGCATTCAGCCACTGGTTCCTTCCCAACCTTTTTTTGACCATACCCCACCTAAGCATCTCTAAAAACCTGATCCACCCCCCCCCCCACGGAGCGCTACTCCCCCTGAATGCGCCCAGTGTATTTTCTGTTTAGATAAACTTTTCTGTTTAATAATAATAATGATTTTTATTTATATCCCGCCCTCCCCAGCCAAGGTTTAGATAACCTTTCCACTGTCACCAGTTGACCACTGTGTACATTCTGATTTCAATTTTTAAAATGTGTATGTCACAATATATATTTACAGTATATACTATATATGAGGCCCCTAGAACCACAAGAAATGCAAAAAATTCACTGTTAGTAACTCGTTATCGAATTGTCCCATGTGGGATGTGTGCCTAGTTGGGAACCACAGCATTCCTCTTTATGCATGTGGTAAAAATATATATATATATAAATGAATAAAAATGCACAAAGTGGGCAGGGCGTTCGGGGGGAATTTACTTTGGTAATCCCACTGTCCACTGAACCCATATGCGATTTTGACTTTAGACGTGATCCCTCGCGTAAATTGAGGGCTTACTGAACTAAGCACCCGTCCAGGAAGACATCTGAGGTAATAGCAATGATGAGCACCTTGAGCATGTGCAGAGTGTGACACTGGCCCAGCAATTTATCCCCTCGCTGAGTTCTCCTCCCCGTCATACAAACAAACACCGGTCCCAGGACTAACGTTTCCTGGAGAAGCCTGCGCCCCTGGCTGCGCTTATCCTATATACACGCTTCCTTCCCCAGAAGCGAACCTCGACGTGTTCGGGGCGCGTTTCTTGCAAGGCAACAGGACTTGCGGGCTCGCCTTGCAAAGCAAGCGCTGCCCGGAAAGCTCCCGCCCCCAAGAGCGCTATGGGGAACGGCAGCCCATAGACAAAAGCGGGGCAGGGAAGCGCCACCCGCAAGGGAAAGGCCAGCCTGCCCTGCGAGAGGGAAACACAGCCCCGCCGCTTCAGCCTTACCTCCTGAGGAGGCTGGTGCTCCTGCCCTCTGACGGCGCCCATGCCAGGTTCTCGACTCCCAGCTCGCTAATATCCCGCAGCGCGCAAAGGCTACAAAACGCGTTTCTCCTTCCGCAAACTTGCCCTCTCCCCTTCCCCGCTCATTGGTTTGTTCCGCCAGAAACCCAGCTCCGCCCCTCATCCGTACTACGGCACGCAGCATAACGCGGACCGTTCCATTTTGTAAAAAAAGGGGTGGAATAGGGGGGGGAGTGAGCACAGACCACTCATGTGACTTGCCTGGAACGGAAGACGCGGAGCGGGCGGCGTCGCGGTTCACCCGAGCGGGGCTGGTCTCCGAGCAGCATTCCCGGGAAGTAATCGTCTGCATGGAGCTCTGCGGGTGTCACTGCAGAGCGAGGCGCCCGGGATTTGAGCAAGAAGCATTGCGGCATAATGCTTCCGTGCACTGCATTTGAAAACGTTAAGCCACGGTGAAGCGGAGATGTGTCCATTGGATAACGTTTGAAGGAATTGGTTTATTAAATTTGTTAGTCGCTTGTCACCCAAAGGTCTCTAAGCCACTTACAGCAACACACCCACACCCACCCCATAGGGGGAAAGGGGGCTCATCAATATATTGTCTAACCTAACATGAAAAAAATAAAAACAACACACAATATAAATAACAAACAACATTGATGATTCTCAAATAATAAACAATTTGCCCGCTAAGTAGCATTCTAATCTCCCCACCCTGCAGTCTGGTGTCAAGGCCAGCTGTAGTAAATCAGCGGGTGGGTCTAGTGTCCTCCACATAGCTGTCAACTTTTTTCTTGCTAGGAATCCTATTCGGAATAAGGGAATTTCCCTTTAAAAAATCTCTCCTGTCTCTGGGTGTGTGGGGAGCAATAGCAAGGCAAAGCAGGAAGATTGTAGCAAAAGTTCCAGCTGTTTTGCAGGTGGTCTGGCTACTGCTCCTCTGTGCTGGTGGGGGTGCAACAGGGAGAACACATAAAACCAATGTTGTTTTTATTGGGGGGGTACGTAAGGGTATGCATACCCCTAAACAATTTGTGAATCTTTGTGCTTTTGTCCATTTACTGTATTTTTCCCAATTTGAACTATAAAATGGTGGTTTTCTTGAGTCAAAATGAGAGTACCCCTAACCATTTTTAAAGAAAAAAAAGCACTGCTTGAAACATCAGAATTTCTCAAGAAACAACAAGATACCTATAGATTGCAACTAACGTCACCTGTAATTCTGGCTTTAAACACCAGTGGTGAGAGTGCATTTGAGCCAGACTAAATGGCAACATGTGCACAGTTTTGGTATCCATGGAGCACTTTGAGGGAGCAGTGTTGTTGTTGTTTTTTCAGGGTCAAAAAGCCAGGTTTGATGGTGCCCTTACCCCATGCTGCTCTGCACTCTTAGGCAAGGTGCTGGATCTCTGGGTCCATTGTTCATGATGGCAAAAACAGTTTGCAGGCATCAGGCCCATCTGCTGCAAAGAGAGGGAATCTGACCCTCTTTTGCAACATTTCCTTTCCAATACAGTACGTGGTGTAAAAGAATGAAAGTATTTTCACTATAAATCCTAAACACATTTGCTAAGGAAACTGAGCTCACAGTTCATGACTGTGATGTCAAGTGGTAACTTTTATGTCTGAAACAGCCATCACACGTAACCGTGCAGAATATCATAAAATGTATATACTGATAGTGGAACGAGCTAGATACGTTTTGGGAGGACGGAGCTTTATTTTCTCTTTTCCCTACAACAGTCTGTGCTGCCAAAGAGGCAGACCACTTGAAAGAACACACTTAACTTGAGGCAGTTCATACATCCACTGCAAGTCAATGTATGTTGTGGATTAATCCAGTGGCGAGCCATTGTATGGCAAGCTTGCATTTGTGACTCTGTTCTGAGTCCCACTGGTTTCAATGGAACATCATTTTCAAGCGTTGCTGGGAGCACTGCCTTAGGTTTCAGAGGACTTTTCTCTTAATTCATTTACAGATAAACCAAATCTGAAAACATCCTGTGATGCAGTCCCATTCAAACCAGCTTCCATCTCACTTAAAAACCTGTGTACATGTAAGACATCCATCACGTTTGTGAAGGTTACAGCTTCTTTGAATAGAAGTTGGGAAGGTTTCAGATGCGGGGAAACAAATCAGGTCATGGGCATTGGGTGAATAATAATAATAATAATAATAATAATATTTATACCCCACCCATCTGGCTGGGTTTCCCCAGACACTTTGGGTGGCTTCCAACAAAAGATTAAAAATACATTAAAAGCATCAGACATTAAAAACTTCCTAAATATTCCCCCCCCCCGTGGTATTTATAGCAATGTAAAGATGCAATTTGAAACACAGCTGTGTTTGTGTGTGCAGAAATGACCTTGTTGCTGTTTAAGTTGCTGCATAACCTATGATGCAAATGGTGTATGGGTCATGGCCATGCACACAAAATCACACCTTGTATTAATGCATGCAGAATGGGATTCATTGCCTGGATCCTTAGTCAAGATCACTGGTGAAGATTAGACCCTTCATTTCATCCATATTGAAAGAAGTGGGGTGACAATATGTACCCTTTCCCACATTCTAACCATGCTGGTGGCGATTTCAACAAGAGAAGTAGTGAGCTTCAGGTGTTAGTAAACCTGCATTGTCATAGTGAGTGCAAGTTCCTACATACATTATAGAACTGGGAAAGAAGGAAAGAAAGAAGAAAGAAAGAAAGAAAGAAAGAAAGAAAGAAAGAAAGAAAGAAAGAAAGAGATGTTTTATTCTCTGAATTAGTATCAGATTATTAGGCTGCATCTACACAGCTGTAAAAAACACTCTGAAAATGCACCGGGAAAAAACTGCTTTAAAGCTCACAATGGAAAATTTCACAGAGTTCTGATTTCAGCTCTACAACGCCATCTGGCATCACAGTGTTATAACGCATTTATAACATTTTATTTTTACTAATGTAGCTGAGTCCTTAATTTGGGTTGTAATCGTACACACTCTTCTCTGGACCCATTGACCACGTTGGGATTTATTTCTGAGTAAATATGTAAAAGATTGCACTGTTAGGATGCGAAGGTTGCAATGCTTTTCCTTTGCAAAAGGAAAGGGGAAAGGAATCAAACCAAATCAGAATGTTGCTTACTTTTATCAGTACAGAAATTTCTACTTGGGTACTAGGCTTATCTGAAAGCAGCTGAATATCATTTCTGCTTCCCATAGTTATGCTCCATATTCACATTTGCTCATTTTGTAAGATTATTTCTAACGACACCAGAAGCAGAACTCAGCGTGGTATCTGAGAATCGAGCCATGTTCTTGCAGCTTCATGGCTCAGCGCTCGCTATCAGCGGCACCTGTAATTCTGATTTGAAAATCAGCAGCACGATAGCACTTTCCTTGTTGGTGTATGGAAGAGGCATGATAAAATATCTCCCACTCTTCTGCAATGATGCTGACTTGTGTTCTCTTTGGTAATAATAATTACTTGTTAGTAAGCCGAGCAGGTAGCACGAACTGTTCTGCCAGATCCACCTAACATCTCTTGCACCTGGCAACAGTTGATACCTGACATTTCAAAGGAAAACAGGCAAGCAAAACAACATACATAACAAATGTAAGACTTGTTCACGCATGGATTTCCCTTTGAGGGTTGTAACCTCAGGTGCTGTAATCTTGGGTAACAGCAGCATCAGCTAATTTGACTGCAGGTAGAATATCTGGGTGCCTTCACAGATAGATACTCAAATGCAAGTGACTCAAACTTTTAATGTTTGACGTTTTCCTATGTTTTTATATGTGCTGTAAGCTGCCCAGAGTGGCTAGGGAAACCCAGACAGATGGGCAGGGTATAAATAATAAAATTATTATTATTACAATTATTATTATTAATGGTAAATTGGTGCGGACTCAAATTATCTTGCTGACATTGAAGTTACATTATTTCTCAATTGCATGTCCAGATACCATTTTCCCCCTTTTCATAGAAAGGAAACTTTCATAGAAACATAAACTTTGGCTGTGTAGGGTACGCCACACCTTTAAAGCACATTCAAAGCATATTCTTTCTCTCAAATAATTCTGGGCAGTTTACCCTTCATAGAGTTAGAATTCTCAGCAACCTCTAATTAACTACAGTGCCCAGAATTCTTTGAGGGGTGGAATCTTTACAGCACCTCATGTAGAAATGTCAGCTGGTTGCCAAGCTTCAGAATGTGTTATGTACTGGCAAGTAAATTTTGGATTTGGGGGCAGTGAAGAGGCAAATGGCAGCCAGAGCCCATTGGGATTGGCAGGGCAGAAAGCAGGGAGACCAAGAGTAGATGGAGCCAGAGAATGACAGCCACTTTCCCCCATTTTGTCCCCATCCTGCACCCTGATGAGTTCTTAAAGAGCAACACTGAGCCTAAGGAGGAAGAATTGACAGGCGGTGCCACCTCCCTGGACTGGTTAAAAGGCAGGCAGGTGGAAGCTAGCTGGAGAACGAGGTTGGTGCAGAAGGGCCTTAATGGATCAGCTACCATTGCCCACATGAAGAAGAAGAGTTTAAAGAGTTTGGATTTGATATCCCGCTTTATCACTACCCAAAGGAGTCTCAAAGCGGCTAACATTATCCTTTCCCCTCCTCCCCCACAACAAACACTCTGTGAGGTGAGTGGGACTGAGAGACTTCAGAGAAGTGTGACTAGCCCAAGGTCACTCAGCAGCTGCATGTGGAGGAGCGGAGACGTGAACCCGGTTCCCCAGATTACGAGTCCACCGCTCTTAACCACTGCACCACACTGGCTTCACATGATGGTGAGTGGCATGAACATTGCACGACGGTTTCCTTAAGTTTTTTTTTAGGGTTGGCATTTTTGCTTACGGACTCTGACCCTGTCTCATGAAAGATAAGGCTATCAGTAGCTACTAGCCATAACAGCTATGTTCTGCTTCCATGGTCAGAAGCAGCAATGCTTCTCTGAATGCTATTTGCTGAAAACCCCAGGAGGGAACAGGGCTCTTGTGCTTGGATTCCGTTTGCAGGCTTCCCACAGGCATCTGGGTGACCACTGTGGCAACAGGGGGCTGGACTAAGTGGGCTATTGGCTTGATCCAGCAGGATTTTATTATGTTCTTGCGACTTTTTCACTGTTGCCTGGCACACACAAATCAAACTGGTGAGACGCTTCACCTGCCAAATATTTGTGGGTCTGTCCGCTGTTAAAAACACAGCGCTGCTTAAGAAAGGTGACAAATCCATTCACTTTTGGAACGTAGGATGTCGCCTTCAGCCAAGTCTGAGGATTTTTCTATCTAGTTCAGTATTCTCTATACTGACTGGCATATCCGTCCAGCGTTTCAGACGGGGGTCTCACCTAGCCCTACCTGAAGATGCCAGGATTGAACCTGGGACAATCTCATGCAAAGCAGATGTCTTCCCACTTAAGGGAGTTCCTTCACCTCCACTCCTGAGAAACATGGTTTTCTGTGCCACCATTTATGTTCACAACAGAAAGTTAAAATTAATATTTCATTATCTATTGGTGTGGCTTCCCTTTGGATTTGGCCATTATTTTCCCCAAGTTAACAACAGATGGCGCTGGAGTTAAGCAAATGAAGGAGCCTTAAAAAAAAAAGCAACTGAGTTTGGGCTTGAAAACAGAAATCCATTCTTGGTAAATATTAATAATAATTGTGCATGCATTTGAAAGAAAATAAAATATAACCCTGTGTCCAAATGACTGCACATTTGGCATTGGGAAATAATTTTCACATGTTTGTTCTTGTTGTTCTTGGTAACACATACTTTCTGCTGCTTGAGACAGAATCGTAGAACTGTAGAGTTGGAAGGGTCTCAAGGGTCATCTAGTCCAATGTAGGAATCTCAGCTAAAGTATCCATGACAGATGGCCATCCAACCTCTGCTTACAAACCTCCACGAAAACAGAGTCCACCAAACTCCAAGGGAGTCCGTCCCACTGTCGAACAGCTCTTACCACCTGAAAGCTATTCCTGATGTTTAGTTGGCATCTCCTTTCCTGTAACTTGAATCCATGGGTTTGAGTCCTATCCTCCAGACCAAGAGAAAACAAGCTTCCTCCATCTTCCATGTGACAGCCCTTCATATATTTGAAAATGGCTATCATATTTCCTCTTCATCTCCTCTCTTCCAGGCTAAACATACCCAGTTCCCTCAACTGTTCCTCATAAGGTTTCCAGACCTTTGATCATCTTGGTTGCCCTCCTCTGTTTTAGCATGTCAATATCTTTCTTAAATTGTGGCACCCAGAACTGGTTACAGTATTGGTCTGACCAAGACAGAACAGAGTGGTACTATTATTTCCCTAGATCGGGACACTAAATTTCTGTTGATGCTGATGTGTGTTTACTCTTCCTAAACTTGTCCTGTGGGTAACATTTTTTTTTTTTTTGCTTTTGCACTATTACATGGCTAAGTGATTCATGCAAAATGTTTAGGACTTAGAGGACCAGAGAATTTATGGAAATGATAGGCCTTTATATGTGTTTCTCTCCCCCATCCCTCTCCCTCTCCCTCTCCCTCTCCCTCTCCCTCTCCCTCTCCCTCTCCCTCTCCCTCTCTCTCTCTCTCTCTCTCTCTCTCTTACACCCACCCACGCACCCACACACATGCTTCATTATGGGCACCTAAGAAATGCCTTGCTGGACTAGGTAGACATATGGCCCAACCTTTTTTTCCGTAGAAGTTCAAGTTCACAAATAGGACATAATAGAAAAGAAGTTCACAAATAGGAACTTTCTCCCCCACAGAAGTTCAAGTTCACAAATAGGAACTTCTTTTTTCATAGAAGTTCAAGTTCACAAATAGGACATAATGGAAATGGTTGTCCCCCTCAGCATCTAGTAATCCAGGTTACATTGTCTCTGAGCATAGAAGTTCCATTTTAAGGGTTCATCCACACTTCCACTTGTCTCATGCCTCAGGTCCAAGTGGTTTTCTGCTCCTACTGGGCTTTCTAGGCATGGATCTGGGCTTAGAAAGCATCTTCAGCTCTAAATCAGAGCAAATGTTAATCCAGAGAAAGCTCAGTTGACATTTGCTCTGATGCAGCAGTAAAGATTGGATCTCCCCAGGGGAAGGCAGTGGGGAAAGCAGAAGGGTGGATGAACCCTTAGTTATCCCAACCTCCATGAATTTATCTGACCCTTTTTGAGAGCCATCTAAGACCATCACCGCATCTGGTCGCAATGATTCTCTGTGATGCACACAAACCTAATGGCACGTAAAGTCTGTCTTTTACACATGCATAGCATAAATTTCCTTCTCTCAGCCTCAAGCTTGGTCAGAACTTCTGCAGAACAACTCCAACCACATGTCCCACATGGGAATTTGCAGCACTTCATGTCTGTAGCATGCAACTGGAAAACACAAGAGTCTTCTTAGAAAAGGCCAAGTCTCTCTCATCCTACCTTGAGGTCCTTCACTTAGAGCTGGAAGCTAGCTATGTATCTAGAATCCTCACCCTGCACAGGTCACCAGCACAGGATTGTGGGAACATGGAATTAAGCATTTTGTACATATGTACCATTGGGAGTGGATGCTTTGGAGCCATAGCTCAGTGGTAGACCATCTGCTTTGCACACAGGAAGTTCAATCCCTGGTATATTCAAGGAGAACAAAGAGACTTCAGCCTGAAAAGCTGCTGCCAGTCTCTGTAGACCATACTTATCTAGATGGAGCAATGATCAGACAGTACAAGGCAGCTTCTTATTAAACCCTTAATATTAATAGCCAACAGTTTTCCAGTATTTCAAGGTATTTTCAGATGACACCAAAATAACACATTTATTTGATTATTGTTGATTGATCTAATGTTCTGTTGTGCTAACTCTGTTTGGCAATCTGTTTGGCGTTCTCTAGCTCCTCTGCAAATGACATAGCAATTCCCATGGTACCCTGAGGCCATCCAGTCCTTTCCCTTGTCACCGCCATCGTTGTGCTGGATGCAGGAAGGTGGATTGATTTCCTTCCTTCCAAAACAAATGTGTGTATCCTATAGGGTTGCCATATTTCAGAAAGTGAAAATCCAGATTTTTTTTTAGCCTTCGGGGGTCCTTTCCTCTACAATTCTAAGATTCTATGATTCCATGGATATTTTAACTTGTTGAAAGAGTTTGCATAGATGGTCCCCCCAACTGGTTCATGCCAAAACACTACCCTCTCCCTCCATAGGAATGTGATAGTTTGCGGAATAATGTCATTTAGATTTTCAGAAAGAATTAAGTGAGCTATCGTGTCAATAATGTTGGTGGGGGAAAGGCTAGAAGCTCAGAGGCTTAGCTCTGTAGACAGGATGCCACCTCAAAGCAGGGAACTTAAACTGAATAATCTGATAACATTCCATTGTTATTGTTGAATGTCTTTATTATTTCCGCATTACCAAAATGCTTTAGAGGATTGAAAGCCAAGGATGTACCAAGCATTCTTACTTAGATATGGAGCTCTCTGTGTATGGATCAGAAAATTTCTATACTACTCATCATCAGAGCACAGGGACGCTCAGGGACACTGAACTCAGGGACACTGAGCCTCTTGGGCTTGCTGATCGGAAGGTCAGCTGTTCAAATCCCCGCGACAGGGTGAGTTCCCGTTGGTCTGTCCCAGCTCCTGCCAACCTAGCAGTTTGAAAGCATGTCAGTGCAAGTAGATAAATAGGTACTGCTGCGGCGGGAAGGTAAACGGTGTTTCCTTGTGCTCTGGCTTCAACCACAGTGTTCTTTCGCGCCATTAGTGGTTTAGTCATGCTGGCCACATGACCCGGAAAACTGTCTGTGGACAAACGCCAGCTCCCTCAGCCTGAAAGCAAGATGAGCACTGCAACCCCATAGTCGCCTTTGACTGGATTTAATTGTCCAGGGGTCCTTTACCTTTTTGTTTTACCTATCTCAGAACAGTTCAAACAATAAGTTAAAGACTCGTGTACACAATACCGGCTTAAAATGAAGCAGTGACATCTCTCCCCCCCCCCACTCTATTTCAATTTCTATTTGCATGTGCTGTACAAATCAGTACGGTTGGATGTGTTTTGAAGACAGTTTGGGAGAAAACACACAAAAATGCAGTCTTTCTCAAGGAGCTTCAGGCTAGATATGGATTGTGGCTGACATCATGTGTACTGGGCTTCATAAACCAGCAATGGGAGTGCACTGGATGCAGAGCAAAGAGGAGTGTGTACAAAGCCACAGTAACAATAAAATATCCCTTGACATTAAGAGAGCAATCCTACATTCCCTGGGAAGGTGGCTCCCAGGGTCTTAGGATACTGCAGACCTTTCTGAAGATGGAGGCCCCCATGGCTCCAAAAGAGGCTATTTCAGAGGTCGCTCTTGGGCGGATGAAGGGAAGCCATGGACCTACTACAAATAGAGCCCCTTCATTCCCTAACATGCCCCCAGGAAAGGTGAAAAGTTACACCTATCCTGAAACTGGCGTACTCCTTTTGGCCTTTCTTAGTGGAAATCGGAAGCTGAGCGGAACCAAACCGAATGGGAAAATCCACCCTCCTCCTTTTGCCTTACTTGGCACAAGTTTGGGAACTGGAGGTTTCTCCACAGCAGAATCTCCAGCCCCGCCTCCCTACCATTTTAGGATTGCTAAATGCATGCATTTAGCAATCAATTGAATGCATGCATGCATTCAGCAATCAATTGAATTTAAAAAATAATGTGTGAAATGATGCTTTGTTTCCAGTTATTGTGTACTTCATTTACACATGTTCTCATTTTGCCAAAGGAAGCATAACAAAATAAGCGCTTGAGGGTGCCTTGTTTTCCATTAGCCAAAATGGGTCATCAAAAGGCACCCAAAAACAATAAAGTGCTATTAATTTAGATATGCAAATCCAATGTTGCAAGCAAAATAAATTCTGAAAATTCAAATAAAGTTATTTCCCCTTTCTCGCTTCTCTTTAAGTTTTCCCACTTAAGCTTCCCCCCGTTTGACGAAAATTTGGCATACTCGACTAGATATTTAAAAAATCCCTCCATGAGGAGAAAATAAAAACAGAAAGTCCAGCTTTATTTTCCCTTTGAATTCAATTTTAAATATTGATTTGGGAGTCTGTTTCATTTCAATGCCATGTTCACATTAAATAGAGGGATCATAAAATAGATCCATTAGGAACATAGGATTTACTATTTCAGATCAGGTTGCTAGTCTTTCACATTTGAAGCCCTGATTACAATGTGGCTGGTATATGATCCTCAAGAAGAAAAGACCTCCTTTTCCCTTACCCATCCATAATGCATTTAAGCAATGATGCAAGGTTGTACCAGAGGTACTTACCAGATATCCCAGAGATGTAACACCCAGAGCCTATCCCTAAGCCCATTAAGATTAAAGTGGGGGAGATAAATGTCAAGGAGTTCAACAGCCCTTAGAACAGCTCCTTAAAAAACTTAGTGAGGACACACACACACACACTACACCTTATTGTGCATTCCTACACATGCCTCTCCCAAATGTATGAATGTTGTTCAGTAGTAGTGGTTGGCACTTGGCTTTTGCCGTCATCTAGGATTGCTTCATGATTTCATTATCCATATCACAGCATGACTAACTACATCTTATCTTTTCAGCTCTCTGTCTATAGGAATCATACTTGGAATATGCTTTTAACCTTCCAGTTATATTGTAATCTTTCCTTATTTTTATTTTTTTTTAAATGTGCATGACACACATTTTTATAGCAGGCGTCAGTTTCGGTCACTTGCTAAGGGAACAAGCTTTACACTCGCTTTATTTATTTATTTGCAAAAATTTACACACTGCCAACATCAAAAATTAAATAAATATGTTGGTGTTGAACAGCATAAAACCAACAATAAAATTACATTAATGCAAAAAGTACAAAATACACCCCAAATCAGCTTAATACAGTGAAGTAGCCAGATCTCCTCTCAGGAAAAGCCTGGGTTAACAGACGACTTCTAAGCAGGCCTCTAAATGCCAAGGGTGTACATGGTTGCCTGATATTCAGTGGGATTGCATTTTAATGGGAAGCTGCCACCACACTAAAGGCCCCGGTCTTAGTGGTCGCAAGATGAACCTCCAGAGCCCACAGCACTACTAAGTGTGCCTCTCCCAAGGATTAAAGCAACCGGGTTGCAATATGCAAAGTAAGGTGTTCCCAGAGAGGCCATGGGGCAGTACATCTGTTGCTGATATACAGGCAGAACAGCCACTATGTCCAATGGATGCTCAGCCAAGGAGAAGAGGCAGGAAGCCCACAGCAAGGAAATACAAACAATGTCCATGTAAACACCCTTGGTATCAACCGATTAGGAACTGTACCATATGCCAATGAATCCACAATGATGGCAACACATCTCCTGCATGCAACACACACAAGAAAGCCCAAGTGGCCCCACACCATAAGTGTTGTGTTCTGCTGAGGGAGTGTTGGATCACTGGGAGAAAGAGGCAAGTCAAGTCGAAGGTTGTTGGACCATGGACAGCTCCAAGTGAGCAACCTTTACATTAGAACTCCACTTTAAGCCTATGGCGTTAAGTGGTATATAAATGGCAAAAGAGTAAGTACCGTAAGTAACATGGGGAAGGTGGCATGAACTGCACCTTTGTGGGTCTAAGATGCAACCTTGCAGCCCTCATCTTCTCAAGCTTCCCCTTCACAGCTGTAATGCCCGAGAAGGGCTTTAGCCTCTCTTGATCAGCACTCATGATGGAGAATATCCTGAAAGCGAAAGGTGCATGGGTGGGGCAACAGGTAGCAGGTACTATACGGCCACAGCTGCACACCTGTCTGTCATGGAGCTTGCACAAGGGCACAGGTAACAGAACAATACACCTTAGACTTGTGCCATTGATGAAAGCGTAGCCATAGACAGAATGGGTAGAAGATAGACATAGCTCCCTTTTGTTGCTCATGACTCCACCCTTTGCTGGTGGAACGGCTTCACTGGTGGAACATTCCACTGGCATATCTGGAGGGTTCATCTGGCTCATCTTTTGCGTCAGCAGTGTATCCTAAGTTCTGCCAGCCTAGCAGAGCTTCTGCAAAACCTTCTAGGACCCTGGCTGCCAGATCTTGAGTAGATTATTGCAATCTGTCAATCAGCCCATGTCCCCACCCACCAACCAAAAAGCAAAACAAAAACCCAAATCATTGAGCATGAATTGCTGCTTCGGTTATTTGCTGTGACTTATGTATCTGCCAATAAATCTCAAGTACAGGTCAAAGAATGTGTAGCTGGATTCAATCCATAAATGTAGCTGAAAAGCTTTACTAACTCCCTCTGGTTGTCAAAAGCTGAGACCATTTCTTGGGATGGTGGGTGGGTGGGTTAAGGGGCAGAATCAAAAGTCCACAAATTGTTGTTTTAGTAATGCAGACCACCCATCTTGCCACCACACAGAGAAGTTTAAAATGCAGGGTGTGAAATCGGACTAACAAGAAGAACAAGGACAACAGGAACAGCAGCAGCAGCAGCAGCAAGAACAACATAGCTTTATGCAAATCTCCAAACATGTTACAATTTTTTTCAGTATAATTTTGTTTTACATAATCCTCACCTCACCAACTCAGATCTTATCTTTTGGATTCTCTTATGACCCACATGTTTTATATATATTTTTATACTCTAGCCCATCTGTTTTTACTATGTTCAAATTGCACTGTGTTTGCACTGTGTGGGGATTACTCCTAGGTAAGTGTATGTAGGATTGCAGCCTAGGATTGTAGTCCTTGTTGATGGAGAGGGAGGGATTTTAAAAAACAAACAAAGCAAAGCAAAAAGCAAAAGAAAAGAAAACACCACTACCCCCATTATTTCTAAAGCATTTAAGCAACTTACTATTCAGGTATCTACTTCCTTAAAAGTCCAGTAAGTCTAATATAACTTTAAAAGCACACATGATAAAATACTTTTGACCCCCCAACCCATAAATCCATTACTTCTCTGACACAAATAGGGACATCATTCTGTACAGTGGTACCTCAGGTTACAGACGCTTCAGGTTACAGACTTGGCTAACCCAGAAATAGTACCTCAGGTTAAGAACTTGGCTTCAGGATGAGAACAGAAATCGCACGGTGGTGGCATGGCGGCAGCAGGAGGCCCCATCAGCTAATGTGGTACCTCAGGTTAAGAACAGTTTTAGGTTAAGAACGGATCTCCAGAACGAATTAAGTTCTTAACTCGAGGTACCACTGTACAATGAAAGGCCTGTTCTCACACCAAAGACCACTGCTTGAAACACACCCTTTCATCCCCTAACAACACATAGAATAATAGAATTGTAGAGTTAGAAGGGACCCTGAGGATTATCTAATACAACTCCCTGCAATGCAGGAATATGCAGCTGTCCCATACGAGGATCGAACCTGCAGCCTTGGCATGATCAGCCGCATGGTCTAACCAACTGATGTGGAAGGGAATCTTCTTCACCAATTAGATGTTGTAGGGGAAGGCCTATAGCAACAGGTTTGCTTAAAGAAGAGCAGAGCTGGGAAAGAATCTTCTGTAAAACCTGGAGCATGGTTACCAACCAGTGCAGACAATGCTGAGCTAAGATGGAGCAATGGTCTGATTTGATATAAGGCACTTCCTTTGTTCCTGTTCATTTACTGTGCAGTAGCACTGGCGTCTGAGGAAAGGAGCATTGCCAATGGGATCATAACAGTTCACTAAAAACAAACATCGCCCCGTCCCCAGAATCTGAAGAATGTGTGAACTTACCCTTAATCTGGGGACAGAATAGTTGCAAGTCAAATATATCCTGCAGTATTTCCCTCCTGCCTACCTAGCAGTTCGAAAGCATGTAAAAGTGCAAGTAGATAAATAGGTACCCCTCTGATGGGAAGGTAAACAGCGTTTCCGTGCGCTGCTTTGGTTCGCCAGAAGTGGCTTAGTCTTGCTGGCCACATGACCCAGAAGCTGTGCGCCGGCTCCATCGGCCAATAAAGCGAGATGAGCGCCACAACCCCAGAGTCGTCCACGACTGGACCTAATGGTCAGGGGTCCCTTTACCTTTACCTTTTATTTCCCTTCTATGTAGTTAGACATGAGCAGCTGTAAACAGAATGGGACATTAGGATTTGGTGTGTGCATTTTCATGCCTGTGTGCGAGAGTCAAGCGATGCCCCCAACCCTTACACAGAGATTTATTTTCTAGAGACCCAGACAAAAGGGGCTGGATCCTGGAGAACTCCAATGCACCTAGATGTGCAATGACAATGTTTTAAAAGTGTATCCTTGACTCTAATCATCTCCCCAACAGGCAGCAGAGTTTTCCCCAACATAAAGACAAGCTTTGCTAAATAGGGGAAGGTGAAACATACAAACCTTGGCTTTCACCACACCAGTCCTCAGACTCCTGAGGCCTAGCTAGTGGAATAAGCTGGTGTTGTATTGTGATGTTCAGGCACCTGCTGAAGATGTTTTTTGGTTCCAAGAAGGCTTTCCCTGATGTGTGACCCAGGCCTTTGTGGAATATTAATTGTACATCTAAATAAATGGTTTTGTTGGTTTTAAGAATTATTATTATTGTTGTTGTTGTTATGGGTCTCTTATCTCATTTTTATCTTGTTTGTGGTTTGTCAGCTTGTAAAATGAATGGATTTGTAAAATAAATAATTTAAAAGGTCTGTGTCTATATCTCTAAAAGGTTGAAATAGACCAAGGCAGGATCAACCAGAGACGTTGTTAGAGAACTTTTGACACTGTCTTTAGAAGGTGATGTGTGCTATAGTTACTTCACTTTCTTCAAAGCGTGGTAAGTAAATCCTGTCCTGTTTTGGGACCCTGCACTTTCTGCATGGGGCCCTGGCACAGAGTTCTTCCCTGTTAGGTCTACCTGTCTCCTGGTAACTTCTCTGCCGAGATGAGATACATTCCATGGGAGGAATTCAACATCACACTTCTATCACGTTTCCACTTATATGATGCATTCACTGAATCCCGCCCTACATTTTGATTTCAGTTGTAGTCATGCTTTCTACATTTGCATTTAGCATTTGCATTTAGTAAGTTAGCAAATGTACATTTTTTGCAAATCTTGTTTTGGTGTTGGTGATGTACTTCTTCTTTTTAAGGGAAGGGGTGATGTGTAAGTAAAGGCTTTTGTTGGCCTTTAATTCAGAAACCACTTACGTCACATTTGGTTCTGGAGTTAAGTGGCATGTTTTCCAGCACTTTACAACACAATGCGCACCCTGCACCATAGTTCTGCTGCCAGGGATTGTGGCCTTAAGCCTTTGAGCTGATGGTGTGGCTTCCTCAAATAAATGCTTAAAAATAAATATTAGGCATGGGAGGAAAGTTAAAAAAGAAAGAAAAGAAAAGTGAACATTCAGCTGAGAACTTTATAGAAAACACTACCGAATTAACTCACAGTACATTTGTTAAACATGAATAGCTCTAATAATGACATTTCATTTAACAATGCCCTTTGTCTTTTCAGTTCATCAGTTACCTATTTCAGTAATGAACTGCAGTCATACCATTCTGATTTTCTCCTAATGTAAAGGCTGAGATCACTTGGCTGCCAGTGAAGCATGATGCTATTATTCAGTTTGTGGCTTGGAGGGAGGGGAGAGGAAGGGAAGCTATAGAATATAGCACCGTTCTAATTGGCTAACAGATAGCGACATCTGGGATTGCAAAGGGCAGCTGGTAATTCTGTTTAGCTTCCAGTGGGAAGAAATAAAATAAGCAAAGGAGAAGGAACGGCTGAAAAAAAGTGCCATATGCAATTTGGGAGTAGTGACCAGGAGCCATCTACTGAATGCTGTTTTCATTTTTACGTCGGCAACAAGCCTGGTGTTAATGGAGAACATTTTATTCAGCCTTGAATCTGTAACACAAATGGTTAACAAACTCCAAAAACAGGCTGCCCCAGGGCCTTTGATGGAATAAGCCAGGACCCAAGAGTCTGTATATGAAGTCCCAGGTTAACCTAATGGTAAATGCCAAGACCAGCCACATGGCATGATAATGAAACCAAAGTCTCATTGACTTTTGCTGGTCTCTTTTCCAGTTTGTACATTTCCTCGGAGTGCAAGCTATTTTCAACTTTCCTGCCACTGAAAATATTGGAGGGTAGAATCAGAGCTCTTCTTACAATGCCACCATGAGCACAAAGAATAGCACAGAATGGTTTCCTCCAGCTAACTTAAAATTAAGGCGATTCCACCCAGGTATTTGCAAAGGGGGGGAAAATGGGGAGGGGGAGGAAGGCTTTCCCCCCTTCCTTGCTGAGTGCGACTG